>NC_030680.2:50244360-50869360 GCF_000004195.4 Xenopus tropicalis
TTTATATGACTATTTAACTGCTGATGATTTCATGGATGCCTTAAATAGCATACTGAGAAGCTCCAAGAAGTACTATAAGTTCATTATAGTAATGAATTACAAAAATTACAAGGATTAAGGATTAAATCAGAGGCATCCCTCGCGATCATTTTTATTAAAGGAACACTGAAAAATAGTTTATTAAAAGACAGTGATTCCCAAGGTCAGATTTAGCAAAATGAGAGTTTTGAGCTTAATACATAAAACTCTCCCACATTCTATTCATTTCTATAGGATTTTAAGAAGTGTATTATCAAATTGTGAACTTTTACCCATTGAAAAATACGCTTGTAAAAATGATGAGTTCTAATGAATAGAACCTGGGTGATATTTTATGTTTTAAGCTCTAAACTCATATTTTGGATCTTAACATTAATAATTTAAAAAAGCCAGTATTTATCACAAAGAAATAAAACTTAATTAGTACATTGTGAAAATCTACCAATCCAGCTTTCCTGGTTATTATATCGAATGACTCAAAAGCTCAAAAAGTTTTCCTTAAAAAGTTATAAATTAGGGTTTCAATAATACATTTTAATATTAATTTGTAGGTATTAGATATAATGGACCATATTCAATTTGATGAGAAAAGCTTTTCTTCTAATTCAAATCCAGATTTTCCCTTAGATTCACATCCAGTTCAATAAGGTAAATTTACCTCACTGTTTATCACATGAAAGTTTTAGGTCATACATCCGCTCGTTTCGGGCGGCCACCAAGTGAGTGGATCTGTAGGATATTGCCCACAGGTGGGCAATATCTGGCTAATTCAATCATTTGGCCCTAGGGTGAAATGATTGAATTGAAACAGCGGGCATAGGGACGGTTTGGGGACCACATCAACAAGCCGATATGGTCTCCGATCCGACAGAAAAATCAAACCTGTCTGATCAAGATCTGGACAATTTCAGGCCAGATGTCAGTCTGGTAGGCCCGCCAGTGGTGCCCGTAAACGGGCAGATAAGCTTTACACTAAATTATTATTAATGGGGTCTGTGAAATATTGTCTGTCCTTTTGCTGGATCTGCATACTATACCATTTGCCAGATTTAGACTTTTTTTGCTGCGCAAATCAATGCAGACATCTTTATACAGCCATCCCACTAAAACAGGTGTAACCCTTTCTTGTCACACTCACTTCTGTGGGCCTGTTTATTTGTTTTAGCAGGAGATTTTATAGTTATAAAGATAAAGGAACTGGGATTTTAGCACAGTGCCTCCACCTAGTGGACACTGAGGAGCACACCTCAAGGGACTTTCCACTAGGAAATAATCACACACAGTTGCAGCAATATCAAACTTTATATAACTGTTGAAATAGAATGTAAAACAACTTTAGGGATAACTGATTTTCCTGCCCTGATAAACTTGTGCAGTCTATCAACCGCTGGCACAGTCTCTGTAGGTGCCCAGTCCCAATTGGATCCGGATAGACGAACAACCTTTATTCAGTTCAGTCCATTCCCCAAGAGCTCTTAAGTCCCCCCAGGTAGCGCTACCTGCCCCTGTTCTCACCAGATTCCACAGAGGACTTTGTAATCACTGGCAGCCCTGCAGACTCTTCTCTTTTCAGTCTCAACTCACAACACGTGGTACTGGCTGCTCACTCTGAATCTCTCTTCCAACAACTGACAAAACAACACGGGCTCCCTTTATCAACTGCTGGGCCTGCCCCTTGATTTTTGGCTCCAAACCTAAGCACACCTCCTCCCTCCCAGAAGTGAACCGGGACATCCAGTCAATCGGGTCCCTCCCCAGTCTGTAGCTGGGCTGGATGATGTCACAGACTGAGAAACAGGGGACAGAGTTTTCTGATCCCCTACACAGGCATATTTTGTAATCATTCCTAGTTTTTAGTGATGAGCAAATCTGTCCTGGAAAATTTGCGAAATGCGACTACCACAACTTTTTTTTTTATGCAACTGTGATTTATTTGATGATGACTGTTATTTATTTGATCCAACCACCAGGCGAATCCACGCCTGCCAAAACATTTCTCTCACCACTACTAGTTTTTGCACCACCAGATTACATATGGAACAGTAGAATAATAATTAGACCAGGAAAGGCAATCAGTGGGCCACTATCATAGTACAGAACATAATGCATCTCCTTTGCTGCCAAGGCACATAATATTTTTCCTTATCAGTCAGCTATTTCTACTTTGATAGACACTATCAGTATTCTACAGTGAATCAAGGTAGTCTGAAGCAATGTTGCTGGTGATTTAGTTCTGGAAAATAGAAAAGGAACAACATATATAATAAGGTATATAAAATTCTGTGTCTGTCTGTTTTAAAATAAGAAGGAAAACAAATACTGGGAAAAAATGCTAGAAATGTCCCAACCTCTTTCCATTACCGACATTTCATTTGTCACAGATTATTAAACAACACAAAGAATGCATTACAGCTAAGCAAAAATAAATGACACTGTGCCTCTATCTTGCTGCTGGAACATACAATTTGGTTCAGAAAATGTTTGCCTGTATTTCTAAAATGAAAACATGTTCAGACTGCAAAGATTAAAAAGTAATTATAAACACTTTGTCAGTACTAATATTTGCAGTTAATTTGATTTTCAGTACATTAAATATTAAATCTGAGCACAATTATAACAAGTTATGTGACCGGTTCTGAATATGTCCTTTTTATAATATATTTTCTTTCTATAAAAGCATATTAAATGAGTTTTAACATTTTGTAAAGCAGATGAAAGGCATGTGCAGCTAAGATAATGAACCCTGAATGTGATTATTTAGCATTAATACAGATTGTTTTATGGCTATGCTGAGCATTCTTTTGTGCCTTTATACATTTCTAAGGATGAAAAGAAGTCTAACTCCAATTAATTAGTATAAATTGAAAGTATCAATTAGAAAATGACTGGTCATTGTTAATGTGTAAAAGTGATTAGACAATGCTGCTAAGAAGGCTTCAATGTATCCACAGTGAAATGTACACCAATATATACAATATAGCAACAGTAATTGTATGTTTTCATTTTTCTATCTAATAAATGGTTGATATGGGCCATAGCTTAACTCCACTGAATACCTTGCAAAGAATATGTAGGACTCAAATTCCAAAGACTCAAATATGACTAAATATCACATCTTATTTAAGGGAAAAATGCTAGAGCGTGTTTCCCCTTCTGTAATACACTCAAAAAAAAAAAAGAATCTAGAGAGTTGACCGTACAAGTAGTGATTGTGGTTCATTCTACTAATAAATCAGTTTGTGGGGATGGGAGACTCAGTTGACAAAACTGGTAAAATTACCTCATTTGGTTCATTAAACAATGATGGTGCCAGCACTGATGGCTGAAAACATTGAACTGTAACTCACCGAACTGTCAAATGCTTTACGCTGTACCAGGAAGTAAAGGAAAGGAACTGGAAATTTCAACCTAACCAAGTCAGAAACCAGGTTAGACTGAATATAGGGACTAAGGTATGTTATTCTGAGGGTTATTTAAAGTAATTTTAAACATGGTGACTGCATAATGCTTTCTCAGTAAAAGTAATAGGGTTTTCTGGTTACAGTTGGCCAATCTTTTACCTGGACAGATCAAATTGACACATTCCATAGTGAAATATGATTGGTAGCACAGTAATGGGCTTATTTATCAAAACTGAATAAATTTGCATATTGAATGCTTGCATATTTATTAATAAGGAGTTTGCAAATATGATAAATACTAGACATTTGAGTTTTTGAAACATAATTGAAATTTAAGTTTTTTCAGCACAAAAACCCTTGAATAACGAAAAAAAAAAAAAAAATCAAACTCGAACATTGATAAATCTCCCCCTAAGTATAAATCCAATATAAATCTAAGGCATAAATGACACAAGTGTGGGCCTGAAAGTGGCATTGGCCAATTTCTGAGTTTGTGAATTTGAGTTTCTCTAAACTGAATAAACTTGCATATTGAATGCTCACTTATTTATTAATAAGGAGTTTGCAAATATAAATTTACTTTGCCTAGGACAACCCCCATTGACGTCTATGGAAACTCGCAAGCTTTTAGATGGAAAATTTTTACATTCAAGTTTTTGGTTTTTGGCACTTAATAAATATTAGAGATTTGAGTTTTTGAAACATAATTCAAATTTGAGTTTTTTCAGCACAAAAACCCTTGAATAATGAAAAAAAATCAAACTTGAACATTGATAAATCTCCCCCTAAGTATAATTCCAATATAGATCTAAGGCATAGATGACACAAGTGTGGGCCTGAAAGTGGCATTGGCCACAGAAACAGCAGGAAATATCCTACTCCCTGGCCTGAAAGTGATATTTCACTTCATGTTACTGTGTCATAATTTCTTGTTATGAAAATCTAAAATGTTCAGTCTCACATTCATGAAAACATAGCAGGCACAGAAAATTACTTTCAGTAAATATTGGCATATTTCTTTCTGTTGAAATGTGCAGTACTTAGATTCTGCCAGTTCATACTGTTCATGAAATGGTAAATCACATATTGTGAATGTCGAAGCACATGGATTAAAAAATCTGTTGCAAGTCAGTTTGTATTACCAACTTGTGAAGATTTTTGTTTGAAAACGAATATAAAACAAATAACTGAAATACTGTGGCACTGCTAAGGGAAGCAGTTTTGCACACTAGTTTAAAAATCTCTTGCATCTGTTGTAACCTCATTGTATCTAATATGTAAATTACTGAACATCCGTAAATACACAAGTCACAATGTATATATAAAATACATGCATATTCTATTTAATAGAGATGTGATGCAAGCAAGTCTCCCTGGGTTAACAGTTTGTGGCTGTATTCTTGATGAAATGTATGCTGAATAAAGGTCTGTGTGTGTAGGCTGTTTGCAGATTTAAATGTAACTGATTATGTATCAGAGGAAAAATGGCCACCGGGTCAAAGCTACTATTTGCTTTAGGAAAATATGATGGTGCTGGCAAGCGGAGGGGATATATGCAGTACAAATGATGCCATTTGGGTGGGGGAGACGTGCCCAACTGATATACATTGTAGGCAAATTCAATAAATAACTCCAAAGTGCCCTCTTCTGCTTTAGACTTAGCGATGAGGTCTTATGAGGAAAAGAAGAAAAAAAAAAAAAAAAAAAAAAAAATATAGTGTAATACTGTTATTACTTCACAAAGTGCACTCTCATGTGCTTTTTAACACCAGTGATGACTTTTACTTATATCACCCTTTTGTGCCCAGTTGTGATATCCCTTTCCGATTGCCAATCTACTTACAGACCCCCTTGGGTTTATATGGCATCCAATTGGTTCACTTGTAGCTCACGACTCTCTGCTTTCCCACCTCTTAGTTTCAGGCAGTGTTAGGAACCACTTCACATAGGTAAATTTCCAACTTTAGCAACTTTAGGTTAATTCCACGACCTTTCCGCTTCCCTTTCCCCTTCTGTGCACTTACTGTGGGATAAATGCATACGCCATATGTGTAAAAACTTAAATACTTTAATATAAATAAAACTTCCCAATACACTCACAAACAGAGTATAGGATGCGCATGTCAGGAGTCACTGGGATGGATCAGGTGGCTGCTCCTTTTTCTTTCCCTGTTCCCGACCTGCAGTGTCGTTTCTGGGTTCAGCAGTCCTGCCCTGTATAGTGCTCCTCCTCTGCGTCCTCTCTCACCGCTGACGCGTTTCGCCACTTCCGGCTTCCTCCTGAGCGATGACCTCATTACATCCTGGCTATGTTTAAATATCCCACAGTTCAAAATGTCCAAACTTTATTGTACCATTTGTTTGCACAATGTCTCTAAGTCCATGTGTTCACTTTGTGCTTAGAGAATTCAATCAATTCCAACTTTATAAGTATTAAAACAGCATAAAAAACCAATAGATTTTTATATCAGCATAAAACAGCATAGAATAGCCAAAAAAATATTTTTAACCCTTTCATGTAAAAACACTTTTTTAACCCATTCATAAAAAAATTATTTTACATTTTTTTAGAAAACTTTTTAGGAATCACAAAACTGCCCTCAGATTGTAATCAATATTTAGGCCTAGCGGGTTTAATGTTTTTAATTTATATATCCACCAACTTTCTCAGAAGTTGGACAGCACTAGTCTAGGCTAGTACAGTTTATTGTTACTATGTATACAGTATTGGAAATAAATATTTTGATAATAATATTAATATTTTATTTTTCTCTTATTCTACTTGCAACATTCTAATTTCCCACTGAAACAAGGAAATACCTTAGGGATCATTAATGAACTAATTTTCAAGACTTTTTTGTTATACCTGATTTTTTCTTACAGTTATACTGTACTTCATTGTTTGAAAATGATTGTGCTAACAGTTACCATTTTGACATATTTGGGTTTTAACAGCTTTATGAACATAAATAGTTGATATAGAGAGTTTGTAAATGTATTACAAGCCATTATTTCCTATTCTCATGTATTTTCATAGTATTTGTATAAGAATTCTGGATATTCTGAAAAAGAGTTTTTCAAAATCAAGTTATTTGCTGCTTGCTGTGTATTGTCCATCTATTTGTTGAGTAAGGGCTATCATTATGAACAGCTCTGAGAATCTGAATGTTTGAGTACATTCCCAGCCCTATATTAATGTCATTTTCATTAAAGGAACAGTAACACTAAAAAATAAAAATGTTTTAAAATAATTAAAATATAATGTACTGTTGCCCTGCACTGGTAAAAGTTGTGTGTTTGCTTCAGAAAGACTACTGTAGTTAATAGAAATAGCTGTTGTGTAGCCATGGGGGCAGCCATTTAAAATGAAAAAAGGAGAAAAGGCACAGGTTACATAAGAAGATAACAGATAAACTGTGTAGAATACAATGGGAATCTGCTACTTATCTGTTATCTGCTTAGTAACCTGTGCCTTTTCTCCTTTTTTCAATTTAAATGGCTGCCCCCATGGCTACACAACAGGGTATTTATATAAACTGTAGTAGTGTTTATGAAGCAAACACACAACTTTTACCAGTGCAGGGCAATAGTGCATAATATATTAATTATTTTTATACACTTTAATTTTTTGGTGTTACTGTTCCTTTAAGCACGTCAAGATGTGTCCAAATTAAACACATTATCTAAATTAAACAAGTGTCCAAATTAAATACATTACACTGATCAGATATGGATTTGGAAAACATCATCAAGACAAGAACACTTTTGTAAATAGTCAATCATAGTTGCTCCAAACTTTTAGGGATTCATTTTTTATAGGTTAAACTACGTCAGTTTTCTACCATTTTACAATGTTTTCGTGACAATTTAGCTTTGCAAAGGGAAAGAAGCACACCAGTTGTGTCGGCAATGCCTTTAAATCATTTATTTGCAGAAATGAGCAAAACAGCACAAGCTTTCGGGGGTGACCCCTTCCCCTTCAAGTTCCCTCTGAGAACATGTATGTAAGTGGTGTGCTGAAGATTTTTCTTTATGTTCGTGACAATTTAGCCATTTGGGATCTGTTATGCTTACCTTCAACCAGATGCCAAGTAGCTTGAGATACAGATGATTGGAGCCTTCCCTTACACCTCCCACTGAGTACTCAGCACCTAGGTATGAGGATAGGTGTGCTCAGGTAAGGAATAGCAGAGGTGCTAGTTGTTATCACATAGGACTCAAAATGATAATTAAAGCCAAAGTCAGGACAGGCAGCAAACAGAAAACAGGGCCAAAGTCAAACCAAGAGGTCAATCAGAGGTTAAAAAAATAGCTGAAGTCGAGAACAAAGAGTCAAGCGAAAACCGTGAATCAGAGGATGAAACCAATGTTAGTCAGGAAGAACAATGGTCTTGGACTGGACTGAAGGCCTTGGTGTCTAAATATGAAAATGCATCAAAGCGCCAAGCGCAAACAATGAGAGGTTGCTGACAGGGTCATGTGGGGTTATGTAATAAAAGGACTAGGTTTGTTCAAGTAAGTAGTCTAGAGCAATCAGTCAGCAGGTAGTGTTTGCATTTACTGGTTGCATGTTTAAAAGAAAACATCTTCTTGGTACCTTAGATTACTGTTCCAGGGTAAACTTAGGGTAAGGTCACACTGGGTGGATTGTCAGCCCATGGATAAGCACAGGCTGACAATTAGTCCCTACACTTAAAAATACTTTTAATTGTGCCTGCACTCAGAAGCATTATATCCACCAGGTGAAGGCATACGCAACCAATATGCAAAGTCTTGTGTTTGTTGGCATATATTGGCTACGTGTGCCTGCATGCCTTGCAGATTCAATTCTTCTGGGTGCAGGCACAACTAGAAGTATTTTTAAACACAGGGGTGAATTATCAGCCTGCATGTGACATTGCCCTTAGTGCTTTTTATTGCTTATGTGGAATAGATTAGAGCCTTGAGCACTTCTTCACTCAATCATGGGCAGATTTTCATTCCCGATTGTGGTGCCACAGTTACTCCTGCTCCTGCTTACTGTAAACATCTGATCTTCTCCCATGTATGCTAGAGCTGCAGTGCTGCTTCTTCTGCCCTTAAAGTTCCAGTGCAGCTGTGGAGAGTCAGTTGTGGCTGGAGGATGAACTTTGAGACATCCTCCAACTAATCTAATTTCTGCTCTCTTTTCTGGGTCTTAAATTTTGTAGGCAAAAGCAGAATCATCAAATCTGTAAAATACATCAAAGAAGTGATGTTTAAAGTAAGCAAGCAACCATTGGTTCAGTCTATCAATACACCTAACCAATGGTTCGGACACCTGTGTCTTCAGCAACCTAATGACTGCCATCAGCACATTACCACCATTTTGAAACAGCCATTGCACCAGTAGGTAGGTAAGGGAATTGGTGGGGAGAGATATGGTGATATAGAGTAGATAGGAAAAATAAAAAAGGGCAGAAAAAAGTGGAAGAGGAAGAAAATAGGATCAGAGAAAATTATGAAGAATGGAAGAAAAAATTGTATTGTATTGAGTATACATATAAGAAGATCAAATAAATGTGAAAGACATGGAACTGAGTGGCGGGGATTGAGCAAAGGCAGCTGTGAATTGGCAGATATGCAAAGAGTATATATATATATATATATATATATATATATATACAGTATATAACTATAAAATATAGTAAGAGAGGCACAAAATGTATAAATGTATGTGTAATGTATAAAATGTGTATTAAATGTGTATGTTTGAGTGAAAATGGGTCTGTGGCCACATTTATCATTTTGTTTTGGAAAATTATGTTTATTATGGGATAAAATTGCAGGAAATCCAAAAGAAAAAATTACGCCATCTAAAAGTTGCTTTGTGATTTTAGAGGTTTGGGGGGGTTTGATGCTTGCATTTTTGCAACACTATGAAATAGTTTTTTTTATGATTTTTTTTTTATTTTTTTCTCCGTCTTTTTCGTTCATGCTTTCTCAATTTAGATCTTTTAATAAATGACTAGATATTGTGGTTTTTGTGGAAACGAGTTTAGTTGTGCTTTCAAAAAACTCTAAACCCATGAAAATGCCCAATTGAACCCAACAGTGTAGGAATGCTGGCAGCTTTCAGCAATATTTCAAAGCAATCTCTCTTACTATAATTAGTTTTTTTTTTAATTTGCAGTTCTTAATATATGGATTTGTGAAAAGCTAAATATCATAGAAACCTTTTTAAATTTAAAAATACTTGTATAAATATACACCATGCAAATCTGCAATGACTAATATTAGCATTAAGATATATGTTAGCATGGATAAAGACACTTTTAATTCTTCACTTCAAAGCATAACATTGTGAACATTTCACATTTTAAACTATCAAGTTGTCTACGAAAACATTTATTAAGATTAATTAAAAAGTAACAAATTGTAGACTAATAATATTACCAAGTGGAGTAAAAAGTACAGACATTTTGACAGTCAGTTTTGAATTTCATTACAAGATGGTAGTGACAAAACCCGAGAGACTATTTCTACTTTACCAAAGAAATAGGTCACAGATTCAATTACAGTCACTGAAGCATGGACTCAATCTATCATGGCAAATTAAGTACATTTTAGCAACCTACTTTCCTTTAAAAATTTTATAGACACTTTCACTGGAAGAAGAAATACTACAGCAAAATAAATTACATAGTGACTTTTTCATGTAAGAGAATCATTTGTGGATACTGTATTTAAAACACAGTTATGGCAATCTTAATAGAATGGCAAGCAAACCTTACATTATGGGGCCTATTTATTATGCTGTGTAAAATTAAATTCGCCGCATAAACGGTGTAAAAAGCTGTGTAAAATATATGGCAAAATTGGCCATCTGAAAAAAACAAAAGAAAAAACACAAAAATTTGATCGCCATTTTTTACAAATAATATATACTGTAGGCTCCTAACTATTATGTGATTAAAATGTGTCTTGAAATAGCTTGTGTAATGGTTTTAAGGTTTAAATATTCTAGATCATTGTATATAAGATATTGATTGCAGTCTAGTATTTATACTGATGCAATGGGGAAGAGGTTATAAGTGAAAAGATGGTAAATATTTCCAAACTTTTTCATCCCAAAATATTATTTTCTCTTGGTAGTGAAATAGCAGGTCAAAAAAATACTAATTTTGTCACAACAGTAATATATGTATCGATCATTTAACTTACCATTAAGGGCGAGAACAGATGAAGCATACAGTATATCTGCTTTCAGCTGAGAGAAGAGGACCCGCTTCCATATGGTCGGCCTGGAAAACGTCACTTTCGAGTTTTCCAGGCCTCTGATCCACTTTGCTCTGTGTGCCCACAGTCAGGCAGTTGTCCTAGCCTTTAAGGCAGGCACCCAGAGTAGCATACGGAAGTGGATCCACTTCTCTCAGCCTGGCAGAAAAGCACAGGACTGAGAGAAGCAGATATACGCTTTGTCTGTCCTCGTCCTAATGTCACACATTCTCATCCATGACTTTTGCTTTGTTACTAGTGCAGCAATGTAAGCAAATGCAGGCTCAGAATACCTTTGTATTTTTGTGTATTAATCAATAAGGAGCCCAAGGGTTTAACTAATTCTGGGGTCATGTCCCATTTATGAAAACAAAAGCGCTCTAGCCTCTCCACATTAGTCATAGCAGTATGAATAGTTAAGTGACTAGAAACAATGCACATATAGAAGGGTACTAATGTGAAGTCAGCAAACACTGAACTGAAGTAAACTAATCATATACACAAGGGGGGAGGGGGCATAAAAGGTGATATTTTTTCACGATTCACTTTTTTTTTTGGAAAAAAACTGACAAATCTAATTGATAAATATGCCATCTGAAAGCTGCTGAGATCATGTAGAAGTCAATGGCAGGTGTCCTTATTACAACTGGAAGATCTTTCTTTGCTTTTTGGTTTTCACACTTTCACTTGCATGTTTCATTTGTTTTTTTCCATGTCCTTTGTTTGTGTTTCTTTTAAAAGGCTGTTTTCCTTCAGACTGAGAGAAGCGGATCCACTTGTCTATGCTGCATCATGTAACTGCACTGAAAACTACAGTAACCACCTGAGTATGGGCATTTAGAATGGATCGGATCGGAGGTTGGCCTAAAAAACGGTAAAGCAGGTGTTTTTCAGGCCTACCTCCGATCTGCTCTACTCTGTGTGCCCGCATTCAGGCGATTATTGACATTTTTAGTGCAGTCACGTAGTGCAGTGTAGTCAAGTGGATCTGCTTCTCTCAGCCTGAAGCAAAAGCGCAGGGCTGAGAGAAGCAGATATACACAATGTGTGCCCTGGCCCTTAGAGAATATGAGTTTAGTCATGGTTGTTTCTGAGATTAACTATGTGACAAATCTTTAACAATTCCGAATCTGAAAATACTCCATCTAAAGCTAGTTGAGATCTTGTAGAAGTCAATTGCAGATTGACAAGTTGAAAAATTTCACTGTTCACAACTTTTCTGTGAAATGTGCTTTTTTAGTTCAGATTGTTTGATAAATGTCAGACATTCATGGAAAAGATGTTATTTGAATTAAAAAAAAAGAGAAAAATTAGAGTTTTAGTAAATCTGCCTCCATGTGTATGGAGCATCCTTCAGTGACAATACTTTTAAATAAAAACTTTAAGCACAAAGCCAGCTTTTTAAATTTACTGTGCATGCATTGACCCAAGGCCACTGAAAAACAAAGAAGAGGAAGAAGAACAACGCCCTTGGTGCTCCTTTAGAAATGTCCTGGGTCTGTCCAGGAACACCGGTTGGGCAGGTGATAAGTACAGGGCCTACACATGGCAACTTGTTCATCTGAAACAAAGTCAGAACACAGGACAGGTTATGCAAAGGAGATCATTGTGCCCAAGATTTAACAAGAAAAAGGCAGACAGGCAAAGATTCAGAAAATAACTAGATTTGATAAACACCATTTTTAGCTCACTCTAAACTACAGAAACCCAGAAAAAATAGCATTATGTCCTATAACATTTGTTATTACTAGAAATGATGATTTAGTTTTTTTCCACCACTATCCCTTTTTTTTCATTTCTTCTCTCCATTCTAATTTTCCCTTGTGTCTCCTGCGCTTGCAACTTTATATGTTCCCCTCCTATCTATCCTTTTTCTACTCCTCCTCCTTCTTTTTTCTACTTTTCCTTTTCCCTATTTTGTCATCCTCTACCTCTCTTCCCCCTTGTTAATAATTCAATGCTGTAGGTCAGTGCTGTCCAACTGGCGGCCCGCGACCCCCCTCTGTGTGGCCCCCCACCTGTCTGGCTGCTTTGATGGCTTACCTTTGAGTAAGCATTAAATGGTATCAGTACTGAGATTAACTGGCCCCCTGCATGGTTCTCACCTCAGATTCAGGCTGTAATCCCTCTGTATTGTTTAAAAATGTAATCCCCTCTGTTTTTCACACCTTTTAATACCTGCATTGTTCACCCCCTGCAGTGTTCACACCTCAGGCTCAGACTGTAATCACTTCCATTGTTCACTTCTTCACACCTCAGACATAGGTACTGTAGGTAGAGTATGGCACATACAGCTAGCATAGGGCAGGTAGAGTATGGGACACACAGGCAGCATAGGTCAGGGAGGGTATGGCACACACAGGAAGGGTAGGGCAGGCAGAGTATGGCACACACAGGAAGGGTAGGGCAGGCAGAGTATGGCACACACAGTCAGGGTAGGGCAGTCAGGGTATGGCACACAGAGGCAGCATAGGGAAGGCAGAGTATGGCACACACAGGAAGGGTAGGACAGCCAGAGTATGGCACACACAGACAGCATAGGACAGGCAGAGTGCTGCCTGTGTGTGCCATACTCTGCTTGCCCTATGCTGCTTGTGGGAGGTGAACCTGGCAGGGGTTTGTTGTGGGAGTTTGTTAGCAGTTGGAAATAGCCATTAAATGGTCCCAAAGGTGTGTAATTATGTACTGGGGGTTGCTCTGCTATCCACAGGGGAGGAGGAGGCATATGGAATTTAAGGGTATATTTTAATATGACATAATTCTTTCACATATGAATGATGGTTGATACCCCCACAGTAAGCACCAAGCATTTGGGATTTTGCTGTGCTACCACCATTGTGATAAAATAGGTGTGGTTTGAAGTGGGTGTGGTTTCAAAAAGGGGAGTGGTCAAAACTGGCTTCTATTAGCGGCCCTCCACCATGTATGCTAGAGAATTTCCGGCCCTCGGCACCGTAGAAGTTGGACAGCACTGCTGTAGGTGATTTAGTGTGTTGTGCAGGGAGTGGTGGAGTCATAGTATTAGCTCAACAGTTTTACCAAAAGCTCTAGTGCTCATAAAGAAGAGCAAAATGGTTGAGCACAGCAAAAGGCACACCTAGAGGCAGGATGCATTACCTAACCCATTTATTTAACAGCCCTGATTTAAAGTAGTGAAAAACAATAATAAACTGAACAAATAGGGTTTTATTATTCTAAAAATGGGTCTAATGTAAGGTGTGCTACCTTGGTGAGTAAAGTCTTGCTTACTATAATTTTATACATTTTAACCTTTCTGCCTACTGTTTTCTATAGATTTCATCCTCCCTTGCAATTTCTATAGGGGAATTCATATTCTTAGTAAAAACATGTAACCATGCATAACAATAAAAATAGAAAGTCTTTATATTACTTTTAATATGCATAATTCTGTTATCTCTCTTTATGGTTGTATGCACACTAAAATATGTCTGTTTCTTTCCTCAACAGCTCAATAATAAATGTCTTTATGTATTAAAAGGCACTATGTTTGCCCAGGTGCAGTAACCTATAGCAACCAGATATCACAATGTAGAAGGTTCATCTCTAAAGTCTGATATCAACAATGTACTTTCAGTAGGATCCATGACACCTTTGAGATACTGTATACTGTATATATATATATGCCTAGCATTAAGCTGGACAGTACTGTATATTATGAGGGAAATGGAAATTACAAAACCACACATTCAACAGGACATCTTATCCAACTGCAAAAAAAACCCAACACATTTTTTACATGTTCTTATGTGTTGCTAATAATAGTAACCATTTTGTCTATGCTATTGAAATATTTAAATATTGGCTATCATGGCAAAAGTATTTTTCAAGAACTATTTACATATTCATGTTTTCCACAGGGACTCTCAAGTGCATTTGTGTTTTATTGGTATTGATTTTTAAACTGCTAATACATAGGGGCTGATTTACTAACCCATGAACGGGTCGAAATGAGTCCGATTGCGTTTTTTTCGTAAAGATCGGTATTTTGCGATTTTTTCGTATTTTTTGCGATTTTTTCGGCGTCTTTACGAATTTTTCGTTACCAATACGATTTTTGCGTAAAAACGCAAGTTTTTCGTAGCCATTACGAAAGTTGCGTAAAATCTTGCGATTTTTCCGTAGCGTTAAAACTTACGCAAAAAGTTGCGCCTTTTTCGTAGTGTTAAAACTTAAAAGGTGCGAAGTTTCGCGTAAGTTTTGACGCTACGAAAAAAGCGCAACTTTTTGCGCAAGTTTTAACGCTACGGAAAAATCGCAAGATTTTACGCAACTTTCGTAAAGGCTACGAAAAACTCGCGTTTTTACGCAAAAAACGTATTGGTAACGAAAAATTCGTAAAGACGCCGAAAAAATCGCAAAACATACGAAAAAGTCGCAAAATGTTCATTTTCAAGTCGGAACTTTTCCAATTCGGGTCGGATTCGTGGGTTAGTAAATCAGCCCCATACTGTATATTTCATTGTATATTCAAAAATAAAGGATAAATAATTATTATTATATTTATTTATTTTACTTTTGGACACTGGGTTGTTTTTTTTTTCCAGTGAAACATTTTTTGTTGCTCCGAAGTTTTTCTCCGACAAAATCTTAGGGGCAGTTTCATCAAAGTACAAGTTTAAATTCCAAAATGGGTAAAATTCGGATTAGATACGATAATTTCTGATGATCGGAAATGTCACGATTATGTTAATTTTCTGTGCATGTTTTTGGAAGCCTCCCATAAGAATCAATTGCATTCTGCAGCTTCAACCTGGCCCAAGGAAAGTCACGATAACAAAGCTTTAATGGATCTGAAACTTTCGTACTCGGTGTGACAAATACGATTTTGTCACACAAATTGTTACGCAAATTATTGCAAAGTACGAAAAAGTCACCAAAAAAATACATACAGCACGAAAACTTAAAAAACCCCCACATTTTTTGTAATCAGAAACAATCGTACTTTGTTAAATGTGCCCCTCATGCACATGCATGCACATATTAGAAGCAGCTAGACTACTGCTAGCCCAAAAGTGGAAAACAGATCTTGTTCCTTCAATACCAGAATTAA
This sequence comes from Xenopus tropicalis, assembly GCF_000004195.4. Lineage (NCBI taxonomy): Eukaryota > Metazoa > Chordata > Amphibia > Anura > Pipidae > Xenopus > Xenopus tropicalis. The sequence continues at coordinate 50,260,108 of NC_030680.2, forward strand.
AAAACCTTCTTAATTTATCACACATTCTTGAATATTACATTCTTGATTAAGAACTCTCTATGTAACCACCGGAATAAATGGCATTCATGGCACAATTTTATCACTAACACTGAGGAGTAAAGGGTGTTGCCAATTTTGGCCTTAATGTTTGTACTTTTTATTGCTTTTTTATTGTATATCAGGTCTTTTCTTGAGGTATTATTAGTATTCGTATTTCTCTTTTTTATTTGTCTTTTTTTCTGCTTCTCTCTATCTTCTCTATCTCTTTTTCCTTTCACTTTCTTGAATTTCAGCTGTTTCACAGATTTCACTGTAAAAATAAAAACATTTCCAAATATTAATATGGAACCTCCTTCATCTAATAAAGCATCTGAAAGATTATTATATGATCCCCTTTTATATATTCTTTATTTTTCAACATATAAAAAGGTGGCAGCATCTTGCAAATTACCGGAGATGGCAAAATTCTGCAACTAGTATCTGAAAGGGCTAATATTCAATCTTAAATGCCACTGATCCACCCACACATGCCATATACTAGACAAAATTAATTGGGCTGCATAGATAGAACCTCTCTTGTATAATGTTCTGGTGTTTTGCTTTTCATAATATAATACACTAGGGTTGCCATTTTAAAATTTATTTTTTGCCAGTGCCAGAGTTCTCTGCTCTCAGTATACTGTATAATGTATCTGATGCATCAATAAGCCCGGCCTGTAGGGCCTGAACTTGCATTGCAGGACTCTCCTATACGTCTCTCTTTCTACACAGTAGAGAAGATTGCTGTGTTTGAAGAGATCCTAGCAGCAGTTACATATGAAGGTCAGCACTTAGTGGTTGTGAATGGTGACAGGCCCACACTAATGATGAGCAAATTTTTTTGCTCATCAGCGCATGCTCTGGCATCAAAACAGATGCACGTGAATGCACCGATCGTAAAGACGTGCGCCGTGTACGCCCGCATCCGACTCACCATCTAAGAACCTGCTGGACGGCCATGGAGCATACGCCCAGGTTCCTCACACAGGCATGGATATGCAGCAAATTTCCACATTTCACCATTGGCGAATTGTTTTGTGAAAATTTGCAGAGAAAAAATTTGTTGCATGTCAAAAGAAGGTGTGGGTGTGTCAATATAGGTGCAGGTGCATCAAATTGGGCATGGTCGGATCAAAATAGGTGCGGCTGGGTCAAAATCAAACAAACTCCTCCTTCCTTTCAAAAAGACCTGGAACAGATGTTAAATAAGCATAACTCTCTCTCTTTAAAAAAATTATAAAGGGGCTAAAAGCGACTATCAAAGGGCTAAAAGTGTCTATCAAAGTGAATTTAGACGCAAATCCCATTTTTCACATCTCTTGCTATATGCCCTTAAAAAACATGTGGAGAAGGAACTAGAAAGAATGGAGCATCATGGTACTGTATAACATGTCAAATATGTCAAATAGGACAAAACTATTAGACTTTGAGGTGACTACAAGGTCACTGTCAATTGCTTTGTAGAACCAGAACCAGACTTGTTTGCTACACTTGCTGGGGGCATATACTTTAGTAAAATGAATTTGTCAAATGCCTATCAACAGATGGAATTTAAATATTATATGGAATGATTCGAAGACATATCTTACCATCAACACACATAAGGGTTTGTTCCAATACCAGTGCTTGCCCTTTGGAGTGTCAACAGTATCAGCAATCTTTCAGCATGCCATGGATCAGATTCTCAGAGGAATAGATAATGTGGTCTGTTTTCTTGAAGAAATTTTGATCACAGGTTAATCTATTGCAAAGCACTTAGCACTGTTAGATAAGGTGCTATCAAAATTAAAAGCATCTGGGGTGTGAGTAAAATTGTCTAAGCATCACTTTCTCTAAGAGTCAGTGGAATTTTTAGAATACCATATAGATTCACAAGGTCTTCAACCAACAGAAACCAAAGTAACTGCCATTGTTAATGCACCCTCACCTTCAAATGTGTCCGAACTCCACTCTTTTCTAGGAGTGCTAAATTTCTATTTGCGGTTTCTTATCAATCTGTCCACATTTCTGCAACCCTTACATGAACATTTGCAGAAAGATACCAGATGGATGTGGACATCTCAGTGTGAAAAAGCATTCAAGGATGCAAAGCAAAGAATAACCAACAGCAAGTGGCTAGCACACTATGACCCTAGTAAGCCTCTAAGATCAGCATGTGATGCCTCACCCTGTGGAATTATATCACATATACTGCCTAATAGAGAAGAATATCCTATTGTTTTTGCTTCTAGAACTCAACTCAAACAGGCACTCAGTATAATTTTTGAAGTAAATAACATTTTATAAATATATCTATATGGAAGGAAATAGTCATTGGTCACTGACCACAAACCACCCATTCCGGGACCAAAATCTGCCACTCCAACACTGGCCACACTTTGACGCAACATTGGGCAGTACTTCTATTGGCATATGACTACAATATTGTATATAGACGTTCTCAGGATCATGGAAATACAGATGCTTTGTCACGGCTTCCATGCCCATATACAGCAGATGTCCATGATGAAGGTGTCATTTTTCTGGTTTCATATGTAGAATTACTACCTATTTCTTGTAAAGATATTGCAGCTGGTACTAGTCATGTCCTCTTCAGGCCAAAGTGTGGGATTATACTTCCAAAGGTTGATCCAACTACAGCTCGCACAAAATGCTCAAGCCATATTTCGAAAAAAGAGATGAGCTTTCCATAGATCAAGGTTGCTTACTATGGGTTGTCATACTCCTAAAATACCAGAAGAGGCTCTTGCATGAACTCCATGAGGGCCATCCAGGTGTAAACAGGATGAAAGCACAAGTTTATAGTTACCTATGGTGGCCAGGTCTGGATCAGGATTTAGAAATGTTTGTCAGTGTGCTGCTTGTGCTTCTGTACAAAATCAGCAAGTCACTGCACCACTTCACCCAAGGACATGTGCTACATCACCATGGGAAATAATCCATGTTGTCTATGCTAAAATAAAGCAGCAAACATTTCTAGTGCTTATAGACAGTTATTCCAAGTGGTTGGAAATGCTACCCACTAAAATAAGCACAAGCGAGAAAAATATTGCTTTGCAGATGCTCAGCCACCTATACAAACGATTATTTAAATTAAAATGTTATCTTTTCTATATATACGTGTCTGCTGTTGGAGGGGTATCTACATGTTTACCCCTATTAGTTTGTGCCAGCATGGTTTTATGCGTAACAGATCTTGCCAGACTAATTTAGTCGCCTTTTATGAGGAGGTGAGTAGGAACCTCGATGCTGGAATGGCAGTTGATGTCATCTACTTGGACTTTGCTAAAGCATTTGATACAGTACCTCACAGAAGGTTAATAATCAAATTAAGGAATATTGGCCTAGAACATAATATTTGTAATTGGATAAAGAACTGGCTGAAGGATAGATTACAAAGAGTGGTGGTAAATGGAACATTTTCTAATTGGACCAGTGTGGTTAGTGGAGTACCGCAGGGGTCAGTGCTTGGTCCTTTGCTTTTTAACTTGTTTATTAATGACCTGGAGGTGGGCATAGACAGTACTGTTTCTATTTTTGCTGATGACACAAAATTGTGCAAAACTATAAGTTCCATGCAGGATGCTGCTGCTTTGCAGAGCGATTTGACAAAATTGGAAAACTGGGCAGCAAACTGGAAAATGAGGTTCAATGTGGACAAGTGCAAAGTTATGCATTTTGGTAGAAATATTATAAACGCAAACTATCTACTGAATGGTAGTGTGTTGGGGGTATCCTTAATGGAGAAGGTTCTAGGGGTTTTTGTAGATAACAAGTTGTCTAATTCCAGGCAGTGTCATCCTGTGGCTACTAAAGCAAATAAAGTGCTGTCTTGTATAAAAAAGGGCATTGACTCAAGGGATGAAAACATAATTTGGCCTCTTTATAGGTCCCTGGTAAGGCCTATGAGGTTAGACTGTCGAGGTTGGGGTTGTTTTTTCTGGAAAAGAGGCGCTTGCGAGGGGACATGATTACTCTGTACAAGTACATTAGAGGGGATTATAGGCAGATGGGGGATGTTCTTTTTTCCCATAAAAACAATCAACGGGGCCTGGATGAGTTCTTGAACAATCAGAATATCCAAGGCTATTGTGATACTAATATCTACAGTTAGTATTAGTGGTTGTATATATAGTGTATGTATGTGAGTGTATAGATTGGTAGGTGTGGGTTGTGTGTGCTGGGTTTACTTGGATGGGTTGAACTTGATGGACTCTGGTCTTTTTTTAACCCTATGTAACTATGTAACTATGTTTACCCCTTCTCCCCTGCCCACATGCTTTATAAAATGAGCAATACCGACAGTACAGAAAAATGTTTGTGAGTAAGTGGTTTGGGAAACTTATAAATTTATTGAAATAAATACATTAAGATGAGGGTCCATGTACCCCAAAAAGCCCCTGTGTAGTGTAACCACAGGAAGGTGGCTAGAAGTGTAATTTCTAAATGCTAAATGAAAGCAGAAGAGAGAGTAACTCTCCCAACATTGCTATGTAAAACAGGTGGGAAGTGTAAGTGTTTAATACAGTATTTTATATTAGTTATTTCTAGTTCAGGTACTAGATAGAGCTGTAAATGTTATTAATGACCTTGAGGTAGGCATTGTAAGTACTGCCTCTTGTGCTGATGATACTAAGGGGCACATTTATCAAAGTAGGAATGAGTACGAATGAGACAAATTCATATTTTTTCTAATTTATAGAATTTAGCGTTATTTCCATGATATTTTCATTAAATTATGCAACTTTTTTGTGCTTTGCATCAGTTTATGTGACAAAATCGTATTTGTCACAATGACTACGAAAGTTTTGGAATTCATTCAAGCTTCGCTATCGTGACTTTCTTTTGGCCAGGTTGGAGCTGCAGAGTGCCATTGAGTCCTATGGAAGGTTTCCAAAATCATGCATTGAAGGTTCAGTCAGAAAGGTTTTGCAGTTTACGATCATTCAGATACAAAAATTTCTCAACTTTTGTATCGCAACCACAAAATTTTCATACGACTACAATACGAATTTTCGCACAATTAACACACTTTAGAAATTATTGTAGTTGCTCCAAATTTTTTCCAATCGTACCTTTAACAATCCGAAAATCATACTTTGATAAATCTGCCTCTAAATTGTGCAAAACTATAAGTTCCATACAGGATGTGTCCATTTTGCTACGTGATTTGACTAAATTGGAAAACTGGGCACCAAAATGGAAAATGAGGTTTAATGTTGCAGATTATAAGGGGAAAAAATCCCTGGTAAGGCCTTACCTTGAGTATGCAGTGCAGTTTTGGGTTCCAGTCATTAAGAAGGATATTAATGAGCTCGAGAGTGTTCAGATACATAGGGGCCGATTCACTAAAGTCTGAGAAAATGAGTGTTATTTTTAGCATGCGTAAAAAATATTATCACTTCATATATTTTGAGAATTAATGATCGATTCACTAAAAGGACACTTGTCTGAATTAAGAAGTGATGTTATTGTCATGATTTATCTGGCAATGACATATTTTTAAGCGTTATTTTAAAGCATGCATTATATTTATGCGTTATTTTGTAGCACACGATATTAGCACACGCTATTACGCACGTAACCATTACTTTCTGAAAACTACCATTCTGAAAATTACCATTGCTCTGAAAACTGGAGGATGCATCACTCTAGGGCAATCACATACTTGAAAAAAATCCAACTGCAAACTCCATCTTGTCACCACAGACAATCACCAGCTGCAATTTTGTTTAGTAACGCCTACTCCAGGGAGGCGTTAAGTTTCACAGTAATTATCGCCACATTTCATGCTTTTAATGCTTCAAATATGTCTGTGAATTATGCGTTAGTATTATTTCTATTCTATAATTACCTCAATGTGATGGAAATAACGCTGTGCGATAATCAGGTTTTTTACACATGTGATATGAGTAGTAACACATGCGAAATGACTTTGATGAATCGGTACTTAATTATCGAACACTTTTAACGCATAAAATCGTTAATGACCTTTAGTGAATCAGCCCCATACAACTAAACTAAAGGGATAGAACATGTAAACTGCATTGTCAAGTTGGGGTTGCTTTCTTTACTCTTTATTAGTACATTAGAGGGCACTATAGACAGATAATGGGGGATGTTCTTTCCCATAGAAAAAAAAAAAAACAACAGCAAACCAGAGGCCACCCTATTACCCCTTTAGAGGAACAGAACTTTCATTTGAAGAAGCATAGGTGTTTTTTTATGGTGAAGGCAGTTAGGCTCTGAAATGCCCTACCACTTCATGTAGTGATAGCAGATTCTATTAATGCATGGTTTAGATGATTTCTTAACAAGCATAATATCCAAGACTATAGTGATTTTAAAATCTACAGTTAGTTTAGAATAAAAATGTGTATATATAGTTTATATGTGTGAGTATATAAATAGGTCAGTATGAGTATGTGTATATATGTGCATGGGGTTTGTTTGGAGGGGTCTGGTCAAAATGATGAGAGTAAAGAAATCCTTTCTATTCTTTCAGCCTCTTGATTGCTATGGTGACTGTGTAAGTAGAAATAAGGAAAACAACCCAAATTTACTGATACACTTTACTTGCATGGAGCCATAGGGCAGAACTACAAAAGAGATTGGTATGTTTTGCATTTTTTAACTATGTAATGTAGGGAATTCCCTTGAGAAAGTTCTAGAACAGGTTCCCCTTAATGTCACTCAGAAGGTAAGGGGAGCAGAGATCTACTTCCTCTGTGGCTGATGCAAAAAGATAAGAGTGGATGATATCACCTCCCTGAGGTCAGCAACCTCAGAGAGATTCCAAGGATTATAGGTAGTTATGGGCGAAATTATTCACCAGGCCTGGATTTGTGGCAAATTTCCGCGTTTCACCATTGGCGAATTGTGTGGTGGAATAGGAGACAAAATTCACCACGTGTCAAAAAAAATTACAAAAAAAATAACAATTTTTTCTTGATAGACAAAGTTTCTGCCGTTTCGCAAATCCTTTGAAAGATTCCCAAATTTTTCGGTGAAGAGAAACGTGACACAGATTTCCTCATCACTAATTATAGCATTTAGCTTCCTGGAACCCCCCACCCTAAGATATACCAATACTGATACTTTATTTTTGGTAAGGGTGAGGATGATATACAGTCACTTGTTTTCACTTTTTGTATCTTTTTATTCTGCTTAGTTTAGGACACATTCATAATATTATGATAATGATATGATATGTTATAATAACATATTATAACATTTTCTACATTGTTATTCTCAAAGCTAAAAACATTGGAATTCACAAATTTTGTTAACCTTGTTGAATAATGTTGCTTATGTTTTAACTGAGAAAAGATAATTGTGTGTAAGTGCTCTTTCTTTGCTGATGGAACATCAGCTTGCAACAAGAGAGTGGTAATTAGAATTGTATGGATACAATGTTTTTATACATAAGGCAGGCAGAGGCAGTGTAAAAATATACCTATAGAGTATTTGTTTTCTTGTTCTAATTTAGTGTTAAAATTCCCTTCTGCACTTGAAACAAAGGTCTTTTTGATGTGAAGAATAAAAAGTAATATTCATTGTAAATCAATTTTGTTTCACTGGTGTTTGACAGAATAGAAAGAAACTGAATCAGAGAGCCTATTATAAAATAAACTGTCTCATTCTGTGAACTGGGCCCTGAAAAACATGCAGCAGTTCAATGACTTAACCACAGAGCCCTCTAGTGTACAATTCTAAAGTCTGAATAATGGCTTATTATAGCTTAAGATAAAATGCATCTAAACATAAATCGTATTAAATTCTAATTCATGGAATTATAGGTAAGTATTCCAGTAATGATTTGTATAACAAAAAATATATATATATTTATGTACAGTAGATTAAATAAAGGTGAATATTACATCCACATTGCTACTTACTGTAAACACAAGTGTTTTAAAATAAATGGATTTTATTCCTTTGCATATTTCAGAATAAATCTCATATAGGAATTACCCAAATACCTTTTGTACTGTGGCCAAACACAATAGGGCAAATGTAAACATGATCCTTGTTTTATTAAATGTAAATGTAATTATAGTTGTAGTTAAATTTCTAATAAATTATTTTATAAGCCAATTTCTGAACTGTTCAAACTATGTTTATTTTTGTGAAGTGTAAATACATCAATGAATTAAGTTGTCATGATTGCTACATTTTTTATTGAATGTTATTTCTGGCTTCATTTTATATTGCAGCACAATCTATATGCTCTTATGATACAATGACTTACACACCATGTCATAGACTATATAGTTTCTCTTTATTTTTTGTTTATACTGCACATGTACTATTTTGGTACATGTAATCAGCAAGATGCATTATTAACAAATAATATGCCAAATAACACTTTGACAAGAGTTTGTAAATTAATACAGAAAGTAAGCTAAAGAAAGTGGCGTTATTTACTGCCAGAGGGTCTTATTTACTATGAATTCAATACCTTTGCCTGTAATGGCTGGCAGATTTCTGAAGATGGCAAAGGCCAAACAGAAAAGCCATGCAGCCGGTAGAATACTTCCCAGTGCTATCTGGCAATGAAGCATATGATAAATGACTATTCTAGAATGACATATCCATATGCTTAACCACAGTAAGCCACACCAATTAACATACAGAGAAAATGATCAAATATGCTGCATAAAAATATCAATACTCTTTGCTCGTTGGTAACTCTTTTTAAAAGTAGAGATGGACATACTTCGGTTTACCTAAAAATGTGCAATACTGTGGAACATTAAAAAAAAACGATGACATTTCACCAAAATGCAGTAACTAGGAAGCCATCTGCAAGTTTCAAGTGAAACTGGAATGGGCATGAAAGTTCACTCACACTTATTAAAAAAAAAAACTCAGCTTTGCTTGAACTAACAGCCTAATAAATGCTCTTGGGCCCTTCATGCTTTGGGGGGAAAGTTTTGATAATCTCACTTACCAAATTTGCTTGCATTTCAGTCTTTGTATGAAATATGGCAAGACTTTCGTTGTTATCATTTGTTGCAATGTAGTCATCTAAATGCTCCTGAGAAAGGGATTTTATTAGGAAGCCTTACATATCAAAGCAGTATGCATCTTCAAGCCTGAAATCCTTTATGTTATGTTATATTGTTTTATATGTCACATTTATCTTACTTGTAATGGATACAGTTGGACTAATACACATACCTGGAACTGTCATGCAAAACAATTCGCCAATGGCGAAAAGCAAAAAATTTGCTCATCGCTAAAAATATATATAGACAGTTCTTTTTAATGGTGTAAGATCAGCATTTGCAGAAACATAGATTAATAAATGTGCCATGTCTTCTGTACAACTTTTTAAGTTTTTTTTTCAAGCATCATTTAGGTAATATTCTAAACAGGTGTCCATTATGGCTTTATGCAGCTTGCATTTCCCACCATAGAAAATGTGCCGTTTCCAAACAACTGCACTGCCTTGCTTACCCACTCATACCCAACTCCAAGACTGAGTCCCACTTGTTCTGGAATTCATTTTTTTTCTTGTTAAGTATATTTCTAAATTACTATTCACAAGCATTAATTATTACTGCACAGTGATGTGCTTCCTGCTGAATACATAAAAAAAACCCATTAAAGCTTATAGTTATCAAATTTGATACATCATATTGTCACACTGTACAGATATTACAAATTATAGAAACTATATGGTGTATCATATCAGGAGATTTAATTTGTCATATGTAATGTTCTGCAGCAGAATGCTTTTTCTGCACAATATTTAGGTTGTCTTTCGAGGGATATAAAATGACTTCATTCAAAGACTCTGTTCTAATGCATGCGACATATTTAGCCCTTAACCAAAGTACAATGCTGACCCCTGGTGTTTAGCATGTGTATATACATTTTGAGTTTTTAGTCAGAATATATGTACTTCTTTATTAAAAGTTTTAAATTGGTTAAAAGACTCCTTAAAAAAAAAACAAAAAAAACAACATTGATACATATTTGTTTAATATTTAACTCACAGAAGCGGTAATTTAGAATTCCTTACTTATATGTAGAATTTTATTTGCTTTAAATGAAATAAATAAATAGTAATTACTGCCATTCACCCTCAAAGAGGGGATATGGCAGTGACTACAATTTGCTTAAAAAAAAGTAAAAAAAGTAAAATTCTACAAATGAAAAAGTGCCTTTCAACTCCCACAGCCAGATGATCTGTTCTAAAATGTACTTATGGGTACTGTTAGGGGAAAATCAAATTCTGCTTTTAAATACTAAATTAGAAAGTTGCCTCAACAAAAACTCCCACAGTAATGCTGAAAAAAAATTAGCAGAATAATATTCTCTACTTGACTTGATAAATTGGCTTCTGCAAAGTTTGGGTATACAAAAGGACAGGATATACCTAATTATATTATTAAGCGTGCAACGTAGAATTGGTCCTCTACTAACTAACAGTAGTAAGAGACCCTGAACTGTTATTACTAGATTCCTAGAAATTTTGCAAGTATACAACAAAAGCAATAGCCTGTTTCTAGATGGTCACAAAATACTGCTTTTTCAGGTTTACTCAATTACATTTTCTAACAAGTGGCGTGTTTTTTCAAAGGCATGTCAAGCTTTGTTTCAGCAAAAAATAAGATTTGCACTAACATACCCTGTCTTTCTTAAAATATTTTTACAGACACAGACTCAAATCTTTGACAATCCTGTTGCCGAAAGATTTGTACTCAATTTGGAAAGGCATAATACTAATCAACAAACTGCAGTACTTTTTCCTCAAACAACAATGAAGCAAACATTTCCAATGAGCAAGGTTCTCACAGTTCTAGAAAAGTGCAAAAGAGAGACAATAAACACAATAACGTTCTGAAACTTTCTAGATCACCACAACTTATGAGAAATAATTCACCTCAAATGCAAGCAGATATGGTTAATTAGAATAAGGTTTGTTTATCTTTTAAGAAACAACGAATTAACATTGATGGGTGTTTTATTATATTATATTATATATTCTCAGTATTAAGTTATAGGTTTAATTTCTTTTATAAAAAATATTATTTGGTCTCTTTTCTACCTCATGAAAAAAGAGAAGTCAGGAGTGTTTTACGTATATATTATGTCATTGTTCTGACTACTTTATATGTTTTTTATGAAAATGGATGTAAATATTATTGTTATATTATATACGTAGATTCTACGTCCAAGGCACTAAAGGACCAAAGTGCCATGGGACGTAGAATCTACGTCCCATGGCACTGTCGGGTTTACAAGCGCTGCGCTCGCTTTTAAAGCAGCGCTTGTAAACCCCTCAGATCCCCCTAGGCAACGAGCAGAGGAACATATACTCACCGATCCGGTCCCCCAGCGCCGGCGATCGGGTCCTCCATCCAATGACAGCAGTGGGCACGCGTTGATGACGTTGATATCGCCGCCTACTGTCGGCTCCCTCACTCCTGCTGCGCACGTTGGACCGGATGGAGCTCCCCTGCTGCCTTCCTGCTGGATTTATCGCCCCTGATCGCCTCTGATCGCCTGCCTGCCTTGGGTAAGCTGAACTACAACTCTCTACCACTGTTTATTTTGCTTATTTCTATCTCAACTGTCTAAAAAAATTTTTTTTTTCCATTTTTTCTTCTATCTTTGTCATTATTACACTTTTGTACACATACACACTTATTTACAACTTTCCCAAGCACACACAGACACTTACACACACACTTACACTTACACTTTTTTTTTTTCTTTCTTTCTTTCCTTGCTTTCTTTGGCAGTCTTTTTTTTTTACTAAAACTTTATTTCTGATCTTGCTCTATAATTATCTGATTTATTTGGTTGCATTTTAGTGTTTTTTTGGCATTTTCATAATTGATTTCTGTTTTTGAATTATTCTATTGCACTGTAACTTTTTTATTGCTATTGGGTGCTGAATTTGCAGTGACGTTGGTGGATCCAGGGCTCTGACCACCGATTTCATTGCAATTATTGTTCTTCTGTTGGTTTAGGTGGTTTTATTGGATTTTACTGATTTTATGGTGTTTTATCTTTGCATTGTTCTTTGTGTGTTTAGTGCCCCCAAAAAGGTTGCTTTTGCAGTGACATTGGTGGATCCAGGGCTCTTACCGATTTCATTGCAACTATTGTTCTTTGATTGCTTTTAGTGGTTTTATTCCATTTTAACTTCATTTGATTTCAGTTGTTCTAGAAAGGTCCAGAGGTGCTAAGATTGTTCTGGTAGTTTCAATTGCCAAGGGTTAGGCTGATGCCACACATGGCGTAGGGCTGATTTTTTCAGCAAGTGGAAAAACGCTTGCCGAAAATTCAGCCCTACGCCTGCTACTTGTGCCTGCACCCGAATGAATGGGATACGCTCGGGTGCAGGCACATGTAGCCGATATACGCATGAAAACGCGAGACTTTGCATTCTCACGCGTTTTCATGCGTATATCGGCTACATGTGCCTGCACCCGAGCGTATCCCATTCATTCGGGTGCAGGCAAAAAAAAAGGGGTGCATAGAGTGCAGCCCCAATATTATGCATTTTCAGGTTTGGTGGCCATGTACTTATGTGCAACCAGACATAGATATCGTTTTATTCAGGGGAACTTGCAGATTGATGGTTAGTAAGTTTTTGGTAGTTGCCATGGAGATTTTGGGGAGAAATCTAGGTTTTTTTATCTGGTTTTTTCTTGATTTCTGACCAAAATCTAGGGTTGTATCTGGTTTTTCCTTGATTTCTGACCAAAGCGCTGACTTCTGCAAGGGACTGCGGCCACAATTTTCCATGTAGAAAGAGAAGAATGGTGTCTCTGAATAGCTGAAGGTGTGCACTTTTCGTAAATATATAGATTGTGGGGGTTATCTCACAGGTAGGGGGGGTTAACACTGAAAAACTGCAGGTAGTGCACATAGAGCGCAGCCCCCAAAATTTCAACTGAAATTGCCCTTATGCATTGCCCCTGTTTTGGGGCATTTGGTGGCCACGTCTTTACGTGCACCCATACATATGGGGTATCGTTTTATTCAGGGGAACTTGCAGATTGAGGTTTAGTAAGTTTTTGGTAGTTGCCATGGAGATTTTGGGGAGAAATCTAGGTTTGTATCTGGCTTTTCCTTGATTTCTGACCAAAGCGCTGACTTCTGCAAGGGACTGCGGCCACAATTTTTCATGTAGAAAGAGGAGAGTGGCGTCTCTGAATAGCTGAAGGTGTGCACTTTTCAGAAATATATAGTTTGCGGGGGTTATTTCACAGGTATGGGGGTGTTTAGACTAAATAACTGCAGGTAGAGCACATAGAGCACAGCCCCCCCTTATGCATTGCCCCGGTTTGGGGGCATTTGGTGGCCACGTCTTTATGTGTACCCATACATATGGGGTATCGTTTTATTCAGGGGAACTTGCAGATTGAGGTTTAGTAAGTTTTTGGTAGTTGCCATGGAGATTTTGGGGAGAAATCTAGGTTTGTATCTGGCTTTTCCTTGATTTCTGACCAAAGCGCTGACTTCTGCAAGGGACTGCGGCCACAATTTTCCATGTAGAAAGAGGAGAGTGGCGTCTCTGAATAGCTGAAGGTGTGCACTTTTCAGAAATATATAGTTTGCGGGGGTTATTTCACAGGTATGGGGGTGTTTAGACTAAATAACTGCAGGTAGAGCACATAGAGCACAGCCCCCCCTTATGCATTGCCCCTGTTTGGGGGCATTTGGTGGCCACGTCTTTATGTGTACCCATACATATGGGGTATCGTTTTATTCAGGGGAACTTGCAGATTGAGGTTTAGTAAGTTTTTGGTAGTTGCCATGGAGATTTTGGGGAGAAATCTAAGTTTTTATCTGGTTTTTCCTTGATTTCTGACCAAAATCTAGGGTTGTATCTGGTTTTTCCTTGATTTCTGACCAGAGCGCTGACTTCTGCAAGGGACTGCGGCCTCAATTTTCCATGTAGAAAGAGAAGAATGGTGTCTCTGAATAGCTGAAGGTGTGCTCTTTTCGTAAATATATAGATTGTGGGGGTTATCTCACAGGTAGGGGGGGTTATCACTGAAAAACTGCAGGTAGTGCACATAGAGCGCAGCCCCCAAAATTTCAACTGAAATTGCCCTTATGCATTGCCCCTGTTTTGGGGCATTTGGTGGCCACGTCTTTACGTGCACCCATACATATGGGGTATCGTTTTATTCAGGGGAACTTGCAAATTGAGGTTTAGTAAGTTTTTGGTAGTTGCCATGGAGATTTTAAGGAGAAATCTAGGTTTTTTATCTGGTTTTTCCTTGATTTCTGACCAAAGCGCTGACTTCTGCAAGGGACTGGGGCCACAATTTTTCATGTAGAAAGAGGAGAGTTGCGTCTCTGAATAGCTGAAGGTGTGCACTTTTCAGAAATATATAGTTTGCGGGGGTTATTTCACAGGTATGGGGGTGTTTAGACTAAATAACTGCAGGTAGAGCACATAGAGCACAGCCCCCCCTTATGCATTGCCCCGGTTTGGGGGCATTTGGTGGCCACGTCTTTATGTGTACCCATACATATGGGGTATCGTTTTATTCAGGGGAACTTGCAGATTGAGGTTTAGTAAGTTTTTGGTAGTTGCCATGGAGATTTTGGGGAGAAATCTAGGTTTGTATCTGGTTTTTCCTTGATTTCTGACCAAAGCGCTGACTTCTGCAAGGGACTGCGGCCACAATTTTCCATGTAGAAAGAGGAGAGTGGCGTCTCTGAATAGCTGAAGGTGTGCACTTTCCAGAAATATATAGTTTGCGGGGGTTATTTCACAGGTATGGGGGTGTTTAGACTAAATAACTGCAGGTAGAGCACATAGAGCACAGCCCCCCTTATGCATTGCCCCTGTTTGGGGGCATTTGGTGGCCACGTCTTTATGTGTACCCATACATATGGGGTATCGTTTTATTCAGGGGAACTTGCAGATTGAGGTTTAGTAAGTTTTTGGTAGTTGCCATGGAGATTTTGGGGAGAAATCTAGGTTTTTATCTGGTTTTTCCTTGATTTCTGACCAAAATCTAGGGTTGTATCTGGTTTTTCCTTGATTTCTGACCAAAGCGCTGACTTCTGCAAGGGACTGCGGCCACAATTTTCCATGTAGAAAGAGAAGAATGGTGTCTCTGAATAGCTGAAGGTGTGCACTTTTCGTAAATATATAGATTGTGGGGGTTATCTCACAGGTAGGGGGGGTTAACACTGAAAAACTGCAGGTAGTGCACATAGAGCGCAGCCCCCAAAATTTCAACTGAAATTGCCCTTATGCATTGCCCCTGTTTTGGGGCATTTGGTGGCCACGTCTTTACGTGCACCCATACATATGGGGTATCGTTTTATTCAGGGGAACTTGCAAATTGAGGTTTAGTAAGTTTTTGGTAGTTGCCATGGAGATTTTGGGGAGAAATCTAGGTTTTTTATCTGGTTTTTCCTTGATTTCTGACCAAAGCGCTGACTTCTGCAAGGGACTGGGGCCACAATTTTTCATGTAGAAAGAGGAGAGTGGCGTCTCTGAATAGCTGAAGGTGTGCACTTCTCAGAAATATATAGTTTGTGGGGGTTATTTCACAGGTATGGGGGTGTTTAGACTAAATAACTGCAGGTAGAGCACATAGAGCACAGCCCCCCCTTATGCATTGCCCCGGTTTGGGGGCATTTGGTGGCCACGTCTTTATGTGTACCCATACATATGGGGTATCGTTTTATTCAGGGGAACTTGCAGATTGAGGTTTAGTAAGTTTTTGGTAGTTGCCATGGAGATTTTGGGGAGAAATCTAGGTTTGTATCTGGCTTTTCCTTGATTTCTGACCAAAGCGCTGACTTCTGCAAGGGACTGCGGCCACAATTTTCCATGTAGAAAGAGGAGAGTGGCGTCTCTGAATAGCTGAAGGAGTGCACTTTTCAGAAATATATAGTTTGCGGGGGTTATTTCACAGGTATGGGGGTGTTTAGACTAAATAACTGCAGGTAGAGCACATAGAGCACAGCCCCCCCTTATGCATTGCCCCTGTTTGGGGGCATTTGGTGGCCACGTCTTTATGTGTACCCATACATATGGGGTATCGTTTTATTCAGGGGAACTTGCAGATTGAGGTTTAGTAAGTTTTTGGTAGTTGCCATGGAGATTTTGGGGAGAAATCTAGGTTTTTATCTGGTTTTTCCTTGATTTCTGACCAAAATCTAGGGTTGTATCTGGTTTTTCCTTGATTTCTGACCAAAGCGCTGACTTCTGCAAGGGACTGCGGCCTCAATTTTCCATGTAGAAAGAGAAGAATGGTGTCTCTGAATAGCTGAAGGTGTGCTCTTTTCGTAAATATATAGATTGTGGGGGTTATCTCACAGGTAGGGGGGGTTATCACTGAAAAACTGCAGGTAGTGCACATAGAGTGCAGCCTCCAAAATTTCAACTGGAATTGCCCTTATGCATTGCCCCTGTTTTGGGGCATTTGGTGGCCACGTCTTTATGTGCACCCATACATATGGGGTATCGTTTTATTCAGGGGAACTTGCAGATTGATGGTTAGTAAGTTTTTGGTATTTGCCATGGAGATTTTGGGGAGAAATCTAGGTTTGTATCTAGTTTTTCCTTGATTTCTGACCAAAGCGCTGACTTCTGCAAGGGACTGCGGCCACAATTGTCCATGTAGAAAGAGAAGAGTGGTGTCTCTGAATAGCTGAAGGTATGCACTTTTCGGAAATATATAGATTGTGGGGGTTATCTCACAGGTAGGGGGGGTTATCAATGAAAAACTGCAGGTAGTGCACATAGAGCGCAGCCCCCAAAATTTCAACTGAAATTGCCCTTATGCATTGCCCCTGTTTTGGGGCATTTGGTGGCCACGTCTTTACGTGCACCCATACATATGGGGTATCGTTTTATTCAGGGGAACTTGCAAATTGAGGTTTAGTAAGTTTTTGGTAGTTGCCATGGAGATTTTAAGGAGAAATCTAGGTTTTTTATCTGGTTTTTCCTTGATTTCTGACCAAAGCGCTGACTTCTGCAAGGGACTGGGGCCACAATTTTTCATGTAGAAAGAGGAGAGTTGCGTCTCTGAATAGCTGAAGGTGTGCACTTTTCAGAAATATATAGTTTGCGGGGGTTATTTCACAGGTATGGGGGTGTTTAGACTAAATAACTGCAGGTAGAGCACATAGAGCACAGCCCCCCCTTATGCATTGCCCCGGTTTGGGGGCATTTGGTGGCCACGTCTTTATGTGTACCCATACATATGGGGTATCGTTTTATTCAGGGGAACTTGCAAATTGAGGTTTAGTAAGTTTTTGGTAGTTGCCATGGAGATTTTAAGGAGAAATCTAGGTTTTTTATCTGGTTTTTCCTTGATTTCTGACCAAAGCGCTGACTTCTGCAAGGGACTGGGGCCACAATTTTTCATGTAGAAAGAGGAGAGTTGCGTCTCTGAATAGCTGAAGGTGTGCACTTTTCAGAAATATATAGTTTGCGGGGGTTATTTCACAGGTATGGGGGTGTTTAGACTAAATAACTGCAGGTAGAGCACATAGAGCACAGCCCCCCTTATGCATTGCCCCTGTTTGGGGGCATTTGGTGGCCACGTCTTTATGTGTACCCATACATATGGGGTATCGTTTTATTCAGGGGAACTTGCAGATTGAGGTTTAGTAAGTTTTTGGTAGTTGCCATGGAGATTTTGGGGAGAAATCTAGGTTTTTATCTGGTTTTTCCTTGATTTCTGACCAAAATCTAGGGTTGTATCTGGTTTTTCCTTGATTTCTGACCAAAGCGCTGACTTCTGCAAGGGACTGCGGCCACAATTTTCCATGTAGAAAGAGAAGAATGGTGTCTCTGAATAGCTGAAGGTGTGCACTTTTCGTAAATATATAGATTGTGGGGGTTATCTCACAGGTAGGGGGGTTAACACTGAAAAACTGCAGGTAGTGCACATAGAGCGCAGCCCCCAAAATTTCAACTGAAATTGCCCTTATGCATTGCCCCTGTTTTGGGGCATTTGGTGGCCAAGTCTTTACGTGCACCCATACATATGGGGTATCGTTTTATTCAGGGGAACTTGCAAATTGAGGTTTAGTAAGTTTTTGGTAGTTGCCATGGAGATTTTGGGGAGAAATCTAGGTTTTTTATCTGGTTTTTCCTTGATTTCTGACCAAAGCGCTGACTTCTGCAAGGGACTGGGGCCACAATTTTTCATGTAGAAAGAGGAGAGTGGCGTCTCTGAATAGCTGAAGGTGTGCACTTCTCAGAAATATATAGTTTGTGGGGGTTATTTCACAGGTATGGGGGTGTTTAGACTAAATAACTGCAGGTAGAGCACATAGAGCACAGCCCCCCCTTATGCATTGCCCCGGTTTGGGGGCATTTGGTGGCCACGTCTTTATGTGTACCCATACATATGGGGTATCGTTTTATTCAGGGGAACTTGCAGATTGAGGTTTAGTAAGTTTTTGGTAGTTGCCATGGAGATTTTGGGGAGAAATCTAGGTTTGTATCTGGCTTTTCCTTGATTTCTGACCAAAGCGCTGACTTCTGCAAGGGACTGCGGCCACAATTTTCCATGTAGAAAGAGGAGAGTGGCGTCTCTGAATAGCTGAAGGTGTGCACTTTTCAGAAATATATAGTTTGCGGGGGTTATTTCACAGGTATGGGGGTGTTTAGACTAAATAACTGCAGGTAGAGCACATAGAGCACAGCCCCCCCTTATGCATTGCCCCTGTTTGGGGGCATTTGGTGGCCACGTCTTTATGTGTACCCATACATATGGGGTATCGTTTTATTCAGGGGAACTTGCAGATTGAGGTTTAGTAAGTTTTTGGTAGTTGCCATGGAGATTTTGGGGAGAAATCTAGGTTTTTATCTGGTTTTTCCTTGATTTCTGACCAAAGCGCTGACTTCTGCAAGGGACTGCGGCCACAATTGTCCATGTAGAAAGAGAAGAGTGGTGTCTCTGAATAGCTGAAGGTATGCTCTTTTCGTAAATATATAGATTGTGGGGGTTATCTCACAGGTAGGGGGGGTTATCACTGAAAAACTGCAGGTAGTGCACATAGAGTGCAGCCTCCAAAATTTCAACTGAAATTGCCCTTATGCATTGCCCCTGTTTTGGGGCATTTGGTGGCCACGTCTTTATGTGCACCCATACATATGGGGTATCGTTTTATTCAGGGGAACTTGCAGATTGATGGTTAGTAAGTTTTTGGTATTTGCCATGGAGATTTTGGGGAGAAATCTAGGTTTGTATCTAGTTTTTCCTTGATTTCTGACCAAAGCGCTGACTTCTGCAAGGGACTGCGGCCACAATTGTCCATGTAGAAAGAGAAGAGTGGTGTCTCTGAATAGCTGAAGGTATGCACTTTTCGGAAATATATAGATTGTGGGGGTTATCTCACAGGTAGGGGGGGTTATCAATGAAAAACTGCAGGTAGTGCACATAGAGCGCAGCCCCCAAAATTTCAACTGAAATTGCCCTTATGCATTGCCCCTGTTTTGGGGCATTTGGTGGCCACGTCTTTATGTGCACCCATACATATGGGGTATCGTTTTATTCAGGGGAACTTGCAGATTGAGGTTTAGTAAGTTTTTGGTAGTTGCCATGGAGATTTTGGCGAGAAATCTAGGTTTTTATCTGGTTTTTCCTTGATTTCTGACCAAAATCTAGGGTTGTATCTGGTTTTTCCTTGATTTCTGACCAAAGCGCTAATTTCTGCAAGGGACTGCGGCCACAATTTTCCATGTAGAAAGAGAAGAGTGGTGTCTCTGAATAGCTGAAGGTGTGCACTTTTCGTAAATATATAGATTGTGGGGGTTATCTCACAGGTAGGGGGGGTTATCACTGAAAAACTGCAGGTAGTGCACATAGAGCGCAGCCCCCAAAATTTCAACTGAAATTGCCCTTATGCATTGCCCCTGTTTTGGGGCATTTGGTGGCCACGTCTTTATGTGCACCCATACATATGGGGTATCGTTTTATTCAGGGGAACTTGCAGATTGAGGTTTAGTAAGTTTTTGGTAGTTGCCATGGAGATTTTGGGGAGAAATCTAGGTTTTTATCTGGTTTTTCCTTGATTTCTGACCAAAGCGCTGACTTCTGCAAGGGACTGCGGCCACAATTGTCCATGTAGAAAGAGAAGAGTGGTGTCTCTGAATAGCTGAAGGTGTGCACTTTTCGTAAATATATAGATTGTGGGGGTTATCTCACAGGTAGGGGGGGTTATCAATAAAAAACTGCAGGTAGTGCACATAGAGCGCAGCCCCCAAAATTTCAACTGAAATTGCCCTTATGCATTGCCCCTGTTTTGGGGCATTTGGTGGCCACGTCTTTATGTGCACCCATACATATGGGGTATCGTTTTATTCAGGGGAACTTGCAGATTGATGTTTAGTAAGTTTTTGGTAGTTGCCATGGAGATTTTGGGGAGAAATCTAGGTTTTTTATCTGGTTTTTCCTTGATTTCTGACCAAAGCGCTTACTTCTGCAAGGGACTGCGGCCACAATTTTCCATGTAGAAAGAGAAGAGTGGTGTCTCTGAATAGCTGAAGGTGTGCACTTTTCAGAAATATATAGTTTGTGGGGGTTATTTCACAGGTAGGGGGGGTTAACACTGAAAAACTGCAGGAAGTGCACATAGAGCGCAGCCCCCACATTTTTAGCTGTAATTATTCTTGTGCATTGCCCCTGCTTTGAATTGTTTGGTGCCCATGTCTTTATGTGCACCCATACATATGGGGCATCATTTTATTCAGGAGAAGTTTGTCTTTCAAATATGCCTTTGTTAGAAAATTTTTATGAGATTTTTTTTTGTCAAATCCATATTTGATCATGCGTCCAAGTTTTAGTTTTAGAAAAAAAAAAAAATGTCATAAAAAGTTCCAAATTTCACAATGCACTGACAAAAGGTATTTGGCTTTTGAGTGAAAACTACATTGCACCTAGAAACCTGAAGGTCTGTAGTTTCTAAAGATACCAAACATGAGGGGATATTTTAGATTTAGTTATGCTGCATTAACTGTTACAAGCG
This sequence comes from Xenopus tropicalis, assembly GCF_000004195.4. Classification (NCBI taxonomy): domain Eukaryota; kingdom Metazoa; phylum Chordata; class Amphibia; order Anura; family Pipidae; genus Xenopus; species Xenopus tropicalis. The sequence goes on from NC_030680.2 coordinate 50,281,129, forward strand.
CTTTTCTGCTTTGTTCTGGTGTGATATTGTACTAAGTATTGCTTTAGTTTGGGGGTTACTTCTGGACAGGAACTGTGGGGTACCACCACATATTTGGTATCGTTGGAATTGGGAGTATCAGGGCTTTTACAAACAATAAAAAAAAGTGAGTAAAATTAACTTTTCTATGGAAAAAAACCTCAAAATATACAGAAATTTTACATAATTTTATTTTTTTTTTACATATTTCACCCAAAATACACATCATATCTCCAGAAAAGTTATAAAATTTGGTATGTATGTCAAAGCCCAATTAGTGACGAAAAAAACGATATATAATTTCCCTAGTTTCGTGGAGGTTTTCCTACCAAAAAACATTGTTAAAGTGAATGAGTACAAAATGCTTAAAAAACGTCTGGCACTGGGGGGAACCGAAATGACGAATTCGGCTGGCACTTAAAGGGTTAAATGCACCGGATTGCATTTCTACATGTTTGTTCTGTACTATCTAATCTAACTAATCTTTACTCGTATTATATCTTTAAACCTCATGAAATTACCTCATGAAATGTAAATGACTTACCTCATGAAATGTAAATGACTGAAATTCGCCAAGTAAAAGATCTATTATTCTAAATGAACTTAAAAAATAAAATGGATATTGCTTTATTACAAGAAACTCATTTAAATAATATAAGAATATGAAAAACTAAAAACATCCTGGCTAGGAGAGGTCTTCTATTCAGAATCAAACAAAAGGAAAGGTTGAGTAGCTTGAAATATATGTTCTGTGCATGCACCCAATGAAGATAAATTTGAATGTTACCAGTATTTAACTCAAAAAATTAATTTACTAACTTCTAACAATTTAATTTTAGCCGTAGAGTCCCATTCTTGGATTCTTGATAAATGTTGTCCCAATAAAATCTTAAATAACAAAAACTCCAAATTAGTCTATCTATCTATCTATCTATCTATCTATCTATGTAAGGAGTACCGGGAGACTGGCGCTGTTTGCTGGAATACCTTGGCTGTGTGTAGGATCCCTGTTTGCTCCACCACAAAAGGGCATCTGTGAACTCCGGGGTTCGCAGGGCTCTCCTACTACACCTAAAATGTAGTCCTGGCAGTTTACGGGCTCCTCTACTCGGGCTCCTGTAACAATCTATCTATCTAATCTAAACTAATCTATTAAATCAAACCAATTTGAGAGACACATGGAGAATCTTTAATCCTACAAGTAAAGATTTTACTTTATTTTCCTACCCTCATGGTACAGGCACAAGGATTGACTACACCTTTACCTCAACAAATGTTCTTAATTTAATAGAAAACACTGAAATTGGTCATTTCTCATATTTAGACCATGCTCCTAGTATTACTAAGAATGCAGTTCATTACCAAATCATATATTCCTTGGAGATTTCCCTCCTTCTTGTCTAGCAGACCTGATCAAGAATTGATAAAGAAAAAGTGGGAACAATTTTTCTTACATAATTCGGCTCATGCAGAATTACTCTGGGACACTTGGAAGGTGACTATTAGAGGTAAAATTATTTTTTTTTGTAGCAACTTCAATAAAAGTTAAACTCTCAAAAGCACAAAAAGATGCCTACATTTCCTTTACAACCAACCCTAATAAATCGAACCAGATATGAAATTTCCATAAAGAATTTAAAACTTTGGCTTCATACAATAGATAAAATGAACACGTCATATTTTGAATTCAAATACATCAATTCAGGGAAAAAAGCATACACATGACATTACTAAAGGTGGGCATACACGGGCCGATTGTAGCTGCTGATATCGGTCCCTTGGAATGATTAGGCAGCTTATTGGCCCGTGTAGGGGAAACAACGACTGGCCTGCCCGACTGAAATCGGGCAGATATCGATTGGGCAGGTTAAAATATTCAGTCGGACTGGGGACCGCATTGGCTCATTGATGTGGTCCCCGAACCAACTGTGCCTATTCCAGTCGTTATAATTCAATTGTTCGGCCCCAGGGCCAAACGACCTGTAGGTGGGGAATATCGGGAGAAGAGCTGCTCGCTTGGTGACCTCGCAAGGTGAGCAGATCTTTACGTGTATGGCCACCTTAAGAGCTGGAATAGATATGATCCTATCTCATCCATAAAAACTAATTACAATAAAATTATAAGGGACTCTATGCAAATAGTGGAAACATTCAGGGAATTTTATGAAGAACTATATTCTCCCTCAGAATTCAATGACACAGAGAGGAAATCCTTTTTTGCTCAGTTAAATTTCCCTGTAAATACTCAAGATGACTTGGATTTCATAAATTTGCGAGTTTCTGAAGAGGAAATTAACATTACAATTTTTTCATTAAAAAAAAAAAAAGCAGGAGGTCCTGATGGTTTGACTAGTTCATTTTACAAACTAATGTCTAAAGAATTGTCACAAATTTTTACCAAAATATTCAATGCCATTCTATTTCAAAGACAAATACTTCCTTCAAGTTTACATAGTCAAATGAGAATTATTCACAAACAAGGAAGAGGTCCTATGCTTATGAATTCATATAGACCAATAACTCCAATAAATCAGGATATCAAAATTTTAACCATGATCATCAACCATCGTTCCAAAAGTAAGGGGTTTTATAAAGGGAAGATCAGGAGTTAAAAATATTAGAACTACTGAAAGTAATATATATGGCATCATATAAAAAATTCCCATGTCCTTAATGGGCATAAGAATGTAATTAATTCTCTTTATTCTTCACCTAAAGCTCAAATCTTAGCAGCAGGTGAACTTTCCAAACAATTCATTATCCACAGAGGAACATGTTAAGGCTGTCCCCTTTCACCACTATTATTCAACTTATCTTTAGAAACATTAATAGGAATTCTATCTAAAGTAGATTTTTACCAGGAATGGCCATTAATGGAATATGTAATAAACTGACAGTTTTTGCAGATAACATGTTACTAATTGTCAGAGATCCAGATAAACATCTACTAGATATTTTTTTAATTTTTGCAAACATTGGTAGAGTTTCTAGAAATAAAATAAATATTTCTAAAACAGAAATAATTGATATATATTGTCACGAACGCCACCACAGACGTACGTGACCAGGCGGGCAGCTGTAAGGGTTAACACATCAACTACACAGTTTTCCGCTAACTCATGCAATCAAACCCCAAACAGCCCCAACCCGCCTAAACTTAACAAACTGCCACCACCGCGTTTAAAGGCCGCAAGCACCCAAATCTAGAGGTTCTATTGCACACTGACACTTCACAGAGGCAAATCACCCCAGACTCCTAGCTAAGCACTCTAGCAGACAATGCAAGTTAGTCTACAGACAACACACAACTTTCCCGCAAGCAAACAAAAGGTTAAGCAGACACACTTTCCTTATAACTAGCAAGGGGTTAAACACATTTACATACACAGTCTTCTTAAGGCATAAAGGTTCAATAGAGCACAAAGAAAAACTTATTAAATTTTATATTTAATAATCCGAAGTGGACAGTGCATTTGTTATATAAAAACAGTGAATGCTACAAAAAGACATACATGTTGCAGAACAGTTATAAAAATAAAAAGGGATAAAAATGCAGAAACCTACATACATCACCAATTGAATGATCCTATGTAATTCCTGTTTCCGGGGGGACGGAGAAATAGCGACATATACCTCCCGAGCAGCTCGGTCCCCAAAGGCATATTTAATTAAGGGTCTCTGCGGGAGCACGAAACCAGATGTTGATAGTGTGTATTGGGTTAATTAGGGGTGTCTGGTGGACACAACGCAAATGCTGCCATTTTACCTTGTTACAATGCCCGGGCAATATGGCCTGGCATGACATATATGTTTCAACTTCTCCAAGGATTAAAACTGAACTGAAGACATAAAATGTATATGGAGAAATAATATCCCCAAAATTGCTTTACATAAACTTATAGATTCCAAAAACAGAGGAGGACTTGATTTAAGTGACTTTAGCTATTTTAATATTTCAGTTTTAACTAGATAGGTCCTGGAATGGCTTTATGAAGGGACAGATATATACATTTCCATCTTGAGTATTTAAGATGGAGTCTAAAGAGAACATTATTAAGCCACTGCATTGTAAATAAAATAAACAACCAAAAGAAGCAAAAAACAATCCAATATACAGGGACACAGTAATCTGTTGGAAATTACTACATAAATGATTTAATGTCATATTTACCGGTTTACAGTGATAAAGACTGTCCTTCCTCGAACCATGAAGATATTAGGCCAGGAAGAATTTAAAGCAAAGTACTAGAGCCCATCAAATGAGAAAATATTCTATCTCCAATTAACTCACTGGTAGTAATGGGCATGGATTCTCGCAGAATTTCCGTGTTCGTCAAAAGAATTGTCTTGCGCCAAAAAGAATTGTCTCTCTCATCAAAAAAATTGTCTCTCTCATCAAAAGAATTGTGTCTTGCGTCAAAAAGAATTGTTTCTCATCAAAAGAATTGTCTCGCACAAAAAAAATGGTCTCTCTCATCAAAAGAATTGTCATGCATCAAACATGTTATCACACATATCGGCGTGCGACAATTTTTTTGACGTTTTCCCCGTTTCACTAATTTTTTGACATTCCACAAATCTTTTGAAAGATTCATTAACTTTCCCATGAAGCAAAACAGGACAGATTCGCTCATCACTACTCACTGGTCTAATCATTTAAGTGAAAAACTTTCACACAAAATTCAAATTCATTTCTAGAACCAGAATTAGATTAATTCATTGATAACCCAATAAAGAATAAAATAAGAATAATCCAAGGAAATATATGGAATAATTCAGACACATCTCCCTATCCTTTGGAATTTACTGCAAAAAAATGGTCAGATTACCTAAATGTTCAAATAATTTAAATATTATCATTAATTGCAACTTAGCTCTACTAGGAATTGATAATAATAACTCATCACGAGTTTCTATGTCCTTGATCTCTCATACCAAAATCTCAAAATGTTTTCACTTATTACTAGCTGCTGCAAGAAGATCTATATTGAAATGGATCCATACAAATCCTCCAGCACTAAAACTTCCTTTAAAAGAACATTTTGACCTTGCACATGAAGCAGTTAACTTCAAATTCGGCAACTAAAAAGTTTGTAAAAACTTCTGGGAAAACTGGAAACCATTTCTTTATTGTTGCAAAAAAATAAAAAAGGAAACATTTTAGCTATGCTATACAACTCAAACTCTACTGTAACATCTGTTTAGTGTAGCAGTCCAGCACAATACTAATTTGTTACCACTGATCTCAGACATTTGTTTTGAAAATTTATTTTGTTGATTTGCAAAATACACATAGGTGGATTTTCAATAAGGCTAGGGGAGGCTAAGCCTCCCCATCCTGCTTGGCACATTAAAAAAAACAAAAAAAAAAACCTCACTCCGTTTCTGTACTGTCCTGGAAATCTTTTGTTCCTGCAAGCTCCAGTTCTGCTGTGCTCTGATTTGATCTTGTGGATTCTCCAATCAGAGCACAGCTTTTTTGACAGACAGTAAAGTTCAAAGCACAGATGCAGTCAGGGCTCGGGAGATATTACAAACTGAAGGCAGTGCAGAAATGAAGACTGAAAAGAAGAATCTGCAGGCTGTAAACTTTACCTGAGAACCAACTCTCAACTTTTGCTGCAGTTTCCATCCCACTCCCACAGGTGCTATACAGTTCTAAAGGCTGAATCCCTAGCTGACATTAAATTGTTTTTTGCCTGACCTGACATCTATAATAATATATAATCTATCCCCTACCCTAACAGATGGAGGGTAAGTTAACTCTTTACCCCTGTAAAAGTTCATTGTGCTTTTATATATTTGTTATTGTTGTTGCACTTACTGTTTTTTTTTTTTTTATTTTTGTCATTGTTTTGTTCATTTCTAGTTAGTTACTGTGGAGCCAATGTTGTGTATCCGTGCCAGTGTTATAGTGCCAGGGCCTGAATATCTGCCATCAGTACCCACTGCTTCTCACTGTATATAATGTGCTGGCTTTGTAAATACAAACTGCGTCTCACTGTATATAATGTGCTGGTTTTGTAACTACAGACTGCGTCTCACTGTATATAATGTGCTGGTTTTGTAAATACAGACTGCGTCTCACTGTATGTATGTATGTATGTATATCTTTATTTATAAAGCGCTACTTATGTACACAGCGCTGTACAGGGGTACTAAAATAGAGAAATACAAAGTATTACAATAAGCACAAATAAATAAAAGATACAATTGTAATAAGTTAAGAGTCAAAGACACGCAGCTTACAATCTATATGGGAGGGTAACTTACAGACACAAATAGGCAAATATAAGTGCTATAGGTCACAGTGGGTGACATTATAAGTGCTACTGTATATAATGTGCTGGTTTTGTAAATACAGACTGTGTCTCACTGTACATAATGTGCTGGTTTTGTAAATACAGACTGCGTCTCACTGTATATAATGTGCTGGTTTTGTAAATACAGACTGCGTCTCACTGTATATAATGTGGTGGTTTTGTAACTACAGACTGCGTCTCACTGTATATAATGTGCTTGGGGTGTCAGTACCCACTGCCTTTCTTGCTATAAAACTACCGTGAACACATCTAAAAGGGTGTTTCACTTTTAAGTTAACTTTTAGTATGTTATAAAATGGCCTATTCCTAGCAACTTTGCAATTGGTCTTTCTAATGAATTTTTTTTATAGTTCTTGAATAATTTGCCTTTCTCTTCTTCCAGATTTCAAATGGGGGCCAAAAATTATTGTTTAAACCACTACCTGGTTGCTAGGGTAAATAAGACCCTAGCAACCAGATAGCTGCTAAATTACCAAATGGAGAGCTGCTGAACAAAAAGCTAAATAACTGAAAAACCATTAAAAATAAAAGTGAATTTAAAGGTGAACTAACCCTTTAAGCTAACTGATCACAAACACAAATGTTTGCAGATCCCCTCACATAAGTGAATGTATGAATACTTTTACATCCTAAGCATTTTAGGGTAAAAAAAAGCACTCCCCCTGTTTTAGAAACTTATGTACCTTATGGCACTTTATTTTACACTCTAAGCTTGCTACTTTTTCCCCCATAATGAAATAAAGGAAGGGCATTGATAATGATATGCATTAGTTTTAAAAAGATAAATATTATTCCAGGGCATGATTTGTTATTCATAAAGTCATACTGATTTCTTTTTATTATGCCATTCTTCAGAACCTACATATGATACCAAAACAAACCTTCAAGTAACATGCCCACGACGTACGTCAAATATCTAGTAGGAATAAATCTAAAGGAACTGTACTTTCTGATCTGATCTGCTTCAGTTCAACTGAGTTGTAGGGAATTCATCAGTTAATACAGCCACAGACATCCAATCACAATGGCTCCATTTTGTGTGAAAGTGCGATTCAGTCACAATGGTACCATGGTTTTTACTGATCTGAAAAAGTCAAACGTACAGGCTTATAATTGCTTGCTTGTATAACTGTTTTATATTGCAAGGCATTTTTAAACTTTCAAATGATGTCAGATTTAACTTTAGTACCATACCGAAAGAAGGGGTGTCTGAAAAAATCAGAAAAGTGGCCTGGAGTATTGTTCCTATTTAGAAGGATCTGTTCCTTCTTTTTTTATTTCTTTCAAATGCTTTTATCCTTATTCCTTTTGACTATGGCACAGCCCATTGCACTCTTCCCTTATAACACCCGTTATAATTAAAACACATAATCATTTGAATTATATGGCCACAGCTTTATTGTTTACAACAGTCACATGTTAGCCATTAGGAATTAGATATAAACATCCAAAATATCTAAATACCATTATTTAACATTTACAACATATTTTAACAGAATTTTGAGGTCTGCCCTTCCAGGTGCCATTTGATACCCACTAGCTGCTAGCACCTAGTTTAGTGGGCATGCATGGCCTTTCCATTTTACACCCCTGCCCTGTAACAGCCAGTCCCCTCAGGAACCAAGCCCATGAAGGAAGTCAATGTCCCACCACCAAATTCATCATGCTTAACCCACCTTAGGGGATCACAATAACCAATAATACTGTCAAATACCACACCATTATGCCTGGCAGACTGACAGAGAACCCACTAACAAAGCTGTGTTAATAAAAATAATCTAGCCACCCATCCCCCAATCAATTAAAAAAATTCAACTATCTCCATGCCTTCCATGCTACACACAATAAGAGACATGAAGTTACATAGACTAACCTAACACCTGTTAAAATGCTGCCAGTCCCTAAGAAATTGGATGAGTTCCCTACACCTCTCTCTTAACTATCAACCTTCCCACCACCTGATTAACCCTGACTAACCTATATTAAGCTCGGTCTCAGGGCCGAGGATATATATATATACAGGTATAAGACCTCTTATCCAAAATGCTCGGGACCAAGGGTATTACAGATAAGGGGTCTTTCTGTAATAATATCTACTTGTTTCGATCCCCATGGGATCGTCATCAGGACTAAACGCGTAGATATTATGCCTGAATAAAGGACTTGCTTTGGAGATGCTCATGCCGTGCTTTCTATGGACTGGATGTGTTTTGAGGGTTACCACCCGGCCGTTATTTTTGGACTGGTGAGTGCTGATGTTGGGGAAATATATATATACATACATACTCAGGTGCACACCATTTACACAGCCAAAACCTCGGTGCTCAAACTGAATTGGGAGGGGGATATTTGAAGGTGCAAATCTTCACTGCTGAAGGACTGTGGTTGCCTTGGGCTGGTACAGAAGCCCAACATTACTGCCATACCTCTGTAGTTAAACTTTAGTTCTCCTTTAAGATGACTTCTTAGGCTAAACAGGACTTTCCCTTTAACCAGCCCCAGCTTAAGATAAACACTTGTTGGGCACCCTCTCTGCTGGTCAAAGGGAATCTTTGAAATCTGTTAACTCTAAAAAAACATAGCCATAACATACATTCTAAGACCTTCAACAAAGTTCTCATTATATGACCAAAAAATAAAATCTGTATGTACAGCAGTCCCTCATACCATTTACATATGTTTTTCCATAAGCACCCATATGCTTATGTGGGGTTCATGAAATATATATAAATTTTAGCTGTTTGACATATACTGTACACACACACATATATATATATAGGAGAATAATGACGGCACTCACAGGAATTTTCACAAAAGAAACAATAGGTGAAATTTAAAAAGTGAGGTTTTTATTCAGTCCAACGTTTCAGTTCCTAAATGGAACTTTCGTCAGGGACACCAACACCACAGTGCAGTACAAACGCTTATAAGCCCAAGAGGGCGCCAATGTTGTTGCTAGGCAACCATAACAAACAAAGAAAGTGAACCAAAATATTCATAAAATAAAACAATAAGGAGCAAATAAGTAAGGTATATCAGGTACAAAAAAGGAAAGTTGGTATAGGTAATAATGGGCAAATGATTACACAGATACGGTATCTTCAGTCCGGGTTGCAAACCCGGACTCACAGGTAAGGCACATGACCAAGGAATGACCTGACTCATTATAGTTAATTAAATAACACACTGACACAAGGCATGGGATTGAACTGCCCACAGCATTTATTAAACGTATAATTTCCATTTAATCCCAGTTTATTAGCATATAACATTGTAACATTAATAACCAACACATGAAGTTTCGTATAAACATGTAATCCAAATTTCCCAATGTTACCTCCACAGGACCAGTACCCTGCACCAGCCGCAACTGCAACTGACTCGGTGGGCACGCAGTGGATCCTGCATAAATCCAATAAATCATTAACATTACAGGGACAACAGCCCTCCAAAACAGGAATCACATTGCATCAGGTAAGTAATCACCTTTACATCAATTAAAGTTCCCCAACTGCCTGTAACCCGTTGTCTATCCAAAATATGTCTCATACTTGTGAAATATCTTCCAAAATATCATGCCTTACCGCCAAAAGATGAATGACTGAATCCTAAGTCATTCATCTTCTTCCACGCCCCTAAGGCCTCCTCCAAACCTTCTTGCAGACCTAGGTTAAAGAAATCTAGCCCAATATCATTTAAATGTACCCCATCAGGACCCAACAGATTATCCTGGTATTCAATATTTTTATGCCTCACTACTATGCCCCCTATATTCCTGATAAATCGTGACATCTCCCTGTTAACCTGAATAGTGATGAGCGAATCGGTGAAAATGTCGCGCGACAAAAAAAATGTGTCGCCCGCGGCTATTATTTTGTCGCGCGGCTATTGTTTCGTCGCCCGCAGCTATTATTTTGTCTCCAACCATACGAGTATAAGACCTTGAATGGCCAACAATAAATCTCGTAAATCCCTTCTCATATCTTAAATTAGGTTCTTCATAGGGTAAACTCCCAGATCATTGCCCCCACATAGATAAGTATTATATGAGGGAGTTGCTCAACACTAAACATATTCCATAAATTTGGCAATACTGCATCCCGACACATTCCCCCTTTTCCAAACCATAGTATTTCCATATCTTTTCTTGAAAAACCAAGTTGTCTCCCATCATTCCGGATATCTGCTCTCTTCGCTGCCCGGACTATAAAAGAATGTCCTATAATCCAGGAAATACAATTTGCAGAACCTAAAATAAATAACAAAGATTAACATAACATGCCCATCATTGATTATTCCTGGACCAAATGGGCTCTTATATAAGATTTATATCGGTCTGAATCCCATCTTCCCATCTTACGTATTGCCATTAGACTAAGACCCCACAAATTTGCCTGTGTCGCAACCCCAGTTCTAAAGGAATGTGATGCATATTCTCTCTCCTTTAAACCTAAACTCCCAATGCATTTTCTAAAAATGGTCAAAAACTGGTAAATTGATAAAGCCTTCCTATCCTCATGAATGAGCAATGTTGATCCCTTCTTTGGCCTGCAGTTCAAGAACTCCTCGAAACAGTTTACTGGGCATGTAACATTCCCATTCATTCTGTTCAATACAATCCATTTACCTTTCCCAAAGATATCCGCTGGACAAATACTCTACTCAATAGAGGCAATGATAGGGGCCTCCTCATATCTCTCCTAGCTTGCCCTTTTTTAAAGCTCTTAAGTATCTGTCTTACTAAAAATACTTTTGTGATATCCTTTATTTCCAGCAACTTAAACAAAAAGCTAAGTGCTGACACTCTTTTATTAATCATGGTATAAGACCAACCTTTTTTAGATAGCTGCGCCAGATATAATAAGAAATTATCCAAAATGGCCTCTTATTATCCCACCATTATGAATCCATTCCAGCCAAACAGCTCTGTAAGCTTTCCAGTTCACAGGAGCCAATGAATTTTTGATTGCATCTGCTAATCTTCGAACCCTGCTTTCCACAACCACTGTGGAACTCTGGTTCGCACAGGCTCCGCTGATGGCACAAGATTCCAAAATCGATCTAACTGTAGTCGAGAAAGAGCATAGGCAACATCATTATTATTATTATTATTATTATTATTAACACCTGGCACGTCTCGCCTTTAGCCAAATATTGCTATTCATACATAGCAAAACTAAGGGGCACATTTACTAACCCACGAACGGGCCGAATGCGTCCGATTGCGTTTTTTTCGTAATGATCGGTAATTTTGCGATTTTTTCTGCGTCTTTACGATTTTTGCGTAAAAATGCGAGTTTTTCGGCGTCATTACGAAAGTTGCGCAAAGTCGCGATTTTTTCGTAGCGTTAAAACTTGCGCAAAACGTCGCGCCTTTTAAGTTTTAACGCTACGAAAAAGGCGCGACTTTGCGCGCAAGTGTTAACGCTACAAAAAAATCGTGACTTTGCGCAACTTTCGTAAAGACGCCGAAAAACTCGCGTTTTTACGCAAAAATCGTAAAGACGCCGAAAAAAACGCGTTTTTACGCAAAAATCGTAAAGACGCCGAAAAAATCGCAAAAAATACAAAAAAGTCGCAAAATGTTCGTTTCCAATCGGAATTTTTCCAATTCGGATTCGAAATCGTGTCTTAGTAAATCAGCCCCTTAGTGTCTCATGAGTCGCACTACAGGTACGGAAGATGCATTCATTTTATTTAAAACCTGCACCACTCCCATGTTGTCACAATAAAAGATTACTTTCTTATTCACGAACTCCTCACCCCAAACCTCAAGTGATGTCAATATTGGCAGCAATTCAAGAAAAACCATATTCTTAGTAATATCTGCTTTGTACCATTCACTTGGCCAAGGTTCTGAAAACCACTTACCATTAAAGTAGCCTCCCATACCTTTTCCTCCTGCTGCATCTGTATACAGATTAATCTCCTCATTTGACAACTCAAATACCATTAAATGACTGCAAAAATAACCTCCAGATCCAAATCTCTTTTGTGTTCACCATTAAGCCTTATGAAATGGTATGGTTTCTTAATGCCAACTGTTGCCAAAGATAGATGCCTAGAAAAAATTCTTCCTGCTAGTATTATCTTCCTCAATATCAGTTTTACCCATGAGAGCTCCATCACCTGCTGCCTACAAAATCTGAATAGCCTTGTCAAATGAAGAATATGAAACCTTGCACAAATCTTCATCAATACTATCATTTACTGAGCCCCCTTCCAGATAAGAAAGATGATGTATTAGTCTAAATTTGCCTTTCTCTTTCTTTGGGACAACACCTAGTGGCGATACACACAGATCTTTAAAAGGAGGCTCAGTAAATGGACCAGCCATTCTCCCTAAACATAACTCCTTTTTCAGTTTTTCTTCAACCACCTATAAACTAAAATGCTGATTTTAAATTATTTCTAGCATGTACCTTTTTTATCATTCTTGCTGGAATAATAAAACCAAATCTAAAACCATTTTCCAGCAATTCCGCATCCTTCTTTTTAGGATAAGCCCTTAGCCAAGGTACCAATCTTTCTATGATCACCTGCGTCCTCCCCTTTGGTATTGTGATCCCCAAATTTTCCTGCTCTGCTTTTCTTGAAACACCTAGAGACTGGATGGTTTCCACTGCAATGGGAGCATTCATGCTTATACCTACATCCTACCCCCCACTTACAATAGCTTTCATTGAATGCCCAGCGCCAGCCTTTTTTATTACTGACCGACGAGCTCCCGGCTCCTTGCCCGCTGGTCCCTGCCCGAAAGGGATCTGAAGAAAAACAGCCCTGGTCTATTAGTATTCATAAGTCTAATCCAAAGGCTAATGTCTTTATGATCCCACAATTTGCTAATTGTGACTATACCATAGGGCTGTTATACTCTGCATTAGTATGCCTTTCAAAATTATGCTCACCTGTGTTACTGGCAAGCCCTCTAGAAATTTCACTGGCAACATCCTGTGATACATTGTTTCCTCGCCTGACTCGCATGCCCGGCTCCTCTCTTTGGATACTATGTTGCGCAGCCTCCACGGACGTTCCTGTCAGCTTTACACTGCTGTTTCCTGCTTCACACACCCTCCTCATGCTGCCAGTACTAGCTGCTGCTTTACTCCCTCCACTCTGTGTTACCTTTTCTCTAGTGTTTGTGCCTGTATTACTGCCTGTGGCATTACCCTCATGTAACTGTCTGTGCTGGTATCTCCTGTCCCGCTCCGTTGTGTCCTTCCTTGCTGTGTGCCCCCCACTTCTGCTCTTACTCAACTCAGGGGCTTGTTGTCTGTTGCTGGCACCTCTCTTACTAATTCAGGTGTCTTTCTTCTTCCGTGGCAGACCTTCCTGCGTTGCACTGAGGTTGCTTGCTGTTCTCTTTACTGAAGCCAAACCAGGACTTGCACTCCTGCGCCTGCCTGCCGAGCCACTTGCCTGGGATGGACTGAGACGTTCTGGTGGACCCCCTCGCCTTCTCCTTGCCGTCCTTTGCTCAACCTGTCTTCCTTCTGCAACGCTTCCAGATGCTTCAGGTAAGTTGGGGAACATATCTTTCAGCCATTGACAGCCACGCTGGTCAGCTGCTGCTCGGATAGCCTGAAGGAGGAGTTCCTCTCCACTGGACATTTTTTGCCAAGTAGCTGCTGTACAGGAAAGAATGCAGAGCTGCCTGCTGCTTCAGAAAAACAGTGAAACCCTCAAACAAGTGCTTTTTATTTGAAATAAGACCTCCCTAAAAAGTTATGGGAAAGGTCACTCCACGCTCTTTCCTGTGTCCGCTCCACTTCAAAATGCCTGCTCCTTTACCTGCTCAGCAGCCTTTGGCTTCAATTTTTCCCGCCCAAGCTTTCCATTGGCCAGTACTGACACTCCCATGCCTCCTTGGTCATGTGCCACTCTGCCCTAATTTCATTGGGCCCGTGGCTCTCTTGAACACAGTAGAGGCTCCTATATCGAGTTGCAACTCATCCAAGATAATGGAAAATGCTTGATATAATCTCCCCCCATATCCGTGCATACAAGCACAATGCGCCATGTTTCCCCGCCATTGCTAGGCAACCCCCTAGTATATATATATCTCAAACATGTAGAACACAAGAGCACTCATGGGACATTAATTATATGCAAATGGTGTAAGTCGACATTTCGGTCCTACACAAAAGACCTTTATCAAGACACCCTTCTGTGTAGGACCAAAACGTCGACTTACACCATTGCCTTTTTTGGGTGAGTGTGCTGCCTCTCAAACTCTGTATATATACTGTATATAGACAGAAACATATGCGTCAAAAAAAGTGTCATAGACTATTTAAATTTCTTTTGTAATTTGTAAGCACGTTTTTCTACTTTTTTTATGCCCCATTTTACTTGTGACTATACCATTGCTTTACATCTTTATAGCTCAGAGAAACATTAAGTATCAATCTGTGGGGTAAAAAGTAGTGAAAGAAACTGTAACCACTTTTTACATTGTTTTATAAATACAGGTATGCCACCTAGGTACAACATTGTATGATTATTGCATAACCACTGTGGGCCTTAGTTGTGGCACAGAAGGAAGTTATACTCTTTAGAACATGGGTCATCTACTCAGTACAGCTGGTGACGATGGCAATCCTAGAGAAAACATTTTTGAGTTGAAAGGGAAATCGCACACAAACAAAAATGAATGTTCCATCAATGTTAAAAATCTCAACTATTTTAGTAACATAGTAACATAGTAACATAGTAAGTTGGGTTGAAAAAAGACATACGTCCATCAAGTTCAACCATAATGCCTATACCTAACCTACCTAACTACAAGTTGATCCAGAGGAAGGCAAAAAACCCCATCTGAAACCTCTCTAATTTGCCTCAGAGGGGAAAAAATTCCTTCCTGACTCCAAGATGGCAATCGGACCAGTCCCTGGATCAACTTGTACTAAGAGCTATCTCCCATAACCGTGTATTCCCTCACTTGCTAAGAATCCATCCAGCCCCTTCTTAAAGCTATATAATGTATCAGCCAGTACGACTGATTCGGGGAGGGAATTCCACAACTTCACAGCTCTCACTGTAAAAAATCCTTTCCGAATATTTAAATGGAACCTCCCTTCTTCTAAACGGAGTGGGTGCCCTCGTGTCCGTTGGAAGGACCTACTGGTAAATAAAACATTAGAGAGGTTATTATATGATCCCCTTATATATTTATACATAGTTATCATGTCACCTCTTAAGCGCCTCTTCTCCAGTGTAAACAGACCCAACTTGGCCAGTCTTTCTTCATAACTGAGACTTTCCATACCCTTTACCAGCTTAGTTGCCCTTCTCTGGACCCTCTCTAACTCAATAATGTCCCGTTTGAGCACTGGAGACCAAAACTGAACAGCATATTCTAGATGGGGCCTTACCAGCGCTCTGTAAAGGGGAAGAATAACCCCCTCCTCCCGTGAATCTATACCCCTTTTAATACAGCTCAAAACCTTGTTTGCCCTTGCAGCTGCTGCCTGGCATTGCTTGCTACAGCCAAGTTTATTATCTACAAGGACTCCAAGGTCCTTCTCCATTATGGATTTGCCTAGTGCAGTCCCATTAAGGGTATACGGGGCTTGCATATTTTTACATCCCAGGTGCATGACCTTACATTTATCCACATTAAATCTCATCTGCCACTTAGCTGCCCAGATTGCCAGTTGGTCAAGATCCTGCTGCAGGGATGTCACATCCTGGATAGAATTGACTGGTCTGCAGAGTTTTGTGTCATCTGCAAGCACTGATACATTACTCATAATACCCTCCCCTAAGTCATTTATGAACAAATTGAACAAAAGTGGACCCAGTACAGAACCCTGAGGGACCCCACTGAGAACCTTACTCCAAGTAGAGAATGTGCCATTAACAACCACCCTCTGTACCCGATCCTGTAGCCAGTTTTCTATCCATGTGCAAACGACTTCACTAAGACCAATAGACCTTAGCTTAGAAAGCAGTCGTTTGTGGGGAACGGTATCAAATGCTTTGGCAAAATCCAAATAGATTATATCTACTGCATCCCCACTGTCCAGCTTCTTACTTACCTCATCATAAAAAGCAATTAAATTGGTCTGACATGACCTGTCCTTCATAAAGCCATGCTGATTACTGCTCATAATGCCAGTTAATAAACTGAGCAAAAAATAAGTACATTTGTAAATAAAGTTAGTTGATATCATGCAAATGTTTCAAGTGCAAGTTTTCAATTAAAAAAAATAATAATAAATCACAACAATTTGAGCTGTCAAAATATATAAATATATTATTTAGTATATTTGCCTTTTCTAGCCCGTGTAGGGGGACTACAACTGTCTCCCTACACGTATTAAAGACTGGTAAATATTTTTAATATTTTCACTATTAAGGGGTTATTTTTTTTTCACAGTAACTATAATTGCCTCATCCTTATTCTGTCATATGACCCTTAAATTAAACTTTTTTACATTTATTGAATGTTTCTAAATATTTAATAGTTCACAGCGGAGTCTTCAGCTCTATTTGATTTGGCTAAGTGCATCAAGTACTTCTATGAGAACAAGGAGATCAATAAAATGAATCGTCAGACTTTCCCAAGCTTATGTTTCACAAATAAAACATTGATGCTCCTTTTAGGCTCAGGCATCAGTCATCCTGCAAATCTTCTAGACAATAACAGTTCATTTGAATTTTTCTGGTACAGAAGATGTATGATGCTGTAAATATTTAAAATCAAATTTAAAAAGAGGACAGAGATAAATGTGGAAGAAAGAGCATAACGCTGAAGGCTACTTTTCTCCAAATGGATATATCTTTATTTTCCTGAAAGAGGCACTATTGTTAAAGGAACAAAGTGTTATAGCATTTTAGAGAAGATTTGTGATTACTTGTCTTTCTAACTGTAAGCACTGCAAGATAATATGTTGCTTTGACTACTGTTAACACAGAGGCTATGTACAAAATCCTGAGTATCAGAAGATTAAATTTACATTTGAATAAATTGTAAGCTTGTATATAGTAACTTTTTTTTTAGGTAAAATACTATTTTACCACTAATGTAAAGATCTTTATTAAGAGGGTTTGTCCCAAACAGATGACAAGTTATGGTGTCTGAGGTTCACACGTAGATTTAGGAAACAAATTAGTATAGCACATGCATAGGTCATTATTCTCTATCTGTTCATCAACTGGTGCTTCAACAGGTCCATGTAAGCAATGCTGCACTAAGGGGCACATTTACTAATGCTTGATTTTATTTATTTATTTTTTTGACAATTCAATTTTTTGGGCCAAAATATGATTTTGTCATGGGATTTGTGATTTTTTCTGTATTAGATAGCCTCCTGTATGAAAATCAGCCTCACTGAAAATGAATTGATTAATATGATTTTTGCTTGTGTGCAACTCCTATTCTTTATTTATTCTTTAGTCTTTCCCCAACCTTTTCATGTTTAATGCACTATACTTCTGACTCATGCTTTTAAAAAGCCACTGGACAGAATTTGTTCCTTGCAGCACCGGAGCCCTGAATTTAGTTCTGACCTGTGTCCCTCCAGGAACACCTGTTACAGAAGGACACTGTAAGCATACCTGGTGGTCTAGGGGGCCGGCGGGGACGCCCGCCGCTCTCCAGGTGGGGACACCCGCCTCTCCATGCGCGCCGATGCGCGCCAGTGCGCACGTCCTGCTCTTCTGCGAGCGAAGGTGCGCGCGCTTCCTTTTTAAGCCAGCGCGACATGTGACGTCATCACGCAAGGCGCGAATTTCAAATATTTAAAGGCGCCTGTGCCTAATTTCGGCGCCCAACTTCGGTTTCGCCTTCTGATTGCTATTTTCACCGTTCCTGATTCTGATTCGTGTTTTGACCCTTGCCTGACCCTGACCTTGCTGATTGCCGCCTGTATTGACCCTCTGCCTGTTTCTGACTATGCTTTCCGGAATCTGATTTTGTACTTCGCTGCCTGATCGGTTCAACCTTGGCCTTTTTATACCATCTCTCCTCCCCAAACTCTGCTTAATGCTAGGTTCCCTTGCCTGCTCAGAACATTTGCCCTGATCCTCTCACATTAAGTCCTGGCGGCACCCGAGTAGCGGAGGGCTCCTCCCGAAGTGAAAGGTGGCTGTTATAGGCAGAAGAGTGAGCTCAGACCGGGACCTTGGCCTTTGTTCTGAGTTTTGGGACACCGTGCGTGACAATTTGCGAATCTTTCAAAAAATTTGCGAAACAGCAAAAAAATAACGAAACGGCGAAAATGTCACAATTTTTTTGATGCGCAGCAAATTTTCCATGCCAGATTTTGTTGCCTGTTTCGAGAAACAATACGTCAATGGCGCAAAGAGGAAATTAGCAGTGAATCCATGCCTGGCGAATAATTTCGCCCATCACTACTGAGCAGTATGAATTCAGCTCACTAAGGTGTTAAAGAGTTAACCTGGCCACAATGGTACCATAAATCTCATTGAGGCAGTTGTTAACGTTTTGTGTTACATAACTGAAATATAGTGATGAGCGAAATGATTTGCCTGGCATGGATTCGCAGCTAATTTCTGCGTCCTAACATGTCCTAACCAAGATGGCAGTGGGGAAGCTGCTTTATCGCTAGCTCCTGCAAGCACTTCACTCAGGGAAACCCAAACCTCTAATGGTCCTCCTGTTGCTGAACCTGCTAACGGAGATCCACTCATCCAAGGACTCCTGTACTTCTCTGATATGCTTCTCTGATTTATCTATTATAAAGCAAGATCTTCAATTGATCATCCTCACTGTAACATTGTGTCAGCTCCATGGAGGACCTCTGTAGCCCATTACCTGACCATATCCAGCTGTTTAATCAAGCTATCAATACCTGCGCATCAAAGTCGGGCAACCTCAAAAACAGGTTACGTCACAATAATCTGCGCTTCCTTGGTTTACCCAAATGATCAGAGGGTAACTCTACAGAAAAATGTATTGAAGACTGGCTCCTGGAAAATTCGGCAGGTATGTCTTCTCTATTGCCTTTGCAGTCGAAAGAGCACACCGAATCCCAACTAAGGCCCCCATCCCCAGTTCACCCCCGAGGCCTTGTAAAACACGGATGCTTAATGCTCATGACAGGGATGCAGTGCTCTCGTAGGTCCCTAAGAAAGAGGGACCAGGATGCCAAAATCTTGATCTTCTGTGACTTTTCCCACAGAGATTCAAAAGCAAAGGTCCTGGTTCATGGACTGCAAATGGTGACTAAGCAACCTAGGCTTTTCCCTGCTGTACCTGGCTCACCTGCGAGAAATTGCAAATTTTTTTCACATCTCCACAAAAACTCAGTGGATGGATCGATGCAAGACCCTTTGATGGCCCTCTCTTGGTGACTCAAAACATCAGGTTGTATAAATAAGTTCCCTTCCTACACCATAGCTGTGGCCACAAGAACTTTTAATACTGCAGCATTCATCCAAGCGTTACATCCTTGTTTACTGTTTACCCTTACACATGAGTGCCCATTTGGTGCTGGTACTTTTCATGTGCTTGAGACCGGGATGGAGCTTACACATGCTTTATCCATAGTACCCCTCTTGGTAAGGTATTTATCTTAACTCACGACCTTGACAAGCCTAGCACTAACTTAGAGCCCCACTGTTATTTGCATTGTTATTTGAATGTTTATGGGTTCAAATCTGCCAGGAGTTGGGGTGGGCTTTTGGTTCTTAGCATAATAATGTTCAGTTTTGGTTACACGTCTATATACACCCAGGTATTTCACAAACCTGCATCACCCAGCTCACTCAGGAGTGCCATTCTGCTAAATTCTATAGGCTTACTATATGATCAGATTGCTTAGTTGGAGCATACGCAGCCAATGACCAGGCTTGTTCATGACTTTCTTAAAAAATCCGGTGCCAATATACTCTTACTTCAGGAACCCCACCTCCAGGGCAGTAAATCACTTGCACTTAAAGGAACAGTAACACCAAAAAATGAAAGAGCTTTAAAGTAATAAAAATATAATGCACTGTTGCCCTGCACTGGTAAAACTGGTGTGTTTGCTACAGTAACACTACTATAATTTATATAATAAGCTGCTGTGTAGCCACGGGGGCAGCCATTCAAGCTGGAAAAAAGGAGAAAAGGCACAGGTTACATAGCAGATAACAGATAAGTTCTGTAGAATACAATAGTGTTTTATCTGTTATCTGCTATGTGCCTGTGCCTTTTCTCTTTTGAATGGCTGCCTCCATGGCTACATAGCAGCTTATTTATATAAATTATAGTAGACTTTCTGAAGTAAACACACAACTTTTACCAGTGCAGGGCAGCAGCACATTATATTTTAGTTACTTTTATACACTTTCATTTTTTGGTGTTACTGTTCCTTTAAAGCCCATTGATTGTCTGGTATTATCACACAGCATTTTCCACCTATTAATCTGGGGTAGCAACCCTTATTACCTGCAACACCACCTTTAGGCTGGGGGAGGTGGAATCTGATCCCAGGTATATACATATTAATCAAAGATAGTGATTGCTAATATTTACATCCCACCCTTGTATCAAGATGCTTGTTTAATACAGTTCCTTAAATTTATCGTAAAATACCACCATGCTGCAGTGATTTTACAATGCACTAAACCATGTAAAATAATGTAAAATAGAAGTAAGTGCTTTTATTTTAATACCTTTGGCTTCAAATATGTCCATAACTGCTTGAAAGCTGTGCTCTACCCAGTCCTCTTGCAAGTTTCCCGTTTAGACTCTTCAGTATGTGGCTGGGGCCTCCGGCCCTGATAGACTTCAGTAACAGAGCTGCAGCTACTTAAAGTGAAGCGAATATGCATAGGGTGGGTCGGGGCTTTGCAATGTCACAGGAAGTCTGTTCCTGCTCTACTCGTTCCTCCCCCCCTCCCCCGCAGCAGCACAAGCAGAGAGACACAGGAGGAGGAAACTGGGAGGGATTTTTCCCTGCTACTGTTGAATAAAGCCTGTCAGTCAGTGCTGTGACCACTTCCTGTGGGAGACTGAAACTACACTCCCATGTTTCATTTTGCTCTGGCTTCTGATTAGAGAGGTTGTGTATGCAGCTCTCATATAATGACAGTTTTAGGAGGTAAAATGCTTTCAAAACATCTTTCTTTATGCATCATTTCACATTTTGAGGAAGGATGAATATTATAACTGAATATGAACTTTATATAAAATTCCTTCTTTTAACCCTGACCTAGACAGACCACAAAGGGGCAATTGTACCATCTATGATACTGCTACCAACATACACACGCTAACAGCCTCTGCTGGTCTGACTGAGGATTGGTTACATCTCAATCCAGCAATAACCCAATACTCTTGTTTCTCCTACTCTCACACGGTGCTATCTAGACTTGATCTGGCAATAGAAATTTACTATAAGCTGGGTGAACAAATTAACAGGCCACGCAGGTCCCTGGACTGAGCCTGATTCATTAAATGAGCACACCTGACACTATGGGATGCCCTGAAGGCCTGTGTTAGGGGGCTTTTTAACTCAGAAATAATTGCATTCAAAAAACATATTTCAAGAAGTTTAACTCTCTTGTTGCCATTGTTAAAAAAAAACAGCGATTCACATGAACAGAGTTCACCTTAAGATCATATGACAGAAAAAAAATGTTATACTTCTGGATTCTGAAATTTGGATGACAGCTTTTGAAAATTAAATTAAAGTCAAGAGCAGATCAGATTGATATCTTCTTTTGGTTTAGAGATGATGTATTGCACTTTTAATGGAATATCATCTATCATCTGATAATAACAAATGTAGTATTTCTGAGCTTGTCATCTGTTCTCTGAAGACAAATAGTCCAAGTTGTAGCAGTGATAATAGAATTTTTTAATGATCTGTCCTAAATTGACTCAAGCTGACGCTATTATTCTTAAAAATTGGATTCAATCTAGATCGTTAAAGTCACCTTCATTTAACAGCTGAGTTGTAAGAAGCTATAAATATTGTGATTTCAAACAAATCATTCTAGAAAGATATAAAAATATCAGTGGACCCATTTTCATTAATATTAAATATGCTTCCAGTATGTTAGAGTGGTGTGTGTAAAATATAAAAAGTACCACAAATTCTATCATGTGCTATTGTAATTAAAGATTATATGACTCATTTATCAAGAAGAGCTATGTGAAAGGCAGTAAATTCAATTTTTTTTACCCATAATGCAAAAATTTTACCAGACTTCCAGTGTAAAAGAGAAGGCAAACTCAAATCCACAATATTATAGGCAACTTGTGGTACCGGCTTTTCCTTTGTTCTTGAATGGCTTCACTATCCACAGTGTGAATAATTCAGTTAATGTTTTGACTCACTGAGAGGAAAAAAGTGCAAGAGTGCCAAGGGGTGAAAGAACATGCCATTTAGTGCTTACTCAGGCAGTACCTCTTCTCCAGGAATTACAGCATTCGATTCAAGCTGTTAAGCTGGGCATACACTATAAGATCTGCTCATTTGGTGAGGTCAACATTTGAGAAGATCTTTCCCCCAATATGCCCACTTAAGGTGGGCAATATCAGGCTAATCTGATCATTTGACCCTAGTGAATATGAGCTGTCAGAGCGAGGACCACATCAATGGGTCGATGTGGCCCTTGATCTGACAAGAAAATCAAACCTGCCCAATCGACATATGGCTGGTTTTCCTCATAGTAAATAGTTTTTAGGGCCTACCACCAAAGGAGTCTGACTTTGCCAAATACAGGAAATGGTGCCCCAAATAGACTACATTTTGTCATGTCTTCAGTCCACCCTGACCATACAACCAAACATGCCCATGATAACCCAAAAGCCTCATAATTAAGCAAGGGGGGGGTCCACAAATCTATACCATTGGAAGTTATGAGTCTGTGCATGCCCAACACTAGCATCAGATCCCTGACAAGACCCCAGCTATGGCAACTCTGACAAAGATGCAAATACATCCCTATATGAATCCCAGTTTCTGCTTCACAAAATCACTGCACTGCAAATGCATTGCCATATTATTCTCTGTCTCTGCTTTACTCTAAAAATGACATTATCCTTTTTAAAGGTGAAGATGTGCATGTATGTAAAATTATGCTTTGATTAATGTTGATTAAAGTTAAACACAATGATATAATAAACATGTATCCAGATGGATGTATATATGCACAGATTTTCCAAAAATGGTGTATAATAATCTTTATGTCTGCTAATATTACAATAGTGACCAGTGTCAGTATCTACTAAACCAGGGGTCAAAAGTTATTTTAACAAGATTATATGGGAAAAATGTTGGTTTCTCTGGTGATGTATAATCAATAAGAGACTAATTACATTCATCTGAATGAGTGTATGGTAGATTTTCCATTAAATTTGAATAGAAAATAGCTCTTAGATTGAGAAACCCTGTTCTAAAAACAGGTCTAACATAAGTCCCTTCTGGACCTTAACTCTTAAGTCATGACAATATAATGTACTCAAAAAGAGTTTTCAAGTAGTGGATTGTGTATGAACACAATACAGTTGTGGTCTTTTGATTAGTTTTTGCCGTTCAAATTCTGTCCAGAATGTCTGAATTTACCAATGCACATTGTCCTAAGCTGAGGTAGGGACTATATAAGGAGATGAGAGGAGATATATGGGCAAGTGGACTGCAAAACATTGACAGACACAATAGGAACTGCCACATGAATTGAGCCAAAAGAAAGTTTTTAGCAGTGAAGCAAATGTTGTTTAGAACTTTAGATGAAGGTAAGATACTGTGGGCAGCAGGATTGAACTGGGTGGAGATCTGCAGACCAGTAAAAGGTTGTAGTAGTCTATCCTGCAAAGCATATATTCATTGTGAAATAATCTTTTAATAGTAGATGGGCACCTATACACCTGCCTGGGGAGACTGGGTGTAATGGCAAATAAATGGAAGGGGTCCAGTTTAGAAAGGAATATGTGGAGTTTAGTCTTTGATATATTAAGTTTGATTATGTTAACTGGTGATAAAATGTGTGTTAGTGAGGAAACAACTGTGCATACCAGCCAAAAGAACACTATTACTTCCAAAAGTTTTACTCATTTAATAGAGCTGCTTTTGAAAAAATTAAAAAAAAATCTCTTTATTTGTTAAGCAGACTTCTTTAAAGGCCAGTAACAGCTTGGAGTGCTATTGTAGGAGTGCTATTGTACCAGAATTTTATGAAAATTAAAATATGTAGATTTTAATAGAATTTTGCAAATACCTTTAAGAATCTGCAGAGATGCTTTAGCTTGAATAGTAAAGAACATCTATTTAAAAAAAAGCCATTCAGTGCTCTTGTTCACCATGTCTGTTATCGTGATAAATAATGAGGATGCTATTGGCTGACAATAAGATATTTTGAAAATGGATGTAATGTATCCCTGGCACAGACCCTTTTCAGGCATTGATGAATTACTCAAACAGAAATGATAGGAAACATATAAAATATTAATGTGCTAAAGCTGAGCTTTGATGCAAAAAGGGTGCTGGTGCATTCCTCACTACAGTTTTAACTGTCTATTGTAAACCAGTTCAAAAACCATTCTTAATAATATTTGTACTTGTACGTGCATACTGTATTTGTGTATACATGTACTAAGCATGTAGTTTAACAGAAAAAGGATTTTGACTAATTTTGACTAACTAGTCTATTACTAAAGCATGTCTATCATAGACCAGTTTTGATATGTTTGGCTGATCAGATTAGCACAGTGCTTACATAGATCTGGTCATTTAAGTTGACTGAAAACACTTTAGGAGTACTCTTTAACCCTTTCACAGCCAGCCGTTTTGGACCAAAGTGGAACTTCTACTGCCAGACAGTTTTTGAACATTTTGCACTGTTTCACTTTAGGGGCCTTTCCTCGGGGGGACTTTTAGTTTACCCAGGAAAACAATATATTGTTTTTTCAGGACAAACTAAGCTTTCAAAATATGGTAGAATATAGGCCTCTAAATGTCTAAAAAATTAAATAAAATCATATTTTTCATAATATAAACACATACCAGAAACAAAACTTATTTTATGCACGAAAATACAACTGATTTGGAAAGTCCCATGTCTCCTGAACGTGCCAATACCAAATATATATAGTTTTATGGAGATTTCTCACTTGTATAGGTCAAAAACTCCCAGCAGTACACTACCAAATTTCCAAAGCACTGCTTCACAAAGCTGCATACTTTAGATTTCAAGGCCAAAACTTCCACTAACAGAATGTTTATCCCATAAAATTACATATTTCTGGAAAGAACAGATTCTGGGGAATCCAGAATAGGCACAACTGTCTGTGTACTCCAAACTATCAAGTCACAATGCTTTCCTAAAATTATAGGTTTTTATCAAAATGTATAGTCTATAGTATGTTATCTCCTACAGGTCATAAAGTAACCAAATAAAACACCCTAAATATGAACGCCAGGGGTCCACTGAACAGTTTGATGCCCAATATGTATAGGTTTACCTAAGTATGTGGCATGTAGGGGCCCCAATGTGAACATACCCCCATATGATATATCATTTCTGTCATTTCAGCTCCTGGAAAATCAACACATTTACATCAATATATTTGGGATAAATCTAGTAAAAATACGTTCATCCCAGAAAGTCATATATTTTTGGAAAGTACACATCCCCCGAATCTAAAATGGGTACCCAAGTTTTTCTACTCCAAAGTACCAAGCCACAAACCTTTCCTAAAGCTGGCAATCTTTATGACATTTCCGAAAATCCCCTCAAAACCTCCACTTTGCAGCATCTTATCTCCCACAGAGCATTAGGTACCAAGATATAACACCCTAAATTTGAACGCCAGCGGTCCGCTGAACAGTTTGATGCCCAATATGTATAGGTTTACCTAAGTATGTGGAATGTAGGGGCCCCAATGTGAACATACCCCCATATGATCAATCATTTCTGTCATTTCAGCTCCAGCAAAATCAACACATTTACATCATTATATGTGGGATAAAGCTAGTAAAAAGTACACTCACCCCAGAAAGTCATATATTTTTGGAAAGTACACATTTCCCTGAATTCAAAATGCGTACCCATGTCTTTCTACTCCAAAGTACCAAGCTGCAAAGCTTTCCTAAATCTGGCAATTTTGATGAAATTTCCAAAAATCCCTTCAAAGCTTCCAGTTTCCAGCACCTTATCTCCCACATAGCATTAGGTACCAAGATAAAACATCCTAAATTTGAACTCCAGGGGTCCACTGAACAGTTTGATGCCCAATATGTATAGGTTTACCTAAGTATGTGGCATGTAGGGGCCCCAATGTGAACATACCCTCATATGATCTATCATTTCTGTCATTTCAGCTCCTGCAAAATCAACATGTTTACATCATTATATGTGGCATAAAGTTAGTAAAAAGTACACTCACCCCAGAAAGTCTTATATTTTTGGAAAAGTACACATTCCCCTGAATCTAAAATGGGTACGCATGTTTTTCTACTCCAAAGTACCAAGCCGCAAAGCATTTCTAAAGTTAGCAATTTTGATGACATTTCCAAAAATCCGCTCAAAGTTTCTACTTTGCAGCATCTTATCTCCCACATAGCATTAGGTACCAAGATAAAACACCCTGAATTTGAACGACAGGGGTCCACTGAACAGTTTGATGCACAATATGTATAGGTTTACCTAAATATGTGGCATGTAGGGGCCGCAATGGGAACATACCCCCATATGATGTGTCATTTCAAAAAATCAACACATTTACATCCTTTATGTGGGATAATGCTACAAAAAAGTATGCTCACCCCAGAAAGCCATATATTTTTAGAAAGTACACTTTCCCCCGAATCTAAAATGGGTACCCATGTCTTTCTACTTCAAAGTACCTAGCCTCAAAGCTTTCCTAAGTTTGCCGATTTTTATGATATTTCAGAAAATCGCCTAAAAATGCTGAAGTTTTCTGCATTTATCTCACACAAAGGCAAATCACCCCAAATAGGAACACCTAAGGTCTACTGAACAGTTTGATGCCCAATATGCATAGATATACCAAAGTTTGTGGTATGTACTGACCCCAAAATGAAAATAGAGCATATGGATTTCTCGCCTGCAAACCCAGCTTTTGCATACAGAGCCCCCTGTCAGCATATTATGTGCTGTAACACCCCCAAACTATACAGAAACATCCAGAAAACCATATATTTTGGAAAGTACACATTCTAACAAATCCAACATGGGTAAAGAGTCCTTTCTACACCAAAGTACCAATCTACAAACTTTCCTAAAGTTAGTGGTTTTTATGACATTTCAGAAAATTGTCTAAAAATGTTGAAGTTTGCCGCATTTATCTCACACAATTTCTTGCGTACAATGGCAAATCACCCCAAATAGGAACCCCAGAGGTCTACTGAACAGTTTATACATGTATACATGTTGGTTTGTGTTTTATAAAGTTTTCATAAAACAAAAGCTGTAGTACCATGTTAGCCAGTGTCAAAAATAATTAAAAAAACACACAAATACAAGAGTATTGTAGAAATAATACCTATATTGGCTAACAATAAACATACATTGCAAGCTTTCGGAGCTCTTAGGCAATATACAAATGAAATCTGGAACGGCACAAAATATATACTGTTACATCAGAGAGTGTTCACGAGCAATAAATTAGGAAGTTACAGATAGATAGAGATAACTTGTGAAGATAATAAAAGTTATTAATGTTTATTAGGATGGGTTGTAAATACATAATCATGGGGCCACCCCGAATGAAGCAGTGACATTTGTTGGATGACCCAAAGTGGGAGGGGCCAACAACTGCCAATCAAATTTCACCCATTGACTTTAATGGGGAAATTGAAACTGCTGCCAATCTTACAGTTTTGAGGCCACACCCCCCAAACTTGAATCACATAGTCCTGGGGTCAGCCTGAATAAAAATATGATGATTGTTGGGTGCCTAAAAGTGGGCGGAGCTGTGAACAGTCAATGAGATTTTACCTATTGACTTCAACCTCTTGCCAATCTCACAGTAATTACACCATGGTCCCCATTCTTTGCAGAGTTAGGCACCAGGTAACTGCAGTTCAAGGTGAAAAAAAGCCAACAGCCAATCAGATTTTACCTATTGACTTTCAATGTGAAAATCCAACCTGCTGCCATTCTCACAATATTAACACCAGGGTCCCCAAACTTTTCACAGTTGGTCACTAGGGAACTGCAGTTTTAGTTTTTAAAAAAAGGGGGCAAATAGCCAATCAAATTTCACCCATTGAATTTCATTGGTTTGACTTCATACGTTTAAATTTAAACTTCTGCTATTCTTAAATATTAATACGAAGGTCCCCAAACTTTGAAGAGCTAATCTCCAGGCAACTGTGGTTCAGAGTTAGTAAAAGTGACAGCCAATCAGATTTTAATTATTGATTTTCAATGGGGAAATTCATCCTGCTGCCATTCTCACAGTAATTATACCAGGGTCACTAGGGGACTGCA
Source organism: Xenopus tropicalis (assembly GCF_000004195.4). Lineage (NCBI taxonomy): Eukaryota > Metazoa > Chordata > Amphibia > Anura > Pipidae > Xenopus > Xenopus tropicalis. The sequence continues at coordinate 50,309,883 of NC_030680.2, forward strand.
TTTTTAGGTTTTTAAAGAGCCAATCAGACTTCACCTATTGATTTTTTTTTGGTTTAAATTTAAAATGCTGTCTTTCTCACACTATTTAAGTCAGGGTTCCCAAACTTTGCACAGTCAGTCACTGGCTGGCTACATATTCAGGGTTAGAAAAAGTGGGCAGAACCACCAACAGCCAATCCATTTCCACCCATTAAATTTTGGTGGTTTATATTTAAACTGATGCCGTTTTGAAGTATTAATTAATTACAGGGTTGTTAAACTTTCCAACATAAGTCACTGGGGATTTGCTGTGCAAAGTTATAAAAAGTGAGCGGAGCCACCAACAGCCAATCACATTTCACCTATTTACTTTCAATGGTGAAGTGTAAAATGATGTCAGTCCCCAAACTTCGCAAAGTTGGTCACTGGGGGACTGCAGTTCAAAAATAAGAAAAGTGGGTTGGGCCACTAACAGCCAACAAATTTCATCCATTGAATTTTATTTACATTTAAAATGCTGTCATTCTTACTTTATTTATGCCAGGGTGCCCACTGTTTGTCACTGAGTGACTTCAACTCAAGGTTAGAAAAAGTGGGCACACCCACCAACCACCAATTACAATTTACCTTATTGGTTTACATTTAAACTGCTGCCATTCTTTAACTATTAATCGTAGGGTCCCTAAACTTTGCATTATTAGTAACTGGGTAACTGCAGTTCAACATTAGAAAAGGTGGGTGGAGCCACCAACCGCTAATCATATGTCACTCATTGACTTTCAGTGGGGAAATTTAGATTGCCATTCAGACACTATTAAAACCAAACTTTGCACAGTGATTTTTACTATATAGCTGTGGTCCAAGGTTAGAAAAAGTGAGCGGAGCCAACAACAGATCAGATTTTATTCAGTGACTTCACATTTTTCAAACCAACATGAAGTTTGTTCTCAAATTCCTTTTCTAGTTTCTACAATACCTTTATATTAGTTTTTTTTTTATTATAAAGTTTTCATGAAACCTGTGCATTCTGGGAAGAGTCTCCAGAATGTGATGCTATTTCCTTTTTCTTGTTGTAAGGTGAATAACTTACCAGCCATGCTGGCAACATCATCCTGACTGGTAAGAGTCCCGACTGTTACTGCAACTCCAAATTACCCAGATACATATGGCAGATAAAGCTCACAGATAAGCTGCCACATAGAACCTGCAGACAGTGCTAGCAGATACTGCTTTTTTCCTTTTTTCTCTGCGTTGGAAACAGGCGGTAGGCCTACTCCTGGATGGTTAGGACCATGGACCTGTGTGTTCGCCAGAAGTGGCAAGGGTTTTATTTTAAACTGTTTATTTTGTTATATTTGTTTTAAGTGCCAATAAACTACCTGAAAGATACTACACTCTCATGAGTTGTGTTATGGGCAGCTTTACCCCCAGAAAGCTGGTCCCAGCTACCTAACCCCTGCCAGCTGCTAACAGCTCAAAGTTCTCAGTAGCTAATCTGATTAACCAGAACTACCAGTCTTGGACGTTTAAAATAAAGATGCTGCTAATCAAAGCACATGGAAGTGCATACAGGAGGCCAGACCAAACCCACCCACAGATTAATGGGTCGAAAAAGATCAAAAGGAGCATTGCACTATTTCACTAAGCATTGACGACGATGACATTATGCATATATGCAAATGTAAAACTGCAAAAGAAATGTGAGAGGAACTACAGAAAGTACATGAGAGGGCAAATGTCAGCAATAAACTGGACTAAGCTAATATGCAGCATATGCAGGACACCTTAGAAATGGTGGAGAAGAATGTATAAGAGAAAAAATAAAAGACTGTCATGTTGCAGCACTGCTTCTCAGCGGTCTCCCAAAAAGTTATGAAACACTTGTCACAGCACTAGATGCACGACCAGATTATGAGCTTATGCTAGAGTATGTTAAAGGCAAACTTGTGGATGAATAAAAGTGTAATAACAAATCTGCTATGGAAACAGAAACTGTACTAAAAATTAAGTATCAATCTAAAAACCCTAATGCGCATGTGAAACACGTGAACACCTCTTTTTTAGAGACTCCAGTTTCTATTAAACAGATATAAAACAATTTTAATTTAGGCTTATTTCTTACATTGAGTACTCAAGTAGCAAAACACAAGCCATTGTTAGGAAACACAGAATTATGTTTAGGCTACTGTACCATACAAAAAGAGCAAAATGCTCTGTTGTGCAGAGAGAATGAACTGCACATTGTGTGCAAGTGGAAGAAGCATGCTCTTTTATGCAGATATGCAAACCAATATATTAGGAGAAGCAATTATGACAGTCTAAGCTATCTTTAAAACTGCTTACCCGGCAAAGCGACAGAGAAGACTCCATATGAGCTATGGAAAGGAAAGAAACCAGATGTGAGACACATTGAAATCTTTGGAAGCAAAGCCTGTGTACATGTTCCCAAAGAAAAACTTACAAAGTGGGAAGCTTGTGCTGAGGAAGACTGTGGAGACTTATTCCTTCCCTTCCTACCTTGCCTTGCCCCAATCGATACACTTGACTAACAAAGAAAACACGCGGACACCGTTAAGTGGGGTGGAGTTCGGGCACACCTTTATTATATGATGCATCATCGATAGTCCTTGCCATGTATTTCACCTTTACCAAACATTTAACAAATCTCAAAAGTGTACAGAATCCTGCACCTAAGCACCAACAAAGTAGCAATCAGCAGAAGTGTGATTATTATTGAAAACTCTGTATGTGTCATGATGTGATATCAACTGGCAAACCTACAGAAGAACCCCAACCAGTACTACAGAGCACTAAAACTGAAATCTGTTTAAGTAATTCAGAAGCTAAAAAGGCATAAAGTGAAACCTCAACAACTTCAGTTCTCTAAAAGCAATAAGGGCATCAGATAAACACTTTTATTATATGGTTTGTACAGCTCAATATCCAGAGTCAGCATCAGGGGAGGAAATGCAAAAGTTGCCTATCACTGAAAAGCAACTGGGGATTAAAGCAGCCAATGAAGAAATGGCATCTCTCAACCAGCTCCAAACTTGGAAACTTACTGTACTGAGTTACCTTAAGGTAAACATGCATTTGGATGTAAATGGATTTTTAATAGTGATGAGCGAATGTTTTTGCCAGACAAAACTTCTGCAAAAATTTGCCGTGAAAAAAAAGTCATGGTTGAGTCAAAAAGTTGCGTGCAACAAAAAAGTTGCTCAGCACATGCGTTTCGCAAACTTTTCAACATTTCATGGATTTTTCTGTAGTTTCACAAATTTTTTGCCTAACTGAAATGGGACAGATTCACTCATTACTAATTTTTAAGGTTAAATGTGATTCTGAAGGGAATTCTCACAAACATATGGAGAAGATTAAGCTACTTTTACTCCAGATGCCAAGCAAAGTACTTTTAGAACTTTAATGGCTATTGCAGCTCTGAGGAATATTATTGTGAGGCATCATGACATCAAAACAGCCTTTCTTAATTGTGACATAGTAAAGGAACTGTACATGAATAGTGATGGCCAAAATGTTTCGTCCGGCATGGATTAGCAGCGAGTTTCCGCGTTTCGCCACTGGTGCATCTTTTAGCCAAATGGATGAAAAAACTTGCCACAGAAAAATTTGCCGCACGTCAAAAGAACTGTCTCGAGCATCAAAAGAATTGTCTCGGTCAGCAAAAGAATTGGCGCTGGCGTCAAAAGAATTGTCGTACGTCAAAAGAATTGTCGTGGGCGACAATTTTTTTTTGAGCCAGAATATTTTCGCCATTTTGCAGATCTTTTGAAAGATTTGCGAATTTTTCAGTGAAGCGAAACAGGACAGATTCGCTCATCACTATATATGACACAACCAGAAGGTTATGTGAAAGATGGAGAAGAACATCTTGTTTATAAGTTAAGTAAATCACTATATGGGCTGAAGCAATCAGCTAGGCTGCTAGGGCATGGAACTTAAAAATAAAGTCCTGTTAGAGGAGGGGTTCAGAAGAAGTAAAGCTGGTCCATGTCTATACTGCAAACACACATGTAAGGAGTGGATGTATTTATAACTCTATGTTGATGATATGATAATTGTTCACAAAGCGTATGAGGAAATTGCAAAACTAAATTCAACGCTCAACAAGCGCTTTGAAACCAAGGACCTAGGAGATGTGACCAACTACCTAGGAACACAAATACAAAGAGAGGATGATGAAAGCTTTCTATTAAATCAAAGGGCCAATACTGGTGTTATCCTTAATCAATTTGGCATGACAGAATGCAAAAGTGTGAGCACCCCAATGGACACAGCCTACTAAAAGTTGGAAGGAGAAGAAGATCTTCTGCCAAATAATGACACATAAATGAAGTAATGTGCACTCAGACTGGGCAGGTGAACCCAGTACTTGCAAGTGGCTACTTTTGGTGACAGCTTAATAACCTGGCCTTCAAAAAGCAAATCTCTGTGGCATTGTTTTCTACAGAAGCAGAATACATCTCAGCAGTTCATGCTAGTCAATAATTCATTTGGTTACGTCAGCTACTAGAAGATCTTGGTGATCCAATGTCCTAAGCCAACAGTTTTATATGAGGACAAAAAAGGATGTATAAAGCTTGCAAACAGTGAAAAGAATAATGCTAGAACCAAAGCACATTGATGTTAAACATCTCTATCTACGTGATCTACTGGAACAAAACGTGATTGAGCTTGTATACTGCTATATGATAGCAGATGCTATGTCAAAGTCACTACTAAGATCTAAATTTGAGAAACTCAGAACTAGGATTGGACTAATGTGAGACTAATGTGAGAAGTATTTCAAACCTTCTAATATATATATATATATATATATATATACTGTATATAACCTTCAAAACCTTCTAATATAATGTGTTATACTGTTATTAAGTTCTGCCATTAGGTGTCAGTATACGGTACATTTTGTTTTGTGTTTATATAATTTTCATGAAACCTGTGCATTATGGAAAGTCTCCAGGACCTGTTAGAGCACAACTGGATGTTTGATAAGGTTTTAATTATTATTACAACTTTATTGATCAAAATCTGCTAGTTGTTGAAATTATTATATATTATAACATTTGTGAAGATTGAAGATTGATGGGAAGAAAAACAATCAAATCTGTTATTCTAAAAGTATCTGGAGTATCTAAAGTTTTACTGTTAACTAACCAGAAAGAAAAATATAAAAAGAACAGGAGCAATTCATATAGCCTGGACCTTCTTGTAAATGGAGGTCTAATTTTATGCGTTGAATCAATAGCTGCAACTGATATATGCCAAGTGAATCAGGCGTCAATGCTATTATTAACGCTGTGTGCCAGAGCACAGATTTATTCATTTTTGCATTCTTGGAAGGTTGTTGGAAGAAAGTCAAAACATGAACATTAAAATTTATAAATATGCCCAAAATCTAGAGAAACAATGTGCTTCAAAACTTGCCCATGATCTACCAAAACAGTTGCAAGTTGCAATGAGTGCAACTTAGGGGCACATTCATTCAATTCTGATTAGATACGATAATTTCTGATGATAGCAAATATCACGAAAATGCTTATGAAAAAATGGAACAGTCACAATAATATCGTATTGGCGATCCGAAAGTCACAAAATTTTCATATCAAACAATCGCAAATGGCGTGAAAACCTTTTCAACCTTCAGTGCATGATTTTGGAAGCCTCCCATAGGACTCAGTGGCACTCTGCAGCTCCAACCTGGCCCAAGGAAAGTCCCAATAACGAAGCTTGCATGAATCCGAAACTTTCGTATTCAGTGCAACAATACGATTTTGTTCACAAAAAGTTGCAGAAAATACGCACAGTACGAACCAATACAAATTTTTTTGTATTCGGACTCAATCGTACTTGTTAGGGGCACATTTACTAACCCAAGAACGGGTCGAAATGAGTCCGATTGTGTTTTTTTCGTAATGATCGGTATTTTGCGATTTTTTCGTATTTTTTGCGATTTTTTCGGCGTCTTTACGAAGTTTTCGTTACCAATACGATTTTTGCATAAAAACGCGAGTTTTTCGCAGCCATTACGAAAGTTGCGTGAAATCTGGCGATTTTTCGTAGCGTTAAAACTTGCGCAAAAAGTTGCGCTTTTTTCGTAGCGTTAAAACTTACGCGAAACTTCGCACCTTTTAAGTTTTAACGCTACGAAAAAGGCGCAACTTTTCGCGTAAGTTTTAACGCTACGGAAAAATCGGGCGATTTTACGCAACTTTCGTAATGGCTACGAAAAACTCGCGTTTTTACGCAAAAATCGTATTGGTAACGAAAAATTTGTAAAGACGCCGAAAAAATCGCAAAAAATATGAAAAAGTCGCAAAATGTTCGTTTTCAAGTCGGAACTTTTCCAATTCGGGTCGGATTCGTGGGTTAGTAAATCAGCCCCTTAGTGTGTGCCCACAATTATGCTGAAATTCAGAAAAAATACTACATTAATGGCTATTTGCATTCAGTATTTGCGCTATGCACATTGCACTGTGTTTATAAATGAGGTTTTTCATTCCTTCTCTTTTACATTGTTTTATAGCCTTTTGCTAAAGCGCTCATATTTTTTTTTTTATGTTTTTTTTAAGGGGTTCAAATCACCTAATTCTTGTTATAATGTTTTTAACAAGCATTGGGGCCCATTAAAGGCCCAATAAAGGAAAAAAATAAAAATAAAAAGAAATAAAAATAAAAATAAAAAGAAGGGAAAAGGTTCAAATTTCAAAAGGCAGTAGGTGCTCATGTGCGTGAGCACCTACAAATGTAGGTTTTGCTCTGAAAATACAATGGAGGACATGTATTAGGGAGAGCTTTATTTATAAGGGGTTAGCTGGGGGAGGTATACATGCATTCCCTATCCTGCCCCCTAACTTGTGCATTATTCAAATGTTATTTCTAAAACAGCAAAAATCTAAAATATTCATCCTGACTGCCCTTCAGCTTGACCCTTTTAGTTTGTGATATGTAAAGTATTATTTATATCACTTGTATCTTAAAACAGTGAGGGTTTTTTCAGTCAGTTTTTTCATGACTACAAATTGATTTATATTTAAATCAGCTTTGTTGATTTTCAGACTGCATTGGGTTTTTCTCATATACTTTCATATATTTATCTATAATGTGTTCCAAAAGAAATAAATCTCTTTTATGAGGACCAGAAATCCACCCTTATCTTTTAATGATTAATGTAATGTATTACATTTGAGTTGGGAAGAAAAGACTAAAGGTGACCATACACTGGCAGATTTCAATCCAATTCAGCAGCTTATCTGCCTGTGTATGACAGGTCTACCTGACCAATATCTAGCCTAAAATTGGGCAGGTTTGATTTTTTCAGCGGATCGGGAACTGCATTGGCTCATTTATTCAGTCCCTGATCCGACGATGTCTATGCCTGCTATCGTAGGTGGGCATATCAGGAGAAGATCTGTTCGTTTGGCGACCTTGCCAAACAAGCAAATCTTCTCTTAACAGAGTTATGTTTTTTTATTAATATTGTTTTTGTTTATTACACATTTGCACATTCATTTACATTTTTTAAGTATAATTATTTTATTCTATACCATTTAGTAACTGTGAATGCAGTACCAATTAGAATTTAAATAGTATTGTAAGGAAATGTAATAAATATCTAATTACTGTGCCAAGCATAATTGCAACTAAGAGTACAGTGAGGAACATCTGCTTATGGTATCATAACCTTAAATTCACCTTAAGCTGTGTGATATGTCATCACCTTTAAGTCAGCCTTCAGAAAACATCTGTTTGCAAGGAAAACACAAAAGGTGTCAATCTATGGATTATTTGGAATCCATGATGCAAATAAACAGTTTTTTTCACAGTCTAACAGGTTTTTGTTCGACTCCAGGAAACACAAGTGATATTGTAGCTTCTGAAATATGATCTTAATTGTTAATGCAACAGTGTTAGCACATCCAATAAGGCTTATTTATGCAGCTTTATGAATTAATGAAAGTGTACTTTCTAACCATGTTATGATTTGCAAATAACATTTTAGTGACAAACTATAAAAGTACCTTGCAACTTATGTTAAAAATGGACAATAAAATGACTATATGTGGGAATGATTTCAGCTGTGCTGCTCTTAAAGGACAAGTCAACCCAAAAATATAATTTTTTGTCCTAATAAAAGAAACCACAATTCTAAGCAACTTTGCAATATATGTCATTACAAATTTGCAATTTTTTTAAACTTATTTGTATATATAAAAGCTATTAGAAGTGGTGTTTGTCCTTTTCTATTCTCTGCCCTGGTGGCTCTAGCATTTGGAGCAATGTAATAAATAAAATTCCCATTGTAAAGCTGCTTGAAATTATTTTATTTTCTTTTATTAGGCAACCAATTATTTTGGGGGTCGACAAGTCCTTTAAGTTTGTACATTAAAGATAGTACTAGTTTCTGCTTTAACCAAGTTTATATGAGAGAATAAGGAAAGGCACGGAAGCAAACCTTACATAGACACTATATTTAAATATATTACTATAGAAGCCATTATTTTAATGGAATTCAGAAATCAAGTAGAATCTGGTCCAAAGTCAGTTCCAAAGGCATTGTGTCAATTTTGTACCCTGGGTGCCAGCTTACCAACATTTTACTGTCAGTTATGTTTATAACCTATTAACAAGATGCCAGATTTGATAGTAAATATAAACCTTAGGGTGCTATGAGATTTTGCTAGACTTCTCTTTTTTGAGATTTACTAATTAAATAATGATTCTGGATGCTACATATAGGGGCACATTCATGAAAGTACGTGTTCGAATCCCGAAATGGGTAAAATTCGGATTGGATACGATAATTTCTGATGATTGCAAATATCACGAAAATGCTTACGAAAAAATCGGAATAGTCAGGATAATATCATATTGGCGATCCGAAAGTCACAAAACTTTCATATCGAAGGATCGTAAATGGTGGGAAAACCTTTCTGACTTTGATCCTACTGTGCATGATTTTGGAAGCCTCCCATAGGACTCAATGACACTCTGCAGCTCCACCCTGGCACAAGGAAAGTCACGATAACGAAGCTTGAATGAATCTGATACTTTTGTACTCGGCGTGACAATACAATTTTGTTGCCCAAATTTTGTCGCAAAGTACGAAAAAGTTGCTCAAAGGTACGCAATTATTGCAGAAAATACGCTCAGTATGAAAAAGTCGGATTTGGACCAGTCGTACATTAATAAATCTGCCCCCATATAGTAGGTATGCATTTCACAAAAATTATTTTTCGATTGGAAATAATAGTGGTGGCAGCTGGGAAATCCAAGATCCAAATTTGCATCCAAGAGTCTAAAGAGCATGCGTCAGTTTTTTTTTTTTCTATCATATAGCATATATACAAGCTAATCTCATTTTCCATTATTTCTTTGGCCACTGTTGCCCAAGCTTTTTCCAGGGCAAATATCATTGCATGTCAGCTTTATGACTTTATGTTATTTAGGTGCAAGACCAAATAATTAGCACCTTCCTAAGGAAATCTTTGGCACCTGCTGTTTTCCTAGGGAATATTGTAATATTAGCTGAGTACTGTATATACTCGAGTATAAGCCTAGTTTTTCAGCACCCAAAATGTGCTCAAAAAGTCACCCTCGGCTTATACTCAAGTCGGGTCCCTCCAAACTAGCACCCTCTGTCCTTTGTGTGCAAATTAGGCCACTCGCAACCAGACCCTCCAGTGCCCTGGCCCGCTCCCAAATTCATCTTAATCTACTATTCTCACCTGTCCCATTCTGCACTAGACATTTCACTTTATATTCTATATAAACTATATATAGTTTTGAAGGATTTTAACTCTTTGTGTTTTAGCTTGGTTGCTGATTAAGTACTCTTAAGGTATCATTGTTGATAAAACAATTGTTTTTGTTGACCCTCCACTTACAGAGCTAGTTTACAGTTTTTTTTTTAAATAAATATTTAAAAACATATACCCCACTGTTGCCTCATTTAATGTAATTTTATTAGTATTTATTTTGATGAAACTTAGCAGTAGTTGTTGTATTTCCCACCCTAGGCTTATACTCAAGTCAATAAGTTTTTCCAGTTTTCTTAGGTAAAATTAGGTACCTCGGCTTATATTCGGATCGGCTTATACTCGAGTATATACGGTAACTCTTAACTCGTAAACCCCCAAGCCTAACTTCATATTTATTAAAATGCACTAGAATATAAATAAATAATAATAATAAACTCTAAATAAATCAAGGGTAAACTTCCAATCTCCCATATACAACTTGCTTCCACAATCTATATTTTTGGCTTTAAATATCATCTGTATGCTGGTGACACTCAAATATTTTTTTTTTTCAAACGTGAATACATATACAAATGTGAATGGTTTTTTATGTCAATTGGGTGCAAGTTGCATCTAGCAACTGGGCACAAGTGAGGTGTGCTTATTAATGCAACCCTATGTGGGAATCCTGAAACTAGTGCCAGTTCAAGAGAGGCTGTAGCTCCCCAGCTTCAATAGGCACGTGCACCATTCATTAGAAAAGGAAGCAAGTAATGAATTGCATCAATATGTGCTTTCCAATCTATCCATCCATTTTAGAGCACCCTAACTTGTGGGTGTGTTCAAAATTACCCCTATAGTGTGGTACAGGCATTTTCATTTCTATGTCTCACACTGTTTCTCCTCCTGTCTCTTATTTAAACATGCCAATGATGTCAGACTTGGGTCTCAACATCTTTTATTTAATGAAAATTTCAAAAAATAGATTGTTTTGTCATCCACACCCTATAAGAACTGACAACATTCCATCCAACATTTTATCCTGCTGATAATTTAGAAATCTCAAATGGCCTGTTTGATAGAAAAATGTAATCCCCCAGTTTGGCTAAAGGAGATGTCCAGATGCATATTTCAGATTCATCTCTTTATATACACCTCTCACCCACAACTAAAGGCTGCAAAGGGAAATGGTATTTTTAATTTTATAATAGATGTTGCCCCAAATGGCCAAAATTTGTCAGATGTCACTGTTAGTTCAAGTCCAACTGTTTAGCTGGTAGTAATATAACATGTTAAAAAAATATTCCTAACTAAGCCAAATTCTACAAAACTCCATAGATCTTCATTCCCAACAGGCACAAAATGTTATATGATACAATAAGATCATTTAAATCTTAAGGACAGCAAGACCCCTGCCAGAGGCTATTGCTCCTGCTTTGCTAGTATTTTATAAATTATGAGAAAAACAGCAAGATATATGATGATCTGACTACAGCTTTCTAGGAATTATTGTTCATCAACAACTGGAATGCCACAAGTTGCCCTATCTTCTCTAAATTGTGTTTTTAATTATAAATGAACTGGTCTTTCACATAATGTGTTGGATCAAAAATGATTCATGAGATTTAACATTAATTATGCATACTCAATGCTCACATTTCCAGTCACTCACAAGGAGTGAACTACAATTTAATGACCCTATTTATCAACAATCAAAGTAAAGAAGTTCTATGCAAATACTGGTTTGTTTTAGCCCCAAGAGTACAGATTCATATGCAGAACTGATTTTTTTTTTTTTAATATGCCTGTAAAAAGCAAATTCAAATAAAAAGTTATTTTAGTTGGCATTTGTCAAAGCCCTAGAAGTGGAAAAGAGTTACCTTGCCGATTTGTGCATGACAGGTGCAGCGTCGAGTCTGCAACCCTCACCCCTCCCCTTTTCTCCCCCACACCCTTAACCCATTTACCCAAACAACACACTTGGACACTGTATCTGGGAAGAGAAGGCCACAGTTATTTATTTATTAACAATAAAACTTAACACCAGTTAACATTTGTAACATTATTAACTTGTACAAAACCATTTGTATAACAAACATTTACAGTAACCAACCTTTTCAAACCGACAATCCTTACTCGCCTCCCAGGGACTGTCCCTGTGCCCAAATGTAACACCTGGTTCCTGCCTCCTTTTCCCCTGACCTAAACCAAGGCTAACTGCCTTCTGATCAGGACCACAGGCCAACCGGGCTACACTCTCCTTGGCCAGTACCCCCCTTAAACTTCCCCCTGGGGGCACGGAGTAAGGTACCCTCCGCCAACTGCGACGACAACAATTACCTCCTTTTTAAAGGGAGGGAGGGTGGGACGCTGTGAGCTGCTGATGCCTTGCTGCCTGGAACTGACTGGAAGGTAGTCTGTCCTGAGCACCCCTCCCCTTGCTAAGCCTGGGAAAAACCAGTGCTCTCAGTGGCCAGCCACCAGGAACCCATACAGAGGGAGGGGGGCAGGCTGCCCTCCTTAACCCTGTCATGCCCTGCTTCCCTACACTGTACTCTGGGTCATTGGGCCCCAAGACTTCCTAAATAACTGGTTATGTAATGTGTCTTTTCAAATTGACCCTCGCTACTGTATACATGCATATACTATAAATGTGTATATAATAATACAAATTAAAAGTAGTGAATGCAACTGTGTCACCAGAACACAAACAAGCAGCAGGATTTTAGAAAGTGGTTCGTTAACCATAGTTTAACATAGAACGTACAATCTATGTTCTGTGGATGAAAGGACTGAAGTGCAACAGATCAAAGATTCTGCATTCTACTGCATTTCCGGGTTTGGTAGCGGAGCGGCTCTTAAAGCAGCTCCTTTGCTCCCCGCTTGTTCCCCAGCCCCTAGGCAACAAACAGAGATGGGGAACGAGATCGTCCAGGGGCCCTATGAGAAGCAGCAGGCAGGCTGGTCTTCTACCTGCCCCCCCAGTGCCACCCACTCACAGGATGAAGAGAAGAAGATGGTCCTTTGATTCCTGCAACCCCCCAGCTCCTCCAGGAAGATCTGCCTGCCTGCCCCAGGTTAGTGTCAAACAACACACAAACACACGCTAATACACACACACATACATTTTGAGGGGGTGTTTCACACATTCACAGTACTCACACTTACTTGATCACGTGCATAACACGCATTTTGCCAAGTACACTCACTTACACAATTTTGTGGGGTTTTTTTTCCTGAAAAAAATGTTTTATTGCCATTGCGGATAGCGTATTCGCTTACTGCACTGTGCAATACATTTTTTATGTTATTTTGGTGCTTATATTACATTTTTGGTGATTTTGGTTCATTTTTAGTCATTATTGCATTTCAGCCATTGTATCACATTTTCAGTTCTGCATAGGTGTTGTTCACTTGATTTTGTCCATAAAACAAATTTGGCCAAGCAAAAATATTGTGATTCTGACTGTAGAAACTGTGATTCTGACTTCAGATTTCACTAGGTAAAAAAAAACCCAAAACATTGATTTTAGTGGTTTTATTGGATTTTAGCATTACACGTTGTTCTTTGTTACTTGTTTTTGCCCATGGAATTTTTGTCTGCTATATATGGATTTGGGTGCCTCTGTATGCCACATAGTTTGGTAAATCTATGCATATTGGTCTGTTCAGTAGACCCCTGGCATTCATATTTAGAATGTTTTATGTTGATACATTACAAAATATATAATAAGTATATAATAAAGTAAAATGCAAGGTTTGTGACGATTTTTAGATATTTCCTAATAAGAGATTTTCATAATTTTCTTAATAGAAACTGCTAAGCTCAGAAAACCATTGCTGTTTGGTACTTAAGGGTAGAAAGACATGGTTACCAATTTTGGATTTGGCAGAATGTGTACTTTTCAAAAATATATTGTTTACTGGGGTAAACCTAATGTTCCAGGATTCTTAGCTTTGGAATCTAAGGTATTCTAAAGTATTCTACAGCTGAATTCTGCTTTAGTGCTTGAAAATTTGGTAATTTACTACTGTGAGTTTTTGATCTATAGAAATCTCCATAAAACAATACATATTTGGTATTGGCATGTTTGAAAGACATAAAGCTTTCCAAATCAGTTAAATGTTTGTCCATAAAATAAAATATTTCTTTTAGTATAAATCCCTATATCAGTGATCCTCAACCAGTGGCTCATGAGCAACATGTTGCTCAACAACCCCTTGGATATTGCTTCCAGTGGCCTCAAAAAAGGTTCTTAATTTTGAATTTCTGGCTTGGAGGCAAGTTTTGGTTGCGTAAAAACCCAATGTACTGCAAACAGAGCCTCCTGTAGGCTTCCATTCTACATAGGGGCTACCAATCCTAGCTCTTATTTGGCACCCCAGACACATTTTTTATACCTATGTTGCTCCCTAACACTTTGAATGTAGCTTGCAGGTAAAAAAGTTTGGGGATCCCTGCCCTATATAATGAAAAATAGCAATTTTGTCTTTTTTTTGGTATTTAGAGCTCTAAATCTTGTTCCATAAGTATAAATACACAAAACTCAGGCAGTATTTACCTAAACTACTGTCCTCCCCCCCATTAAATGCCCCTAAAATGAGAGAGAACAAAAAATGTGAAACTTGAAATTATGCTGGCACTTAAATGGTAAAAGATTAAGCACACTGGCTTTTATTGTTATGGCTATTAAGACTGTAATTGTTATGACTGCAGTTGTTTTTACCTACCCCCCCCCCCTTCCCCCAGTAAATGCCCCTAAAATGAGAGAGCACAAAAATGTCATGTTATATTGTAATGACTGCAGTTGTTTCTCTGGTGTGCAAACATGCATTTGAAATTTAAAGTGTGGTAAACAAGCCACCCCAGTTTAGAGATTGACTTTTGAGAAGTTCTTGGCCCCACCAAGAAAAACATTGCATGGTGCTTTTGTTCAGTTTGCTTAACAGCTTTTACAAATACCTACCTTACAGACATTCTAGTACAGACAGTAGGAGCCTTGAGTGTGTGACAATCTTACCTGTGGTTATTATCCCCTTGGTCCAGACCTGCCGTGTTGTACATGTGTCACTCTCTGCTCTCTGATGAATGTGAATTTAAACATCGACATGTCTGTTTCATTTTGACCTAGTGTGCATCCTGACACTTAAGATGTTTGCACCATTCTGTTCCTGGTCCTTTGACTTACCTTACTATTACTTTTCAAACTGCCTTTCTCTTGTTATCTAGCCTGTACCTAGCCCACTGCTTGACCACTGCCTAAATTACCCTCTGTATACCCTGCTGCCTGCGTACCTCAGATATGTCTGAACAATTTCTCCTACTGATTCTATTACAGGTACAATGCTCGGCTTGGCCTCATCGGTCTCTCTCTATTTAATAGCCACCTGTCCTAATCCCAGAAGGGCTAAGATTTGTTAAAATTGCACTTGACGGTATAACCAAGCCATAGAAGTGAAAAGGGAATAAGTATGGATCAAACTGAGAATGTTTTGCTACTGACAATCTTGACTTAAATCTTGACTCAAGAACAGTAAACTTCTATTTATGGCTCATGAGACAACAGAATCATAATGTGAAAAGTGTTGGCAGTTTTTTTTCAAGCTATGGTGTTCATTTATTAAGATCATCAAACGCCCGCAGCTGCTGAAGCATCTTTTTACTCCCTCACCCAAGGTCAGAGACCAGTTGATTTCCGCATATATGCTTCTGATACTGATTGTAATGAGGCTGGTCTTTAACATCAGTACCATTCAGGTCTCAAACAGTGCCTTAAGGATGACTTGATTTGTTTGGTTTTACCTACTACTTTCTCCTTAAAATACAACAGGATTTTCACCTTGTGTAAAGAAGATCTGAGAACTTCTGTCAGTATGCCTTGTGGATTATGCCTAGAGCTCCTCCTCCTATTCGTCAAGCCTCTGAAGTAACACAGCCAGATCAGAGCCAATGCATATTTGGTGCAATTTAGCCTACCTTATCCAGAGGAGCATCTCCATTGGTGGAAACTGAACATTTGTCTCTACTGTGTTCTTTCCGGACACATCTTCAGCAACTGTCCTACTCATCCTTCTACCTTTGGTAAGAGTTCAGAACTCAAAGTTACTGAAGCAGGAATATTCCTCTCATATAAGAAGGAGCATTCATTATTACCCTGTATTAGACTCACGCTTTAAATAAGATCACTATCAAAAACAGATTTCTATAGTTCAAAAACTCTGCCTTTCATTCCAGTGTTTGAGAGATGGCAAAATTTTTACTAAGTTGGATTTATGAGATGCATATAACCTAGTGGGGATAAGAGAGAGAGACAAATAAAACACTCCTTTCAAACCTGATATGGACAATTTAAATATGTCCTTCGGCCAACATATCTGGAAGTCGTTCTGGTATTTTAACTCTTTGGAGAAACACTGAGTTTACTTCAGGAGGGTATTTTCCCATCTGTGTACCCCCAGTCTTTTTGCTAATCTGATGTGTGAAAAGTGTAACATTGAGAAATCTTTCGTCAAATTCCTCAGTTTTATAATAATTCCTATATTATTTCATCTAGAGGATTGAAATAGACCCTAAGAAAACATCTGCTATTTTTAACAAAGACGTTCATTATTTGTCAGATTTGCTAATTTATACAGGAAATTAAGGATTTCTCTTGCATATTGTCTACAATTTCTTTTTTGAGTTCTGCTAATCAAAAGATCTATTGAACCAAAAGCTTTTGAACTCAAAAAAAATAGATGTGGGTGACAAAAAAGACGTGGGCGACAAAAAAACACACAACAAATGCATTTCGCAAATTTTTTGCCGTTTCACGAATTTTCTTGCCGTTTCGCAAATTTTATGGCATAGCGAAACGGGACAGATTCGCTCATCACTAGTCACTAAGTCACTAAGAAAGAGAGAGAGTAATACACTCCAACATATGGTACCTCCATATTATCGCATTGCATAAGGAAGAGGTTGTGGAACTACAACTGTGTACGAGTAGCGAACTATCATTTATTTTTATTCGTGCAAAGTTTTTGTCATTAAGGGAGAGAGAGAGAATAATACATTCAATACCAACATATTGATAGATCTCTATCATATCAGTTTTTTGTCACAGTGTATTTTATTCAATTTTTTCTGATAAATTTTTTATTAATATGTCTATGTCCATATATTTTTAATATTTTTTTTTTAATGTGTATTTTTATTGTATTTGTAATTTATTGATTCTTCAGTATACTAGCCATCACTAATGAATTATATGGGTTTATGATATGAAGTAAATGATCTCTGAATTCCACATTGAATTAGTTCTCAAAACTGGTTGCACACCAAAACCTAAAAAGTTATGAGAAAGTATATATGGTGTCTTACACTTTGATAGACTCCTTGTAGTCAGACACTATTTTCTTTTTTTTTTCTAGCTGCTGTTGGGGGTGGCTGCATTGTCCTGGCTTGATACAAAGAAATCTTCCAGCTTTTCCTTGTACCATGGGTCTAACAGGGTAGCCACCCTCAGGGAGCTTTGAATGTGGGCAGCCAGGTAGAAGAGGTGCCCCAACCAATCTCTTCCTGGCTGCCTTCTGTAGAGAAGATCACAACACAAGTGTGAAGCCCTAAGTACTTACTTAAGAAGCATTTGTGCCCCAGAGAAAGCTGCAGTTTGCTCCTCACAGCAGAAATTAGGGTCAGGAGTTGCCAGCCCTGCATCTCCTGCCACTCCCTAACCTGTGTGTCCGAACAATGCACAAGTTGGGGGATGGGTAGGGGGTGCCTACTTGCTTCCCCCCCGGCTGCCCTGTTTGGATTATAGGGACTAAGATCCCTAACACTAGATTAAAAGATATAGAATTTTTACTGTACAATGTTTAAGACTTTCTAGAGAAAGGGTGAGATCATAACTGAGTAGTCATATAGAGGCAAAACTATCCACAGTGACAAAAAAAATTGCAAAAATGTAAATAAATAAAAACTGTGTATTTACATGTATAGTCAAATAGTAAATGAGGCTTGTAAAAACACACATCCATCAAGTTTAATCTCTTCTCCAAGTGAAACCTGCCTAATCTCAACTTAATCCATAGGTAGGCAAAACGAAAAATTAATCCGTCTCCAACTTGTGTCAGAATAGAAAAACTCCAAAGTGCAATTGGGTCAACTTTGTATGGAGTTAAATTCACCTTCAACCTTCTAGCTTTTAAAGCAATCTATTGTATCTGCCAGCACAATTACGTCCGTGTTGCTGTTGTAAAAAAACATGTTTGCATCTTAAGGAAAAATGTACTTTCTTCCAATCCAAATGTAGGACTTTGTGTCCTATCAAATTATATAGTGATAAAAAACATGTATGGTCCCTTTATATTTATACATCCTTTTTATATCATATGACTTAAGGTCCTCTACTTCTAAGCAAACAATGTCAACTAGGGTTGCCACCTGTCCGGTTTTGACCTGGACAGCACGGTTTCAGTAATTTCCCTAATTAGGACAACCGGGCAGGACTCATTGATGGTTCGATCAACCAATAGCGCCCCCCGTAATGTCACCGCCCCACCTTCTCCAAGCCCCCCCATGACATCACCCCCACCCCTTGCCCGGCTTTCTTAGCTGGCAGAGGTGGCAACACTAATCTCAACTAATTCTCAACAGTCCAACTCTGAACAGAGCCCAGAGACAACAATAAATAAATACTGGAAAGCAGAGTGCAAATTGGAAAAACATGGTGGATTTTACCTATGGATGTCTCCTTTTGGTGAATGTCACTCACTAATTCTATTCAAGGGATGCAGTAATCAAAAATGCCTGTAATTTACACTCCTGCATCTACCACAAATCTACCAGAATTACTGTTTTCTCCCAATATGAATACTGTGGTAGGGGCCACAGGTCCATCCTGGGCATTATCTGGGGGATTGGAATTGCATAAATGTGTTGCATATAACTTCCTGCCAGCTAATATTTGTCTGCCCCAATAAGCAAGTTTTTAACTGGACTGAATCACCACCCCAGGCACTGCTAAATAACAGAAACTATTAAATATACAGTATAACAAGAAAGGTATAGAAGAAAGTTTTAAAACTAAATTAAATTTGTGCCAAACATTAGTCCAATTTATAAAATAATTTTATTGTTTTGATTTGCAAACTTAAATTTATATAAATCTTAACATTTGTATTATGATAGTTAACTGCACTGTGGTCCAGAGTTTGCATTCCTACCTGGGTACTATCGGCAAGTAGTTTGTGTGACTTGCCATGTCTGTGTTGGTCTTTTTCATCCCAGTTTCCTCCCACACTTGGCAGGTAACTTGGATCAAAATGATACTGACATTAGGACTTGTGTATGTTATTCAGAGCCTTGATAATACCACTGGGGCTGAGACATGTGTATGTTGTTTATAAATAAAGCATAATACTGTTTAGCTTGATGGATTTTATTAATATTAAAATGTACAGGACTAGCATAGGGAAAAGAGAGAAAAAAAAGAACAGTGAAAACTCTTGCATACCACTAGGGGGCAGCATAGTAATAGCAAATGAGCAAAGTTTCTAATCTCAAAGTGATGACATGCAAGTTATCCAGTACATAATTTTTGATATTGTCCTGACACATAAACACCTTGAACCACATATTCAGAGGTTATTTAGGACACTCAAAAGGAATTAAGCAAATCAGCAAATATGCCAAAAGTAATTTTGCAAGAAGACTGTGGTTCTGTTGCAGTTGCCAGGGGAGATCTACGGCTGAGTTCAGCACAGCTCTGTATTGCAGTTATACTTATACCTTTACTTCAGAGATGATGGCTTTCTGGAAATAGTTTTATATGTTATCTACTGCCCTGCTTTTGTTTAGAAGAGCATTTAAAAGGAAGCAAAAAGTCTAATGAAAGATATTTATATTCGGAACTTACATTTTTATGTTCAGTAAACACATATTGGCAAAGGTAATTGTGCAACGGTAAAATAGTTGCTGAGCTTTATCAAGCTTTTACATCTGAAGTCAGCACCTGTCAGCCATGTGACTGCCCATATTTGGGAATATTTTGTGCTTTTCATGTTTTAAGTTTTACTTTTACAAACCATGTGCAGGCTATAAAGAGGTAGGGTTGTGGGTGCACATACACTGCTAACCTATGCTGTTGAAGAGGTTTTAAAAAATCATAGTAAATGCAGGTCAGATAAAAAATGCCCTCATTCCTTTTGAGTGCCTACTTGTACACAGATGCTATATGCTCCTTGGTTCTCTTCTGAAATGTTAGTCTTGCTATTGTTGCTGGTGTGGAACCCTAACTATAAAAACCTACCTTACTAACCCCTTTCTGTTTTTGTAGCTTTCATTACAATATTTAGTCCCAAAAGAGCAATTATTGGCACTAAGGCAGAACGGTTCTCCTCTCCTAACTGCCGTTGCTTTACTCACTACAGGTAGCATTTTTATGCTCTCTGGCTCTTTGGTCTTCAGTGCTTCCTTGCCTCCCAGAACTCAAGCCCTCCTCTATACCTGCCCTGTAGTTAAGTGCTTTCTCAGATTCTGCAGCTCTGATGACCCTTGGAAATGTGCCTTCCTATTCCTTCTAACAGTGGTCCAGAAACCACCCTATAGCTTTCCACAGGTTAATTCCACTACTCACCCACCTGCTAATATGATTCATGGTACACTGACACTTTGATTCCTCTTCCTAGGAAGGTCTCTCATTGTTCATATCCACTAGTATCTAGCATCCAATCAATATACTGAATGAAAATACTGGGGCATCATCACAATTGAAGGAAAAAAAAACTTAAAGTGTACTAAACTCTAAAAACGATATGGCATAGAAATGCCATATTTTAAATACTGAACTTACCGCACCAGCCTAAAGTTTAAGAATCTCTATAAAAGTAGTGATTCAATGCTTTAAAGTTGTGCACAGGAGCTCCCCATCTTAGATTTTGGTAGGCGTGTCAGTGACACTCACATGCTCAGTATGCTCTGGGCAGCTGTTGAGAAGCTAAGCTTAGGGGTCATTGCAAATCATCAAGCACTGGTTTCTGGCTGGTAATGTAATTTAGTATCTGAATTGTTTACTTAGTGTGTACTGTGACTGTTAGTTTCTTTATATACAGTATATTGTCAATGGGTCCCTAAGCGCAGGTAACTGACAGCAGCACAGAGCATGTTGAGTATGAGTATGAAAAACAGACAGGGAGCTACTGTGGGCATCTTAAAAAAGCACAGATCTTTCCTGCTAAAGGGCTGTGGGGGCCTTGGGTTGGTAAAGGAGCCCAAAAGATAATGTGCAGCATTTCTACCCTACTTCTTTGTTAAGCGTCAGTTTTCCTTTAAGAGGTGACTGAGTACTAAATGCTTTATATATTTCAAATTTAGGTTAGTAATGCTATCAGAAGTAAGTGCAAATCTGATATGTTAACTGCACTTCATTTGCCATACGGCACAAGTTAACCAGTGCTATTCCTTTGCAGCTTTAGAAAGAACCTAACTTGTATTATTACAGTTTCAAATAACTCCTATTTACATAGTTTCTCTGGCAAAGTGACATTTTAATTTAATTATACTTTTTTGCTAATGACCTTTGTTTTTTAAGTGTCTGTGTAAAATGCCGTGGGTTTCACTATATTTTTCTCTTGGTGCCAAATTGTGGTGCAAATTTAAAAACTGACAAAATTCAGTGTAAGAACTGAGGGGGTGAAATTGGGGAATTTGTAAAGAATTCCTGCCTAAATGATTAAGCATATCCACACTTTTAACATGTGAATCTCGCATATTTTGAATATCATGAATCGCTAATTGAATTACAATAGGATTGAACAAATATGCTTAATTATAGGATATGTTTGAGGCTCTTCTTGTTATCTAGTCAGTTAAATCTGGCATTGTGTTGTTCCCTTTTGCAAATACATTGACAAATTACCCCTGTTACATGTTTACCCTTTATGCGCAGTCATCTAGCTGAATGTCTTCCACTGGTTAATTGTTTTATTATGGGAACAAGCATCAGCTGAAATAATACATTTTATAACTTGTTTGTAGAATCTTCCAGTCCACTCTTGCCTGTTGCCCTTCAGTTTGATCACTTCATGCGTATGTACAGTATAGTTTTTAATTAGAGGTATACTTTGTTTTATAATTAGCATCAGTTGGGTACCTTCATAGTGGTGGTCTCGGGGGAAATGTAATAACAATGTTGAACAGGTCTATTAATTCATAACAACCAATCTTATTTCTGGTTTGAAATAGCAGATTGGTGTCTAATAGAGATGAGGGAATCTGTTCCGTTTCACTTCGCCGAAAAATTTGCGAATCTTTCAAAAGATCCGCGAAACGGCAAAAATGTTGTGCGGCAAAAAAAATTGTTGCCCGCGACTATTCTTTTGTCGCCGGTGGCTATTCTCTTGTTGCCCGCGGCTATTATTTTGTTGCACGGCTATTATTTTGTCGCCCGCGGCTATTCTTTTGTCGCCAGTGGCTATTCTTTTGACGCCCACAACTATTCTTTTTTGATGCCGGCGACAATTTTTGGACATGCAGCAAATTTTCCGCGGCAAATTTTTTCATCCATTTCGCGAAACAATCCACCAATGGCAAAACGCGGAAATTTGCCGCATATCCATGCCTGGCGAAACATTTCGCCCATCACTAGTGTCTAATGCATGAATGATTTCTAGGGACCTAGAGCAACTTCTTAAATTTTATTACACTACACTATGAATATTATATGCATTTTACCCCTTCTTTATTGTAGACATAGCAGGCTGCTGTTATAATATTATTTTTTATATTTATTTATTGTTGTAGCACTACATGCATTACAGGGAGTGTGATAGTTAGTGATGAGCTAATATTGTTCGTCAGGCATAGATTTGCAGTGAAATTCTGCATTTCGCCATTGGTGAATTGTTTTGCGAAACTTCTGCAAAATTACACAGTGAAACATTTGCGGTTGCGTCAAAAATGGCGTTTGCTTTGACATAAGCCCCTAAGATCAGGTAACTGGCAGTACCACAAAACAGAAGATAGGTAGCTACTGGGAGCATCTTTAGAGGCACAGATCTTCACTGCTAAAGGACTGTGGTTGCCTTGGGCTGGTACAGAATCCCAAAACATAGAGACAGATTGATCAAAATGTGCTATTAGAGCTCACCACAGAAAAATTCATCCAGTTTCTATTCATTCCTATGGGATTTGCAAAAGCATAGTTATCAATGGGTGAAAGTTAGAGTTTATAATTTAATAAATACACCATAGGAATGAATAGAAAGGGGGTGAGTTTTTTTGTTGTTTATACATAAGCCCGCGTATCTTTAAAACTTCCACTTTCTGCACTTTCAATGGTAGAAAATAGTCTTGGACTGTAAATCTCTTGGTACTCTTGTGCAGTTCAGTGAGAGAGCAGAAATGTAAAAGAGGCCAAAAATCAAGAATATTGTGTGTGAAGGAGATATTTCATCTAACAGGGTAAGGAGTCCAAAGAAATTAAACACAACTAAGATCTTTGATATGTTTTGAGAAATAAAAGATTAGCACACATTCCATCAGCAAATGTTTGTAGGACTTTGGTGCTTAAATATTAAGATTTCAAAAGATAATATAGCTAGAACTTCATCTTTAAGTCTTGGCTCCAAGACAATTTTTTGTAGACTGAAGGTACTAACATTAAGCAAGACATACTAAAAAAGATACATAGTGTGCATGCCAATTTAATATACCATGCACATTTCACTACATATTGATATTGGCAGTGCCTCTCCTGAAATAAATATGCAGACGATGAGGTTCACATGGACTGCTTTGCTGCTGCCACAAGGCCACTATCTCTGGGACAGGCCCTTTCAAGAAACCACTTCATTCTGAAACTTTAAAGGCCAGAAGCATATGTCTCTAAACATTTTACTTTCTGTCAGCACAATGCATGTTATTCATTTTGCCCAGATAGCAGCTTATATATCAAATGTCTTTATTTGGTTATATTAAAAAGTATTAGATACCCATTTTCCCAAGCAATTTTTAGTCCAGCACACTGTGTAATCAACTGGCAGAGGTATCAATAGACCTCTTCTTCTGTAGTACACTGTACGCCTATTATAAGGATATAAACTTTAGCTTCCACAAACAAACAAATAGCCCTCATTTTTTCCAATTTAAGAATCAAATAATTCTTTGTAAACATATATTCGCAGGAGTTTAATGTTGTGTTAATATAAGATTTTTCATTTCCAGCTCTCTGTTATTCTAAGGTTATTTTTCCAAGAAAGTATGATAGATGGAGATTTATTAAGCTAAATAAATCATTTTTTGACAGTCGGCTTTTTACCATAGGGCCAAGAGGTAATACCATTCATGGGCTTACATGAAGGCTCTTTGTTGAAACTTTTTCTTCCTTGAGGTTTGGAAAGAATGTTTTTAGTTGCTAATAGTATAAGTGAATCATTTTATTTTATTATAATAAAAAATGAACATCCTCTTTTTATGTATCTGGGCCTGAGTTTAGATCTGTGCAGTTCTAGTGAGGCCTAAGCAGACTCTGTGATCCCTGCATGTGGCGGTAGCAGGAATTTCTACAAAGAGCCTATTTAAAGCGCCAGTTTCCTCTTTTTCTAGCCCACAAAATGTACTTTGTATTTCTAAGCTAAAGCATTGCATTCCACTTATAAAATTTAACAACAGGATATTTATCTTCATACACTGTAAGCACAATTATATTTTCAGTACTCATGGTCGACATAGCTAAGCCTGGGTGTTTAGTATGATTAGTGAAACACATTTTAAGAGCCCCTGTTCTAGGCAACATACAAATCACTGTAACACTCAAGATTCTTTTACTGTCAGCACTGGATTTGTTATATGGGCTTCCCCTGCGTACGGCGCGTCAACTTAAACTCACATATGGGGGCCCCGGAATAGAACGAGGAAGGAGTTGAGGGCACGGGGCCATGACAAGGATAGGAAAAGGCCGGGAAGGTGTTTGGTGCTAGGGAGGATGGGTAATGCAGTCCGGGCAGGGATTAGCTAAGAGGGAACAGAGAAGGAGATAAGCGGGGAGGAGCATAAGGGGAAGTGGCCATTTTGGTTTAACAAGCTCCCACCCTCCCTCCCTGATTTGAGGAAAAAATGGGTAGTAGTAAGGAAGAGGTGAAGTAGAAAACCATAGTCGTAGGCTACCTCAAGGAGAGGTAGGCGGAAGTTTAGGCCTGAGGCTAGGTATTACAGCCATAGGTCGGTGGTAACTGAGGCTGTGGGGGTTAGAGAAAGGGGGTTTTAACCTCAAGGAACTGATTGTGGGGGGCAGGTACAGCTTCCACAAAGCAGCCTTCAGTGGCTTATTGTTATTTTGTTATCAAGAGATTAAGATATGTTATTTAATTACATTAATATGTTATTGTTAAATAGGGTTGTGTGGAATAAGGAAAATGTTATACTGTTGCAAATAAACGGGCTGCGGCCTTTTCTATCCACAAAATGTTGCATGAGTGTGTTCGACAAGGGGAAAAGGTAAAGGGTAAGTGTAAAGGGGTGAAATAGAGGGCCACAAATTTGACGCTGCCCTCTTCAGGAGCAGTGGGGGAGATGTCCCTGTTGCTTTGTATGTGAGCTAAATTTCAGTGCGGCTTGGCCAGCATTCTGCCCCCCAAATTTGTGCCGCCCTAGGCCCGGGCCTTTGTGGCCTCTCCACAAATCCGGGCCTGTTTAATTGTGCTATTTGTTTGCTAACATTGCCTGTCAGCATTATATCCAAATGGAATTGTCCTTTATTTAAACAACAGAATAATGATTATTTCTTAATAAATATTTTGGTTGACTATAAGTTTAGTAAAGCGTATTGTATTGCAAATATGTGGTAATTTGTAAACATTAAAAATCTGTATATTGAATGTTACTTAGTGGTAGATTTACCACATCACTTGGCAGGTCCAGGTGCACATACCCCAGACCTTCAGCTTGAGGAGAATACCATGTTCAATTCTTGCATTGAATTAGGCTGGCACAAACAAACCACAGCCGAATTCTATTGCTTAATTTAAATTTTGAATAAATAATTAAGCAGCGGAATTTGTCAATGGTCCAGTTTGTGCCAGTCTGGTTTTGCAAATATGTGACATGTTTTTGAAGACAGTCACAATTATTTATAGTACAGTAGCTTTCAACTTAAAGTACTTAAGGAATTAAACTCATTGCAAGTCAGTAGAGCATACAATGAAAACACTCAAATGCTCAAATCTATGGAAAATTACTTTGGTGCATAGACTCCAGAAATCACTAAAACACTCACTTAAAGATATGTAGCACAGCAAAATGTGGCTAGTGGTTTAATAATGCATGGGGTGCTGGGGATTTACAGAATGGGACATTATGGGCTAATTGGATTGTAATCCTGTTGCAGGGGCAAATAAAGGGAAAGACTGAATTCACTGTGAAAAAAAACCTGCTACATTGCCCCCTAGACTTCAATGGAGTTTTAATGGGAAAACCCAGGGGATGGGTTTTTTTAAACTGAATTGGCAGTGTTTTACTGCAGGGGCATATAAAGAAGGCAGATCTATTTTATTGGGGTTAAATAACTTGAGAAGTTTGAGAAAGGCGGATATTACACTGCTAGTTAATCATGCTGGCAGACAGGGAGATTGGTAAGATTATGTCTTTATTAATGGAATGCTATTGTCTTTTTAGAATACAAAATTGCTCTACGGCAGTACAGCATCCCCCAAATACTCGTAATTAGGGTATTTATCAAAGCTAGGCACATTTGCAGCTGGGCAGTTACCCATAGCAATTATGGATTAGCAAAACATTGCTATTGCTTTCTGCAAAGTTACCCAGCTTTGATGAATGAGCCCTAATGAAGCAGTTCAGAATAAGTGGAGGTTACAATAGTTTAAACACCTGGATGCAAAACAAATATTATAGTAAATTTAAAATACAAAAACAAGAAAATACACTTCTTATTAGATATAAAGACAAGTGATGATCAACCATTCAGGCTGTTTACCAGACTGTATACTGTGTATATTCACACACACAAATATATAATATTCTGAGATGTTACCCATCACTTGTATAACCTACACTTTTCCCATGTTTTTAAAGTTACATATTTCCTTGTGTATTCTTGGTGGTCTAAAGGGTCAAACTCAGTTCATAAACCATCTGTCAGGAAAGTAATTTTATAATCTAAAAAGATCAGTGAAGAAAGTCGAGTGGCTGGAAGATATTGGGACAAAAATAAAGAAAGTCTAATTACTGGTTACTAATCATTACAACAAGGACAGCTGAAAGCAGTCTACCAACTAAGGGACATTCATCAAATTGTAAACCATTTCTTCCCATTTACTAGGAAATAAAGGCCTTTTTATCATTTTGTTGGATTTCAGATTAAAATAGCATAGTAAACGTGTTAAAGCAAAGTTATTTACCTGCATAATGGCTATTTTGGTACCTCATCTGCACAATTGTTGAAGTTGCATTCATTTGTGTAAGGATATTCCTCCGAATTGTCATTGTAATTATAGGGTTTTTTTTTTTTCTTCATACAATCAACTGTGCAGTGGGGAACTTGTTAAGGCCTCTAAGAGTAAAGTGAAGCAATACTACAAAACGGGAGATTTATTACATTTAGATTATATTTATCGCAATTATGTTTTCTCTACGATTCAGGCAAAATGAACAGGTTTGAAAACACAAACTTACACCTCCTTACTCCTGGAATGATGCTGTAGAAGTCAAGGTGAAATGTATTTTCAGCATTCAAGCAAATTGATAATAGTCTTTTCCCCAAAAGTCTTTTCCCCAAAATATGTCATTTTTTTTTCTTTAATTTTTTTCCATAAATTGTTTAAAAAGATGCCCATTAATGATACTTTTGACATTATCAGATGCGCGACAATACGTTTGGCTAGCGACAGTACGTTTGCCGCTCGCGACAATTCTTCTGACATTTTGCTAAAAAGTACACCAATGGTGAAACACGGAAATTCGCCACGAATCCATGCCTGCCGACTTTTTTCGCCCATAACTTTTTCTGTGCATTAAGCAAAACAGGGATTGTTTATGCATATGTTGCAATATACTTCAAGCTGGACAACTACATCAAAGTCATCTCCTCTGGCAAGTCCAATAAGTGGAGTTAATAAAAGGGCAACCATTTTAACCTTGAAATCAAGTAAGTTGCAGGTAAAACTTAGTCCCTTTTTAAATGTATATTGAAGCAGTAGGATTCTTAATGAATCAGATAAGTAAGTGTAGGACTGACCAGAGGGGATGACTTCGACTTTGTCTATTTGTATTTTGTAGTCACAACCTCATTGCACCCCCCGACTAATGGTTTAAAATTTAGTGGTTGAGCACAACTTTCCCTTTTTTGCTACTCAGAAAAATAGCTTACTGTAAACTTTTAAAGGTTCTTAATTTTGTATTTCTTTTAAACGGCAAAGAAAACCTGTTAAACATCAGGCTTCAGTAGATAAGCATACTTAGTTCAACAGTACTAATGAAATCTCTTATTTTGATAGTGTTTAGATGTGGCAGAACAATACTAAAAATGGCACGTCTATTCTCCACAATCCATCACTCCTGCAATCATGTGCAGAAGCTTTGATAAAGACGCGTGCATGCGCATTGTGAACAAGCTTTTTAATCATGCACTCCAAGCATAAATTTCCCTTTTTTTAACTTATGCCAATTGTAACCTTAGTAATCTTAATGATGCAGAGTTTGGCAAAAGTGCACCTATGCCAAGGAAAGGAGAAGATAGATTTTTGGGGATGGTATTCAAAATAAACAGTATTCTTTACTTTAGGGGGTACACAAAGTGAGTAAAGAATACAGTACATAACATAGTTATTAAAGAGTTGTAATACAAATTAAGTACAGCAATGTTGTTCTATTAGTGATATACTAATACATACTGTATTATCTGTTAGGATAACACCCAGTCTTATATGAGGAGATCATGTTATGTGAGTAAAGGTTATTTAAAGTAATCACTTAGCCAAAGAGCACTTAATATATGGTAAGTCTAGCATAGCTGTGTTAAGGTTCACCAGTATCTTCTAAGAATAAAGGAGAACTAAAGCTTAACTATAGAAGTAGGCTATGTTAATAATGTTGCACATTATGCTTTGGGCTTCTGTACCAGCCCTTTAGCTTGGAAGATCTGTATCTCTGAAGTTGCCCTCAGTAACTCCCCATCTTCTTTTCTACATATTCTTAGCACATGCACTGTGCTGCTGTCAGTTACTGAACTTAGGGACGCACTTACACTATACTGTATACATAGAATATAAATGGCACAATATAAGACAGATTAGTAAATAATACAGATTATTAGTCCATGGCAGATTTGAAACCAGTGCAATTGGCATCAGAAATTAATAATAAGCCCTGCAACATCACCCTTTATGACAGACAAACCGTAATTTTCTACTTGATAATTTGCTACAGCCCCTTTACAGCCCCTTTAACTTTTCAACTGCTGCCCAGAGCACACTGAGCATGTGAGTGTCACTGACACTTCTATCAGATTCCAGTATGGTGACCCACCCCCTATGACAACTTTGAAGGCCTGGATCATTACTACTATAGAGATGCTGAAACTTTAGGCTGGTGCAATAGTATACAAAATATTGTATTTCTATCCATATTCATTTTTAAGGTTTAGCTCTGCTTTAAGGTTACAGTTAAGGTAAGACTATGATACCTGAGAAAACCCCACAAGACAAATGTCTGACTTGAGGAGAGATGAAATTTATAATAATTAAGTTACAGAGGGCAGAGCTTGAAGATCAGTAGGGATACTACAGAGATTCAATGAATACATGTGGGGTGCAGATAATTCTTGAGATAGTAGAGAGAGGATTATGCAGGTGAAGCCAAGGTAAACCCATTACCAAAGCAGCAAAAGGACAATTGATGATCAAGGGTAGCTCCCTCTTTGTCTCAGAGATCATTTCGGACATCAAGGGTCTGTCATCAATCCATCAATCACCAAAACCCTCAAAGGTGGAGACAAAGGAAAAGGGGAATACCAAGGCAGAGTCCAGGAAATTCCCTACAGCTCTGGAATCAAGGAAGCTGGAACTGCCCTAGAAGCAAGAATCTGTGGGATTTTTTGGGGGGAGAAGGTCCAATGCTGCCTAAATAAGACACCCCCAATCTCACCTATGCATTGGCATTTTCCTGCTTCAGTGGGCATTTGTTGGCAAAATGAGCTTTGCCACCACAGTACAGGCACAGACAAGCAGAATGCCTCCACTGCTTCAGAGGAAGTGGAAGGAGGCCAAGGAGCAGGACATCTTTTAACTTGTCAGACAACCCTTGTCAATAGGCTGCCACATATGCCTCATTGTTCCAGGTGGTCTCTGCAGCTTCAAGTGCTCCCTCAATTACAGTCACAGTGCAAACTTTAGAAGGCAATAGATTGAGAGATATATATCGTATATATTATATTTTTGCTTCTTGGCTGCATTTAGAATTTGTTCTAAACAAGACAACAAAGGACTCATGTATGTCAGCAAGTACCTGATTCCCGTGTCTTTCCCACAATGCAGCATTTCTTCCCAGAATTTTAGCGTGGTCACAACGGAGAGCGCACCACGCCTACTGTAATTGCATCTTATGTGCATTTCATCATAAATTGGACACAATTGCATGCAAGGCTGTGTGGCTTCATTTCCAGTGTTTTGCGTATGAGACACACGTGTGCTGTGTCTATTAATACTGGGCACAAAGAGAACAAAAGAGTTACTGCCTGGTCAGGAGGTAGTGGTAGCTCCAGGGTCCTCC
The DNA here is from genome assembly GCF_000004195.4 of Xenopus tropicalis. NCBI lineage: Eukaryota > Metazoa > Chordata > Amphibia > Anura > Pipidae > Xenopus > Xenopus tropicalis. The sequence goes on from NC_030680.2 coordinate 50,340,384, forward strand.
TTGCATCCCCTGCAGTTCTTGGGTCGGAATGAAAGACAGGAAGGACTGAGTGGCACCAAAAACAACTAGGTAGAAGTGCAAGAAGTACAGTTCGATGCAATTACCTTTAATGAAAGATGTTTTATGCACAACTGACTGCAGGCAAGTACAGAGATCACAAAAATGTATTTTTTGATGTGGGCAACATTTTGTTGCGGAAATTCATGCCTGCCAAATTATTTCGCCCATCACTACTCATAAGTCATGTTAATTAAAATTTTTCAAATGTATTTGTAAATTTTGCTTCATGTCTGGAATTTCTGCCACTAACTAACTTCACCTTTAACAATAGGTTATGTGACACTTGAGGTATATAATGAGGTATATTTTTGAATATAATGAATGGCAACAAAAAATGTATTATTAACACTTTACAATAGTATTTTATTGCAGACAAAGAACCGATTATATATTTTTGGCTGGCTATCCCATAATAAATAAATCCCTAATCTGGTTAAATAACACTTTATGCAGCACTAAGCAAGTTAAACAGATCTGTACAGTTAACAGACCTAAAGATCCTTATAAAACAAACATTTGCATTTACTAAAAAATTCTTTCTAAATAGGATTTCATACCAAATATGTAGCTGTGAGACATTATTAGTCGCCTGCTGTAATGAGATATTAGCATAATATTATGAGAGAATCATACATTATTAACTCCCCACCTTCTTATATAAAATTGGTTCCAAGCATTTTTAAACCTCAGAATCTGTTCATTTTCTCCACTTAAGAATAAGAACTCGGGATCTGTCATAGGATGCAAGATTGTTCTTGCACTTTATTTATAGGCATAGTGAGGATAAATATGTCCAAGCATATAGCCAAAATCGAGAGATCTAGTTATTATACAGATTTTGAGCAAATAAACGTAAAGCAGTAGTACATGTAACAATATAATAAAAAACTTTGGGTAGTATTTTTGTAACCTTGACTAGGGGGCTGATTTACTAAGACACGATTTCGAATCCGAAAAATTCCGATAGTAAACGAACATTTTGCGACTTTTTCGTATTTTTTGCAATTTTTTCGGCGTCTTTACGATTTTTGCGTAAAAACGGAAGTTTTTCGGCGTCTTTACGAAAGTTGCGCAAAGTCGCGATTTTTTCGTAGCGTTAACACTTGCGCGCAAAGTCGCGCCTTTTTCGTAGCGTTAAAACTTAAAAGGCGCGACGTTTCGCGCAAGTTTTAACGCTACGAAAAAATCGCGACTTTGCGCAACTTTCGTAAAGACGCCGAAAAACTCGCGTTTTTACGCAAAAATCGTAAAGACGCCGAAAAAAATCGCAAAATTACCGATCATTACGAAAAAAAACGCAATCGGACGCATTCGGCCCGTTCGTGGGTTAGTAAATGTGCCCCTAGGTGTAGCAACTCATTTAGTGATTGTTCAGATCTTCTGTGCTTCACAAGGAATACTGTGCAATCATAATGTGTATTCATTTGATATTAGCAGGGCTACAGTTTCTTTAATTGGATTGCACATCAATTAAATGTTACCACTGAGACTGAAACAGATTTTTTTGGAAATTCTGGTCCAATTACATATGAAATTATAAATATAAAGTAATTTCCTCCATATTCCTTATTTCATTGATTACATTTAGCCATCCATTGTATTTTGTGGGTTTTAACCCTCTAAGCTGGGGACTAAAATTTGTTTAACATAAGAGTTTATTGTGCTTAGGTCCTTTTTCATAATTTCATCATTTGTCTAACTTAGTCTCATAATCTTATCTGCCTTTTAGCAGCCCAGATTGCTATTTTGTGCAGATCCCTTCAAAGATGACAAACAAAATTACCTTCATAGCTTTATGTAATAAACGTGGAACCAATACAGAACCTGGTTACAATCCACTAGGAATTCTAGTGGAGAATGTACCATAGATGACCATGTTCTGTACAAGATCATTTAAACAATTTTCTATTTTTGTGCAAACAACATAACTTATTTTATAAAGCACATGATTATGCAGAATTTTAGCAAAACATTGGCAAGACTAAAATTTATAGATTGTGGAACCTTGCCAATTGGCACACAATGCTTAAAGACTGCCATTACAATCCCCATATATATTGCTGATGGTGATGGTTCAAGTTGGGAAAAATTTCAATATTTTCATTATTATTTCAATATTTTATAACAGGTGTCCTGATCATACATTTCATGCACATTAGCATTTGGCAATGTTTATTTAAGGTTTTGATATTCTTGACATTACACTGCCCTATTTTCTGTGCAGCCCTCCAATCTTTTATTTGCAGAATAGGAAGTGTTTTTATTATTAAAAGACTTTTCCTTCTTTATGTACAGTATGTATGTATAACTTTATTTATAAAGGGCCACAAGGGTACGCATCGCTGTACAATCTTACAATATACAAAATTACACACAGGGAGAAGTGTTAGAATAAATACAATAAATAAGTATAAATACTGTACACAGGAAGTAAGTGCCATGTGGTATGAGATACAGTAGGAAGGAGGTCCCTGCCCCGTAGAGCTTACAGACTAGTAACAAAATAAAAAAAAATACTAACAAAAAAGTATTATATCTAGTTTACATGGTATGTAACTTTTAAAAAATAGCAATATACTTTTTATCAACAGAGGTATATTCTCCTGTTGTGCACCGTACAAAATTGCAATAACATCAAAGTTTAAGATTCAGCTATTTTTCCTTCATAGAATTCATTTTCATGCTTAAATTGCATGTTCAGACCAGAACTGATAGAACTCACAACTGAGAAATATCTGCACAATTGCGAAATGTTATTAAACAACAATAGTCTTGCACAATAGTTTAGCAATTTATTAACAACCTCCTTTTGCCTAATGCATATTCATAAATATTTTTAAACATGCAGAGCCCCTGCTTATATAATTTGAAAAGGAAATGTAAAAAGCATATTGGTGTTTAGGCTCAGCTTTGAATAATGATCCATTATCCTGAAGGCAGACAAGTTAGGAGCAACACATAAATAAAGAAAGATTAGACCATCTGCTTTGCTTTCTTCAACATATTACAAGGATGCATGCAGAAGTTGACACTTCTGACCATCTGCCTGCATATTATCAATTACAGTTAAATTATGCTGCATGTTACTATCCTGGCAGATATGGATTGTAGATTATAGCACCTGAAAAATATAGAAGAAAATACATATGTTTGGCAGCAGCTGTTTATTTACACATTTGCTGACATATTTTCTCACTTGCCTTTTTGAAGCTTCCTAGATATTTCAGTTTGGTGTGAACTTGATAAAAATGAAGTGCAACAGCCTAGCACCGCATGAATAATAGTTCAGATGCTTTCATTTGCTTTAGCTTGGATAAAGCAGACACAGAAATCTGAACATATTTTAAATTATTTAATAAAATGGTTGTGAACACATCTGTGACTGCTATTCCAGGATGGTTTGTTTCTGAAACATGTGTGAACAGTAGGGTGAAGAATGTACTTTTTCTCAACTGCATTATGACTAGAATTGTAACTTGAATGTACAGCTGAAGTGTTTATGAAATCTCTGGGAATGGAAAGACCAGAATTTGAGGGCTATGGATTCAATGCCCTTACTCTAAGTTCTCAGGCTTCTTACTACATCCCATAGGAATGTGCCTCAGTGGTAACAAGGGACTCGTTTGCCTGAATGCATTTTCATTTTCCGACCTGTTTGATGGATGAATGCCAGTTGTGTCTAGTGGAATTCAGTTTTTGGATAATGGTTATTGGGCATCAAAGGTGAAAATTAACTTTTTTTTCCCAAAAGGAAATATAAGAAGCACTTTTTAAGCTGAATTTCTTACATCACTGAATTGGTTGATTCTACAGAAATATCATGTATTGTTCTATTTGTCAGACATTACTGCAAGTGAGAGATTTTTATTGGTGATCTTGCTGAATGTATGTATGTGCCTAAGAAGTTTACTTTGTCAAGTGATTTAAAGAAATTTACCTTGTCAAGTGATTTAAAGAAATTGTATCATAGTCTGTAAGACACCAAGCATTCTGGATAATAGATCCACTGGCTTTACCTTTGTGTGTATAAAATACATCTCACCACTATGAATTCCAAAATAGACTGATCTGATAGGAAAAAGACATCAGGACATTATGACAAAAAAATTCATTTCTTTCTAATGATGAGCGAATCTGTCCTGTCTCACCATAAAATTTGCGAAAGAACAAGAAAATGCATGAAACGCATTTGTCTCCCGTGTTTCTTTTTGTCGCCTGTGTTTTTTTTTGTCGTCTGTAATTTTTTTTGCCGTGGCCATGCCTATTTTTCCGCGACTGTGGCCAATTTGATGCAACCGCGCCCATTCTGACACAGTTGCACTTATTTTGACGCCCTCGCACCAATTTGACGTGCCCACAACTTTATTTGACGCGCAACAAATTATTCTGCTGCAAGATTTTGTAGGAGTTTTGCTAATGCCGAAATCCATGCCTGCCGAAAAAATTCACTCATCACTATTTATTTCTGAAACTTTTCATAAACATACAAAGGGAACCAGGAATCTACATGACATGGGGAGGTTGCAATAACGATCCCCTTTTCTTTAACCCCCCCATCCCAGCTTACCCCCCGCAACACCAAACACAGACCTGTATTTTTCTGGGTGGAAAGGCCGCAGCTTTTTATTCATAAAATAGCAGAATTGTAATCGATGTTTAATTCCAATACACTTTACACCAATTACATAAACATAGGTTACATACAATTATTACCATTATCTAACCTTAAATTAACCTTAAACATTTGAAGAATCCTGTGACCTCCGCAACCAAACTTTCCCCCCTCCTGTGCCTACTATGCCTGTTTTCCCCCAATGCCTAGCCCCCAGGCTTGCCCCTACAGATAAACACCTGTACCTTCATCTATTTAGCCCCTTTTCGGCTCCCCCAGGGCAACCCCACCACTCCTAAAGCTGCGACTACTCAAACCAATACCCACTTATTGCCTACTGCCAAATCCCTTACTGTCCTCTCCCTTCAGCTGCCACAAAGTAGTTATTCCCCTTCTTTCTGCTTCTTTAATTTATGCTGCCTCTTTCTCCTCCAACTTGTTCCTTCGGCACTACAGTTCCCATCATCCTACACACTAACTTCCTTTGGGTTCCAATTCACCCCCTCATCAAGGCCTCGTGCCACTATACCTGTTCCAGGCTCACTCTTCCAGGCTACTGTGAATTGTTTGCCATGCATTGCACTAACCTGCAAACTGATTGAACCATATATCCAATATTTCTAAAGGATGACCTGACTGGGCAGAATCTCCAAGTATTAATGGCTGCTGCCACATTGGGAAAACATCTCTGTACTAAAAAGCTGAATCTGAATTAAATAAAAGCAGAAATCCAGTTCTTAAAATGTTACCTGATACACTGGGGCCGATTCACTAAAGTGCGATATTGCTTTTCGCATGCCTTTTTGTGTTAAAAAGCATGTGATAAATAACGACCGCTTTGTCAAAGTAATTTCGCATGCGTTAAAACGCATATTGCATACGTTAAATCGCGCGCTACTGAAATGCGTTAATTCTCACGTAGAAATAATCCTAATGCATGATTCACAAACACATATGAAGCGTTAAACATGCTAAATATTGCATTAGTCTGGGATTATTAACAGGCTGGTTGCTGGTTGAATCAACTTGCTTTTCACTTCAACAAAAAAACAAAAATTTTTATTAACTTTATTCAAAATCTTTGTGTTTTTTAACTATTGGGTTTAATATTTTCAAAAGTATTTGCTGTTTTTGGTGATAATTTACAAAGTTTGGTGAACTATAAGGTTTACAGCAGGTTTGCCAGAAGTTACATTCCTTTGTAATTACCCTCAGTTTGAGGTGGCTCTGGTGTTTGGTGCTATAAACACAGGAGTTACAAACTAAGGAAGTTTAAAACAAGGTACTACGTTTGCATTTATTTCAAGTCTTTTCAGCTATTTCTGTTTAACTGTTTCTGTAACTGGTAGAATGAGTGACAGCAACATTGAAGGTCTGACACAGTGTGTAGCCTGCCACATGTATGCAGTTGTGGAACAACAGTTCCAAAGTGCATACCTCTGTGTGGTTGTGAGCGAATTGCCACTTTAGAGGCTCATGTTAGAGCCCTAGAGGAACAAGTTGCAACACTGCGTTCGATTGACAATCTTGACAGTCTCTTGCTTACTGAGCAGGAGCTAGCAGGGTCAGATAGGTTTGGGGGGAGGGGAGCAGCAAAAGAATGATAAGGCAGTAAGCTGGATGACAGTTAGACAATCTAGTGTGGGGAAAAGGAAGAGGGAAGCTGGGCCAGGGTTTGCGCATCCCAACAGATTTGGCAGATTGTGTGAAGAAGATGGGAGTGTGAACTCTGGTCTGGCGGTTCTAGATGAGGCTGATCTCTCTAACAGCCGGGAGACCAGTTTCTCTAGTAACATAGTAACATAGTAACATAGTAAGTTGGGTTGAAAAAAGACATACATCCATCAAGTTCAACCATAATGCCTATATATAACCTGCCTAACTACTAGTTGATCCAGAGGAAGGCAAAAAACCCCATCTGAAGCCTCTCTAATTTGCCGCAAAGGGGAAAAAATTCCTTCCTGACTCCAAGATGGCAATCGGACCAGTCCCTGGATCAACTAGTACTAAGAGCTATCTCCCATAACCTTGTATTCCCTCACTTGCTAAGAATCCATCCAGCCCCTTCTTAAAGTTATATAATGTATCAGCCAGCACGACTGATTCGGGGAGGGAATTCCAGAACTTCACAGCTCTCACTGTAAAAAATCCTTTCCGAATGTTTAAATGGAACCTCCCTTCTTCTAAACGAAGTGGGTGCCCTCATGTCCGTTGGAAGGACCTACTGGTGAATAAAACATTAGAAAGGTTATTATATGATCCCTTTATATATTTATACATAGTTATCATGTCACCTCTTAAGCACCTCTTCTCCAGTGTAAACAGACCCAACTTTGCCAGTCTTTCTTCATAACTGAGACTTTCCATACCCTTTACCAGCTTAGTTGCCCTTCTCTGGACCCTCTCTAACTCAATAATGTCCCGTTTGAGCACTGGAGACCAAAACTGAACAGCATATTCTAGATGGGGCCTTACCAGCGCTCTGTAAAGGGGAAGAATAACCCCCTCCTCCCGTGAATCTATACCCCTTTTAATACAGCTCAAAACCTTGTTTGCCCTTGCAGCTGCTGCCTGGCATTGCTTGCTACAGTCAAGTTTATTATCTACAAGGACTCCAAGGTCCTTCTCCATTATGGATTTGCCTAGTGCAGTCCCATTAAGGGTATAAGTGGCTTGCATATTTTTACATCCCAGGTGCATGACCTTACATTTATCCCCATTAAATCTCATCTGCCACTTAGCTGCCCAGATTGCCAGTTGGTCAAGATCCTGCTGCAGGGATGTCACATCCTGGATAGAATTGACTGGTCTGCAGAGTTTTGTGTCATCTGCAAACACTGATACATTACTCATAATACCCTCCCCCAAGTCATTTATGAACAAATTAAACAAAAGTGGACCCAGTACAGAACCCTGAGGGACCCCACTGAGAACCTTATTCCAAGTAGAGAATGTACCATTAACAACCACCCTCTGTACCCGATCCTGTAGCCAGTTTTCTATCCATGTGCAAACGACTTCACTAAGACCTTAGCCCAATAGACCTTAGCTTAGAAAGCAGTGTAGTAGTGGTGGGGAGGAGAGCAGAGCTAGGCCTAAACAGATTGTGGTTATAGGGGATTCAATCCCCTATAATCACCTTTAGTGAATCAGCCCCACTATGTCTTGTGCCATTTTTGTGATCTTAGAGTTCCAGAAAACATCCTGTTCAGGGGAGTTTTCATTTGGTCTCTGAGTTACAGAATCTAATGAAGTAGTGAAACACTATTGATTATTAAACATTTGGGGTGGATAGACTACTTACTGAACAGGCAAGTGAAATAAGGAAAGTACGATTGGGCAGAAGACTATATTTGTTCACTAACATGGAGAAGTAGGCAGCCAGCTAGTAGGATGCCATCCTTAACTAGTTCACCTTAACAGATCTGACATTCCGAGTGGGAGGACAATTTAAATGGGAGTGAATAAAGTCATTTAATAAATAGAGATGTAGCGAACTGTTCGCCGGAGAACTAATTCACACAAAAATCGAGTGTTCGCAAGTTCGCAAGTTCGCGAACTTTTAGCAATGTTCGCAATTTTGGGTTCGCCTTAGCTGGAGCCAAATTTTGACCTCTCACCCCAGAGCCAGCAGATACATGGCAGCCAATCAGGCAGCTCTCCCTCCTGGACCACCCCCGGACCACTCCCTTCCATATATAAACCGAAGCCCAGCAGCCATTTTACATTCTGCCTGTGTGTGCTTGATGAGTTAGCATAGGGAGAGAGCTGTGCAGGGGTTTGAGGGACAGTTTAGGTAGCTTTGCTGACTAGTAATCTACTTTCTACTGCTCTGTATGTAGCTGCTGGGGACAGCTGTCCTGCTGATCTCATCTGCTGTAACCCAATAGTCCTTGTAAGGATGGCTTTTATTTTCTGATTACTGTTACTCTTCTTTTCATTGTGTATTGCAGCTCCGTCTGTGTGTGTTGGACACAGACATAATAGTGCACCAGCACCAACCACACATTCACATAATTTTTTTTTATTTGTGTTTTTTTACTTTGCTACTGTAATTTATAGAGCCCAGTGCTATTAGTCTAGCTGTGTTGGGGACTGGTGTGCTGCTCCTAGTAGTTCACCCCCAGCACCAACCAAACACGTTACACATAGTAGTGACATTGCATTGCAATAAAATCAACTGAGCAACGTTTTTCCACCAGCAATAATATATTCCGTATCCACTACTGCGGCGTTTTGTCTTTGCGTGTGAACCGGCTGTAACCTTTACACAACTTGATTGGCATGTAGACGCCGGACATTTTAAAGCAGTTTATTGCACAAGTTTAGAAATGTAGTGTGATTTCTGCCCTTTACAGCACAAAACACAATGCTGTGTCAACAACGTATTTTTCAGAGAAATTTTTGCCCTTGATCCCCCTCCGGCATGCCACTGTCCAGGTCGTGGCACCCTTTAAACAACTTTAAAATCAGTTTTCTGGCCAGAAATGGCTTTTCTAGGTTTTAAAGTTCGCCTTCTCATTGAAGTCTATGGGGTTCGCAAAGTTCGCAAAAATTCACACTTTTTGGCAGAAGTTCGCGAACGGGTTCGCAAACTTTTTTTGTGAGGTTCGCTACATCTCTATTATTATTATTAATAATAAATCTCAAAGCAATTCATTATAGGAAATGAAGCCAAAAGGTAAGAGTTTTTTGGCCTTTGTGCCCCCTGCAGATAGAAGAATTGCCCTGTGACAAGAGTATGGATAAGGCTGCCTTGAACCTTTTAGTTCTATGTTCTGCATCTCTGCAAAGCACAGCCAGACCCTGCATGCTTTTTAAATAACCACTAAGGGGCTTGCTTTTGTGCGTTTAGTACACTTTAACTTGCATCCAGGTCTCAGTAAATGACCCTCTGTATGCCCCCATGTATGTTTGAAATATGTCGCAATTTAGGCATTTTATGTACTTTAAAAAAAAATAATAATAACTGTGTTGTGTCCACAGTATAAGGTACATGACTCACTGGTAATGTTTAAACAATTTATTTACTAGAGCTCCAAGTCAGGATAGATAACACATTCATGAACAGAGAGAATACATATTAGCCAAAACAATATTTAGTTATGCAGCTTTTTCTAGTAGTACACAACAAATAGCAATGTGCAAAGAAAGGGGGCATTTATACTTTATCTTGTCCCCTTATATTAGCCTCACATTTGTATTTCTGTTTTCATTTTCTTATCCATATCCTTAACATAAACAAATAGAATGCATATAATATCCATACAGTGCCTGAGCGGGGCCTGGTATGTGTGACCAGCCCCACATGACACATGTCCCCACATACCTATTTTTACACACTCTGGGGAAGGGAATGCTGGGCCTACAGATGTGGCTTGTGGTGGGGCCTCCATATTCATAATTACGCCCCTGTCTTGTTGCTGTCAGGTTATAATTCTTGAGCATTTGGTAGAAATTGTCTTTGAGTGATAATAAACTGATCCAAGAGTGCCACTGGGTCATTGCAAGTCAAAAATCATGTGGGTGACAAAATGCCCTTATCTCCAAATGTTTATTGCGGAAAAAGATTTTTAAGGGCTAAGTCCCGTCGGAAGCTCTTGAGTGCCGCTGCCATTTGTTTGTCTGGAGTCTGTGGAGGGGGTGCCGATCCCCCTGAGCATTGTGCACCGAGCGGTGAGTGATTGTTGGAGAGCTAAGGGTGTGCGGGTGAATGTTCAATTTGTACTGATCTCCAAATGTGTCAGAGGTATGAAGATAAACTTGTAAGTATTTATTCCCCTGACCAGTTCTTCCTTTTTACAGAATTTAAAATCTGAAATCCCCTCTGTGGCAAATTAGAGAGGCTTCAGATGGGGTTTTTTGCCTTCCTCTGGATCAACTAGTAGTTAGGCAGGTTATATATAGGCATTATGGTTGAACTTGATGGACGTATGTCTTTTTTCAACCCAACTTACTATGTTACTATGTTACTATGTTACACTGAAAGTGTGTTCTCTGTGATATTTTTATTTAAAAAAGTGAAAATCTGGGAAATCTGTGGCACTAATGGCAAATTCAAGTGTCATCCGACCAACCAGAATAACATTGAGCATATCAGCCCGGAAAAAGCAAACATTATTATCAAACAGTGTGAAAAACTGGCATGTACTTCTAATACCATAAAAGGTAACACTAGAAAAAATAGTTTTTGTATTTTTCTAAATTTTGTTTTCTAACATTTAACAGTCATATTAAAAACAAAATCTGACTATATGGAGCAATATGCTGCTAAGGAAGGCTCCTGTACCTGTGCATACGGGGTGAGGGGGGGATAGCCTTGCCTGGTGCAAGGAATCAGGAAACCGGGAGAGCAGGCGGGGTAGGAAGAGGCAGGGGGAAGAAGTGGGAGGAATGCCTGGAAGGAGGGCACAGGGCCCAATGGTAAGATGGCTGCAAGCCAGTGGTGACTGTTATGGGAAGTCTCCAGGGTGGATCCTGGGAGTTTTGGTGGAGATAAGGTGCCTGCTAACACGTGCCCATCTGAGGCAGCTGCTGAAGGTGGCTGGAACTGCAGTCTGGTATGGTGTTATTGTGGCAAGCATTCCTGGGTGGTTTTTTCTTCATGTAAAAATCCATAATGAAAAAAGTTATATTCAGTTTTGAAACAGTTTTTCTTGTTAACAATACCTTATTTGTAATAAAAGCTGTGGCCTTCCCATCCCAAGATATGCCTGAGAGTCATGTTATTGGGAGTTACTGAAGGGAAAGGGTAGAATGACCAAGGTAAGGGGGGGTTCAAACGGGGGGGGGGGGCTGTAGACTTGACTTTGCACTGGGCAGGCATTTTTCCACAGTTCCCACACAGCCACAAATCACCTCACCTGTCATTGCCCTTAAATGTAAGTGAACTGCTCCGAGTCTACATTTTGTAGTCTGCATATTTTGCAGGTCTCAGAAGCTAAGAAACTCCAACTATTATTTGTAAATCCCAGTAAGTATACACACACAATAATTATCCTAATTTATCTACACTTGATTTAATAACTTGTATTGAAAATACCTCTGCTTTAGTATAATAAACAATGCAATACATATGCATGTACGCATTTTGGATTTTGTAGGCAATAACTTTTCAATGAGAAGCTACCAGATGTGGAAGTAGTCTTTTTTTATTCATCCTGATAGAACAAAGAATCCATTCATTTTACATTTTTTCATTTTCTTTCCTTTTAAAAAAATCTGCATCCCACTTTCAAAAGGATATTGAAATTGAAAAAAAAATTCTCCACACAATTATTTTAAAGATGCTAAAAAGCATTATACAAGTGAATTGGGTGTGGGATTATGTGTACAAGAATAGTATGGAGCACTGTATTTAAAACATTTCCAGCTTTTAGAAAATATAACCTATGATGCCTAATTATATATCAAATAACATTGGCCTGTATATGAGGATAGAGTAAAAAAAATCCACTACTCCAAAAGAACAATTTGAAAACACAAATGAAGTTTGCCAAGTGAAGTTTGCATGAGTTACCCAGTTTGGATGCCGGGAATGATTTGGAGGTTTTGAGGCTGAATAAGACCAGAACAGAGCTTCTTTGTCTGAAGTTCAAAGCAGTATGTGGGTTCAAATTTAATACTAGTCACACCTCAAAAATCTATACCAAGAGTGGTAGCATCATGTTGTGGAACTGCTTTGTTAAAACAAAAGGAAGAATAGATAGTAAAGAATATATGTAACTATTGGAAGAGAACTAGTTTTAATCTGATGAAAAACGACAGAATGACAGTGATCGCAAACACAAAGCCAAAGTAACAATGGAGTTACTAAAAAACATAAAAGTGGAATGTCTTGCCTTGTCCCAACCAAAGACCTAATTTCAAATCCAAAAAAATCTTTTGCACTGTTTAAATTTTTAATTTGTTTTTTTAAGATTAATCAAGCAAACAATTTGACCCAAGGGGCTATGACATGAGCCAAAAATATAATAATCACATTATTCTCAATGTTGTTTGATGTACAAGAAAAATAAAATACTATATAATATATGACATCTCGGTTTACATTTTCGTTATTTTGACATTAATGTGTATTTTTCCATATAACCACTGTTCTAAATTAAAGCTTGTCTTCTTCATGTCCCCTCAAATGTTGTACAGCCCAATTAATATATATCTTTTTCTTTAACTCTTTCTAACTCTCTTTATGATCTGGCCCCTTCCATAATTTCTATAACATGCTAGTTATGCCAAACTTTATCAAAAAGATCAACTGTGTCATGTTTTAATGCTTTTTAAATAATTCATTCTACATATGTATTTTATTCTTTCTAATAGTTCTTTTTCTGTAGAAGATATAGAAGATTTCCTATTTCTTGCTATCCAACCCCTTGCTGCTGTGAAGACATGATTGGCCATTTTATGTGATGGTATTTTTTTTTAATTTGAGGATTTTATTTCCCAGTAGAAATATCAATGGTTCTAATGGTATCGTAATGATGATTGCTCTCAACATCTATCTTTTCAACACCTCCCAAAAAGATTTTAGTTTATGACCACCTCCCAAAATGTTTTTAGTTTATGACCACCTCCCAAAATAAGGATCCTTCTTGTATCTTACATCTCCAGCACAAGGGGACTGAATTTTCTGGAAAGAGTTTATGTAGTAGTTAGGGGGGATGATACCAACCTCATATACAGTATGTTCTCTTTAATGGTGGCACAGATTGCCATTTTTCCTGCATTCTCATATTCTCTCCCATGTCCCAACAGACCATATATGTATGGGGATTTTGTGTAATGTCTATCCTATTTATAATCTCATACCACCAAGAGATTAACCCTCACCGAATTATGGGTTGTTTACAGAGCTCAATAATTGAGTGGTTTTGTGGGAGCCCTGCTTTGGGAAATACCAATAAGGCATAATGCCTCAGTTGCAAATAAAGATATATAGGGATCCTAGGGAACACCACAGGGGCAGAACACAGAGACCCCTCTAGCAGGCCTTAGGCAGTCTTGGCAAACTGGGAAGGCGGGACTTCCATAGGCCAGGGTGCGACCAGGACATGGTTACCAAGGCAAGGAAGTGTGGTGCAGGGTGCAGCGGGGGCCAGTCAGGTAGCAGGGGCCGGTACAGAAACTAGCAAGGAACTAGTAGTGGTGGGGGGGTCAGACACAGTCCCGTGACCAGAGGATGGCAAAAATAGAGGGCAGCAGAGAGAGAGGCCATAGTTAGTGGGGTGGCAGTCAGAATGTGAACATATGTTTCGTGGTCCCACTTGGAGTCCACGAGAAGGGCAAAATCAAAGAAAAAATATGGAAAGGGAAGTTTGTGGAGTTGTTTTCCTTGCTTCCCCTGGATGAGGCCCTTGAGTTAAAGGATGAGGACAAGAAAGATAGCACAAAAGAGGAGGAGGAAAAAAGGAAGAGGTATAGGAAACTTCCCAAGATATTCAGGAATTGGCTGACAGCATTCTTCATTAGAGATGTAGCGAACTGTTCGCCGGAGAACTAATTTGCACGAAAATCGGGTGTTCGCAAGTTCGCGAACTTTTAGCGAAGTTCGCAATTTTGGGTTCGCCTTAGCTGGAGCCAAATTATGACCTCTCACCCCAGAGCCAGCAGATACATGGCAGCCAATCAGGCAGCTCTCCCTCCTGGACAACCCCCGGACCACTCCCTTCCATATATAAACCGAAGCCCAGCAGCCATTTTACATTCTGCCTGTGTGTGCTTGATGAGTTAGCATAGGGAGAGAGCTGTGCAGGGGTTTGAGGGACAGTTTAGGTAGCTTTGCTGACTAGTAATCTACTTTCTACTGCTCTGTATGTAGCTGCTGGGGGCAGCTGTCCTGCTGATCTCATCTGCTGTAACCCAATAGTCCTTGTAAGGACTGCTTTTATTTTCTGATTACTGTTACTCTTCTTTTCATTGTGTACTGCAGCTCCGTCTGTGTGTGTTGGAGACAGGTGTGCTGCTCATAGTAGCGCACTAAGCACCAACCACACATTCACATCATTTGTTTTTATTTGTGTTTTTTTACTTTGCTACTGTAATTTATGTAGATGCCAGACGTTATAAAGCAGTTTATTACACAAGTTTAGAAATGTAGTGTGATTTTTGCCCTTTCCAGCACAAAACGCAACACTGTGTCAACAACGTATTTTTCAGAGAAATTTTTGCCCTTGATCCCCCTCCGGCATGCCCCTGCCCAGGTCATGGCACCCTTTAAACAACTTTAAAATCAGTTTTCTGGCCAGAAATGGCTTTTCTAGGTTTTAAACTTCGCCTTCCCATTGAAGTCTATGGGGTTCGCAAAGTTCGCAAAAGTTCGCACTTTTCGGCGGAAGTTCGCAAACGGGTTCGCGAACTTTTTTTGTGAGGTTCGCTACATCTCTATTCTTCATACTGGGCAGCATTATAGGGGAAAAATGTCTCGTCACTCTTCTGCTACGTAGATGGCATATGGGAGGCTTTTAGGGTCTACAGGGGTTTTGCCTGGTGGTGCTACAATGAGCAGTTTTGCCAGAGAATAGTGGCAAATCCAGCCATGAACTGGAACGAGATGGACATCACCCTCTGGCTCAACCTCATGATGGCATAGCATTTTAACTCCTTTCCAAAAGGGGCCGGGATGCAAGGAAGCACCTCGGCCCCTTTTAAACCTGGATACTGCTGGCTGTTTAATGTAAATGAGACAACTCATGTAAGTACAAACATGAGCTAGCAGGAAAACAAGGGGAACTTGCCAAAGGTAGGACACCAGTGAGAGTAGACACGATGCAGCCCTGCCTAGACCACTATGGTAGAAGAGGAGAAGCAAGGGTGTTAGATTTGGGTTTTCGGGAGGGGTTAAGAATACCATTTACAGAAAAGAGGGCCTCGCCTGCCCTGCATTATCTGAGGTCTGCAGAACAATTCCCAGAGGTAGTCAGGCAAAATTGGCCCGCCCCTAAGCAACAAAGGGAGTTCAGTGAATGACATCAACAAGGATTTGAGTTCAGTGTCCTATACGTCATTTGACCAGGCAGTTGAGGTGGTGAAGAAGAGCGGAGCAGGGGCACTCATTCTGAAGGTGGACATTGAGTCAGCCTTCCGCCTGTTGCCGATACACCCGGGCTTTCACCACTTATTAGGCTGCTGTTTTGATGGGGCTTACTTTGTGTGCCATTTCTTCTGCTTACTTTGAGATGTTTAGTTGCTTTTTGGAGTGGGTTGTCAAGAGAATGTCAGGTTACACATTAGTGGTCCATTGTTTGGATTATTACCTCTGCATTGGTCTGGGCAACAGTGATAAATACTTTTATCTCCTGGAGAAAAAACAGGAATTAGCAAGATTGCTTGGAGTATCTCTAGCTAAGGATAAAACTGAGGGCCATACAACATCCATTCAGTTTCTGGAAATCCACAAAAATTCTGTCATAGGAAAATGTAGGCAACCAGTGTTGGATTTGAGGCAAGCGGTAGAAGAGATGGGGAGGGCCAAGAGGGCAGCATTGAAGCAGGTCCAGTCACTTCTTGGGAAGCTGAACTTTGCCTGCAGGATCATTCCGGTAGGTCAGATTTTCACTAGGAGGTTAGCGTAGGACACGGTGGGGGTGTGGGCAGCAAACCACCATGTGCGCACCTCCAAGGAAGTCAAGGTGGACCTGGCAGTGCAGGGCTTCAATGGCAAGGTGCTGTTTCTAGTTAGGGAGATTTCAACACCAGAAATGCAACTGATCACAGACGCAGCGGGGGCTTTGGTTTTGGGGCTTACTTTGCAGGGCAGTGGCGTGGGTATTTGACATTGCCTTTTTGGAATTGTTCCCTATAGTTGTGGTCATGTACGTCTGGCAGCTGGCGAGCATCGACTGCTGGAGTTTCTGAAGGCATCTGTAGCGGGGTCAACCTGGGCTGCCAATAGCAAGGCATGGAAAGAATGTAGTCAGCTGGAGGAAGAACGTATTGGCCAGGTATATGGTTTGGCTCTCGGGGCAGGGTAAGTTGCATTCATTGACAAATGCATGGTGGTGCTGGTGTTTTGGTTTAAAGGAGAACTAAAGCATAACTAAAGAAGTAGGCTAGAAATGTTGTAAGTTATGTTTCGTGCTTCTGTACCAGCCCAAGGCAACCACAGCCCTTTAGCAATGAAGATCTGTACCCCCAAAGATGCTCCCAGTAGCCCCCCATCTCCCTTTCTGCTGATTTACTGCACATGCTCTGTGCTGCTGACAGTTACTAAGTTCAGGGACCGACTCACAATTTACTGTATATATAGGATATAAATGTCACAATATAAGGCTGATTTGTAATTAACACAGATGATTAGTGATGAGCGAATCTGTTCCGTTTCGCTTCGACGAAAAATTCGCGAATCTTTGAAAAGATCCGCGAAACGGCGAAAAATTCGCGAAGCGGCGAAAATGTCGTGCGACAAAAAAAATTGTCGCCCGCGGCTATTATTTTGTCGCGCGGCTATTATTTTGTCGCACGGCTCTTGTTTCGTCGCCCGCGGCTCTTGTTTCGTCGCGCGGCTCTTGTTTCGTCGCCCGCGGCTCTTGTTTCGTCGCCCGCGGCTCTTGTTTCGTCGCCCGTGGCTCTTGTTTCGTCGCCCGCAGCTATTATTTTGTCGCACGGCTCTTGTTTCGTCGCCCGCGGCTCTTGTTTCGTCGCGCGGCTCTTGTTTCGTCGCGCGGCTCTTGTTTCGTCGCGCGGCTCTTGTTTCGTCGCCCGCGACTATTCTTTTTTGACGCCGCGACAATTTTTGGACGTGCGGCGAATTTTTCCGCGGCGAAATTTTTCATCCGTTTCGCAAACAATCCGCCAATGGCGAAACGCGGAAATTCGCCGCGAATCCATGCCTGGCGAAACTTTTCGCCCATCACTACAGATGATTACTGCTTGGCAGCTCTGAAATCAGTGCTATTAGCATCAGACTTTAATCATCAGCTCGTTAGGATCAGCTTATATGACAGACATACCTCCTTTTTTGTTGCTTGATAATTTCCAACGACCCCTAAACTTAGCTTCTCAACAGCTGCTCAGAGTGCACTGAGCATGTGAGTGTCGCAGACACTTCTAACAGAAGTGTCCAGTATGTCCAGTATGGTCACAACTTTAAAGGAGAAGGAAGGTCATTTTGGCATTTTACAGCCAATAGATTTGCCACATTAGTGCCACCTAGAACAATATATATATTCTGCAGAAACCATTAACATACCTGAGTAAACAGCTTTAGAAGATTTCTCCATTTGCTTAAGATAGCAGATGCCATTTTAGGTAGCTTCCTTCCTGCAGCTCTAGCCGTTATAGCTGAGATCACACATTCCTAAGGGAGGGGGGAGAGAGTTCTTAGCATTCTGGTGGGAGGAGGGAGCAAGAGAGGGGAGAGAGGAAATAACTGCTCAGACTCTGGCCCCAGGAATTAAGGCTGTTTCTGAGAGAGGAAGTCAGACACTGGAACATCATGTTAACAAAAAAAGAGACAAGAAATCCTGTGTTTCTTTTGATAGAGGACTTTGATAGAGTGCAGCATTACTGTAAGTTCTTATGACTAGATAAAGCTTACTTACTTTTTGCCTTTCCTTCTCCTTTAAAGGACTGGATTATTACTACTATAGAGATGTTGAACCTTTAGGCTGGTTCAATAAGTTAATTATACAAAATATGGCATGTCTAATTTTTAGGGTTAAGTTCTCCTTTAAGCTGATAGGTGAGGAGGACTTGCCAAAGTAGCTCCAACTACACAGTGGTTGACACAGGATATGGTGCTTAAAGGGTTACACAAGATAAATGTAAACAAGGCACCTGGGCCAGATGGAATACACCCATGGCATGGCAGCCAATCAGGCAGCTCTCCCTTCTGGACCACCCCCGGACCAGTCCCTTCCATATATAAACCGAAGCCCAGCAGCCATTTTACATTCTGCCTGTGTGTGCTTGATGAGTTAGCATAGGGAGAGAGCTGTGCAGGGGTTTGAGGGACAGTTTAGGTAGCTTTGCTGACTAGTGATCTACTTTCTACTGCTCTGTATGTAGCTGCTGTGGGCAGCTGTCCTTCTGATCTCATCTGCTGTAACCCAATAGTCCTTGTAAGGACTGCTTTTATTTTCTGATTACTGATTACAACAACGTATTTTTCAGAGAAATTTTTGCCCTTGATCCCCCTCCTGCATGCCACTGTCCAGGTCGTGGCACCCTTTAAACAACTTTAAAATCAGTTTTCTGGCCATTAATGGCTTTTCTAGGTTTCAAAGTTCGCCTTCCCATTGAAGTCTATGGGGTTCGCAAAGTTCGCAAAAGTTCGCACTTTTTGGCAGAAGTTCGCAAACGGGTTCGCGAACTTTTTAACCGCCTCTTCTCCAGTGTAAACAGACCCAACTTTGCCAGTCTTTCTTCATAACTGAGACTTTCCATACCCTTTACCAGCTTAGTTGCCCTTCTCTGACCTTACATTTATCCCCATTAAATCTCATCTGCCACTTAGCTACCCAGATTGCCAGTTGGTCAAGATCCTGCTGCAAGGATGCCACATCCTGGATAGAATTGACTGGTCTGCAGAGTTTTGTGTCATCTGCAAACACTGATACATTACTCATAATACCCTATGAACAAGTTAAACAAAAGTGGACCCAGTACAGAACCCTGAGGGACCCCACTGAGAACCTTATTCCAAGTAGAGAATGTGCCATTAACAACCACCCTCTGTACCCAATCCTGTAGCCAGTTTTCTATCCATGTGCAAACGACTTCACTAAGACCAATAGGCCTTAGTTCAGAAAACAGTCGTTTGTGGGGAACAGTATCAAATGCTTTGGCAAAATCCAAATAGATTATATCTACTGCATCCCCACTGTCCAGCTTCTTACTTACCTCATCATAAAAAGCAATTAAATTGGTCTGACATGACCTGTCCTTCATAAAGCCATGCTGATTACTGCTCATAATGCCATTCTCCAGTACATAATTTTGTATGTGATCCCTTAACAAGCCTTCAAATAACTTGCCCACCACAGATGTCAAACTTACAGGCCTATAATTGCCAGGCTGAGATCTTACTCCCTTTTTAAATATAGGAATGACATTCGCCTTCTTCCAATCCCTAGGTACCATACCTGATGAAAGCGAGTCTGAGAATATCAGAAACAAGGGCCACTGTAATTCTGACCCTAGCTCTCTCAGTACCCTCTGGCTGGCTCTGGGGTGAGAGGTCAAAATTTGGCTCCAGCTAAGGCGAACCCAAAATTGCGAACATCGCTAAAAGTTCGCGAACTTGCGAACACACGATTTTCGTGCGAATTAGTTCTCCGGCGAACAGTTCGCTACATCTCTACTTAAGAGGTGACATTATTACTATGTATAAATATATAAGGGGATCATATAATAACCTTTCTAATGTTTTATTTACCAGTAGGTCCTTCCAATGGACACGAGGACACCCACTCCGTTTAGAAGAAGGGAGGTTCCATTTAAATATTCGGAAAGGATTTTTTACTGTGAGAGCTGTGAAGTTGTGGAATTCCCTCCCCAAATCAGCTGTGCTGGCTGATACATGATATAGCTAATATACTAATAATAGTAATAAGCAAACAGTAAGGATAGAGCTGCCTGGTGTCCCCTGGTGGTGCAATCTTTACCAGTGACTGATTTCGATATGGTGCTAGGTACAGAGCACCGTCAGACCCAGGATACAATATTTTATCCCAATTTGTCATTTAAACCATGCTTTCCTTTTAGGCTGATTATCGTTAGAAACATACAATCATACTATTAAGGCAATTTATGAACATAGTTAAACCAATACAGTTAATTAAACTGCACAAATGCCAATAGCAGCCAATCATTTGACAGTCTATTTCAAGTTAGAGAATGAAAGCACAGAACTGAATATTTGGCCCTGTCAGCTGCACTTGTGCAGTTTATCACCTATGTTCATAAATGAGACAGTGCATCTTTTTCTGCACTAACAGCTGAATAACTGTATTCAGGCAGGTATCAATACATCTAGACAAGTTTAGCAGTAGTGAGTAGATTCAAAATACAAGACACAATAGCTGCATGACTCAGAAGAGAGTGTGATTATATATATATTTTTTTTTTTAATTCAGGTAGTTTTTATTGAGCATACAGTATGCATTACAACATCGGAGATATACAATTGTTATACATGTGATACTTGGTCTATTAACATTGTCAATAAAAGTTTAATTTCCTCGAAGGCTCCTATTGCTTTTATTGTACATCAACTCACATTTTAAGCACTGTTACTTATACATAAATAAACCCTGTATTTACATTATTGGTTATTAACTGTGTAAGGGGGGGGGGGTTTCTATCCAGCCATTGATCCCAGATCCTGTGGAATTTAGTAGGGCTGCCTCTTTTTAGGTATATTAATTGTTCCAGTTTGCAGGTTTCTGCCATTAGGTTTTCCCAGTTACGGATGTCTGGGGGGATTGTGCTTTTCCAGTTTTGTGTTATAAGTTTTTTGGCTAAGAAGAGTGCCTCACTAATAAATATTCGGTGGTATTGATTGGTAACAGCTTTGCTGAGAATGTTTAGCAGGCAGGCTTTTGGAGTCCTGGGTAGAGAGCTTTGTATTATGATATCAAGCTCATCCAGGATGGCAGACCAGTATGGTTTAATGTGGGGGCAATCCCAAAGCATATGTATCAATGTGCCCTTCTCTATATTGCAACTTGTGCAGGTATCTGGTATGGCTGGATAGATAGAATGTAACCTGGTTGGGGTATAGTAAGCTCTGTGTATAGTGTATAATTGAATCATGCGTAACTTGTAACATACGGATACTGTTTGGTGTGACTCTTGGGCTTCCTGCCATTCATCATCTAGTATTATTTCAGTTTCCGTTTCCCACCTACTGCGTAGGTTTTCTAATGGTTTTGCTCTACTTTCTTGGAGGAGTAGTGCAGTAGTTCTTTTTTGTGAGCCAGCTGTACAGCTTTTTTAATTCTGTTGTATTGCAACCATTGGCTATTCGGTATGTCCCAAGATTGTCTTAGTGCTCTAAAGGGTATCATGCCATCATCCGTCCACACATCACCTATGGTCTCAACCCCTTTATCAAGCCATACTTTTATGTGTCCAGTACCTGTTAGGGTTGGGTACGTTGAGTTGAACCAAATGGGGGTACGAGGGTCAACACCCTTTTCTTGGACTATTTGTGTTGCAGCCTTCCATATGCGGCAGATATTTATTAGTATTGGGCTTGTTGTATTATTATAGGCACACTTAGAGGGTTTACCTAGTAGCTATCCTATTGGGTGAGTTGGGAGACCCGTGATTTGGGCCCAAATGTTTTTTAGATTGAGGTGGTTGGAATGTTCCAGCCATGTTATCAGGTGGGATAATTGTGCAGCTATATAGTATAGGTACATGTCCGGGAAGGAGGTACCTGCATTCGATTTGGATCTCATTAGAGTATCCAGTTTGAGCCTACATCTAGAGTTGGCCCATATAAACAACGAGTTTAGTTTCACAAAGTTTGTTCTCGGTATCCAAGTTGGAGATTGTTGCAAAACATAGAGGAGCTTAGGTAGTACCAGCATCTTTATTAAATGTATTCTGCCCATAGGGCCCAGTGGTAACGAGGACCATGTTTTGATTTTTGATTGTAGCCAACTTATCGTTGGGTCAAGGTTAATTGAGGCATAGCTGGTTATGGGTAGTGCTATATTCACTCCCAGGTAGGTCAGTTGTGGGACAATTTTAAAGGGGAAGGTGGAGAGGTCCTCGTTAGCACCTGGGGGGTCTATGAGTAGTGCCATAGATTTAGAATTGTTTGTGATTAAGCCTGAGTTATGCCCGAACCTATATATGGTTGCCATTGTACTTTGAATTGAGTTCCCTCTATCTCCTATATATAGCAATGTATCATCGGCATATAGCTGGATGCGTTCTTCTATCGGTCCTATCTTTAGAGTGTGATTATATTTAAATAAGAAAAAGCTTTACCAACACAAATTCTTACATCCTTGCAACAAATCAGTTGAAGCTTAACTCTATATACGAGGTTATGTGAAGCTTCTGTATACCTTTTACAGACACTATTTTAATATTATTTCCCTGTGTTAAGTTCAATGATTTCCTTGGTTCTCTCCAGTCTGAGGTCTATTTAATTCAGTAATAGACTCAAATTATTCAACTCAGTACTTTAGATTTTCCCATAAGTAATTTCTGAGGTTTTAAGGCTACTGTTAAATATATGCATTTCTGTCTTCTCAGTATGGAAAAGCTTTTTTTTTCTTTTTTTATCCAGTGTGTTATAATTAACATGGAGACAGCCATTTGATGAGTTTATAAATGGCTCATAGACAGTTTGGATACAGCAACTTTGCAAGACACTGTTTAAAGATCTTTGACATCTGAGAGAGCCACAGAATCCAATAATCCCACTTTCAAAACTGCAGGATGTCCTCTGAGATCAATCTCATATCGAAACATCACATAAAGAGAGTGCAGTTTGTAGACTTTGTTCTATTGAATAAACAGCATTAGACGTGCCAGCTAAATAATCTTTGCCAGTGGGAAAGAAAATTCTGAAATGTTTGCCACTGATTAAAGCAACCCCTTTGAAACTGTTACATTATAAATGAAAAGGAAATACTATTCTGTTGAAAAGCAATTTAAAAATGTTAAGAAATTAAATTTAATAGCTTCAGAGACCCATGTATTACTCACTCTAAATGCAAAAGAACTGGTTTTCCATAAACAAAGACAAAAAATACAACTGATAAGATAAATGGCCTCATTTACTGGGAGCAAGTGCAAAAGCACTAAGGGGCGCAAGAGCATGCCCCATATTGCTCAATTAAGTAGCACTTGCAAACAGGGATCAGCCCTGTCCTTCCAACATGCCATAGAGCAGACAGTATTTACAGGGCCCCCACTGCACTCTGCCGCTTGGGTAGGGGATGGGAGGTTGCTTCCCCCTCATTAATACAGCAGCTATATTTATGGGAATAGACACCGGTCTCTGTGCTCTGAATATTAAGTGCTAAAATTTGTAGTGATGAGGCATGGATAAGCTGCGAAAGTCCACATTTTGAAAAAAAAAGTCAAGCTTTTCGTGGATTTTTTGCAGTTTCACTGATTTTTTGCCAAACAACAGCAGTCACAAAGAAAACAGAAACAGAAAATATTGTAGGGCATGCGACTTAGCATTGGCCTGCAATTTCCCTGAGAATCAAGGGGAAAAATCTTGATGATTTGTGTCCACAACTTGAACTTTGCACATTGCCCTACTATTATATATGAGCCTTTCTAAAGATGTTTTCGGTTCTGCTGCTGAGCAATATTGAGCATTTCAACCCAAGAGATCAGAATTGCATTGGACTGCTCAAAGCAGTTAAACACATTATGCTGAATTAACACAGGCTTTGATAAATGTGCCAATTTATTGAAAACTTTATTGATTACCAGTAAAATATTCCTGACTGTCATGAAATAAATAAGAAACATATCGGATTGCTGGAAATCCTGAAAGGCTCCCCTTAGTTCGATATCTCATAACTCAGATATAAAATCTAATTATTATTGTTTCCTTTACAGTAAATTTGATAGAACTCTGATCTGCATCAGGTTTAATAAAAGCTGCCTGTGTCTGATGGACTAGGTAGTTATTGGCCCAAAGCATTTTCTGGGTGAAAACCCCCTGTAACCTGGTTACAGGCTTTATATTTTATAACTCAAAGGGAGTAATCTCAGATGGTTTCAAGTGTTTTGCAAAAAAATCTTCTGAGGGGGCCTGGCGCAAGCAGTCCCTCCTCCGCCAATGCCCACTTAGGGCCTGCATCATGCTGTGCCACTATTTTAAAAAATGGTAAGAGAGGGGCCAGGGTGGAGGGACTGCAGTAATGCAGACGCTGTGGTCCAGGCTCCCCTGTTTGCCAGGGCAGCCCCATGACCAAGGGTTCTGCTGTATAGGTAGTTATGCCACTGCTGTGAAAAGAAACACTGCATCCCCTTTCTTGTAATTCATATATATCAAATCCGGCGCACCTGGCTGTTTTATGTGGCCCTTGGTGAGTGTGTCTGACCATCCAGCCTGATCAATGAGAATTTTTTCTCTCAGCTCAAACCTTCAGGGTATGGACATGAGCCTGCGCAGCTTGCTTTCCTCTTACCCTCTCTGTTACCTCCTCCCTGTCCCCCTTCCCTTATTAGCAAGAGATGCAAGCAGGAAAGTGACGTCAGGCCAAGCTATGATGGCAGCTGCTATCTTAAACAGAGAGAGCTTCTAGGACTGTTTAGTCAGGTATGGTAAAGCAGTCTACAGAATACATATAGCTTTATAGCTTGCATTATTGTAGCTAATCTATTGGTAATAACCTGCCTCAGTAGCTTTCCTTCTCCTTTACAAGAGAGGGAGAGAAAGTTACATATTGCACCTACAGACAAATCTTACTTACTGCAGAGACTTATTCCCTTCCTTCCACCTAATCCCCCCCAATGAGCCCAACTGACATAAGAAAAACACAATGACGCCGTTTTGGTGGGTGGAGTTCGGCCACAGCTTTATTAAGGAATCCAACATCAGAATAGTCCTTGCCATGTATTTCCAACTTTTACCAAACATCTTAAAGACTGTTTTATAACGAATGCCAGCCACTGTGAACGCAGTGGGCATGTGGAAACCATCAAACAACCAGAGATTAAATGGCCAAGGACTATCACCCGCCATATGCTGTGACAAATCAAAACATATACAAATATATGTAGCTTTCCGAGAATTTTTTTTTTTTTAAAACATGAACCGAGCCTGAAAAGAAGACATAGTAATTTAGGTTAATAGAAATTACTGACCTACCGGTCACAAGCTAAATGCACTTAAACAGGGAGGGGGGGGGAGGGAGATGCCGCTCCGTGTGTAGCAGGGAGGTAAGGCTGCAACGCTGCGCTGGGATGTGACAGGCAACAGGGGCAGGGGTGAGTGTGGGGTCTAAACTTTCCCGCCCAAGGCTACCAACTTAACCCTTCGTGTTCCGGAAGGAAATTGAGCCCCAGCTAGCTCCACAGTCCCTCTGCGCTTTCATTAATTATTTCAGTGCTCTCCAGCATTGCATGCTACCTGCACCTGTGTCCAATGCCACTAAATTTTCTGTGCTTAAAATGGCCCAATTTTGCATGAGTTAGTAAATGGAGAACAAGGTGAGGCTCATACTATTTTGTATATTCCTGATAACATGATTTTAGGGAAAATACACTGCATTATGGTTTAAAATAAAGAATTTTCATCTAAATATTCTACTGTGTTCCAAAATAAGCCATATAGTGTTTTCTTGGTTTCTTGCTTTTGTGCCTAGTGACATGAATTGGTATTTATATTCCACTATATATAAAACATATAGGCAGTCATAACTACTGCCGTACTGGATATGCCTTAGCTAATGCAGCCCTGTTTGTTGCCTCCAAAATATTTTTACAGTATCACTGTAATGCAAGCAAAATAAAGCCTGCTTTGCAATGTAGTTGATGAAGACAGCTTTATATATTAATCACTCATTGATCTCGTAATTATATTATGTGACCTAGCAAAAACAAGACAATTAAGAATAATTTTATGAGTATGTTAATGACAGGGTAAATCAATTTCCTGGTAGAATGTTGCTAAATTAATTGTGCTGTTGGTTTTATTACATAACTACAATTATGCAAAGCCTCCGGGCTATTAGAAGGAAGAAATCAATAAAATATATGTAGCAGAGTCTCGAAATTCAACTTTCCTTCATTTTAGTGGTTCTATAACAAGCTATTTGGCACTAAACGTGAATGTGACTCTCAGTCTAATTGAATGAAATGATTATCTTTTTTATATCAAATATGTTAACCTGTTCTGCCATGGGAAAGTCACTAAAGCTTTGAAAAGGTATATGGTTTTCAGCTTTACCATGTTAAAGAGTGTGGAACACCTGGAGAAGTCGCTGTTTTTTTCTTTAAGGCTGCAGAATAATGGAATGAAACATGTCACGCGAAAGTTTGCAAAGGATAAAAAAAATAAATTCAATTAAATTATGAATTACGCTAAATTAACTCCATCTTTGCCCCATTCACATTTCTAATACATAATAATAAAAATATCATGGGTTTATGATAGAGTTGAGAGTGCAGGGTTAATTGAGTTTTTGTCAGAGGTCATCTTTTATTCACATTATTTTAAGCCCCACTTTTTGTAGCCAGGAGACTTTGCTAAATAAAACCCCAGTGTTTCTCTCTTCTCCATCTTATTTACCCTGGTGCTTTTTTACAAGCCGAAGCATGCACGTTAGTAAGGCGGTGGACAGTCTCTTAACTCTGCAGGTGTAAACACTGATGCTTTACAGATATCTGCCTCATGTTACATCACAGCTTGTAACTCCAAGCTCCAATTTAACTTAGCAATTTTACATCCTCCCTGAAGAAAAAAAGCACCAACCTTTTACCCCCATAAAATTATTTTGCAACATAAAACTGGAAACACCTCTTCTTTTTCAAACTGGTCACACAGTACACCCATAGTCAAGCTTGCACTGGCTCACAAAACTTATTACATTATCTGCAAACATCTGAAATACTTAAAAAAAGTTAAAGATGCACAAGTTTCAGCTTTGAGCATGTTCTAATTATCATTAAAACTATTGCTGCCTGTAGACTTTTGGGCTGGGAGAAAAAAAAAAAAAGAAGTGTATATATATAACTGGTGATGAATGAAAAACTGCAATGATGTATACAGGTTATGTTCAAAAGATATTAGCTACTCTACATGACTCCATCAAGTAAACAACACATCTGTTGGACTGCTTATGCTGTAAGCAGTTTTTATTGTTTATGCTGAAAGAATGCTTTATTGCTCTATTTATACTTAAAGCAAGTGCTTGAAGCATGGGTCATAGGTTTCTAGGTGGATATCGGAATATCAGCATTACTTTATATTTGAATTATTTCATTTTCATTTTTTGTTTTTTTTAGATTGGAATATAAAGTTTGACCACAAGGTAGTGTTTAAAGGAAGATAATTAGCATTTTTGGGGCAGCAGTAAGCATTCAAAGGGAAGAGTAAGTGAGATTTGAGGCTGTTTCCTACTTTGTTTGCATAGCATTGTATACTTAAAGGAAAACTATACCCCCAAACCATGTAGGTCAGGGGTGTGCATGATCAAAATAGTAAATCAACAAATAAAGAAAAGGAAAAAAGCAATCAGGAAAACACCTTTGCACCCCTCTGATATATTAATTCTTAGCACTCATGACCCAATGATAAAACTTAACTTTTAATCAGTATGAATTAGTTAAAAGGTATGTCAAGTAACCTAAAATCAAGGGCAAGGCTAAGCTGCAAAGGTGTTTCTCCTGATCGCTTTTCTCCTTTCCTTTATTTGTTGATTTACTATTTTGATCATGCACACCCCTGTAGACCTATTATAAGTTTGAGTGACGGTGCTCTCCTTTCTTATAATTTTTTTTGGCTCTATAAAAATATATTGCATAAAACAGCTAAAAAAAACCTTGCTTCATCTAAATAAATTATTTTCATACAAATATACTTTTGTAGCAGTATGTGCCATTGGGTAATCCTAAATAAAAAATTTCCATGTTACATATCAAGGGACACCTCCTGGGATCTTGAATGGGAATTCATGATGCACAAACACACACACACACACACACACAAACCAAAGGAACTCATACATGTTAGGTTAACAGGTACAGGAGTCTGAAGCCAGTTACCTAGCCCAGGGCTTCCCAACCTTTTCAGCAGCACGGCCCGGTAGGAGGCAAATTTTTTTTCCCACGGACCAAGGGGGGCGGGGCGCGCCGCGTAATACATGCGACGCGCTGGGGAGGGGGGGTGCGCTGCGGCCCACTGCCCTGCTGTCCACGGCCCGGAACTGGTCTGCGGCCCGGCGGTTGGGGACCCCTGACCTAGCCCATTCCTCCACCCATACTCACCAGGTATGGAGGGATGCTCAAGATGCACTTAACTTAGCACAACTAGAACTTACTAAAAAGTACAAAAATGGCAAATTACTTGCCTTTCTATCCAAAAGTGAGAATGCTGCCACTGGAATTCTAGCCATATGCGCCTCTGGGCAGATAATTTTGTTCTGCCCAGAACAAATTAACAAGATATTGGTAGATTTTTATTCTAACCTATATGCCACCAATGGAGAAAATCAATTGTCTCAATCATGAGCTACCAACTCGAGCTACTCCTTAATAGCCCAAAAGCTAGGGAAACCCAATTACAGGCAATAGCGGCCTTGCCCCCTGAGAAAACTCCTGGCACGGGTGGGATACCTATTGAGTAGTACCAACAATATACCTAACAAATTGCCACAAACTATTAGAGAGAGACTTAACCCCTACAGACTCAACAGACTTAAGGATCCCCTAGATTGCTTATCAAATAGACCTATCTCCCTCATTAATGCAATGCAAAAATCCTAGCCAAAATCTTAGCCACCTGACTAAATGAGTGTATTTTACAAATAAGTTCACCGGACCAGGCAGGCTTTATGGCTGGGAGGTCAACAGACATTAACATTCAAAGGCTTTCCACTAACTGGTATCCTGTAGCACACAATTAAGTATATAGAACTGAACTTGACGGTTACATGTACCTATCCTTTTGTTTATTTGTTTAATGCTTTCAGTTAAACTTATGTAACATCTGAAACTATACTGTATAACTCTGCAATGTTCAATAAATGTGGATAATATCTGGACAGATATCTTTAATCAGGCCCATTAGTGGGCCCCATACACTGGCCAATAAGTTGCTGTCTGGAAAGATACCAGCACTTTCTTTTATAGTAAAATTCTAAAAGTACAACAAAAGTGAAAGTAGGAATTTATATTTTCAGCAATGGGTTGCTTTACTGAGGAGGGTCAAAGCTATGTAAATATGTGCCCAAGTTTTATAAAGTGCTTAAAATGTTGTGTTTAGTAGAGACTGTTAAAACAGAAATTGTGGTTCTGTTTCCAAATACCACACTAAATTTGAACTGTATAATTGCCCTCTGTATTGTTTTGGACAGTAATAACAGGAATCTTTTTGCTTCCTGCTGAAAGGCAAGTCCTCTAAACAAGGTGCAAAGCCAGAGAAGTAGTTATGTTACTCTATGGTACTTACATTCCAAGCAAGCTGCACATGATTCACCACCTCCCTGCATGAAAAAAGTACCCTGTATATAAAATCAACAACACCCTGTTATTGTTAAGTATATTTTCATCATCTTTATATAGACTGTATAGCTTTGAAAATTCTCTATAATAATAATTTTCTGGACAAAGACCTGAGTTATGCACATTTTTTAAATAAAACCATTATTTTTAGATGTTTAAAGACTCCCGTTGCCTTATCTAGCATAGCAGTAGAAAAAGAAGTTACAGATGTCAAGAAAATCAGGATTGACTGAAGATGACCATATGCAGGAGACACATAAATTACAGGAGTTTAGAAATATCCAGATGTATCATATAAACCAAAAGGGTTTTATATCATGTCCTGGATCCCATCATCTGGTTCAACATATGGTCTCATTGTTTCATACCATCCATGCTTTTGTGTAATTAATGATATTAGCTAAGTCTTTTTTCTTGTCTTTAACTGTTTAAAGGTCTTTGTTTGCAAAGAATTCAAAAGCCTTTTTGGTATGGATTCATTTTTAGGTATTAAATGCTGCTTTACTATAAAGTTTCTGGGGTTGCACATGAACTCCTGCCTTTGTGACAGCTCACCTCACTCCTGCTAGCATTAGAACTGAGATTGGCAAAGCTATTATAAGGTAGCACATTTGAAGGCTTATAGTGCCTTTTTATAACTGCGTTGAGGAATTCATTTCCCGGTACTCCAGCAACTATTTGTATTTTATTTCTGGCATACTACAGTCCTGTCTTGCTTTATGAAATGCATTCTAGTTATACTCTCATTATTTTTCTAGTAAAACTAGCCATAAATGTTTGGATTTGGCTGAAAACTTTGGTTGATTTTAAACAACTGGCCAACCATTTTTAAAGACTGGTCAAATTTGCACCTGGGCAGTAACCTATAGCAACCAGTCAGTGATTAGCCTTTTTCATCCAGCTGCAGGTTAAGCAGTGAAAACAAATACCTGATTGTTGGCCCTGGGCTACTGCCCAGGTGCAAATTTGCCCAGTCTTTATACATGACCCAATGATCAGGCTGTGTAAGGCCAGTCTTGGGGCCGTTCAGACTTATTACCATCCCTGGTGGAAATTTTTTTGTTGGTTTGCACAGAGGAGCTGCTACTCCATGCAATATATTTGTGTCAAATGTATATAAATGTTGCAAATGCCTTTTACTCAGGTGTGGTATTTGTCTTCCTAAGTTAAAGGGGAGATGTCAACCACATATGAAAAACTGTATAATAAAAGTCTTTTACAAATTAAACATAAAAAGTAAATTATGCCTCAGGCATAGAGGTGGGGCAGTCAAATGTTTTCCATTCCATTTACACTGCACTCCCCACATCTTCCCTCCCTCTTCATGATCTATAATAAAGTAGCCTGCAAAATCAGCTTTAGGTCCCCTATTGTAGCATATTCACAAGATTTTGGGGTAATACAAAACTTGCCTTAATAACATTGAACACAAAATGGCGCCTGTCTGCTGAGGTAAATTCCAAGACTAATGGAAACAATAAATATAGTTTAAGTAAGTTTTATTTGCTCAACTAACATAATAGAAAAGGACTTGAAATAATTTCTTAGGGAGACAGATACCCTTTAAAGAGGGTAATGTAAAAAAAAGTGCTAAAGATCCAGTCACCTACAGGAACTAATCAACAGGTATCATTTACAGGCCACCTGTTTAAAAGCAAACGTCTTATTAGTTGCTATGAATTGCTACAAGCTTTGTACCTTTTATTACATTTGGATTCTTATCTCTTGCAATCTCAGTTTAAGGCACACCTCAGACATAAAGTGAATATTAATAAGTCTTATCTAAAACGCTTACTAACATATATTACACTGCTACTTGCAGTTGCCTGTGGCTGATGAACAATGAGTTAAACTGCCCCGTTCCTAAAAATCAGGTAAACTGTGGAAAATTTTACCAACTGCATTGAGGTTAATTAACCATTTTCACACATTTTTTTCTCACGTAAAACACATTGAAGTCAATTTTTTCCCAGGGAAACAAAATGCATGGCAAATAGCACTTGATGAATTTTTGCTGCTCATAAAAACATGAAACTGTATCAGGCAAAAAATGCGCTCATCACTAGTGGTTGACAATAACATTAATGACAATAAGAGTGAAAAAGGTAAAAATGCTTTTCTGAAGTGTGTTTTGGGCTGCTGTTGAGAAGCTTAGTTAAAGGGTCATTCATCAGAAAACATCAAAATATTACCAGAAAGGGATAGTTTATCTTTCAAAGCAGCTGACATACATACAGGAATAATGATGCAGCAATGCTCTGGTTTTGATAAGTGGGCAGAGTTACCAACAGCCAATCAAATTTCACCTATTGAATTTTATTGGTTTGATGCTAGAGTTCCCAAACTTTGCACTGGGTGACTACGCATTCATTTTTTTAAGTGGGCGAAAACACAATAGGTAATACGTAAAATTAGATTTTACCTATTGACTTTCAATGGGGAAATTCAACCTGCTGATATTCTCATAGTATTAACACCAGGGTCCCCAAACTTTTCACAGTTGGTTAATAGGGGACTGCAGTTTTAGTTTTGAAAAGTTGGTGGAGTCAACAACAGCCAATCAGATTTCACCTATTGAATTTTGGTTTGATGCCAGGGTTCCCAAACTTTGCACAATCAGTCACTGGGTGACTTCATACTCAAGGTAAGAAAAAGCCAATCACATTTCTTTCACTGTTTTCAGTGTTTTCACATGTTTAATGTCAGGGTCCCCAAACTTGGGCCGGGCCAACAACAGCCAATCAGATTTCACCTATGTTTAAATTTAAACTGCTGCTATTCTTTAAATATTAATACTAAGGTCCCCAAACTGTGCAGAGCTAGTCACCAGGTAACTGCGGTTCAGAGTTAGAAAAAGTGGGTGGAGCCACCAACAGCCAATCAGATTTTAACTATTGATTTTCAATGGGGATATTCAGCCTGCTGCCATTCTTACAGTATTAACACAAGGGTCACTAGGGGACTGCATTTTTAGGTTTTAAAAAGTGGGTGGAGCCATCAACAGCTAATCAGACTTAACCTCATTAGATTTCATTCTGTGACTTCACGTTTTTCAACCCAACATGAAGTTCGTTCTCAAACTACCCTTTCTAGTTACTAATTACTCTTGTAATAATACATACAATATAGGTGTTATTACATATATAATGTATACTGTAAGTTGGCCTTAGGTAACCAAAAACAAACCAGAGTATGTGCTGTACATAATTAGTAGGAGAATAGGAGATAGGGAACTACAAGGGCATCTTCAGGAGAACAGATCTTTACTGTTGAAGGGTTGAGGTTGAGGTGGGGAAAGAATCTCATTATATACGATTAGGTTTAGTTGTTTTCGTTTGTGCTTAAGTACTTCTTTAATAGGCAACGCCCATTTTATTCAGAATACATAAAATAATGTACTTAACCTTCTATATTATCCAATAACTTATTCACTACTATTTCTCCTATTGCTGACCAATTAAATATTTTGAGCACAAAATATATATTATATAGGTACTTTCCTGCATCTATTCTGTTTTATTGTGTGGTTTTACTTAGTGGTGTAAAGGAATATATTTTATGAAGTATAGCTGATATTGCCAGACATATATTTGTATATAATCAGTAGGAGAGACAAGCAATAATGTATTATCTTTATCTAAATGAAATAATGATTCAATAATTATTCATTTGAGACAGAAGAAACACAGCTAGTTTGCAGAAAATATGAAGTGGTTTTATAGGCTTAAGGATCAAACACTTAACATAAAGTGGTATTTAAATAGTCCTTTTTAAATGCACACAGGCAGAACATGTTTATATCAGCAAAGATACAGAATGGTTGATCTTACATGAACAAAATCCAATTTGTGGCAAACAATGAACAGATTAGAAAAACAGATCAATTTTTACGATTTTGGTGAAATTCATTCTGAATGACTACACTCCCCAATATAGCTTGGCTAGCTGTGGGTCCAGAAAGCACCCAAAATTAAAAAGGATTTCATTTGAAATTGATTATCCGGAAACCTTTTTTCTGTAATATAACAGTACCTTATACTAGATTCCAACTAAGATAATCATTAATCCTAATTGAATGCAAAACAATCCTATTTGGTTTATTTAAGATTAAGAAGATCCAAATTACAGAAAGACCCCTTATCTTGAACATTCTGGATAGGCCTGTATTCGTTTTTTTTTTTGTCTGTTGATGTCAAAAATAAAAATATTGTCATAATTGTATTAAATTATACATTTATCATTTCTCTTCATAATAAAGAATACAGATTTTAATGGCTTTGCCAAAACCTAATCAAAAAATTTGAATACAATGACGAACTCTTTGAAGACATTAAACATTCACACCCATAAGGTGAAGGTTGTTGCAGGTGGATTTATCACTGCTTCTCTTGATGAAATACTTTGTTTTTTTCTGTCAAACTTTCCCCCCCCCCAAAAAATGTCTATTGCATTTTACTAGCACAATAGCTTGAAAGAGTAAATTGGTTTAAAACAAACATGATCCATTGGTATGAACATGCTGCCTAGATGTTATACATAAAACTTTTATTTCTACTCAGGAAATATTGTAATTGTGTCTGGGTCATGTTTAAGAGAAATATAAGATGCAGATGTGTCATTTCAGAGAAAGAGAAAAAGGACCCCTAAATACATTTTAGCAGTGGAATACATACAGTATAGAATTACATACAAAGACAGAAAACTAAAATTAAATGTGGATAAAGCATGAATGTGTGTGCTAAGCTGACACATGGCTAATAATCAAAAAGGTGCTCTAAAGTGAACACAGATAGTCTCATTTTTAATAATCTACTGTCCAAAAATAAATATGACAAAACTTATAGCTTAAACTTTTTACCCTCTAGGGGGCAACATAAAGAAGATATTTATGAGATTTTTTTTTAGTTTTATTGTGTCTATTAAATTCTATTTCAACTCTCCAAAGCATGCCATAGACACATGTATTACACATGCTGGAATATATTCTGTCATTCTACATTGATATTATATTGTAAATCTCATTCTTCGAATTAATAAACTATTATATACTGTAGCTCTGCAATCATTAGAAGAGACCTAGCATGCATTAGTTCAAAAATTTAAATTTGAATAATTTTAAAAAAGTCCCATTACACACATAGGGGCCCATTCATTAAAGTGTATCGTTAACAGTACAAACAGTTCTAAAGTTTAGAAAAAATACAATTTTTTTGTAATCGTGCCCATCATACTTTAATGAATGGGCCCCATAGTGTTTCTTCCTTTTATCCAAATTTGAAACCACAAAAATGTTACTTATTAAAACTCATTAGGTTGCCTGTTAATTTTTCCTATTTTCTCCTTTTCACCATCTTTTCTTTAAAAATGTATTTAATTCTTTGAATACCATTCTTTTCTTTGGGGGTCAGTACTAGTTCAGAATTTTTCAAGTTCAAAAATATAACAGACCACTACAGAAATTCACAATTTAAAAAAAATATATTTTTTCATAGAAAGATAAAATTGCATTTGGGAAAAACCAACATTAGTCAGAGGAATAAGTCATTTGGCTTGAAAAATGTAATGCTAAATATTGTTCGTACTATTACAAATGTAGTTGTGTCTCAGGACACTAAACAGAAACCATAACCTTTATAACAAGCAAAAATATAGCTAACAGAGAATGAAAATTCCTATACAGATATGGGATCTGTCATCCAGAAAACTGTTATCCGGAAAGCTCCATATTACGGGAAGGCCATTTGTTATAGACACCATTTTTATGAAATAATTCAACATTTAAAAATCATTTCCTTGTACTTAATCCTTACTAAGATATAATTAATCTTTACTAAAGGCAAATCAATCTTATTGGGGTTTTTTTAACGTTTAAAAGCTTTTTTAGTAGATTCTTGAGAACAGGTCCCACGCCTGCATTAGGCGGCGGAAAAAAACGAGGCAAAAAAACGCGGCGAACCCAAAATGGCGAACATCGCCAAAAGTTCGCGAATTTGCGGACTTGCGAACACCCGATGTTCACGCGAATTAGTTCGCCGGCGGACAGTTCGCTACATCTCTACTCATAGCAAACAATAAAATGTTTGCTTACCAGTAAACCTTAGTTGGCATTTTGCAAAACATTGCTGGAAAATCTCATAAAGGATTGTATCGTTAAATCATTGATGACAAAATTAATTTACATCTCTCATATATTCAATCATAACAGGAATAGGATGTGACAATGGAAAAAAAATTACACACGCTTTTAATATTTATGTCATATTCTGTTGGGGAATATAGATGTTTAAGTAACCAGCTTCTTAATGTTTTTCTTCTTAATGAGCCTAAAGGTGTGCAATCTTGCAGTTATATTCACTTCTGACTCGACTGTTTCTGATTCCTGAGTTAGAAATTATTGACTTGTGCATGGGGCCAAAATGACAGCCTCCATGGCCAACGTCTGTTAGGTTGACAGTGTATTAATAAGATTTGCAGAAAAAACCCTTGAGGCAAGGATCATATTATGCTGTGGATACAGTTCAATTACTATGAATTTGCATTATCCCCTAATGTAAACTGATTGTTTACTGACTGTATCCCCTAATGTAAACTGACTGCTGGTTACACAATTGGTTCAGTCAAAGATCTGGTTATTTGGTGATAGTGACCCCCACTAAATGAACACATCTTTGTTTGTATAGCCAGCTTAACAAGATTTAATGTGTAAAGGCCCCCCTCAACAAGTCTAGGTGCAAAATCCTGAAACAAATGTTGTCATAATTTAAGCATTAATTTGTTTGTTGAAAACACAGTTAAATCTTTATTTAGAAAAAATAATACATCAGGTTAGCAGCAGCCTCTGCAATTACATGCATTTATGTGCACTACATTCACAGAAATGGCAAGGTAGTTTGGGGCATATTGTTGGCCATGGCAAGCATGAATTACCAGCAACCTAGTGTGCTAATTATCTAAAATAGCTTAGGGATATGAAGTAGCAAAATTCCTTTTATATTTGTAAATACCTATTAATCAGGAACTGGTTCACTTATCTTTTACTACAATTATCAATGATACATAAATAGTTTTCTAAAGTTAGTTCTTCTTAGTAAGAAAATGTAAAATTAATATTTTAATAAATAAAATACAATATTTGTACTCAGAAAGAATACATTTATTTACATATGCCCAATAAAAAATGAATTGTGAAAAGAAAAAAAAAACGACCTTTAGTAAATATCCCCCTTGCGGTTTGATCCAAACCATAGTACAGAATGGGGCTAAACAGAATTGTAATCAGACACGCAAAGGGTCAGGGCACACAGCAAACAATCAGAGTAAGGAAAAAGGCATGGAGTAAAAAACCAGGAAGCAACCAGAAACAAAAGGCTTAAGCAGGCTGGATAGGCACAGAGCCAGCTTGGGCACTGAATAAAGAGAAGAATTCCCTATTAAATTTGGTGCAGAAGTGATGTCGCGGAAAAACTTGCCGAGCATCCAAAAATTATCGCCTGAGACAAAAGAAAAGCCGCATGACAAAAAAATAGCGGCACGACAAAAAAATAGCCGCAGGCGACAAAAGATTAGCCGCGGGCGACAAAAGAATACCCTTGTGACAAAAAAATAGCCGTGGGCAACAAAAAAATAGCCATGGGCGACAATTTTTTTTGACGTGCAACATTTTTGCCGTTTCGCGAATCTTTTGAAAGATTCGCAAATTTCTCAGCGAAGCGAAATGGGACAGATTCGCTCATCACTAGTGAGGGATCCTTGGCTGCTAAGGGACACCCTGATGATACAGATACTTGGCCAGGCTACTCTCCACAGGGAGGCTGTGCTGGTTGGTGGTCCTTACCTTCCCCACCCACAGCTGAGGTGGGTTATACGGGTGGATACCATATTTTTCTACCTTCTGTGCAATTACCTGATATCTCCTCTGTGTGAGTATTTCTATAACCCTGCATAGTGATTGTCTCTGACAATAAACTAATACTATTGTTCAACTGCAAGAACCTTCTGGCGCCCATTTGTTATTCTGCACTGCACACAGTTCAGTAGGTTGTAGTTGCACTAAACCATAGTTCCGTTTGGTCACTTCCACATAGTGAAGGACCATCCTGAAGGACTGAGTCGTGTGTACCCCATGCTCTAAACCTACACTAGCCGTGCTGTTGGCTTGGTTACAGCCAAGAAGGGGTTACACAAGCTAATCAACAACAGAATATATGGCCATTTCTTAAGAATACATGGACTGACTATAGCAAAGTAAATGCTACAGATTGACCAGGTGGGTCTGACTAGACTCAGATGAATAATGTGGTTATAATATTTAGCATTTCTTAATCTAAAAACAATTTTATTCAAAACATGTAGCTAACAACCATTAGATATCCCATGCTGCATTTTAACTCTTCTGTAAAATTTGATGTAATTTAATATAGTATCTTCTGTTATACTAAGCATATTCATATATTCATAGAAGCTTCCTAGATTGGATATTGACTGAGGTACAGATGTATGCATTTAATTGTCGAAGAGCATAGAAGGAGGAGGAAAACACAGCTTGTGGATATGCCATTATTATGGGAGACATTTCAACTGCCTAACTCTTAAAACTAATAATACAAGATTAATGTGGTGTTCTCCTTCCGTTAACATTAAAAGATCAATAACACCGCTGGTCTGTCACCTTAATATTAAAACAAAGCCTGTGATGAATTTGCCAAACATGTCTATTTGAAAATTCTATAATAACTTTATATACTAGTGAATAGAAACTGTCAGTCACTGAGAACCGGCAAAAAGATCACTCATATTATCTACAGTTTTAACCTGTTAACTGCAGCATAAACTGAATTTGTCTAATTAATGACATTAGTCCTTTTATGCTTTGCATAATTCATATTAATTGATAGAGCTGTCTAAATTGGATACCTTTGGAAGAAAAATGATTCTATTAGTTGGAGGTTTAGCCAAATCTAGGCTGACAAAGCATGGCCCATTGTAGCCTTATCACAAGCTTTCTTAATTGTCATAAGCATTCTAAATTGATTATTCTTGCATTAGTATGAGACATTTCATTCATCAAGGCATTGCTTTAAAGGAAATTTGTTTAATGGGCTTGAAGATCTCCATTAAATACTTGTTGATGGTTCATTTTTTCATAGTAGCTAGAGGGTGTAGTATTAACTCACATGTGCTGAATACCAAGAACAGATAATGTGTATAAATATAGTAATGAAATAATAATGGTTAGGATTTCCATGAGATGAAATATATTAATCTTTCTGTTTATATTTTAGTTTATCAAACCACTGACATAATATAAACAACTATACTGAATTATATTATATACAGTTGATAGTATACAGTACCCCTAAACATAGAGGATATATTTTTTATTTTCTTATTTTCTTTTTATTCTGTGTAGAAATTACCTAAAACTATACACTATAACAGGGACTTCTAATAACAGAAACATGGGAATTTGGGTATGACTTCTCACCAAGCTTTGATTTTTTGGTGTAAGGAACTTACCAAGTTCTTTAGTACTGAATATTGCCTTGTCTTCAGTATTCTGGTTCTAATTCATTTTCATATTATTGTGGATTGCTAATGATTCAGGGGGTGATTTATTAATGTTTGAATTAGAATATTTTTTACT
The DNA here is from genome assembly GCF_000004195.4 of Xenopus tropicalis. Classification (NCBI taxonomy): domain Eukaryota; kingdom Metazoa; phylum Chordata; class Amphibia; order Anura; family Pipidae; genus Xenopus; species Xenopus tropicalis. Next base: position 50,379,851 of record NC_030680.2, read on the forward strand.
ATTGTTTTTTGCGCTGTTAAATTAAAAAAACTTGAAAAACTCAAGTTGTATTTGAGTTTATAAACTCAATCCAAAGTATTTGAGTTTTTTGTTATTCAAACAAGTTAATCATATTAATAAATAAGCAAGCTTGAAAACAACTCTCAAATTCACAAACCCAAAAATTGATAAATAAGCCCATAAGACTACATATTTATTATATTCTTTACAGACAATACATTTACTTTTAACTATGCTATCATCCTTCTTATTAGTTGACCATATTTTAAATGTTTATAAATTATTAGGATTAGTGATGAGCAATGATGAAAAATTTGCAAAACAATAGAAAAATTTGCGAAGTAGCAAAAAATCCGTGAAATGCATTTGTCATGCGACTTTTTTGTCACACAAGTCTTTTTTTGCCGTGATCAAGCTGTTTGACAAATTTTTCCGCTGCAAATTTCCATGGATGTTTCTTGAAACAATTCGCCAATGCTGAAATGTGGAAAATCGCTGAGAATCCATGCCTGGTAAATAAATTCACTCATCACTAATTAGGATTAGTACTAGTGTTTAGTAATAGTTTTTAGTAATAGGGGCATATTTACAAAAGCACGAACGATTCGAACAATCCAAGTGTATTTTTGCCGAATTTTTCGGGCGTCCGCACGCACGACTTTTTCGTACACAGCACGATTTTTTCGTACACAGCACAACTTTTTCGTATGCCGCACGACTTTTTCGTTTGCCGCACGACTTTTTCGTACGCTTGCGCAAAAAAAATTGGAAAGGTTTTAAAAACCGCTGTTTACAATGGTTCGGTATGAAAATTTAGTGACTTTCGGATCGCCAATACGATATTATTGTGACTAATACGATTTTTCCGTAAGCATTTTCGGGATATTTGCGATCTTCAGAAATTTTTGTTTCCAATCCAAATTTTTCCCATTCGGGATTCGAATTCATGGATTAGTAAATCTGCCCCCTAGTGTTTAGAAATCCCGGTCTTCCTCGCAATAGAGAGTCCAGGGCCTCAAAAAGGAGTAAAACCAGGGTTTGCCAGGACTTTTTTTATTTCACCAAAAATACTCATACTACAGACTGTAACAGCTGGTACTTCCATGTCAGTGCCATAGATTTTGTAGTCCAAGGAATTTCAGGCATTAAATACTAAGTGCAAATAGCAATTAAAATATAAATATATCTCTAGTGATATGTTATACTCTTAGATATCCCTATACTTACCAACTCACTGAAGATATTTAGTCAACTTGTTTAAGCAAAGTAAAACAGTTCCAGTGTAGAAACTAATATGAAAAATAGAGTGTAAATATCTAGGAGGAGATTTATCAGCATTCAAATGTGATATTTTCTCAGGATTTGAGTTGTTTTGCACTATAAAAACTCAAATTCAAGTTACAGTTCAAAGATTTGAATGTTGAATGTATAATTTGATTTACACCTAAAATCATAATCAATAATTCATACGGAAAATGTGAAAAAGAATGAAATATGAACTACTATAGGAAGGTATCTAAAATTAGAATTTATATACATCAGAAACAAAAGTACGTTTAGAATTTTCTGACTGAGCTGGTTTGACATTTCTCTTAAAGAGCAAAATATTTCATTTTAGTGGTTAAAGAACAGACATTTATCAAAGGAACTCTGACAACTAAGATTCTTCTAAAGTGAAAAATAAGCCAAAGTGACATCAAAGAAGTGCATATAGCGTCTTGCTCTGACTGGATAGCCTCCTTGCAAAGCACAATTCAACTGTTCAAACAATCCTGTCAACAAATATTAGGAGTGGTACAAGGAAGGCAGGGAGATATACAACTGCCTATGGCAGAAGTCCTATCCAGATATTGATTCTTAAGCAATCTGATCCATGATAAATGAGAGTACATTTAGGGTAGGATTCAGTCACTGATCAATTATTCTTCAGGCAACAGAGAGAAACTTGATTTTTATCCATAGTAGACTCTTATTTGCCGCTGTATCACAGTTTTAATCATAGCTAAGGCCTTGTTCAAATTATATTTTCTGCATAGCAAATACATGTTGACTTTTTGTTTAAAGTCAACATATATTTATTAGTGATTTATCTAATATATATATATATATATATATATATATATATATATATATATATATATATATATATATATAGGACTTTAAAACATTCTGCACATTAAAAGCTATTAAGTAATGCCCTCCCCTTTTAGCAATACAGGGATTGTTTGTTCATGTATTTCAATAAATTCAAGGTGGCCAAGTATGTCATCCCAGGTCTGGCCAGTCCTACACTTACTTTCATTTGATCCATTAAGAATTCTACTGCTTCTTAATATATTTTACACAGGGACTGATTTTTACCTGAAATGTACTTGCTTTCAAGGTTACAATTCCCAGATGGGTGCCTTTTTTATTGACCACCACTTTGTTGTTATAGTAGATACATATAGATTTCGATAGTTTGCCAGTTTTCTTGCTGTTCTTTCATATTCCCGAACCAGTTTTAGAGTATTCTCTCCAAAATGAATGCCAATATGACTATAAAGATTTTCATTCATCCAGGTCATGGTATATCTAGTAATAAATCTAAAGCAACTGGACTTGTTAAGTAATCACTGAAGACGTTTCACTACTCATCTGAGCAGCTTCTTCAGTATCTATGTTGTAAATGGTTAGGCACTTGGACAGATATAACATCATTGTTAGTTTTTGTGGATAACACACTCTGCAGCTCTAGGCAGCAGCAGCAAGTGTCTATTAAAGGACATGAAAACCCCACACTCAAACATTTAATCAGTGAACAGCCTCTTCGAAATCTTTCAATATCTGCCACACTGGTTGTTAGGGATGTAGCGAACCTGAAAAAAAAAATTTGCGGACCCGTTCGCGAACTTACGCCAAAACTCGCGAATATTCGCGGACTTTGTGAACCCCATAGACTTCAATGGGAAGGCGAACTTTAAAAACTAAAAAAGCCATTTCTGGCCAGAAAACTGATTTTAAATTTGTTTAAAGGGTGCCACGACCTGGACAGGGGCATGCAGGAGGGGGATCAAGGGCAAAAACTTCTCTAAAAAATACTTTGTTGGCACAGCGGTGCGCAAAAAAAAAAAACGCAAGATATTCTAGCGAAAATACGCAGCTTTTTTTCTTTCGCGCTAAACACAATGAAAACGGGATTTGCGGAAAAACGCAATGTGTGATTTGTGCGATATTTTTTGCGCCGATAAAAAAACCGCGGAAAACGCCGCGCGGACCCAAACTGTGAACATACATAGTTACATAGTTACATAGTTACATAGGGTTGAAAAAAGACCATTGTCCATCAAGTTCAACCCATCCGAGTAAACCCAGCACACAACCTATACTAACCAATCTATACACTCACATACATAAACTATATATATACAACCAGTAATACTAACTGTAGATATTAGTATCACAATAGCCCTGGATATTCTGCTTGTTCAAAAACTCATCCAGGCCCCTCTTAAAGGCATTAACAGAGTCTGCCATTACCACATCACTAGGAAGGGCATTCCACAGCCTCACTGCCCTCACCGTGAAAAACCCCCTACGCTGCTTCAAATGGAAGCTCTGTTCCTCTAATCTATAGGGGTGACCTCTGGTGCGCTGATTGTTTTTATGGGAAAAAAGAACATCCCCCAACTGCCTATAATCCCCTCTAATGTACTTGTACAGAGTAATCATGTCCCCTCGCAAGCGCCTCTTTTCCAGAGAAAACAACCCCAACCTCGACAGTCTAACCTCATAGCTTAAATCTTCCATCCCCTTTACCAGTTTAGTTGCACGTCTCTGCACTCTCTCCAGCTCATTAATATCCTTCTTAAGGACTGGAGCCCAAAACTGCACTGCATACTAACGGTGAGGCCTTACCAGGGACCTATAAAGCGGCAAAAATATGTTCTCATCCCTTGAGTCAATGCCCTTTTTTATACAAGACAGCACTTTATTTGCTGTAGTAGCCACAGAATGACACTGCCTGGAATTGGACAACTTGTGATCTACAAAAACCCCTAGATCCTTCTCCATTAAGGAAACCCCCAACACACTACCATTCAGTAGATAGTTTGCGTTTATATTATTCCTACCAAAGTGCATAACTTTGCACTTGTCAACATTGAACCTCATTTTCTAGTTTGCTGCCCAGTTTTCCAATTTTGTCAAATCGCTCTGCAAAGCGGCAGCATCCTGCATGGAACTTATAGTTTTGCACAATTTAGTGTCATCAGCAAAAATAGAAACAGTACTGTCTATGCCCACCTCCAGGTCATTAATAAACAAGTTAAAAAGCAAAGGACCAAGGACTGACCCCTGCGGTACTCCACTAACCACACTGGCCCAATTAGAAAATGTTCCATTTACCACCACTCTTTGTACTCTATCCTTCAGCCAGTTTTCTATCCAATTACAAATATTATGTTCTAGGCCAATATTCCTCAATTTGATCATTAACCTTCTGTGAGGTACTGTATCAAACGCTTTAGCAAAATCTAAGTAGATGACATCAACTGCCATTCCAGCATCAAGGTTCCTGCTCACCTCCTCATAAAAGGCAACTAAATTAGTCTGGCAAGATCTGTTGCGCATAAAACCATGCTGGCACAAACTAATAGTATTGTGAACTGCAATGTATTCAACTATCCTATCCCTTATTACCCCTTCCAGAAGCTTTCCTACTACTGATGTCAGACTAACAGGCCTATAGTTTTCAGGCTGAGAACGAGATCCCTTTTTAAATAATGGCACCACATTAGCAATCCGCCAGTCTCTCGGCACCATGCCAAACCTCAACGAATCCTGAAAAATTATGTGAAGAGGCTTGGCAATCACAGCGCTCAGCTCATTTAATACCCTGGGATGAATCCCATCCGGTCCTGGACCTTTGTTTACCTTTACATGTTCAAGTCTCTTTTGAATTTCCTCCTGAGTGACCCATGCGTCAGTAGCTAAATTACTAGCACTGGGTAAATTAAAAGGGAAGCCTTCATTATCTGGCTCCTCAGATGTATAGACAGATGAAAAATAAGAGTTCAAAATTTCTGCTGAAAGTTCGCGAACATACGCGTTCGCAAACACCCGATGTTCGCGCGAATTTGTTTGCCGGCGAACAGTTCGCTACATCTCTACTGGTTGTCCAGAGGTTAATAGTAAGGCTGCAACATCCCCTTAATCACTTGGATTTCCTTCTCCTCCTGTAACCCACTCAGCCTCCTCCCTCAGGAATTTGCTTTGGCTGTTGGCTTGTGGGTATGCTCAGTTGTTCTAGTCTCAGATTACTAAACACACCCTCCAGTCTAGCAGCCAGTAAAGAGATGGCATTGCTGGTTCCCATATAAACTCAGCTCTAGCTGTCTGCTTCAATTTGTTTCTCCTGAGCTCAGCTTTACCATTACAGTGCTCAAACAAAGGAGAACTTTTATCAAAGAGCCTTTCAAATCAAATGAGCCTGTATTCTTGATGAAATGTATGCTGAATAAGGGTCTGTGTGTGTAGGCTGTTTGCAGATTTAAATGTATCCAATTATGTATCAGAGGTAAAATGGCCACCGGGTGAAAGCTGCTATTTGCTTTAGGAAAATGTGATGGTGCTGGCAAGCAGGGGGGATACATGCAGAACAAATGATGTCATTTGGGTGGGGGGGAGCCCAACTGATATACATTGTAGGCAAATGTAGGCTTAACATGTCCTTTAATAATAACTTTTAATAAATTCACCAATCTCTTTTATCCTGCTTACAGAATCTGTCTCAAGAAAAACAACTCCATAGCCATTATAGAGCATAACAATGTTGACTGATAAAAGACTACATAACCATAGTAAAGACTAGTTCAGACTGGTTAATTTTTGCTAGTGTTTTCAATGGTTATCATTGCCTCTATATGAATCACTAAGGCCCTGCTGAAAGTACATATAAGGTAGAAAGCATTGGTTACTCTGTAAACATTTATAAACTTACTGCTATAAAAAAAAATGCCAGTTTGTTATAAAATACTGTGTAAGAAATAAATCTGTTACATATTAAATATGAATGTCATAAGAATGTGCATTTCTTCTTATTTCTTGCATTTTTGCATACTTTTAAAAAAACTCCAAAGTCCACACCCAAGATCAAATAAAAGAATATGAGACAATAAATCAATAAAATTATGTACACCAAATGAAACCTGCCAACCATAAATATTTTTTTTAACCTAGCTTTCTTGCACTGTTATTTTACTACATAAATTATTCCTGGCTTTCTCTTTGGGATAGAAAATGATGATAATTTGCACAGTGAGACAGACAAATGATTCAATTCTTAGTTACAAGAAGCTGTTGACAATGATTACTGATCCTCATTTCTTTTATGCACATTACGTGGGGCAGGAAATTCCTGGTTTAGTGGCCCTTCATGTTTATTTTAAAGTAAATCAGTCACTTGCATGATAATTATTGTGTCGGAAGACCAGTTTAATGTGTCTGAAAGCCATTTTTCCACCCTAATACAGGACAGTTAAAGACCAGATGAAATACATTAGAAATCAAATTATTCCTGGTTATTTTTGAGCAAACAGTGAAGTTAATCATAAGATTTTTGTTGGGAAGTACACTCCATTTAGTAGAATCTCTTTTAAGTCTTTAATCTACTAAGTAAACTACTTTTAAACTAAAGTGGTTTAGAGCTGTACATATTTAGATTATACTTGGGGAAACATCCCTGTAGGTTTTCTAATCTATGATTTCTGAATTCTTTGTTAGTAATTAAATAAAACACTGAAGTGTATATATATATATATATATATATATATATACACTTCAGTGTTTTATTTATATATATATATATATATATATATATATATATATAATGCAAAAAGATACCCCGCACTCACAGGACTTATAAGAAAATAAAACATTTTTTATTGGTCAAACAACTAACGTTTCGGCTGGCGCAGCAGCCTTTCTCAAAGCGACTCTGCGTCAAACAAATCCCCCAATTAAACCCAAAAAAGTGGCGCCAAAACCAGTATGACATCATCAAGTGGGAGTGTACAACACTAATTTGTCAAGTAAATTTGTCATTAAAAGTATTTACTATAAATTACATTTTCTCTTACATTTCTAGTCCTTTTCAATATTTTACTACAAAAATAAGCTAATTTTATAATGAAATATATTTATTTATACAATATTTAAATTATGAAATTTGAGATATTTGATTCCTTTTTTGAAACTTTACCTTTATCAATATTACAAAAATGCCAGTCCAAGGAAAGTCCTGGAGATATAAGTACAGGGGCTGCATGACAAGGGATCCCAATGACCAGCAGCCAGTAGTGATGAGTGAATCGGTCCCATTTCGCTTTGCCATAAAATTTGCGTAATAGCAAGAAAATTCATGAAACAGCGAAAAATTTGCAAAACGCATTTGTTGCGCAATTATTTTTGTCATCCGGGCCTTTTTTGTCGCTTGTGTCTTTCTGCTGCCAGCTGTTCTTTTTTTGCGTCGACAACGCCCAATTTGACATGACCGCGCCATTTTTTACGCGACCGCACCCCTTTTTTACACGGCAGCGCCCAATTTGACGTGACCGCACCCTTTTTTATGTGACTGCACCCAATTTGATGCGCAACGACATTTTTTACGCGTGATGAGTTTTTCCTCGCAAATTTTCATGGAAGTTTCGCAAAACAATTTGCCAATGGCGAAATGCAGAAATTCGCTGCAAATCCATGTCTGGCGAAAAAATTCGCTCATCAGTAGCAGCCAGATTACACTGGTTTATGTTTAGAGATTTGAAGAATCAGTGTGATTAGGTGAGAAGGAAAGAGTTAAAGCAGGAGGAAGTTGGACTGGAGGGTGGAAAAAGAGAGGGATGCGATGTCAGTGAAAAAACAGTTCACTTCCTTATCTTCTGAGCAGGTAGAAATATCCCACCCACCTTCCCCTTTTTCGCATATTTTGCAAAAATTTCAGGTTTTCTCCTTTATGTTCTCATATTATCTGTTAATTACTGAATGTGGATTTTTTCCTGAAAACACTGTTATATTGTGGTTTTTGTATCTTAATACAGTATAAACTTGAGAGTCAGCATTGTATTAATTCATAATAGTTCCAAATGTTTAATCCAGGAAATGTTTTCGATCACCATTGGGGTCAGAAAGGAATTTTCCCCTTTTTAGTCATAATTGGAACTGGCTTCAGGTTGGGTTTTTTTTGCCTTCCTTTGGATCAAAACAGTGGATATTTAATAACATATTTTAAGTTTTATTTGTCATGCAGTGGTAGGACCTTGCCAGAGTCCTGCACAGGTAATTTTAGCAGAAGGAGAAAGGAGGTTCTCTTCACACTACTGCTGCTTGGATTTCCTGTCATGAAAACACTGCAGCTTCAGGACTGGCAGCAGGGCGGTGATAGAAGCTCCTGCTGGTAGCAGAGTTTGGGACCATCCTCCCTGTAGGTAGATTCTGTCTAATACTCAGTGGTGGATATAATGACTCAGTTTGGCAACTATGGAAGTGAAATTCAAGTCTTCAGTTAGGAACGGCAGAACATAATACTAATCTCTTATGGAATTCTGGCTTTAAAATATTGCCTTGGGTTAGGCTGGCAAGGTCCTATTTATTTCATAAAATGTGAAGAAATACTGGGGCCATTTTACCCCATCTATGTCTCCTGATGTTTCATTAAGATATGTAACAAGGGATTCAGTAATGTAATTTTATATTCAGTAATATTTTTTTATTGAAAACAAATAAATATAATATTGAAACATTATATTTACCATATACATACATACATTCATACATACATTTAATATAATATTTACTAAATAAAACACGAAGCAATTTGTTACTTAAACCTAAAATAACTTAGCTACATGGGGGGATCAACAAATGAAAAGTGAGCCAATAAAATCTAAATTTGTGATACTGTTAGTCTGAATTAAATATAAAAAAATACATACTTAAATCAAACATAAATTTACCACCAACTACATTCAGCAGTGCTATATTCATAAGGGACAGGCAGGGAGAGGCTTACAGACACCGTCACACCCACCTTCTACCTGCCACCTACTTGCATGATATTTAGGAAGTGCTGGAGGGTGCAGGCTGCAACAGGGCTACAGGTATATGACAGGTGAAGATAGTGGTTAGACCCCTAATGCAAATACATTTTGAACTGGATACCCCTCAGTAGAGATGTAGCGAACTGTTCGCCGGCGAACTAATTCGCCATTTTGGGTTTGCCGCGTTTTTTTTTTTGGCATTATTTTTTGGCGTTTTTTTTTTTCATTATTTTTTTGCGGTTTTTTTTTTGCGTTTTTTTTTGGCTTTTTTTGGCGTTTTTTTTACAAAGCATTTTTCAGAGAAATTTCTGCTTGATCCCCCTCCTGCATGCCACTGTCCAGGTCGTGGCACCCTTTAAACAACTTTAAAATCAGTTTAAAGTTCGCCTTCCCATTGAAGTCTATGGGGTTCGCAAAGTTCGCGAATATTCGCGAGTTTTGCCGAAAGTCCGCGAACGGGTCCGCGAACATTTTTGGCGATGTTCGCTACATCCCTACCCCTCAGTACTCTATCACTCACTTGCATAACTTGCAAGGTCATAGTGAATTACCCCTGGCATACTGCCAAGCAAGGCTCTTTTTAAGCTAAGTCTACACTGGAAAAGGTAGTTGTTGGTAAATTCAATGGTTGTGGAATGAAGCTTTCCTCAACATGTGTAGCTTTTCTGAAAATATATGAGAATAAAAAGATTTCTAAAATGAATGATGAGCCAATGGGCTTTTTTTTATCACATTTTTTTTCACGTCAATGGAAATTTTTTCTTGTTTTTTTTCCTGCGCAGGGAAGCAGATTTTGTCCACCTGCGAAGATGCAATTTTTCTGTATGTATTCCTAACAGTCTCATTTTTTTTATTGGTTTAGTAAAATATTTAACATTTTTGTACCTTTTACTTTTTTCAATTGCTTTATTTCAGTTTCAGATGACCTCATTTCTATTTTACAAATATTGCTACATTTTTGTAGATACTGTATGACATGTCCATTTTCATATCAATAAACTATTTAAATATTGAAGTACCTTTTTATACCTTGTTTTCACTCCTTATTGACTCCTTATTGAGACAAATTGGAATTACTTATTGTATTATTACTTATAAGATGAATGTGTCTGCAACAATATTTATTTAATGGTAGTGATGAGCAAATCTGGGAAAAATTAGTGAAACGTATATTTCATGGCCACTTTTTTCATGCAGAATACATTCTATGGCCTTTTTTCACAGCAAATTTTTCATGGCAAAAATTTACTCTGAGATTTTTTGCACCAGTTACATTAAACAAATCCATATAATCCAAATATGCTATTTAATGGCCTATAACATTTTTATTACATGTATATTAGGTGTAATTCAGAAAAAACTCCTCCCATCCCCTTTGATACAAAGCAAAGTCCATTAATAAGCAAAGGGTTGTCTTATATAGTGATTCTTTGAATACAGTAAGTTCAATTAATAGCATATCCTAAAACTGCAAGCTGCAAAGTAGCCTGAGGCTATGAGCAGTGCAGTCCCTCCAGCAGTAAGTCTAGACAAATGAAGTTGGTTAGACTAAGCTGAGAATACACTTAAGACACTTACCACTCAATAAGTAATGATAAATAATTTGATGATTGAAATAACTTGAACCCAATGTGATGGTAGCTGTTAGTGTAATTTGCTCATTGCAAACAGACTTTTCATAAATGTTCCATATTTTGTCATTTCCTGTTTAGTAGGTAAGGCCTCTCCTAAGTTGTGGAGGTAAAGAAAAAGCAATTTTAACTCTAAGCAACTTTCTAATTGTTAACTAAACATTTTCAACTTCTTTGCAACTGCAAGCACTATCTGTCCATTTCTGTTCCCTGCAGTGCTAGTTCTAACTACATGAACCATTAAAATAATGTCACAGTAGTTACTGCTCCAGAGAGCTTGACCACATTTATTAATCTCCATGCACTTCAGGTAATTGTGTTGGGCACACATTACGAGTTCCTAAGTAAAATTTGTAAAGAATAAAGACATTTTATGGTACTAAAAATATTGTGTCTAAAATGTTATCTGTCAGAATTCCCTTTTACTAGTTCTGAGGGGTAAAAAAACATAATTGACTAACAAATCTATGCCACATTGAGAAGTTTTGCGCAAATGCAGTAAAAATTGGAACACAAACATATAATTACGTCTAGACGCTGGGAGCATAAATGGTATACTTAAAGATTAGTTATAAAGGTAGAATTTTACACTCATAAAATAAATCCTGGACCTATTGTGTTTCATCATAAATGTAAACTGTGCAGTAAGATGATATGTTTGCATTATACCAAAGCAAATACGTGAGTCGGAGCAATTTATTATTTAAAAATACAGCTTGCTTCTTGTTGATTTGGTCATATTCACTGACATTTCATTGTTTATTTTGGAGAAATGAGTCATTTCCAGTTAAATCATTGCCAAACCATATTTGGCCTCTTAACCCTAATCCCTCAGGATTACTAGCTAATTATTCATAGCTATATTTATTATATCACTGAAGATTTAAAAAATAGTATAAAGATAGAGATTTGCAGCATTAAGAGCTGTTGTACAAAATGCAACAGCAAAACAGATATAATACAAAGAATACCCCAGCCCATTGTTGTACATGCACAAATGTACATACAAACACATACTTTTAAATAGTGCCCCTAAATGAGAGTTATTTAAACCTATTATTATTTTTCTCTATTTCAAGTTTTGTTTCTAGTTATTGCTTGTTGTTTCATTCAGCTGGCTAGACTTTTGTGATATAAGTTAAAAACATTAATACCAGCTACACAGGGATGTAATTAAGTCAGGTGCTGGCACTGCACCCCCCCCCCAGACTGCGGAAGAGACAGCATGTGCAGCGTGCGTGTCACTTCACTTCTGGTAGGATGTGATGTCGCTTCCATATGAGTGACATCACATGCGCCACATTTAAGACCCTCCCTTCTATTTGCATGGTCAGTTTTAATTAAGAAAGGATTTTTGATACTCAATTAAAGGATTGAACCTTATATTAAAATCTGTCTGAAAACCTTAACAGCTCAAACTCATGTTAATTTCCTACAATAAATAAGGTTCTCTATGCAGTATATATATGTCAGTAATTTCAGCGTGGCTTTGAGAAAAAAAGCACCTTTAGCACATTAATGCAAATCTGAAACTGTTTTCACTATTATCTGAGGCTTGGTGAGTGTATAGGCGACCATACATAGGCCAATCTGTACAGTACTTTGACAGACTGGCCTGAGAACACGTGTATGGCCACTTTTATATTGTTTGCCGAATAAGGACAGGAGGAAGTGAAAAAGAGGTGAGAAATCTATTTGCTTTTGTATGTCTGAAAGACAAACATTTTCCATAAAGATAGATTATCCAGGGTACTAGGATTATTAGCCCCATGACTGGTAATACATGCCCAGATAGTTGAGCCACAGGTTCTAAGTTTGCCAAACCACTTGATCAAATCTGGACATGTATGGACAGCTTTAGATTAAGAGTGTGCCACTGTTCATAAATGTGCTGATAGACCCAGATGGAAAGACTGAATATCATTGTCTACCTTTATCCTTACACTGCACTGCTAACTGTTTTGCACATGCTAACACTCTGACACTAGGTGACACCATTCAGGATGGTTCAGCATGATCGCAAATGTCACGAAAATTCTTTTCGTTTGAATACAAAAATTTCGTACTTACGATCCAAAAGTTCTGTAATTTTTGTATTGAAACGATCGTTTGCGAAAGGCGATCCGATAGTCACGAAATTCACGTATCCCAACGATTGTAAACTGCACAAAACACTTTCTGAATTTGACACTTCAATGCATGATGTGGGAAGCTTTTCAAAGGACACAGTGGCACTCTGCAGCTCCAACCTGGCCAAAAAAAAGTCACAATACTGAAGCTTGAATGAATCCAAAACTTTCATACTCATTGCGGCAAATACGATGTTGTAGCACAAATTGTCGTGCAAAGTACGAAAAAGTTGTGCAAATTAACGAAAATATCGTAGAAAATATGCACAGTTCTAAAACTTAGAAAAAATAAAAATTTTTTGTAATTGTACCCAATCGTACTTTGATAAATGGGCACCTAATTCTTTTGATTTTGATATAGATCTTTCTATCATATCATATTCCCCTTAATTCTTCTAAAAATTGATGAGCAAAATTTGCAGCAGGTTTTGTCACAAAAAAAAATGCCCATAAGTTCTATGGGTAAGAAAAATGTTGCACAGTAAAAAAAAAAGTTGCGTGGTAAAAATAAAATGTTGCACGCAAAACTGTCTATTGACTTCAATGCATTTTGTGAATTTCTTCTGTTTCGTGAAATTTTTTGCCGAAAATGAAGCAGGACAGATTTGCTCAACAATAAGGGGCAGATTTATCAAAACACGAGTTTGAATCCTGAATGGGAAAAATTCGGATTAGAAACGAAAATTTCTGAAGATCGCAAATATCACGAAAATGCTTATGAAAAAATCACATTGGTCACGACAATATCGTATTGGCATTCCGAAAGTCATCAAATTTTCGTACCAAACGATTGTAAACAGCAGCAAAACCGATCTGATTTTTTGCGATCTAAAAATATGAAAAACTCGTGTAAAAGTTGCAAAAGTGCTGAAAAAGTAATGATAGCGCCGAAAAAGCTGTGCAAGCCTCGAAAAAGGTACAAAAAAGTAGCGGAAAATACGATTGGGCCGATCGAACAAATGCTCGGAGCGTTCGTAGATAAGTAAATGTGCCCCTAAGTTTAACTTGTTTTGCTATATATATATCTTTTCAGAGAATACAGGACTAGCTGTGATGAGAGGCATATGGTTTACACATGCTACCTAAATATTGTTTCTTTTAGAAATAACCCAGCCTGGGGAATGTAGGTGTTTATTCTTATCAGGTTTTTACAAATCCATATTCCAGTCTGGTACTGCAGAATTACATCAGACATTTACAATATGCTGATAACATACAACATAGAAAATTATTTAGGAAGATAGGAATTCTTTATTTATTGAACTTCTTTATTAAAGTCAGGGGTAGAACTACCAGCTGTCACAGCCAAAACAAAGTATAAAGCTGGTATTTTCTTTTCTTTTTCTGTTTTTCCCCAAAGAAGTGGCACTTCCACATAGTAATGCCATGGATGTTTCCTGCTTTGGTCCTTGCTATGGTCAGGTGCCGCATCCATCAGACACAATGTAGCAGTCACTGTAATGTAGGTGTTTATTCTTATCAGGTTTTTACAATATCCGTATGCCAGTCTGGTACTGCAGAGTAACATCAGACATTTACAATATGATGATAACAGTATGATTATAACATGCAGCATGGACAATTAGGACAATGTTCTTTATTTCTCTTTTTCCAGTCCCTGGCCCTTCAAACTTCCTTTACATTTGTGCAGGAAAGTAATATGCTCTCCATTCTGATGACCTGAGATTAAAACATGACTTAGGTCCAATGATGTGCCTCAGGCACAAAGCAGTCAATGTGCCACGCTGTATTTATTTGCCAAATGGGACTGATATATCAGTTTCACAATTTAACAAATAGAGCCATATGAAGTTAAAATTCCAATTTTACTCATAATCTTGTACAAACTAAATCATGCAGGTGGCTTTCCCAAAATAGAAAAGAAATGGGGATTATAATTGTTTCCATAATCACAAAATTGCAGGACGAGGCTCATTAACCTTTTAATAAATTGTTGTTTTGCAGTTCTCCAGTACACAGTGACATGATGCTATTAAAATGTTTTCTTAACAAAAACATTTTTCTTAATGCGTTTGTTTACTACACATGTCAAGACATCATATAAACTACTTCTTTATACCACCTGTAGCCTAAATCTTTGTGAACACAGGCATATTTGCAGCAAAGGATGTTATTGCAAATGAGTTTAGTTTGGAAAGATTGAAAATTTTTAACCTTTGGATTAAAATTAATATTTAGATTTTCCATCTCTAATAATGATGTTAAACTTATGGGATGTTTAGATATTTCAGTCATGAGAATGTTCCTATTTAGACTGTAATGGGCCACACACATTTAATCACAATAAATAGCATTTAATATGTTTACAGTAATGGAAAAATGAGTTAAACTTCTGTTTTTAAGTTATGAACTCAGCGGTTCTTTTACTTAGGTTGTTTACAATCAACTCCATTTTCCCTTTGTTTTGAATTCATGGTCAAAAAAGGTTCTACTTTTTTTTATTACCACAAAAAATATTTAATCTAAAATAATTAAACAAAGACCATCATTTCTTCCACATTAAATAGGTGCAGTGCTGACATTTTAAGTTATGGTTCAATATTATTTCTTTAAAACCACCTAAGATATACAAAGAGACTGATGCAATGCTTCTAATGTATCTGGTGACGCAGGTTGGTAAAACTGATTAATTGTCCACAAATATAATATTTCACCTATGTTCTATGACTAATTATTAACTGATTTTGTGTTGGTTAGGAAACATACCATATGTAGTGTGTTAACTGAAAAGATCAAATATTGGAACATATAAAAAACATTGCTACCATAATGACAAATGGAAATGGAAATCTGTTGTGTATAGCTTGACAGACATAATCTCAATAATCATTCTGTATTTAACATTTCCAATGTTGAAAGCTAGAAATTAATAACCAGTGTCCCAAAAATATGTGTCTTATTGGAGTCATACAGATGCACATAAAGAAATGTGTGTCTCTCGTTCATGTGTCTTGAAAAACTGCTTATCCAGACCCACAACCTTTGTACTCTTCCCTTTAAAAAGACTATAGAAGACAAAAGTGGAGCTAAGCTGGCCCCTACAATGTTAAAAGTAAGCCCCTTGTGATATTTTCCAAAGAAGTTACAATAAATATTAAAACCAATTAAAAACAGTATTTGTTATATTTTAACTTGAGTACACATTTTCCATGTATGTGATGTTACCATATGACCAGTTTATAGACAGATTAATACCACTTTTTGAATTCTACTGTGTTTATAGGGGTATCTGAGTGTTTCCTGCTTTGGTCCTTGCTATGGTCAGCTGCCATATCCAACAGACACAATGCAGCAGTCACTGAGCACTACCTGGTGAAAGCTCCAACTGGATGAACCGATGATAAGTCAACCCATGTTCTGTAGTGAAGAGCGAATCTGTCCCATTTAGGTTCGCCATAAAATTAGTGGAACGGCAAGAAAATTTGTGAAACGTTGAAAAATTCGTGAACCGCATTTGGCACGCAATTTTTTTTTGTCGCCTGCATCTATTTTGTCGCCTGTGCCTTTTTTGGTCGGGCGCGCCTTTTTATCTTGTCACTCGCACATTTTTGACGCCCAATTTGATGCAGCCACGGCAAATTTTTACACAACCCCGCCCAATTTGATACGCAACAAAATATTTTGGCGCGTGATGAATTTTTTCACTGCAAATTTTAATGAAACAATTCGGCAATGTCGAAATGCAGAAATTCACTGCAAATCCATGCCTGGCAAAAAATTTTCGCTCATCACTAATGTTCTGTCCAGTTTTTGTGATGGAGCAGATTGCAACCACATACTTCCCAGTGACATTTGGTTTACAGTGAGATGGGTTCCTACTCACTCCCACTCAAGTCCAAACTGCACTCTGGGCCATTTTTAACACTGATACATTAGGCAAAATGATCTGCTGTGTGCTTAATACTATTTGTTGAGGCTTTCTTAAAAATACAAAAACATTGAAGGACCTTTAGGCATAATATTATTAACTAACTTCCACACTTCCCTATGTATAACTTTTTCTAGTCAATGAGAAAAATTCCGAGGGTAAGAAAATGTTGTGTTGAGATCTATGAGAGGTAAAATATGCAAAGTAAAAAGCAGCAATGGAACTTTTTATATAGTTTCTGGTGTTTTTTTTTTACAGTAGAATTCTATAATGGACTAAAATTTTGTTCAGACACTGACTGCATTGGAGTATGTTTAGCGAAGTGTATAAGTCTAGTGGAAAACCAAGTGTTAGCTGCATCGCTACTTTTTACTGTAGAATAACAGTGTCAATGTTGGTGTTTTCAAAAAAAGGTATGCACATTGATATGTATGCCCTTTTGGAGTAAGCAATGACTTACTCCAAATTTTAGCGATAGTGACAAACAATGTAAAATCACATATTTTGATACACAGTGCATAACATGCACTTTTTACTACATTTCTCCAGCTTGTTAAATAGGGCTCTGTATGTTAGGTTTAAAAACCATTCCCTGTTGTCTGATTGTTAATGATGCCTTCAGTAGCCAATGTGGTCAATGCAACCTCAAGGATGAGTTTAAAACAGCCCACACCATTTAACAAACCTCTGTTCAATGGTCGCAACACTAGCCCCACCAAGCACAGGTTAAGTATAAGGGGTGAATAACATTAGTCTTACAGTTAGTGGGGCTCTCATTTACTCCCCTTTTTTAATACATTGTGTACAAAGTAGCTTTGCTAGTTAGATAATTAAAAGGAATTCAGAGACCTTGGTCAAAGGTAGGGTCTAAAAGTTAGTACATTTTTTCTTTTTCCCAGGTAATTTGTCCAAAGTATTCAATGAATATAAATACCTTTGAGTGACATAATATTTCTGTAAATACCAGAAATGTTCAAAATCAGGATGTATTTCCCTATCTGAAAGTATTTCATAATTAGTAGTGGTTCAAGTATTTAAGGATCTAGCATGGTAGGGTTTCCATGTATACACTCTAGTCTATGGTAGTGTAATAAGTTGTAATAAATTTTTAATTGTGAACGAATTTTAGTTGTGATGCTCAGTTGTAACTGGAGAGACCTGATGGGAGTCACTGGCCCCTCATATGTTGTGTGATTTATTATTCATAATGAAAAAAGAATAACAATTTCAGACACAACCTTTTATTGTACAGTGAAATTATAAAATTAATTTACCAAAAGATCAAATCAATATTTTTAGTTCTGTCACGCTCACTTAATTCCTAGGTCAGACACCTTTCCTTATACTGCTGCACACTCCTGTCTCATCCATGCTGCTTTATGGAGTGAAATTAAGTTTTAATAAATTAAATATGTTTATTTTTCTGCAGCTTATTCTGTTCTTCCTTCCAGATTCAGAGAACAGGGACGCTGGCATTACGAGATGGGCACTAAAAGGAACTGTGTAAGTACTTTATATGGTAAAAACCATTTATCCAGTGCTTCAATTTTACATGTTGTGCTTGTCAAATAATGCTTGTATTCTAGCACACTAAAATTCTTAAACATGGAACATAACATTTGCTGCAAGAAAAAAAAAATAACATTTGAAGATAGTGGCAACTGAGCATCAGAGAGCTGTTTGGGTTGAAACAATGGGCCAAAAGCTGCACGCAGGCCTTCAGGTAGTCAGTCCTTTTATAGAAAAGCCAGCAAAGCAAAATGTGATGTTATTTAGTGCCCATCCAGTCTCAAGCTAGGCTGAGGTTTGCTTACATATTTGGTAATGTGCTTGGAATCAAAGTATCTGTGGGTAGAATTACTTACCATTGTGAGGACACAGCAAATTATTTAAAGACAGGATCTCAACATGCATTCAATAATTTAAATGTTACCTTTTTATACCCCCTAAACTGGAATTATATGTTCCTAGCCCTAAGAAAGTAAGAGATGTTTACTATATCAGAACAAGATATTCTTTATGCTGTATACTACTTTTTAAGGTTTGGTTCATTATTAAAAAGATATAACCACTTTGTTATACTGACCTTAGCATGATTCATTTATTTTGTCATATCCCTGGTTTGACACAAATTTATAAGTGAAGTTTGTTTTCTTGCCAAAGATATCTCCAGAGGTAGTGATGAACGAAAAATGTGAAAACTGCTGGAAAATCAACAAACTGGCAAAAATTTACCAAAATGCATTGGAGTCAATATGACGACAAAATAACATTGTAGTTAAGATTTTTTTTCTGTTGACTGGCCCAGATGGTGTGCCTTGTTGACCGCAGGTGTTGCACTCACTCTGATTGATACTGTACCAAGCAAAAAAGTTTGCTCATTCCAGAAATCAGAAATTTCTAAGGCTGATGCCACACCAGGCGTAGGGCTGATTTTTTCGGCAAGCGGAAAAACGCTTGCCGAAAATTCAGCCCTACGCCTGCTACTTGTGCCTGCACCCGAATGAATGGGATACGCTCGGGTGCAGGCACATGTAGCCGATATACGCAAGAAAACGCGAGACTTTGCATTCTCACGCGTTTTCGTGCGTATATCGGCTACATGTGCCTGCACCCGAGCGTATTCCATTCATTCGGGTGCAGGCACAAGTAGCAGGCGTAGGGCTGAATTTTCGGCAAGCGTTTTTCCGCTTGCCGAAAAAATCAGCCCTACGCCTGGTGTGGCATCAGCCTAAAACAGACACAAGGACAGATATAATAAGCAAGTAATAATTAGTAAATTAACATGTACTTTTTTGGTTTATTTGTACAGTCATATGTGCCCAAAATTTTCACCCAAATTTGACTTTCCTAATGGTGCAGCACATTGAGAAAGTCTGTGGGTCTCAGAAATGGTTTTTCCCACTTTATCAGAATGTACAGTGCAACCGGAGCTTTTCTGCCATCTCAAAAGTGGTGATACAAAGCACAGTAAGCATCTAATGTGGAGGCCACACAGACAGTTCACTCATGGGGGAGGGGGCGATTAGTGCTCGTCGCTGTTCCTATGCTGTTAAGCACCAGACGTTGTAGAAAGAGTCACCTTTAACCCTTTCTGTGCCTGCATTATTGTACATTCCCCCTAAGTATCTATAAACTTGTGTGGATTTTAACTGGCATTTCACAAAAGCTGGGATATATCTAAATATCCTTTTGGGACTGAAGTGTGAAACATGTTCCGTTATTAATTGAAACCAGAGTGATATAAAAATCTCTAATTTAATTGCCTAAAAAGAGCAGGCTTTATTTTCATGTCATTCTAGTGCAGTTATTTGATGAAAAATATTGCCTGTTGTGTTTTATTACAACGTAATGATTTCCATTTATCATCATTTGTCTGGAAGCAGGCAGTTGCCAAGGGGTTTTATTGGTAGTGAATCTGCCATATTTAAGTTTTTATTTTCAACAAGTATGATAACTAATTAAACATAAATGTAGAAATCACACAAATGTCTCATGGGGACTCATATTACTTTTCATCAGTATCATCAGTGGAGTATAGTTCAGCTAGTGCACAACTGACATTATTTCACTAATGCTTGTGCTACAACATAGATATAACATGTTGCAAAATTGCCTTATATTGCTGTGTAGTACACAGATTTAATAAAATTAATCTCAGACAGTACAGTAATACAATTGACATGTATGGTTGGGAAGAAACCCTAATTTTTCATGTAAATGTCATCAGTAAGAATCAGTTCAAGATTATTGAAACATTGAAGGTTTTTAACCCACTGCAGTCAGCAAAGTTTAACTTTTTACTTGTAAGTAGGGATGTAGCGAACCTGTTCGCGAACTTACGCCGAAAATTGCGAATATTCGCGAACTTTGCGAACCCCATAGACTTCAATGGGAAGGCGAACTTTAAAAAATAGAAAAGCCATTTCTGCCCAGAAAACTGATTTTAAAGTTGTTTAAAGGGTGCCACGACCTGGACAGTGGCATGCAGGAGGGGGATCAAGGGCAAAAACCTCTGAAAAATTGACACACGCCGTTTTTCGAAATGATCGGTAATTTTGCGACTTTTTCGTATTTTCCGGCGCTTTCGTATAGTTATCGTAAGTTTTGCGACTTTTTCGGAGCTTTCGTAACGTTATCGTAAGTTTTGCGACTTTTTCGGAGCTTTCGTAACGTTATCGTAAGTTTTGCGACTTTTTCGGAGCTTTCGTAACGTTATCGTAAGTTTTGCGACTTTTTCGGATCATTCGTACCGTTATCGTAAGTTTTGCGACTTTTTCGGATCATTCGTAACGTTATCGTAAGTTTTGCGACTTTTTCGGATCATTCGTACCGTTATCGTAAGTTTTGCGACTTTTTCGGATCATTCGTAACGTTATCGTAAGTTTTGCGACTTTTTCGTACCGTTATCGTAAGTTTTGCGATTTTTTCGGAGAATTCGTACCGTTATCGTAAGTTTTGCGATTTTTTCGGTGCCGGCGAACCCAAATTGCGAACATCACGAAAAGTTCACGAATTTGCGGACTTGCGAAAACCCGATGTTCGCGCGAATTAGTTCGCCGGCGAACAGTTCGCTACATCTCTACTTGTAAGAGCTTCACAACCTCCTTTCTTATAATCGAAGTGGGTGCCCTCGTGTCAATTGGAAGGACCTACTGGTAAATAAAGCATTAGAGAAGTTATTATATGATCCCTTTATATATTTATACCTAATTATTATATCACCCTTTAAGTGCCTCTTCTCCAGTGTAAACAACCCTAACTTGGGCAATATTTCTTCATAACTGAGACTCTCCATACCCTTTACCTTAGTTGCTCTTCTCTGTGCCCTCTCAAATAGTTTAGGGGGCGAAATAATACAGGCAACAAGACTCCATGCTTAAAAATTAGCAGCATGACAAATAATTGATGCCCACATCAAAAAACAGTGTTGTGTGCATAGAAAAATGACGCACGGCAAAAAAAATGTTGCACACATCACAACAAAAAAATTGTGCGCGCAACAACCTTTTCCTTTTTTTTGACGTGCTTTATTTTTGCTGTTTTACAGATTTTTCGCCAAAGCGAAACGGGACAGATTTGCTCATCACTACTCTCTAATTAAGAAATGTCCCGTTTGAGCACTGGAGACCAAAACTGAACAGCATATTCTAGATGGGGCCTTACCAGCATTCTGTAAAGGGGAAGAATAACCCCCTCCTCCCGTGAATCTATGCCCCTTTTAATACAGCTCAAAACCTCGTTTGCCCTTGCAGCTGTTGCCTGGCATTGTTTGCTACAGCCAAGTTTATTATCTACAAGGACTCCAAGGTCCTTCTCCATTATGGATTTGCCTAGTGCAGTCCCATTAAGGGTATAAGTGGCTTACATATTTTTACATCCCAGGTGCATGATCTTACATTTATCCCCATTAAATCTCATCTGCCACTTAGCCCCCCAGATTGCTAGTTTGTCAAGATCTTGCTGCAAGGATGCCACATCCTGGATAGAATTGACTGGGCTGCAGAGTATTGTGTCATCTGCAAACACTGATACATTACTTATAATACACACCTCTAAGTCATTAGTGAACAAGTTAAACAAAAGAGGACCCAGTACAGAACCCTGAGGGACCCCACTAAGAACCTTACTTCAAGTGGAGAATGTACCATTAACAACCACCCTCTGTACCCGATCCTGTAGCCAGTTTTCTATCCATGTGCAAACAACTTCACGAAGAACAATAGACCTTAGTTTAGAAAACAGTCGTTTTTGGGGCAAGGTATCAAATGCTTTGGCAAAATCCAAATAGATCTACCCCACTGTCCAGCATCTTACTAGACTAAAAGCAATTAAGTTTGTCTGACATGACCTGTCCTTCATAAAGCCATGCTGATTACTGCTCTGCTACTTTGCCACTGTAGAGAAGCTAAGCTTAGGGGTCATAGGGGTCGAAATCATCAAAACAATAGGTTATATCTGTCATAGAAGGAAGTGGAAGAGCTTATAGAATTCCCCAGGGTGATGCAAATCCTGCACTGGAGTGCTTAGGTTAACCTTATTTGACAAATGTGATAAACTGTCACCATTCTTGAGTATAAGGGAAAGGGCCCATGTAACAGAGTGTTTGCTTTTCCCCTCTGGCGTTTTGTACAAAGCAGATGTGCTTTCATTCACTCACTCCTGTAGTTCCATTGACAGGCCCACATCAACCTGTGTGATAGCAACATGGAGCAGATACTAGCTAATGGGGTTGAATCCACTATGTTTGCTCCTGCCCAAAATCATGGGAGGGTTGAGTTTAGGTCTATTTGTGCTTAAAAGAGAAGGAAAGGCAAAGTTTATAAATGGTACCATTAAATAGTGCTACTATTGATAAATAAAAACACTACACCTTTGGCTCTATTATAGCAAGAAAAACTTATGAAATCTTACTTTAAAGTTTCAGCTCGTTTGAATGAATGGTGCAGCCATCTTGGAAGTGGTATGCCCACTTCCTTTCCTTCAGCGTCTACACTGCGCATGCGCAACCTTCCTCCCCCCTCCCCTTAGGCCCACGTCCTCCATGTGCGCATGCGCAACCTTCCCTCATCAGCACTGCTGGATCGCTTCTGTTTAGGGGCCGGCTCAGAGGGTGATGAATGGAGAGCGCGCCTGCTTGTGCGCGCCGACTGCTTATCCACATTGCGCATGCGCCGCCTCTGTTCACAAGGCGTCAAGTCTGCGCAGGAGAGAGGCATCATGGGAACTTTATTCACACAGCTCGGCGGTTTTTTGTCCGGTTTGGCTTCAGAACCTGTAAACCATCACTATATGGGGAGACTTAAGGGCACTTTGAGACAATGGATGGTAAGCCTGCAGCTTGAGATTAACTGTTTTGTAGCCTTTCCTTCTCCTTTAAGTGTAAGATGATGGCCTGATATGCAGTGACAGTGAGTTAAGTGTTAGGGCTAGCTACTGTGACAGCAAATTTTCCAGTTTATAATGAGCAACTAATACTATAATGTGTGGAATTAGTGTTCCAGATATCTATATTAATCTAGAAAATCTCTGTGGAGACATCGTCAGTCAGTGCTGTATTAGGGAGGGGCAGATGGGGGGGCCCAAAGGCGCTATGTAAGGGACTCTTTCACCCCTTTGTGCTCTTGCACATGCTGCCCCGGGGGTTTGTTAATGACCCAGATTCTAATATTCACCTTCAGTAAAACGAGTATACAAAAAAGGGGCTGAAGGGCAATTGACAAAGACCAAATTGGCAGAATATTTTTTTGATAACTTTCAGTTTACTAACACTAAGGGGCACATTTACTAAGCAATTTTGAGAAAAAGTCGAGGAAGTTAATCCCATAATTAGTTTCTATTTCACACATTTTATAGGGGAAATTAATCCCAACATTGTTTTTCACTTCACACATTTTCAAGGGGAAGTTAATCCCATTTTTGTTTTCTATTTCAAATGTAAATTAAACACATTATTGTTTTTCAAGAATGGCAATAAATTTGCGAACCTTTCGAAAGATTCGCGAAATGGCGAAAATGTTGCATGGAAAAAGTTGTCACCCGCGACTATTCTTTTGAGGCCTGCGACTATTCTTGCGACAATTTCGACACACGACTATTCTTTTGACAATTTCTGGATGCGCCACTATTCTTGCGACAATTTTTGGACACGCTCCGAATTTTTCTGCTGCAAATTTTTTCATCCGTTTCGTGAAACAATCCGCCAATGGCGAAACGCGGAAATTCGCCGCGAGTCCATGCCTGCCGAAACATTTTGCCCATCACTATAAATAAGGTGTTTTGCACTCAATTATGTTTAGTTTCACCCATTTATACATATTTTAATTCTGATTGGCCTTTGCTATTATTCTTAATATTTTCAGAACATCAGCAAATGTTTTTATAGCTACACTTTTTGTCATATTTTTTTAATAACAGTTAAATAATTCCGTTAGTTGGGCATTTTTTTTTGGACATTGAACAAATACACCACTATTTTTTTCAGCAATGTATTTCTTTATTTTTTATGCTTCAAAATTTTAGAAAGTGTCAAATCACTCTGGCCATATTTTTACATATCTAGAAATGTATGCAGTATATAAGCAATTTTATTTACAGCTTTTAAAAAAAAAATCGAACAAAATAAAACCAGTAAGTTATTATGTTCACAAACACTCCTCTGTTGAAGAAAAAATAGTCACTGGTAATAAAAGGCACAGAGAAAAAACTGCAGTGACATTTTATTAGTCTAATTAACTGCGTTGTAACATATTGCAACAATTTTCCACATGCTAACACTGAAAATGAAATTGATAACTGGGCAGTACACTTGTCTTTAATACCTAATGAAAGTTGAAATATTTCTGTATATCTGTCATTATTTCTCACATGGCCTGTAAACTCTATGATTAATTGTTAGAAAGAGGATCAGGCAAATTAAAACAAATGAAGTTGTACTGCATTTGATTTATACATTCTAATTACTCACGCAATATAATTTCAATAGTTTTGAAAGAGTCACTCGTTCTGTTCCTTGTAGGCTGCCATTAATCTCATTAGAAACCATTACGAATATCATTTTTATCGTGTAGTACAGTTCAATAGGAAGGAAAAAAATAATGAACTGAAGCTTTGCTGTAAGATCATTAGCGTATTAATTTCACAATGCTGCTCTCATGTTCATTTTATATTCACTATGGAACAGATTTGGTTGATCCAGCGTGGGACTGACAGCTAGCAGTTGTTAAGGTGACTCTTTATAAGTCAATCACAAAAGAACTAACAAGTTTAAATATGTTTTAACACTCTGATAGCATGTAATATTGCAATATGGCAGCATGTAATGAAGATTCAATCAAGTACAATAAATAGATCACAAACCTGGAAAACCCCAGCTCCCAAGCATTCTGGATAACAGGTCCAATACCTATACTATGAGTTAAGGTGGCCATACACGGGCCGATTCTAGGTGCCAATATTGGTCCCTTAGACCGATTCGGCAGCTAATCGGCCTGTGTAGGGGCACCAACGGCAGGCCTGCCAGACCGATATCTGGCCAGATATCGATCAGGCAGGTTGAAAAATTTAGTCGGATGGGGACCGTATCAGCTCGTTGATGCGGTCCCCAATCCAACTTCTCCTGTACCCTGTGTTCTAATTTGATCATTTGGCCCCAGGGCCAAATGACTGAATTAGCCTGGATTCGCCTGATATCGCCCACCCGTAGGTGGGGGATATTGGGAGAAGATCCGCTTGCTTGGCAACATTTTTCAAGCGAGCGGATCTGAAGGTGTATAGCCACCTTTATTTACAAGCCACTGTTTAGACAGAAACTGCTTTAAACATGGACTTTTATTAAGTATTTTTATCGCTCAAGTTTTTTTTTCATAGCAATTTATTGTATTTGTAAGATAAGATACATGGTATAAGATTAATTATTAGATAAGGTCTTAAAAACAGCAGTTCATCATCACAGGCCTTCATATATGGATATTTGGAAGGGTCTCAGTTTCTGGTCTACATCTAAAAATTATATGGGAATGAAAAGTACCATTCTTATGTAACCTGTTGTCAGCCTAGAGCCTTTCACACTTAGGGGCACATTCATGAAAACACGAGTTCGAATCCCGAATGGGATAAATTTGGATTGGATACGCTAATTTCTTAAGATCGCAAATATCACAAATATGCTTACGAAAAAATCGTATTAGATAATATCGTATTGGCAATCCGAAAGTCACAAAGTTTTCGTACCAAACGATAGTAAAATACAGGAAAACCTTTCCAATGGCACTGTGCAGCTCCAACCTGGCCCAAGGAAAGTCACGATAACGAAGCTTGAATGAATCCGAAACTTTCGTACTCGGCGCGGCAATACGTTTTTGTTGCACAAATTTTTGTCGCAAAGTACGGAAAAGTCACGACAAATACTAAAAAGTCGCCTAAAATACGCTCGGAGCGTCCGAACAAATGCTCGGAGCGTTCATGGATTCGTAAATGTCCCCCTTATTGTTGTGCTGGCATTGACCCATTCTTCAAGCAATTATAAATATTTAATAGTGACCTCATCTTAAAAGGTTTGCAATCCCCCCCACAAAAAAAAAAACAAATTTATAAAGCACAACTTGTGCACACAGTGTTTTACATTAGGAAAATAAATTAACAAAGTGATTAATACAGCAATAAAATGAAAAAAAAATCTGCTTCATTGTTTCATGAGTCAGAACCAGCAGTGTAAAAAGGGAGCAACTGCTGGTTTTGACTCATGAAACAATAAACTGGTTTTGTATTATTTATTTATATCTCATTTACAGGTAACTTTAAAACCACTAAAAATGTATTGACTAAAATATATTGGCAAGAATTACATTTTTATTCCATTTTTATTTATGAATTTACACTCCCCTTCAAAACAAAACACCTAAAAAGATTAACAACTTTACTGTGGTACTAGTGTAAAGCTTCATGATGGAGGAAAAAACTAGAAAGGGTAAAAAAATTTTTTCGTGGAGTCATATTCTGTAGGAAAAAATGTCACATGCCTTCACTAACTTTCACAGCCGAACCTAACATCATCAAAGAACTCTAAGTACACGGATGCTGGTACAATTAAGTACATTTATGCCAGTAAAAGTTTTTAAATGGAGACGGTTTCCCACTTCTCATACACAGGTGTTTTCATTTATCACTCGGAGGAAATGACTTTTTTTACACCTAATTTAATCTGAAGCTATTCACAGTTGAAATGTTCAGTAACATTGACCTACCCGTGCAGGTGGTCTTTCTAGCAGGCATTGGTTAATCTTTCCCGTTGGAGAGACAGATTAAATGTACAGGCTTATTTAGCCCAATTTGCTAAAATAACAGCTGCTACAAATTAAAGGCAAGTTTAAGAGCCTCTACACACCGAGTAAGTTCCTCCGCTTCTTTCTGCATTGTGAGGGATAGTCTAATGGCTGCACACTGATATACAGTCGTGCAAAATAAGCAGGGAAATATTTGATTGTTAATAAAGAATCAATAAGTATAAGAAGCAATGACTAATGAATGGGTGAACTGCCTGTTGACTAAAAGTCATTTTTTTTTTAAAGGCAATTACTGATGCAGTGAACAGTTTTACTGCTTAGCCACAGGCATTGCCTGTTTTTAATAACTAATGAACACAAGAAGGCTAATTTTATTTGGGAAGATTTCTTAGCAATGAATTAATGTTGCACTTTGCAAAATCCTTTGCATGGCTTGTATTTTATACTAGGGTTACAAGTGTTTTGGAATAATATAAATATTATTGCAGTAAATTAGAGGGATGATTTGGTAGAAAGAGGCTGTCCTATTTGATAGCCCGTAGATAAAGCTGTTTGTGGCACAACTGTTAACCACTTCAGTGGCAGTGGAAAGGAAAATGTTCTAGAAGGTAAAACTATGGAAAAGTATGTTAGAAACCCGGAGAAACTGATGACTGAAATAGACCACGTGGCCCACCCAGTCTGCCCCCTTTCCAATGTGCTGTAAAAACTTCAGACCTCATTTGGTTTTTAATTGGAGCACATTATCATCGCAATATGCATGCATCTCACAACTATAAAGTAAAAAATAAATGAATAGGTAGACTTAATTCTACTAGATACGAGTAAATACAGCAATACCATGCAATGCACAGACTTAAAGCAAAGCCTGGGAAAGTTACTATTCTGACTCCAATTGCTGTGATAATGGCTGTTTCCCCTGAGACCCCTCTCCCTGGGCCTGTATGGAGCTGGGCACAGTCACTGTGGGCAATCTTTGCCAGATAGCAGAACTCACCAGACACTTGGGATCCACAAAGGGTTGTTTATTTGTTGTGGGTTAACAAACGTTGGGGGTGGATGGACAAATGCTGGAGGTCAAAAGAAATATGCTTTCCCAACCCCTGGAGTAGCTCCTCACACATAGAAAGCAGGAACATGAATGGCATGATGGGAGGAACTGACGTCACACATAAGGAAGGGAATGGGAGGGTATACAGGCTTAGAAGTAAACAAGTTGTAATGCTACCTTGGTCACTAGGTGGCAGCATAACAATGAAAACACATATAACCCATTAACTATAAAACATGATATACATTATTAACTGCTGGGGCAGCACACTCCCCGTCTGGTATCTTTAGGTACCACTATATCATAAACATTACAGTAGTTATGAAATTGCAAAATAAACATAAGTGTAATTTTGCTTGAAGATCCTTCCTGTGACCTGGAAGACAAAAGAGAGAAACAAGCACGCAATGCAACAAACTTGGCATTTTAAACTGTATGTCATAGCAGGTTCCTTTGTAAGTCTCTTACTTCAAGCACATTAAGAGTTCAATGCTCAAAAGGTAAGAGCAGTATAAGTTCAGTGATGGGACGACTGAAAGTCTTTGTGGTACCATCCTTGGCAACCCTCACTTCCACCTTACGTACCTTACCATCATCACTGGGAATGATCTTTGTAATAAGTCCCAATGGCCAATCGATCCTCTGAGCTTGTTGGTCTTTTAGTAGGATAAGGTCTCCTACTTGTAGATTAGGAGTCAGTCTTTGCCACTTTCTGCGTCCTTGCAAAAGGGTGAGGTATTCCTTCTTCCATCTGTTCCAGAAGTAGTTGGCCAGGTGTTGCACACGCTTCCACTGACTCTGGTAGAGGTTCCCAGCTGCAAAGTCACCAGGTGGAACAGGAGCATTCCCCATTTTCTGGGTGAGAAGAGTGGCTGGGGTAAGGATGACTGGAAATTCTGGATCTGTAGACACTGGAACTAGAGGTCTTGAATTGATTATGGCAGACACTTCTGCGAGGAATGTAGTAAGGATCTCATGAGTGAGCCTTGTGGAATTCAAATCCATCAACATGGAGTCCAATATTCTACGCGTGATGCCTATCATTCTTTCCCAAGATCCACCCATGTGGGAAGAATGAGGAGGATTGAAGATCCATGTGCAACCATTGCTGGCTAAATAGTCTTTGACAGGCTGAGTGTCAAACTGTAGCTCTCTGCAGGCTCCAGTGAAGTTAGTCCCACAGTCTGATCTCAACAGTCTCACTGGCCCTCTGATTGCAAGGAATCGCCTAAGAGCATTGATAAAGCTTGAGGTATCCATAGACTCTATGACCTCAATGTGTACTGCACGCACACTCATGCAGGTGAACAACACTGCCCACCGTTTGTTATATGCTTCACCACCTCGAGTCCTCCCTGCCATAACTGTCCATGGCCCAAAGACATCCAGGCCAACATGAGTGAAGGGAGGATCAGTGCTCAACCTGTCAGCTGGCAATTCTGACATCTGTTGTTGTTGAATTTTCCCCCTTAGTTTACGGCACTGGATACACTTGAGAATCACATTACTTATCTGTCTTTTTGCACCAATAATCCAAAGTCCTGCAGCTCTTATAGCACCCTCAGTAAAATGTCTGCCTTGGTGCTTGACTTGCTCGTGGTGATGGCGAATAAGCAATGTGGCAATGTGATGGTGACCAGGTATTATCAAAGGATTTTGTTCATTTCCTTGTATTGTGGCCTTGTTCAAGCGGCCACCAACCCTTAACATGCCATCACTGTCAATTACTGGGTTCAGGTTGGCAATAGGACTATTTTTGGAAATGTTTTCCTTATTAAGAATGCATCTGGTTTCTGCAGAAAATACATGCTGTTGCACACAGCGTATGATGATTCGCTCACCTTGAGCAATATCTGCTGCAGTGGGAGATTTGTGGCATAAGTGCCAGCCATAACAGGCCTTAGCATCCTTGGATTGTGTATGGTAACAGTGTGCAATATGAACTAACCTTGCAATTGTGCGTACAAGTCTTGTCCACGTGGAGAAGCGTTCAAAGCGCTGACAACCTAAGTTGAATCCTTGCTCAGCTCTTGTAGCAAGTGCTGAAACTTTAGGTCGAATTTCAGGGTCTCTGTCAGGATCTAGGAGACTGAAGACATCTGCAGTAGTTGTAGCCTTTGAGTGATCCAGTAAGAATTCAGGACCCATTAGCCAGGAAGTACCTGCAAAGACAGCTGTGGACACTGGCCTGGTTGCATGGTCTGCAGGGTTAATTTCAGATGGTACATAATGCCACTGTTCAGGTTTGGTAGATTTCCTGATTCTTTCTACTCGATTGCTCACATACACATAAAAGCGTCTTGTCTGATTGTATATGTAGCCTAGAACAACCTTACTGTCTGTGTAGAATTTAACAGCATCAATGTGAATATCCAGCTCACACAAAATAAAGTCTGCAATCTCAACTGCTAATACAGCTCCACAAAGTTCAAGTCTTGGGATGGTGTGCTCAGGTTTTGGTGCTAACTTAGCCTTGCCAAAGAGAAAACCTATATGAGGTTGACCACAGGTGTCTCTTACCTTCAGGTAGGCCACAACTGCTATGGCTTCAGTAGATGCATCTGAGAAAATGTGGATCTCTCTCCTCTGACTTTCAGCAAGGGAAGTTGAAGTGTAGCACCTAGGTATGTGGAGTTCCTCTAGGTCCTTTAGAGATTGCTTCCAAGACTCCCATTTTGTTTGTTTATCAGTTGGTAAAGGAGTGTCCCAGTCTTTAACAGTCTCTGATAGCTGTCTTAGTAAAGATTTACCTTGTATGGTGATGGGTGCTACAAACCCCAGTGGGTCATACAGGCTGTTCACTACTGACAGGACACCACGCCTTGTAAATGGTTTGTCTGTGGTGGTAACCTGGAAACCAAATGTGTCGTTCAACAAGTCCCATCTTAAGCCAAGGCTTCTTTGAATGGGTGGACTGTCTACTCCCAAATTTAAGTCTTTAAATTCTGTGGCATGATCATCAGTTTGAAAGGCTTTCATTACGGCAGTGCTGTTTGAAGCAATCTTATGGAGTCTCAGGTTGGCCTCGGAGAGCATGCTTTGTGTCCTCTTAAGCAGGTTGATAGCCTCTTCATCTGTTGGTAAAGATTTTAGGCCGTCATCCACGTAGAAGTCTCTTTCTACAAAATGCTGTGCATCTGCACCATACTCATTTTCACCTTCGCGAGCAGTCCTTCTTAGGCCATATGTTGCGACAGCAGGTGATGGACTGTTACCAAAGACATGCACTTTCATGCGATATTCGATCACTTCACTGTTGATGTCATTGTCGTGGTGCCAGAGGAATCCGAGGAAATTTCTGTGATCCTCTCGTACGATAAAACAATGGAACATCTGCTGGATATCAGCTGTGATTGCAACTGGCTCCCTTCTGAACCTCATGAGCACTCCCACAAGGTTGTTAGTTAGGTTGGGACCAGTGAGAAGAACATCATTGAGAGATATACCTTGATACTTGGCACTTGAGTCGAATACCACCCTGATTTGTTTTGGTTTGCGGGGGTGATACACGCCAAAGGAAGGTAGGTACCAAAACTCATCATGTTCTTGTAGTGGCGGAGCTGGGTCTGTGTGATCATTTTCAAATATTTTCTTCATAAATGCGACAAAGTGGTCTTTCATTTCAGGCTTGCTCTTAAGATTTCTCTGTAGTGAAGCAAATCTGGAAATGGCTTGCTCACGATTGTTTGGCAGTTTGGTTCTGGTAGTACGGAATGGTAAGGGTGCAACCCAACTGTTGGAATTGTCTTTGAAGAATTCATTGTCCATTATTCTGATGAACTCTTTATCCTCAATGGAAGGTGCAATTTTGTTGTCATCATTTGTAGTATGAAAAACTGTAATCCCAAAGCTGTCATCACAAGAAGTAGGAGTGACACTGGTTGCTGGGATCATATCCTTAGTATTCTCTTTCACCTCAAAATGATGAGGGCATGGTCTGAAGTGAGTAGTGCGTCCGCTTCTCAATACATGAGTTTTGTAGGAGTCTACTTCAGATGGCCTGTGCATTTTGTCAAGGCACACATCACCCACTATTACCCAGCCTAAGTCAAGTCTTTGTGCATAGGGAGCATCATGAGGACCATTGCACTGCTGGCGTACCTTATGGACCCTAAGAATGTCTCTACCCAACAAGAGCAGGATATCAGCATCTTTGTCCATGGCAGGAATTTGGTTGGCCAAGTGCCTTAAGTGGGGTTGGTAGTATGCAGCTTCTGGTGTAGGAATCTCCTCCCTGTTGTTAGGGAT
Organism: Xenopus tropicalis; assembly: GCF_000004195.4. Lineage (NCBI taxonomy): Eukaryota > Metazoa > Chordata > Amphibia > Anura > Pipidae > Xenopus > Xenopus tropicalis. The sequence goes on from NC_030680.2 coordinate 50,412,657, forward strand.
TTCATCACATTCAATTAAAGTAGGTAAAGGTAGATGAATGTTACCTTTGATTGAAGAGACGACATACCCGTTAGCCCTTCTGCCCAGAGTCTCTATGCGACCGGCACAGGTATTGAGGGTATATGGTGATGCATCTCCCTTGATGTTGAAAATCTCAAAGAACTGTGGTCTTGCAAGAGATCTGTTGCTTTGGTCATCAAGGATGGCATAAATCCTGATCGCCTTCTCTGGTTGTCCTTCAGGATATACTTGTACTAGGCATACCTTGGCACAGCATTTGGCACTGCAACCTTCCCCGCAGACTTCAGTGCATGAAGTTGAAATCTTTGGTGAAGCTGGAACATGCCCCTGTTCCTCCCCGCCATGAGTTGAGGCAGGGGTTGGAGGCTGCAGATTATCAGGAGGAGGAGTTGGATGCATTGCTGCAACATGCTTGTCACTATTGCACTCTGCACACTTAATAACCATCTTACAGTCTTTTGCAAAATGGTCTGAGGAAGCGCAGCACTTATAGCAGACCCCACACTTCTGGAGAATCTCCTTGCGCTCCTGTAAAGACTTTGCCCTGAACCCACAACATTTTTTAAGCGGGTGTGGTTTCTTGTGAATTGGGCACTGACGATTGGGATCCTCAGTTTTCCCAAAAGAGGAAGATTTGTCAGTGTAAGAGACTGTGGTTGGAGGAACTTCTGTCTTTCTGACTGACACTGTTCTCCGCAACTCTTTGTGTTTAGCAGCTGCATTGTCGTGCTTTGAAAATGATGAAGCAGGAGGGTTAGGCTCACTGAAGCTAAAACTGGGATCATTCTTGGTCCAGGCATAGTCACTGATGAACTTGCAGAAATATGAGAATGGAGGAAAAGATACATTATATTGTTTCTTGTACCTTGAGCCCGTTGTGGCCCATTTCTCTTGCAATCCATAAGGCAGCTTCAATACTACTGGGTTTACACCATGTGCAGTGTCCAAGTAGCTGAGTCCTGACAGGCGAGGATCTGCCTTAGCTAACTCTAGCTCCATCAGAAGGTCACTAAGTTCTTGCAGCTTGCGATTGTCTTTGTTAGTTATTTTTGGGAAGTTTTGCAGTCTCTTAAACAAGGCATTTTCTATGGCTTCAGAGCTCCCGTAGGTTTGCTCAAGCCTTCCCCAGGCCGCAGCAAGGCCTGCATCTGGGTAGTCAACATGTACAGCTCTGGACCAAGCCACTTAATAAGTAAGTCAAGTTCCTCCTTGGCAGTGAGGTTGAGGTCAGCAATAGCAGCTTTAAAGGTTGATTTCCAGGCTCTGTAACTCTCTGGACAATCGTCAAACCTTGAGAGACTGATGTTTATGAGCTCACGACGTATCATATACCTGGCGAAGTCAGATAAGTCTGATCTCTCACTCTTTGGTGCCTGAGTAACATGTGGAACCCTGGGGTTGTATAAGCTTTCTGGCGTATAAAGGTGAGATGAACCAGGATAGAATGAAGTGGCATGAGCATTCAGCAGTGGTTTAGTCTCTAAGGCCTTTGCTGGCTGTAGCTTACTGCTGCAGTCCACCTGAGTGATGGTAGGAGGCAGTATTTTGTGCTGTGTGACAATGTCTGTGCGGCTGACCTGTTGCTGTGCCGGCATTTGCAGCTCTGCAGGTTGGGCACTGTAAGGAACAGCGGTATTAGAAGTGACAGGTATAAGAGACTGACCTGTACTGTGGGTTGCAGGGGTTGTCCCTGGACGTTGCAAGCTTGGTTCTTTGGCATTAGATGCATCCTGGTTTAGTACATATTTACTTGTGCGTTCAACAGGATCTTCAGACTCTGTTGGAATAAGGCAGTCCTGATCATGTACTCCTCCCAGTGCTTGTTCAAGAACCTTTAACCTCGCAATAGCTGAAGCCTTTTCTTTCTCCATTTGAAGAATTTCTAATTCGGCTTCCATTTCTGCCTTTTTACGGGCAGCTTCTGCTTGCTGGCGTGCGGCCTCAGTTGCAGCTTCAGCCTGCTTGCGTGCAGCTTCAGCTTGCTTGTGTGCGGCCTCAGCTGCTGCCTCTGATTGCTGGCGTGCAGCCTCAGCTTGCATCTCTGCTCTAAGACTTGCCTCTCTTTTAGCAAAGGAAACTTGCACCTTAGCTGCTTCTGCATTGGCGCGGGCCTCTATAAGCTTGTCACTCAGTGCTGATTTCCTAAAGTGAGAGGTTTTAGAAGATCTTGATGTAAGCTTTGATGACGTGGATCTGTGAGACCTGGTCTCTTGCAGGTGTGCAATCCTGAGCTCTGCCTTCTCTTTAGCACTTAGCACCAGAAGGTCTCTCTCTTGATCTAAGGCCTCAGTTTTGCTCAGCTCTGCTAAGGATTCCACTATATTAGTGTCCTTTAAGAAGGAAGTATACTTAGCGGACAGACGCTGATAACGCTCATAGGTGGAAGATAAGCGATTTATACAGTCTCTTAAATCAGCTGCGTCATTATTAGAATATGAAAGAACTGACATGCAGCGTACAGTTCTATTCCATAAGTCTGATAAACTGCTTGACAACTCATCCCTTGTAGCCTCATAGTTTTCTCTAGACTTTTGAGATGGTTTTATTATACGCTTGGATCTAACACTTTGCTCTGCAGTATGTATGGGATTTTATCCCTGGATGTCTGTGAGCTCTGGTTCATGGTGTACTTGCTCAGATTCACCTGCAAATGAATGCACAGAGCCTTGCTGGGACATTTTGCACTTTTGGTGAAAAAGGTTACTGTCTCTTTAAGAAGCTTATAGCAGTGGTAGGTGTGCAGGACAAACTGCAGTAGTGTTATAGCAGGACCAAGATAATGTGTTTAGCCAGTTATAAAGGATATACGGCACCTTAATATTCACAGGGTACAGACTGCACTTGTACAATCAGGTGCTTGCAGGGAGTTGTGAGCTGGCATTAAGCTTGGATGCAGACTGAATATAAATAGCTGCCTGTGAGTGGAGACTTGATGGAACAGGCACTCTGACAGCAGGTTATGGAATTCTATTTCTTTTGACTATTCTGACTCCAATTGCTGTGATAATGGCTGTTTCCCCTGAGACCCCTCTCCCTGGGCCTGTATGGAGCTGGGCACAGTCCCTGTGGCCAATCTTTGCCAGATAGCAGAACTCACCAGACACTTGGGATCCACAAAGGGTTGTTTATTTGTTGTGGGTTAACAAACGTTGGGGGTGGATGGACAAATGCTGGAGGTCAAAAGAAATATGCTTTCCCAACCCCTGGAGTAGCTCCTCACACATAGAAAGCAGGAACATGAATGGCATGATGGGAGGAACTGACGTCACACATAAGGAAGGGAATGGGAGGGTATACAGGCTTAGAAGTAAACAAGTTGTAATGCTACCTTGGTCACTAGGTGGCAGCATAACAATGAAAACACATATAACCCATTAACTATAAAACATGATATACATTATTAACTGCTGGGGCAGCACAGTTACTGTATTCAGGCTTTGCCCTCTTCGTGACTAAGCCCTCTCTGTATACTCCAACTACAGCTCTCTGTATACTCTAATTACAGCTCTGTGCATGCTGTAATAAGTTGCAGTAGCAGCAGCTCAGTGCTACGGCCAGGATTTCTATATAATATAATATAATACAGAGGATACCTTTTAGGCCCAGGCCGACTTCTATCCTGCCTGAGTAACTACAGTGCCATTAACTGCTGTAAAAACAGAAAGGAAATAGCACAAGACTAACAAGCAGCCTGCGGAAATAGTTTTACCCCAAAAACTAGAAGTATAATGAGGCGTTAATGTGTATATACTAATATTGTGCGAAATGGGAGTCAAAATTTGCCGCAACATTTTTGGCGTTTTACAAATATTTTAAAAGATTTGCAAATTTTTCGGTGAAGCAAAGCAGGACAGATTGGCTCATCACTAGATTTTACATCTTCTTATAACATCAAGTTTATTTTTCTATCATATCTAATGTGGTATTGTTCAATATCTATCTTGTACCCTGTCTCGTTTCAATAAACTGCATCCAGAAAAGCCATTTTGCTGCAAAATTTTCATAATTGTTGCTGATGGAGGATGCAATTTCTTCCATCAAGTATATGTCGTTTACTGTTTTATACCATTCTGTCCTGCTTGGGATTTTTGTTCTTCTCCAGTGTATCGGTATTAAAGACTTGGCCATCATTAGTAACTGAATTAGTTTTAAGTTTATCAAATGTTTCAATTCGGTGGTATAATAGGTTCGTTAAGGGATTTTTCTGCAGTTGTATGCCTGTAATGCTAGCACAGTCTGTTAATACTGCTGACCAAAGTTCATTTAAAGCTGGACAGAGATGAGAAACAATACTCCTGTCTGAGCCACATCTCCAACATCTATCAGTTGGGGTAAGACCCATTTGTTTTAGTTTAGCTGAAGTCCTATACCATCTGGAAAGTAGCTTATATGAGTATTCCTGGTATTTATTGCTAATTGAACACTTAGCAGTAATTTTAAAGATATTTTCCCAGTCTTGTTCAGGGATAGATATTTTTAGGTTTTTTTCCCAGTATGAGATGTAGGAAGGATTTGCTTTATATTTGTAACTTAGCATCATTTTAAAGGAGACATATACAATAAATTTTCACTTTATCTTAAAAAGCAGCTAACACAGAAAAATTGAATACAATAAAGTTTATTTTCTACTTACTCTTCAAGAAGGCTGTTAAATCCCTGCTGAAACACTGCAGCCCCTCCCATCCACAGGGCTTCCTGCCAGAAGCAAGTCTCTATCTTCAGCTCGGGCCGCCGGCCCTAGCTTCTTTCCCATAGACACGCTGCAGCCAATGAGAGAGGAGTGGGCGTGAGATGTGGGCGGGGACTTTGGTGATGTCATTTCCCCGCCCACGTCAGTCACGCTGGGGTCCTGCTCTCTTGTTCTGCTCCCAGCCCCGCCCAGCCCTCCTGAAAAGCTGTTCACTTGGCTGGCAGCGTCTGTGACTCGATCCTTGTAAGTAAGCCTCTTAAATCTCTTTATTGAAAAATAATATTTTGCCAAAAAAAACGTTTTTCATACTAAAGGAGTCTATTCTATAGACTGTACCTAATGAAAAGAAATGTGTTTGTTTTTACATGCAACTCCCTGCAACTTGTACTTTGACACCTAAACTGTTTTTTTTTTGTATTTTCTCCTGCAACAACTCCCTGCAACTTGTACTTTAACACCTAAACTGGGGTTTTTTTGTATTTTCTCCTGCAACAACTCCCTGCAACTTGTACTTTGACACCTAAACTGTTTTTTTTTGTATTTTCTCCTGCAACAACTCCCTGCAACTTGTACTTTGAAACCTAAACTGTTTTTTTTTTGTATTTTCTCCTGCAACAACTCCCTGCAACTTGTACTTTGACACCTAAACTGTTTTTTTTTTTTGTATTTTCTCCTGCAACAACTCCCTGCAACTTGTACTTTGACACCTAAACTGTTTTTTTTTTGTATTTTCTCCTGCAACAACTCCCTGCAACTTGTACTTTGACACCTAAACTGGGTTTTTTTGTATTTTCTCCTGCAACAACTCCCTGCAACTTGTACTTTGATACCTAAACTGGGTTTTTTTTGTATTTTCTCCTGCAACAACTCCCTGCAACTTGTACTTTGATACCTAAACTGGGTTTTTTTTGTATTTTCTCCTGCAACAACTCCCTGCAACTTGTACTTTGATACCTAAACTGGGGTTTTTTTGTATTTTCTCCTGCAACAACTCCCTGCAACTTGTACTTTGACACCTAAACTGGGTTTTTTTTGTATTTTCTCCTGCAACAACTCCCTGCAACTTGTACTTTGATACCTAAACTGGGTTTTTTTTTGTATTTTCTCCTGCAACAACTCCCTGCAACTTGTACTTTGATACCTAAACTGGGTTTTTTTTGTATTTTCTCCTGCAACAACTCCCTGCAACTTGTACTTTGATACCTAAACTGGGGGTTTTTTTGTATTTTCTCCTGCAACAACTCCCTGCAACTTGTACTTTGATACCTAAACTGGGTTTTTTTTTGTATTTTCTCCTGCAACAACTCCCTGCAACTTGTACTTTGATACCTAAACTGGTTTTTTTTGGTATTTTCCCCTGCAACAACTCCCTGCAACTTGTACTTTGATACCTAAACTGGGTTTTTTTGGTATTTTCTCCTGCAACAACTCCCTGCAACTTGTACTTTGACACCTAAACTGTTTTTTTTTTGTATTTTCTCCTGCAACAACTCCCTGCAACTTGTACTTTGACACCTAAACTGGGTTTTTTTTGTATTTTCTCCTGCAACAACTCCCTGCAACTTGTACTTTGATACCTAAACTGGGTTTTTTTTTTGTATTTTCTCCTGCAACAACTCCCTGCAACTTGTACTTTGACACCTAAACTGGGTTTTTTTTGTATTTTCTCCTGCAACAACTCCCTGCAACTTGTACTTTGATACCTAAACTGGGTTTTTTTTTGTATTTTCTCCTGCAACAACTCCCTGCAACTTGTACTTTGATACCTAAACTGGGTTTTCTTTTTGTATTTTCTCCTGCAACAACTCCCTGCAACTTGTACTTTGATACCTAAACTGGGTTTTTTTTTGTATTTTCTCCTGCAACAACTCCCTGCAACTTGTACTTTGATACCTAAACTGGTTTTTTTTGGTATTTTCCCCTGCAACAACTCCCTGCAACTTGTACTTTGATACCTAAACTGGGGTTTTTTTGTATTTTCTCCTGCAACAACTCCCTGCAACTTGTACTTTGACACCTAAACTGGGTTTTTTTTGTATTTTCTCCTGCAACAACTCCCTGCAACTTGTACTTTGACACCTAAACTGGGTTTTTTTTTTGTATTTTCTCCTGCAACAACTCCCTGCAACTTGTACTTTGACACCTAAACTGGGTTTTTTTTTATTTTCTCCTGCAACAACTCCCTGCAACTTGTACTTTGACACCTAAACTGGGTTTTTTTTTGTATTTTCTCCTGCAACAACTCCCTGCAACTTGTACTTTGACACCTAAACTGGCCGTTTTTTTTTGTATTTTCCCCTGCAACAACTCCCTGCAACTTGTACTTTGACACCTAAACTGGGGTTTTTTTTGTATTTTCTCCTGCAACAACTCCCTGCAACTTGTACTTTGACACCTAAACTGGGTTTTTTTTTGTATTTTCTCCTGCAACAACTCCCTGCAACTTGTACTTTGACACCTAAACTGGCTGTTTTTTGGTATTTTCTCCTGCAACAACTCCCTGCAACTTGTACTTTGACACCTAAACTGGCCGTTTTTTGGTATTTTCTCCTGCAACAACTCCCTGCAACTTGTACTTTGACACCTAAACTGGCTGTTTTTTGGTATTTTCCCCTGCAACAACTCCCTGCAACTTGTACTTTGACACCTAAACTGGCCGTTTTTTGGTATTTTCTCCTGCAACAACTCCCTGCAACTTGTACTTTGACACCTAAACTGGCCGTTTTTTGGTATTTTCTCCTGCAACAACTCCCTGCAACTTGTACTTTGACACCTAAACTGGCTGTTTTTTGGTATTTTCCCCTGCAACAACTCCCTGCAACTTGTACTTTGACACCTAAACTGGCTGTTTTTTGGTATTTTCTCCTGCAACAACTCCCTGCAACTTGTACTTTGATACCTAAACTGGCCGTTTTTTGGTATTTTCCCCTGCAACAACTCCCTGCAACTTGTACTTTGATACCTAAACTGGCTGTTTTTTGGTATTTTCTCCTGCAACAACTCCCTGCAACTTGTACTTTGATACCTAAACTGGCTGTTTTTTGGTATTTTCCCCTGCAACAACTCCCTGCAACTTGTACTTTGATACCTAAACTGGCTGTTTTTTGGTATTTTCTCCTGCAACAACTCGTAAAGATCAGGCAGCAGCACAGGACAGCTATGTGCAGACTGGTAACAGATACACAGGCAGGGAGGTGGGAGGGGTTTTCCCTGCTACAGCAGAGTTCAGCCTGTCAGTCAGTGCTGTGACCATTTCCTGTGGGAGAATGAAGAGACACTCCCATCTCTCATTTCAGTTTAGCTTCAGAGGAGTGAAGATCTCTCTGCAGCTCTGATATAAAAACGATTTTAGCAGGTAAAATGCATTCAAATCGTTTTTTTTCTGCAAGATTACATAGATTGAAGAAATATGAATCATATAACTGAATATGAAGGTGATATGAAATGTCTCCTTTAAATAGGAAGGAGATCACATGGGGGAGTCTAGACTGAGCTTGCACACAAATTTTCAAAGCCAGAAAAAATTAGGAGAGTCAAATTTTCAAGGTTTATGTTAAGTATAAAATGACGTATTTTTTTGATATCGTCATTTATCATTTTTAGACCATCTTTCCTGGTTTTGAAGTACTGTCGGGGTTTGGTTTGTCATTGTAGGAAGGATATTCCTCAGCTTTGGATTTCGTCTCCCAAAGGCCATGAAATATCCTGTATCTATAATATCTGGTAAGTACTCTTTGTTATGAGTAGTGGAAACAGTGGGGAGGGGTATGTGGCTAATTTTAATTTCTGGTTCAAGCTGAACAAGGTAGACAAGGTGTTACCTAATAGAGGATGGGGGTCCTGGTTTCTCATCCCTGTACTCCCTCTTGCCCAAACTTTTGAGCAAAGTGTCCCTTATTTTTGTACATACTATTTTTATTGACCTGGCTTTTTTTCCTTTCCCATATATAATGATCTAGTATGGCCTTAAGTTCTTTCAACATCTTTGCAGGGAGAAGGGTTGAAATTTAGAGATGTAGCGAACTGTTCGCCGGCGAACTAATTCGCGTGAACTTTGGGTTCGCCGCGGTTTTTTTTTGGTGCCGCGTTTTTTCGCTTCGTTTTATCGCCTATGCATATACATAGGAATAGCTTGCGTTTTGGGTTTTTTTGCGTTATTTTTTTGCGTTTTTTTTTTTTTGCGTTATTTTTTTGCGGTTTTTTTTTGCGGGTTTTTTTTTGGCGTTTTTTTACAAGTATTTTTCAGAGAAGATTTTGCCCTTGATTCCCCTCCTGCATGCCACTGTCCAGGTCGTGGCACCCTTTAAACAACTTTAAAATCAGTTTTCTGGCCAGAAATGGCTTTTCTAGGTTTTAAAGTTCGCCTTCCCATTGAAGTCTATGGGGTTCGCAAAGTTCGCGAATATTCGCGAGTTTTGCCGAAAGTCCGCGAACGGGTTCGCGAACATTTTCGGCGATGTTCGCTACATCACTATTGAAATTATTTGAAACAAATATAGAAATTTTGGCAGGATTGACATTTTTATTGTATTGATCTTTCATAACCATTTAAATCTTTTAGTACTCCAGTTTTGCAAAGTTTTTCGGGTGTCTTCTAAAAGGGGTTTGTAGTTAAGATCATATATAGAGAGTCTACATCAGGCGAGATCTGAATTCCCAGGAACTTGATGTTTTTTTGTTTGCCATTTGAAGGGGGAAGTAGATATTAAATGCTCCATCAGGTCTCTTGACAGAGAAAGCAGGGGAAACTCAGATTTATACAGCCTAGATTTCTATATAATACAGACCTTTTGGGTCCAGGCTGATGTCCATGCTGCCAGAGTGACTACAATGAGATTAACTGCTGTAAACAAACAGCAAATAAACAGCAAGGGACTAACAAGCAGCCTGCCCAAATAGTTCTACCCCCAATTCCAGCAGTATACTGAGGAGTTAGTGTGTATATACTGAAGTTAATAACTTGTGATAAGCAAATCTGTCCCATTTCCTTTTTTAGTAAAATGCAGAAATTCGCTGCGAATCCATGCCTGGTGAAAATTTTTGCTCATCACTACTAATAACATAAAAGAGTAAAACTCTTCTACCTGCTCAGAAGATAGTAAGTGAACTGCTTCTCTAGTGACATCACATCTCTCTCCTTCTCCACCCCCAGCCCTTTGACTCATTGCTTCACACCCAATCACAGCTACATCTGATTCTGCCAATCTCTATACATAAACCAGTGTAATCTGGCTGTTGGTCATTTGGATCCCTTATCATGGGGCCCCGGCATTTATAGCTCCAGGGGTTTTCTAAACCCAGTGCAGGGCAAAACTAAGTCAAAAATCTATATGCTTTAATTAAAGTGATGCCAAGTTTGATCTGTGGTTCATGCTAAAAGATGCAGCCGAATTGCTAATGTGGTGCCATTATTTAAAAAGGGATCCCGCTCTCAGCCTGAAAACTACAGGCCTGTTAGTCTGACATCAGTAGTGGGAAAGCGTTTGGAAGGGGTAATAAGGGATAGAGTACTTGAATACATTGCAGTTCACAATACTATAAGTTTGTGCCAGCATGGTTTTATGCGTAACAGATCTTGCCAGACTAATTAAGTCGCTTTTATGAGGAGGTGAGCAGGAACCTCGATGCTGGAATGGCAGTTGATGTCATCTACTTGGACTTTGCTAAAGTGTTTGATACAGTACCTCACAGAAGGTTAATGATCAAATTGAGGAATATTGACCTAGAACATAATATTTGTAATTGGATAGAGAACTGGCTGAAGGATAGATCACAAAGAGTGGTGGTAAATTAAACATTTTCTAATTGGACCAGTGTGATTAGTGGAGTACCGCAGGGGTCAGTCCTTGGTCCTTTACTTTTTAACTGGTTTATTAATGACCTGGAGGTGGGCATAGAGAGTACTGTTTCTATTTTTGCTGATGACACAAAATTGTGCAAAACTATAAGTTCCATGCAGGATGCTGCCACTTTGCAGAGCGATTTGACAAAATTGGAAAACTGGGCAGCAAACTGGAAAATGAGGTTCAATGTTGATAAGTGGAAAGTTATGCACTTTGGTAGAAATAATATAAACGCAAACTTCTCCTGAATGGTAGTTTGTTGTGGGTATCCTTAATGGAGAAGGATCTAGGGGTTTTTGTAGATAACAAGTTGTCTAATTCCAGCCAGTGTCATTCTGTGGCTACTAAAGCAAATAAAGTGCTATCTTATGTGAACCGGTAACAGGTAAACAGGTGGAAGAGAGATATATTTCCCCTAGGTTCATCTCCTACTCCCTCATGTATAGCGGTGCTGAGTGGGTTAATTCCCCAAGGGGGAATTAGCAGGCTAGATATGCCTGCAGTCAGAGAGAGTGAGGGGCTGGAGCTGAGACTGTGAACTGAACTTGCTGTGTGAGGGTCTGGGCCTGCCTGAAGCAGCTTGGAGCATTGTCTCCCAAAGAGAAGGACTCTCAAGGTACTGTGACTCTGGGGAGTTGTGTTTTGTTTTAGCCGGCAATCCCAGTAGGGGACCGGTAATAGAAAGGGAAGCACCCTGTGTATTAGTTAGAGCCCAAGTGTGGCAAGGGTTTTGTTTACTTTTGTTTTGCTTATGTTCCTGCTGGATACCAGTCAGGGAGTCAGTCATTGTACATAATAAAATGGACTGTATTCACCTAAAGGACTGTCTGTATGTCTGATCTCGCTTACATATGGTGGAGGATGCGGGCAAAGGCTATTTTTTCTTGAAAATAGTGACAGCAAAAATTTAAAGAGACAGACACTCTTAAAGGTGAAGTTTTTTTTTTCTAACGCCAAAACGAAAATGGAGGAGGTATTAAAGGTGATGCTGCAAACCCAGCAGCAGAACAATGCCATCCAGCAGCAGAGTAATGCTAATCAGCAACAAACTAATCAGCTGTTGATTGCACAAATTAATGCACAAGCGGAAGCCAGTAAAGTTACTTTAGAACAACAGCAGCAAGTGAACTTGCATTTACAGCAGTGCATCCAAGCTCTGGCTGAGAGGTTACAGGGTAGTACCGCCCTGGTGCAAGCACCAATAAATATCCGCAAAGCTGTGCAAAGGTCTCTGCAAAAGATGACGCCAGCAGATGATGTGGAGGCCTACCTGGCTGTGTTTGAGAGAGTTGCAGCATGGGAAAAGTTACCGCCAGAGGAATGGGCAGAGGTGGTAGCCCCTTACTTGACAGGCGAACCCCAAAAGGTGTACTATGACCTGAAGGAACAGGACTCGCATAACTATAATAAGTTGAAAGAGGAAATCCTGGTCCACCTTGGAGTCACTTTGGCTGTTCATGCCAAACGGTTCAATGACTGGGTTTACACCAGAGGCAAGTCTGCACGGGCGCAAATGCATGACCTGTTGTATCTCCCAAGAAAGTGGCTGCAGCCTGACCTCAACACGGCCGATCAAGTAGTGGAGAGGATCGTCGTAGAAGCTCTACCCCGGGATCTCCAGCGGTGGGTTGGCCAGGCAGACCCCCAAGATATGACCCAGATGGTGGAGCTCGTGGCTACGGAGGGTTACCTCGAAGAAGGAGTTTCCCCACAGCGCCCTGGCAAGGCTCAGAGACTGCAGGAGAATCCTGGTAAGACTGTTCCATTTCTTAAAGGGGTGGTTTCCCAAAGTAACAGGGACAGAAACTCTGGTAGGGCCACTGGACTTAATTCAGGTGCCCAGTCAGTGGCCAGAGGCCTCTGATAGAGAGAGAAGGGGGGTACAATGCTTCCGATGTTGGGAGTTTGGTCATTTTGCAGCTAATTGCCCCCTAACAACAGAGCCTATGGATTGTAGCTGGGGAAGACGGAAGTCCCTGTATGCACACCCTGCATGCCTTGCTTCCCAACAGGAAGAGACTGGTAAACAATTTTGCCTGGTAGGCATAAAAGGACAGCAGGTATCGGCTCTACTGGACTCAGGGAGTTTGGTAACCTTAGTCCGTGCCAGTTTGGTGGACACAACTGACTCTCTGAACTCTCGGGTTGGGGTTATGTGCATACACGGGGACACAAAGGACTACCCAACTGCTGTGGTTATGATTGAAACCCCATGTGGAAATGTTAAGTATCAGGTTGGGGTGGTTAAAAACCTAATGCATGCTGTGATACTGGGAAGAGATTTTCCATTGTTTTGGCAGCTGTGGGGTGGAGGAAGTAACACTGAAAAAGGGTCCCCAAGGGAGGCAGAGGAGCCTGACTTGTCCCCAGAACCCTTTGCATCCAGTGATAGTGCTGGAGAGGATGGGGTAACCCCTGATATTTCCTCACCCCTAGAAGTGTTTGCTGGCCTGGAAGATGAAGTACAGGAGAGTGACATGGTACCTGACTTAGAGGTGTCCCGAGACAATTTTGGTACTGCCCAAATGAGGGACCCAACTCTGTGCAAAGCCCGAGAGGGGGTAAAAGAAATAAATGGGGAACCCCAGTTTCCTGGGGCAGAAACAGTGTTCCCACGCATGGTCCTGAACCAGGATCTGTTATATCAAGTGAGCAAGATAAGGAGTGAAATTATAGAGCAACTGGTGGTGCCTCAGCAATATAGAAGGGTGGTGTTAGATATGGCACACCGACATGTGCTTGGGGGACACCTGGGAGTTGATAAAACTGCAGACAGAGTCCTCCAGAGGTTCTTTTGGCCTGGGGTAGCGGGGGATGTTAAGCGATACTGTAACTCCTGCCCTGACTGTCAGATAAATGCACCCAAGCCTCATTACAGAGGTCCGTTGGTTCCCTTTCCCATCATTGAGGTTCCCTTTGAGAGGATTGCCATGGACTTGGTAGGTCCCCTGCCAAAATCCGCTAGAGGGCACCAACACATACTGGTTATTCTGGATTATGCCACACGATATCCGGAAGCAGTCCCCCTAAGAAATACTTCGTCAAAATGTATTGCCAAGGAGTTCGTACATTTGTTTTCCCGGGTGGGCATACCAAAAGAGATCCTGACAGATCAGGGTACCCCATTTATGTCCAAGGTAACCAAAGAGTTGTGTCGCCTCTTAGGTATTAAACATTTACGCACGTCAGTTTACCACCCTCAAACTGATGGGCTGGTTGAACGGTTTAATAAAACCCTAAAGGCCATGCTGAAAAAGGCTGTAGACAAAGATGGGAAAAACTGGGACTGTCTGTTACCATTTCTGTTGTTCTCCATCAGGGAGGTACCTCAAGCCTCAACGGGGTTCTCACCATTTGAGCTACTATATGGTAGACACCCAAGGGGGCTGTTAGATATAGCCAAGGAAACTTGGGAACAGGAGGCTACCCCCTATAAGACTGTGGTAGAACACATTGCTCAAATGCAAGAGCGTATTGCAGCTGTGTTACCCATAGTAAGGGAACACATGGCACAGGCACAGGAGGCCCAAAGCAGGGTTTACAACAGGTCTGCAACAGTAAGGACCTTTAATCCTGGGGAGAGAGTGTTGGTACTGGTTCCCACAGTTGAGAGTAAGTTCCTGGCCAAATGGCAGGGACCATATGAAATAGTCGAAAAGGTGGGTGAGGTGAACTATAAAGTAAGACAACCTGATAAGAGGAAACAAATTCAACGTTATCACGTGAATTTGTTAAAGCCATGGAGGCAGCAGGAGGTCCTGGCATCCGAGCCAGTACCTTTGCCTCATGGAGATAATCTGGTTCCTGAAGTAAAAATCACAGAAACCCTGTCGGTTTCACAAAAACAGGAAGTAAAAGAGTTTTTGATGAGAAACAGGGATGTCTTTTCTGACCTTCCTGGGCGAACCAATCTCATTAAACATGATGTTGTTACTGAACCTCAGGTAAAGGTAAACGGGAAGCCCTACCGGATCCCTGAGGCACGGAGACAGGCAGTCTCCGAAGAGGTGAGGAAAATGTTAGAACTGGGGGTAATTGAGGAGTCCCACAGTGATTGGTCTAGCCCCATTGTTTTGATTCCCAAGCCTGATGGAAGTCTACGGTTCTGCAACGACTTCCGTAAATTGAATGAGGTCTCAAAGTTTGATGCCTACCCCATGCCCAGGGTAGATGAACTTATAGAAAGGCTGGGCCCTGCTAGGTACCTCACCACTTTAGATCTCACTAAAGGTTATTGGCAGGTACCTTTAACTAAACAGGCTAAGGAAAAGACAGCCTTCTCTACCCCAGAGGGTCTTTTCAGTATAATGTGTTGCCCTTTGGTTTACATGGGGCCCCTGCAATGTTCCAAAGGTTAATGGATCGGGTCCTTAAGCCACATAGACCCTATGCTTCAGCTTATTTAGATGATGTAGTCATCTTTAGCACCGACTGGGAGTCTCACTTAGCAAAAGTGCAGGTGGTGCTAGATTCAATACGAGAAGCTGGACTTACTACCAACCCTAAAATGTGTGCAATAGGGATGGAAGAGGCCAAGTACTTAGGCTATGTGATTTGAAGAGGGGTAGTACAGCCTCAAATAAATAAAGTAGAGGCAATACAAAGGTGACCCCAACCAGTGACTAAGAAGCAAGTTCGTGCCTTCCTGGGGATAGTAGGCTACTATCGCAGATTTGTGCCTAACTTTGCTTCCATTGCAGCTCCTCTAACAGACCTTACAAAAGGGAAGAACTCAGTGATGATCAAGTGGTCTGCAGAGGCTGAGAGTTAATATAGTTTTTGAACAAGCAGAATATCCAAGGCTATTGTGATTCTAATATGTACAGTTAGTATTAGTGGTTGTATATATAGTTTATGTATGTGAGTGTATAGATAGGTCAGTATAGGTTTGTGTGTGCTGGGTTTACTTGGATGGGTGAACTTGATGGACTCTGGTCTTTTTTCAACCCTATGTAACTATGTAACCTGTACCAGAGCTTCTTGAAGCATTTTAAGCTTTTCAAGTAATAGATGTACTTTTACTATATTAACTCTCCCTGATGGGCAACAACTTTACAATTTGGAAAATGTTCTCACATGAGACATATATTTGAATGCCTGCTGAGTTTGCAAAATATGACTCCACCATTTACTTTTAAGTATACATCATTTAATGATCAATCATTAGAGTTGTTTGCAATATAGCGAATACTATTTTTACTCTTGGTTTAACAATTTGGGGGAATGTAACAAAATATTATTACAATTGCCCAAAAGTAAGCAATGTATAAAATAAAGGCTTTTTAGTCTTAATGCATATGTATTAGGTAACAATCCCGTGGTCCTTAATGTAATCCAAATCGGTGGTACATTCTGTGAGTGTGTACATTTTGCTAAATGTTGTGACAATCAGTTGTAATCTTTAGTTTTTATTGATTTCGGTTTTCTTTTTATGCTAAAATTCACAAAGTCAAATGTTCAAAATTTAAAAAGTGAAAAAAACTGAAATTTCGAATATAAAAATTTGCCATCTAAAAGCTGTGAAGTTTATGTAAAAGTCAATGAGAGTTGTCCTAGGCAACTGTAGCGTTTTCAATTTTTTTCGAATAAGGCCTCCAAGTTTGTGTTTTTCCTGGGGTTTATTTTGGAATATATTTTAACGCTCTGGCTCAGTTATCAATGCCTTGTCCCCTTCTCCCATTACTCTTTTCTTTTTTTTAAGTGTTCTCTAACTGTGAAGAGGCAAAAAACAATCCATTCTATGGGTCAAAAACTTGCAAGTCTGCTTTAAATGTACTGTAGTCAACCGAGGTGAAAACATTTTCAAGCTGTGTAAAATAAGAAAATAGTGATGAGCTAATCTATCCCATCTCGCTTCGCCAAAAAATTTACGAAACTACAGAAAAATTTACGAAATGGTGAAAAATTAGTGTGACGCGGGTGGCGCCCATTTTACATGACCGTGCCTATTTTAAGTGACATGTCTTTTGTTTTTTTTAGTCCGAATTTTCACTGAAGTTTTGCAAAGCAATTTGCCAGTGGTGAAATGCAGAAATTTACTGCAAATCCATGCCTGGTGCAAAAATTTGCTCATCACTAGTGAGAAAATAGTAGGTATGGAATGATAAATGATGGAATGATAAATTCAGAAAGACACTTTTTAAATTTTAAATAAGGGATTTTGTTCTGACCTTTAACAATGCTATACCTTGGTTTTCACAAAACACGAGCAAAGCAAAAGTTGTGCTCAGAACTGATAAGAATGAAAATGTAAAAACATATTTTATTAAATTCTGTACTGTGGTAATGTAGCTTCTCCTTTATAAACAGTGAATTTAAAGATCCAGAACCATATATATTTTTTCATCAAAACAATAGGTTAGAATCAGCTAAGAAAGAGTTATGACCACAAAATGTATTTTTTTATGTAGTTGACCAGCCTCAATCTATTTCAATATATGAACAAACAATCCCTGTTTTGGCATTGAGGAGGAATTGTTTGGTAGCTTAATGCACAGAATGTATAATTGTCCTTAGCAAGTGATTGTTGGTAAGGGCATCTTGACTTGTATGTACAAAATAATATCTTGAATTAAAAGCACTATTGCCCGAACGTCTCCTGTTGTGTCAACTTTCTACTCTGTAAAAACAGTGTAATAGTAAGGTCTGTCACTTGCAAAACTTAGGGGCACATTAATTAATGTACGACATGTACAAAATACAAAAAAATTGTAAAAAAAAAAACTAACTTTCAAGGTACAAATATTACTTCTGGGACTCTACATACTTTTGACTTAGGGAATTACATCTGCTGTCTACCAGTCAATTGACAGAATGGCAAGGAGTTTAAGAATATTAAAATATGCATTTAGATTTAATGTAAAAAAAAAAAATGGTCTAAGAACTTTTGCATATTCCATTAGGCCCCAGAGCCAAATTCACATGATTTCTGCATAATAGCAAAATTTTGTGAAATGTAAAATAATGGTAGTGAGGCAGAGGGAGGATGATACTATGGAGCAGTGGTCACTGAAAAATGTTTTCAAGTGCCATGAGTATGAGCAAATCTGTATAAGCAACAATATCATTAATGGCTATGTAGACAAAGTGCACGCTTGGAGGTAAAATTAGCTCATTGAGGGTTCATAAGGGAGTATTAGTGAGGAGAAAACAGGCCAAATGAAGTCAAGTATCAGGGCAAATAAATCTTAAAATAAGGGAACCAATAAACCAATAGCTAACTGTTTTAATGCTTAACATTAAAGTGTGTCACTATTGCTACATTACATTGTTGCATTTGGCTCTCTTTTTTTCTATGCTCTGACACCCCTGCAATAATTTTAGGCGACTTCAATTGCCACATAGATGACCCCTCTCAGCCCTGGCCCTCTCGATTTCTCCATCTAACCTCCTCCTTTGATCTCCAGCAGTGGACTAATACAGCTACCCATAAAGATGGTCATTTCCTAGATCTGGTCTTTTCCAAAAATCTAGATCTATCTACATTTAACAGTGAGCCTTTTCCTCTTTCAGATCATCATCTTATCTCTTTTTCTATCTCGCACGTGTCTCCTTCTCCTTCTACTAACGCTCAGCCTAAAACCCTGATTTGCAACACTCAAAGGGTGGATATAACTGTTCTCTCTAACTCTCTCAGTTCTAACCTCTCCTCCTTCTGTGCTTCCTCTGATCCTGAGTTACTGGTAAATACCTACAACTCTATTTTATCATCCGCAATTAACACCCATGCCCCCCTGCAGCCGCAATCCCCGTCCCTGGCTTAACCCTCAGACGCGATTTCTGTGCTCCTGTGCACGATCTGCTGAGCGCATTTGGAGGAAATCACACGTGAAAGCTGACTTCCTCCACTATAAATTTCTTATGGTGTGTCTCAATACTGCCCTATCCCAGGCCAAGCAAGTATACTACTGTGTCTCATACCACATGGCACTTATATACATATTTATTGTATTTATTTATTATATCACTTGTCCTCCCTGTGTGTAATTTTGTATTCTGTGAGATTGTACAGCGCTGCGTGCCCTTGTGGCACTTTATAAATAAAGTTATACATACATACATACATACATACATACATACATAATATGTGAAGCATTCTAAAAGAGAATAAGGGCAGGGAGTAAATCCCATTGTTAAAAACTTGAAAGTGAATGCTACCCTACTATGTAATGGACAACAAGCATAAGTAAGATATGATAAATATAGCATACATAAAAAAAGACTTGACTCTCATCTGATGTTGTAATTTTACATGAAACAGTGGCAGTGACATGTTCATAAATTGATTGGTGTGAGTAAAGCTAATTATTTTCAGAAGTTGCATTTTAGAATAGGTATGCAAGACACTGGAGTCTTAAACTATTAACTATTTTAGGATAAGTAAAGCTCTGGTCACATCATGGACCCTGTTAGCTTGAGAAATGATCAGGAGGTCCAAAACGTTTCTGTGTCTGTGCCATATGTGAAATAATGGCGGTTTTATGAATATGAAATGGGAGTGCTGCAATTTTGATATATTGAAGTCTGAAGGTATGTGGAGGTGAACATATGATGCTGCGTGCACCCCTCTGATAAACTTCCCACAAGTGTGCTGGAAATCCATTGTATTTTGCACATTATGGACCCACCAGGATCAGTCCTGACAACGCAGTCCAACCCTGATTCTTTGCTTGTTCATTATGCTGTACTCAGTTTCATTGAAAACTGTTCACATTGTTTGGAATTAGCTACAATTTCAAATTATATTTCTATAATATTAACATTTTTTCATTTTCAAAGTAGATAAAGAAACAATTGTTGCTGGATCCTGAACCTCTTTAGCAATCGCTTGTTCATTGTTATAACTATAATTATAAGCTGTCTGGCTTTGGTCATGCTGGGACACCTGCCTATTGAAGGATTTTGCCAACTCCAGACAGCAAAACATCCTGTTCCTGTTAGGCTTATGTCCCACAGGTAGATTAGTTGCCCATGATAAATCTTTGCTACAGCGGACAACTAATCTCTCCAAAATGCCTTCCCACTAGCAACAAAGTGAATCACCGGTGAGAAGGCATATATGCCACAAAGTCAAGCATTTCCTCCTGCAGGCAACTTTGTGTGACTTTGGAAAATAAAGCAATTTTGGGGAGATTAGTCGCCTTGCAATACATTTTGCTAGTGGGCCATTAGCCTTAAAAGGTTGATTGTCCATTAAGGTAAAGTACATCTGGGTTGAGGTATAAGTCTTGACAAAGCAGTCCAACTTTGATGCTGTCTTAGCAGTCCAACCCTGATTCTTTTGTCTTTATCTTTGCAATCTGGTTTCTTTACATTGTAGAACAAATAATATTGCAGCCTTTGATTAACATATCTCATATTTTATTTTTTAAGATTCGACTAAACTCACTTCTACGAATGTCTGAAACTTACCAAAAAAATCTGAACTGAAAGTCCATGTGGGAAAAGGTTTCCGAAACTGACATTTTCTAATTGTCACACAGAAACCAGCATCAAAAGTCCAAAACCTCTAAAGTCCCTCTAAAGAAGGAACTTTCAAGGAGAGGGAAGGGATATCTGCTAAAAATCCGAATCAGAAAAAAAAAGTAATACTGGCACATTCCTTCTTATTATAGGAAAATGTCAGTAGGGGTTCCCACAGCTGCCTGTGTCAACCCATGCAGGTTATTTGGGGGTTAAAGAATCGTGCTGTAACCTTGTTTTGATGCTGAATGCTAAAGGGGTGGCATCATGAATACATTTTTGGGGAACTTGTTCCCAATTAGTGTTAAATTTCACACATAAGAATACTTATTTTTTTAGCATTTGGAATTGTCGACAGTTTGTCACATAATAAATTGCAAAAAATGTTATGATTTTTTCCCAAGACAAATTTGGGTTTTCAGTGACAAAAAGCCTGACCTGAAAAAATTGTGCTCTACTAGACTCCCCCCTAAGTCATTGGTTAGTTATCAGGAACTTTTCAAGGGGGCAGTGACACTGGAAATTGGCAACATTACTTACAAACCCTTTCTTTCACTGACACAGGGATTCTTTTGCAGGTGTCTTTAAAGACTCTCAGTCCCACAGGATAGTAAATACTTTTACTAAAAATACTTTTTAAATACTTTGACCTTTAAGATAAAGGTCTCATAACTAAATTACTTCAAAAGGCACATGTAATGCGTCATAATTGCTTTCTAATCTTCCCATTTGTATTTTCTCTATAAATCAGTAGACTGTTCCTTTTTATAACAACCTTACAAAAATAAATGGCACAGAAGTCAATGCCTATTTGTATTTTTATTTTACAGGAGGTTTATTTGCTAAAGTCAGATTGCAGCCATGTTATTAATGTGCATTAATCACATATACCAGTAAATGTATGCATATTTTTCAGACATTATCCAAAAGTAATATTTAATATGTTAAAAGGTACCACTTCAATCTCAAGGTTTATAAGTAGTGTTGTGATTTGCTGTCTGACAATCCCACTGATTAAATTACACCCATAAAATTCCACAAAAGTCTTATGAGTTAAAATATAATTACTGTTTTAGAAAACACAAAATATTACTTGAGGCTGTCAAAAGTGTCATGAAAGTCCATAAATCATAGCACATTTGCATTAATCCTGTGTACATTTCATTTTTAAATCATCTCTTTAACACCTTGTAAATGTACAAATAAGGGCAACCCCTTGGGAAACTTTAATATGTTTTTCATACATATTTTAATTTCATCTCAAAGTGCTGGCTGCATAAAAATTAAGTCAGACTCACAAAAACGCATTGATTTCCTTTGGATAAAACCCATGTGTCCAAACTAATTTAGAAGCTTTTTGAAGGCAGTAAAGTTAAGTCATGCAACACTGAAGTCATTATAGACATCCTGTACAGTACGGACTGGTGTAATTTTAAGAAGGTAATTTTGTTATGTTTACTGTATTTAAATACACCGCTACTTTTGCAGGACAAAGCTTCACTGTGTAACACTATTGAAAGTCAATTCAAAACTGTGAAAAGCTAGATCTGTTCTTCTGCTGGGGATTAATATACTTTGCTGTCAAAATGAAAACTTCTTAACTGTGTTCTTTTAATACAAAGTAAAAGAATTTTACTTAACTCTATAGATAAACATACTACTGCTGATAATTTGTATTTTAAAGAAAGTGTATTTTGAAAAAAAGTTAGTTGGCTGGACTGTTAAAAGTCATATGAATTTAAACACAAGTGTTGTGTCTATGTAGAGGAGGGATTGTTTAGGTTAATTGGTGAAAAAGTCAACAATAAATGACCCTTATTCTCATATTTTCTTGGAGATTGTTGATAACTGCAATGGAATATTTGTACTAGAAAAGCTAAGGAGTTGTCCCTGGACTGTCTCTAGACTCTGACTTCTTATGCATTGAATTTTAACACAGTAGGAGTAATACATGAGATGATAAAGAAGTTTTGCCATCCTAATAGATAATAACTATGTTTTTGTGGAGTGTACTGTATGAGTAATGAGCGAATCTGTCCCGTTTCGCCGTAAAATTCATGAATCTTTCAAAAGATTTGCGTAATTGTAAAAATTTTAAGCTTCAAAAAAAATTGTTGTGCGATGGGGGCAACAATTTTTGGACGTTCCAGCGAATTCATGCCTGGCGAAACATTTCGCCCATCACTAAATACTTTTTAAAGGAAAACAAGGGCAGAAAAATTGTTATATAGAAGGTTGTAACAAGTTGAATATGGTATGGCACTTTAAAGTTAGATATAATACGTAAAAGGAGTGAAACAGGGGGTAATTCTGTTTTCTTTCCAATATAAGAGGGAAGGGCTGCTTCATAGAACATTTGGTGAATACAGCGACCTGCCTGCCAAAAGAGGTGTTAAATGACTAACACAGTAAAGGCATTAAAAAAACACTTTCAATAGATATGCGATGATCCTGAATGTTAAACACAGCCAAGCATGAAATAGGATCGCCGATTTTTAAGGAAAAAGACAGACTTGGTGGGCCAAGCAGTTACCTCTAGAAGTCTGCTTTAGTGAAATCCGTTTTGTAAACAGTTGATATCTAGGTACGCTTAATCCCTTAAAAATGAAACAAAAACAAGTGCCCGTCATCCATGTTATCATATTGCTACTATGGAAAAAGTAAAAAATCCTGCCATAATATTTATTAGTATTCTCTAAAAATGTAAAGTAAAACACTTGTGAATGAAGATTTTAATAAATTCTGACCTACAGCTGATTTTCAAAATGCCGCAGACATTAATTATATGCTGAAATCCTTGAATAGGACTAAGGAACATGAATTAAGAGCTACACAAATGTACAAAAAATATATACTTTAAAATGTAAACTCTTCCAAACAGGGTTTTCTCTTGCATTAGTATTAATGTGTATATGAGCAACCTTTTGTATGACAGGTTAGATTGACATATCTGTGCTCATAATTTAGGAAATGTTATATTTAATTGGCATAATTCCAAACATGGAAACCTGAAAATATAAAATATGAAGTGATCACCCAGAATTATATCTGGGGGGGGTATCACTTAGCCCTGTACTTAATGCCTGACATGGGGCAGGCATTAAGTATAGGGTACAGCTGCATCCTGCACAAAGACCTGCATCTATAGGAACTCAAGTAAAATTATGAAAAATGTGTCAGTATGAGCAATTTTATTTATTTATTTTTTCGTTTTTTGCAATTTGCACCCTTCACAAATATGTGTAAATGAGCATTAATGTCACAACTGTACAAAGCAAAGATATATCAGTATAAAACTAGGCTATAATATTTCCAAAGATCTGCAAGGATAATATTTACAAGAACTGTGTTGCCTTACAGACGCAGGCATGGATTCTATCTTCTGCCTTACTACAATCTTGTTTCACAGGATACATAATCCCCAGGCTTATGCAGACTGAAGTCATACATTAAGATTTAAGCAGAATTAAGATATAATTGATCACTAGTGATGAGTGAATCTGTCCCGTTTCACTTCACCAAACAATTTGCGAAATTATGGAAAAATTAGCAAAACGGTGAAAATTTTTAGAAACCTGGGTGCTTTGCATGTTTTGTGACGCGTACTTTTTTTTACGCACACAATTTTTTTTATGTGACCGCATCCTGTTTTGATGCAACCATAAATTTTTGCAGCAAAATTTCACCAATGGCAAAATGCGGCAATTAGCTGCAAATCGCTCAGCACTATTGATCATTGGATGTGCGTACACCTTTACCTTATATGGAATTTATAAAAGTGTCCAGATCATACAATATATTTTATTGGTCTATAACAATTCATTCTTTATGACAGCTATTTCAGATTTGATGGAGATGGAGTTTTGCGGACATGGTAATTTACCAGGATGCTTATTTCTCTAATGCCTTATAACTTCCCTTGCCTATGTATGTATTAATGGTTAATTATGCAGACACAGTTAAGGAATTATTGCTAAGTACCTACTTACTGCTTCATTTTGGAACACAGAGAGCTTTGACTTCCACCGTGACTACAGTGCTGCCTCAGTTTGGTTGACCGTTTGGGAGGCACAAAAGCATCCCCAGTCTCAATCCCTACACTTCCTCAAAATTGTATGTCATTAAGACAGGCAAGTTAGGGAGTGGCAATGGGCACATGCCACATAGAGCCGTGTACCTGCCCTACACACACTGGCACTATGATCTGTACATTGTGCCAGGTTTTTGTATCCGCCATGAGGTGCAGAGCTTAGCCAGACAACTGCTAGTGATTAGTGATGATCCATGTTGCCTATATCTTCCAAAACAGCACCTCTTCAGCTCTTTAGACAGACAGGGGGATAGCTGTGAAGGGCTCCAATCCTATAGGCTGATATGGAAAGCAAGTAGTGAATAATAATGGTGTCTGCTTTTTTTCTGGCAAAACAGACAGCATGGCAAAATTCTAGTGTGCATTTGTGAAAAATTCTGCTGTTGGCGAAAATGTACGGAGTAAAAAAGTCTGCTCATCCCTATTCACTGCAAATGCCATATGGGTGAGAAATGTTTACACATGCATATGCAGGTTGGATCAACAACTATAATCTAAATTTCAGTTTATTGTTAGACAAAATACGCCTCATTACAGCAACTTGCTTTAAATTATATTGCTATATTGTCATGAAAATGAAAACAGAACAGAAACAGTGCTTATTCTAGTGTGAGATTATTGCAAGCTTGTGTATCTTCAACAGTAATAGTTTGAAAATTATTAAAAAAAAAAAAAATCAATTGCCTGGACTGATCCTCAAGCTGGTTATGTAATTTGATAATGTCAACCCTAATACAGTTAAACATAATCCATCAAAATTTCAGTATGCAAGGGTCAAAAGGGAGCACAATGCCTCACTTCCCTACAATTACCACTTATCACCAAGCAGCTGTTCCATTTTGCTTTTCAGTTTGCTTCAATAAATATTATTAGGAAGCCTCACAGCTGCAGAGAAAGCAGCTTTATTATCGTAGAGCTTCATCTTCTGATCAATGAGAAGCATTCAGAAATACCGGATCTGTGGAATATGCCACCGATCAACTAAAATACTCTTTTTTTATACTGAAATTAATTTTCTGTGCATGTTACATATGTTTAGTGACATTTTTACATTTTACAAGATTCCACAATTGAAAATTGAATGTGTTTTTTTAGGGATTCATTGGTTACATAAGACATCAGGGACCTGTTAAACTTTTCTTTTCCATCTAGCTGATTGCATTTTAGATTTTCAAGTCTGAAGTACTTGTATCATATGTAAATAAATTAAGAAGCACCTAAAATGTAAATGCATGGTAGGTGTAAGAGGGCCTTGAAACACTATTGTTAATTTAAGCAAAGACCAAAAGTAGATTGTAAGCTCTTTTGGGCAGGGCCCTCTTCACCTCTTTCGGTTATTGATTGCTTTCAGAATCTGTGCCTGTGTAGGGAAGTGAATTTAGTTCAAACTTCAGTTTCAATGGCAGCAATGTTACCATTTTTCTACATGATTTCTCTATGCCTAGTCTGAATCTTTCCTAAGTTTTTCCTGTTTTAACTGCTATATTTATAGCTTTTGGCCTATCAGGAGAATGGATTGGCTATATACTGTATCTTGTATTTCTTCTTTCCTCTGTCTCAGTCCTGTTTGCTTCTTCATTTGCTCCTCAGGCTTAGTCTTTGGTTTCCTTCCCTGCTGTCTGTCTTGTTATTGGCATGGGTTACTTGTTTGATGCCAGCTTGCAATTACACATTAGCCGCATTAGCACCCAAGTAGCAAAGGGCTCAACAACATAAAGGTATATTTTGACCTTTAAATTAACATTTAATATATTGTAGCTGGAAATAAGAAATTTGCATTTTTTTTTACGTATTAGTGTTCCTATCCAGTTTATCTCTAGTTTGCAACTGAAAATGTTGTCTGGCTGTTGGGGGCCAGTGACCCCAACAAACAAAAAAACTGATCACCTGTAAAAATTCAAATTGTCTTTTTTATGTTTAATTGTTTATTAAGCAAATATTATAGTTTATTCTGACTTCAAAACTTCTAGAGTAATTAATCCCTAGCAAATAGATAGCAGGTATTAGCAATTATTACTCCATGCCTTAGTTCTGCAGAAAGAGAAATGTAAATACTGTACATGGTATTTCAAGAACCAAAAATGTAAAAATGTAAAATTAAGTTAAAATGGTCATAGAATGGTTAGGAATAGATTTATTAAAATATGAATTTTGAATAATGACATTTTTGGTCACAATGTGAGAAATCATGGCAAAAAAACTGAATTTAATTATTTTGTAATTTAAGTTGTTTTTTAAGAAGTTACATTTTTAGTGTTGCATTTGAGTTTTTTTCCACAAATTTAAACAATGAAGATTTCAAGATTTTTATCTACTACAACTTGAATTAGAAAGAGTTGGAGTTTTAAAACATACAGTATACGGTAAATAGTATGCATGTTAAAACAAACCCATACTACCCTTCAATATTATAATATTCTGTCATTGCATGATATAGGGCTGCAATTTACAATGTATTTTCCATGCTCTTTCCAGTACCACTGACAAAGGTTAAAACTTTGTCAGTGCTGCCATCATACAATAAGTCATAACACCATCTCCCATAGACTCAATTTAACCAAATATAATGTTTTAAACAGATTTCTTTTCTCTCTAATAATAAAACAGTACCTTGCACTTGATCCTTACTAAGCTGCATAAATCCATATTGGTGGCAAAACAATGTTTGCTTAATGTTTAAAAAAAAAACCTTATCCAGAAAACCCCAGGTCCCAAGCATTCTAGCTATTAGATCCTTTACCTGGATAATAGCTTTGTTAGATTATTAAGATATGTCAGCCTTGACATATTCTTTTAACATTCACACATTTGAACAAGACTGAATGCTAATTGCTAATTACTCTTGTTAATGCCACTGGGGTAATTTAACAGTTGTATTAAGAGACATGTAAACCTTACATTTCCCTACATATATATATATATATACACCATTTGTATTGCATATATTCCCTCCTTTTGGCTGATGTCAGACGTAGCGTATATTTTCGGGCAAGCGGAAAAACGCTTGCCAAAAATACTGCCATATGCCTCCTACCTGTGCCTGCACCCGAATGAATGAGATACGCTCAGGTGCAGGCACACGTAGCCAATATCCGCATAAAAACGTGAGAGAATGGAAAGTTTTTTTATGACACCAGCCTTCACCAGCACCATCACATTTTCCTAAAACAAATAGCAGCTTTCACCTGCTGGCCACTTACACTCTCACACATCTTTAGTCACATTTACATCTGCAAACTTCATATGTGCGCTGTACAGTTTATGCAATCGAGAATGCAGGTTTACACAGGCAGAAGTTACTTTGATACACAGTCCTGCTTGGATTGAGCCCTGAAACAGTTAAGCTGAGCTCAGGAGAAAAGGTTTGGGGAAAGAACATAGGGCTGATTCACTAAAGTGCGTTAAAACGAGCGGTATTTATAGCATGCGTTAAAAATTTTATCGCGTCTAATTTTTCGCGTCTTAACGCACGATTGACTAAAAGGATATTTGCGTTAATTTAGACGCGATGCTGTTTGCGTTAAGTCGCGAAGACTATTTTCGTGCGGTATTTGACGCAACATGCGCTAATTAATGCAGCATGCACAAATTGTCACCGCGTGCGAAAAAACACACGCCATATTAGCCATACACGCCATTACTTTCGTAAAACTACTTTTCTGAAAATGACCATTTCCCTGCACACTGGAGGCTGCATCACTCTAGGGCCAACACATACTTGAATAAATCCCACTGCAAAGTCCATATTGTGTTGCCAAAAGCTCATGAACTGTACTTTTCTATAATTACCACCTGCTCCAAGTAGGTGTTAATTTTCGCATTGACTAATGCAATATTTAGTGTTTGTGAATCATGCGTTAGTATTATTCCTGCACGCTAAGTAACGCAATGCGGTAAAATTAACACATTCCGTTGCACACTATTTAACGCACGAAAAAAAAAAGCATGCAAGAAGCGTTATCGCACATAGTGAATCAACCCTCATGTTTCTCCCGCAGAGTGCACAGCTAGAGCAGAGTTTTATGGGTACCAGTAGTGCCATCTCCTCATTGGCTGCTAGACTAGAGGGTTTGTTTGGAAACCTGAGTTGAGAAGAACTGAGCATACTCAGTAAGCAAAGAGCCAAAGTCAATTTCTAAAGGAGGGGGCCAGTAGGTTAGAAGAGGAGAAGGCATACTAAGTGCTTAATAGGTTGCTGCAGCCTTTACTGTTAACCTTTGAAGAACAGGATTGGCAGGTAGTTAAAGATTTCAAAGAGACTAATTAAATTTTTTATGGGAAGTTCACATGTCCTTTAATAAATAAGCTCTACATCCCTTATCTTAATCATTTTAAAATACATTTCCTAATTTTTATGGGGGGGGGGGTCATATCTGTGCTTTAACATTTATGTTGACAGAAAGCTGGTTTAATTGACAAATGCTGACTTCCCGAGCTCCAGAGCTCTTCCAGAAATGGCAGAAAATGTGTAGTAATTCTGTTCCAGTTGCATATTTGCCATAAGAGAAATTTAACATCTGTTGTTCTTTTCAAGCTATAATTAATCTGTATAGTTGGGTGGCATGCCTCTGAATCCAATTCTTTCCAGGAAATGCACATTTTTCAATAGTATTCAGTGTCTAGTTTGACCACTTCAATATATAGTTACCACATCCGTCATTAAACTGCCTTTTTTCTTTCTTTGAAATGTTCCTAAATATGTTTGCAGATGCTACATTGTATAGCACGCTTTATAGAGAGCACCTTTTTTTTTAATGCAGCAGTAAATGCAACAGAATTAATTTGTATTTTATAAATAAATTTGAATTTTATCACTAAAAGTTGCAGAAAAAAAACTTTTCCAAGATTTCGCCAGCTAAAACTTGCAGAGATCATGTACAAGTCAATGGCAGATGTCCCTTCCCTGAATGATCCTTCTTTTGCTTCAAAGCTTTAGAGGTTAAGATTTTTTACACTGATTTTTTGTGTGATAATTCAAATGGTTGCAGTTTTCATACGACAAGTCGGAAAATTCTCAATTTTTGCAACTTTTCTTTGACTTTTCCTACATAGCCTTTTTCAGATCAGACTTTTTAGTAACTGTAAGACATTCATGGAAATGAGTCTATTCAAATTTTAAGTTTTAGTATGTGTGTATGTATGTATAACTTTATTTATAAAGTGCCACAAGGGTACGCAGTGCTGTACAATCTTACAAAATACAAAATTACACACAGGGAGGACAAGTGATATAATAAATAAATACAATAAATATATATATATATATAAATGCACAAGGAATAAGTGCCATGTGGTATGAGACACAGTAGGAAGGAGGTCCCTGCCCCGTAGAGCTTACAATCTAAGTGGTTGGGTAACATACAGGGACAAACTGGAAGGTAAGAGTGCACCAGGTATGGGCATTTGCCCTTAACCGCAGGACTAGGCAAAATTATGTTTTAGTGCTCCAGAAGGTAACAGCTGAGCTTTATCTTAAAGAGAGTGGGTGAGTGTTCCCTACGGAGGGATTCAGGGATAGAGTTCCAGAGGTAAGGAGCAGCGAGATAGAAAGGTTTAAGACGAGAGAGCGCAGTGGGTGTGGATGGTGTAAAAAGATGGAGGCTCTGAGAGGAGCAGAGGAGACGACCAGAAACGTGCAGGGAGACCAGTGAAGAAATGTAGTGAGGAGCAGAGGAGTGAAGGGCTTTGAATGTTAGCAGAAGGATTTTGTAAGCTATCCTTTGCTTTACAGGCAGCCATGCAAGAGAGCTTAAGTGAGGCTGAAGAGGTTCCCTCTTAGGAGAGAGCAGGAGGATCCTGGCAGCAGAGTTTAAAATTGATTGCAGGGGAGAGAGGTGGTAGTCTGGGAGGCCGGTTAGTAGGAGATTGCAGTAATCTAAGCGGGAAAGGATAAGGGCATGGATTAGTGTTTTAGCTGTTATTTGTGAAAGAAAGGAGCGTATCTTGGCAATATTGTGGAGGAAAAAACATCAGGTTTTGGCAGTGTTTATTAATAAGGTTAGAGAAGGAGAGTGACTGGTCAAAGATAACCCCAAGGCAGCGTGCAGAATTTACATGGTTGATGGTCATGCCATCAATAGTAATGGTGAAAGGAGGAGGAGGGCCAGGTTTGGGCAGGAAGACCATGAGCTCTGTTTTAGCTAGGTTAAGTTTGAGCTGGCGTCGATTCATCCAGGAGGAGATAGCCAAGAGGCAGTTACCAATCTGGGTTTGAACATCAGTGGTTAGTGCAGGGGTGTCTAAATATATCTGGATGTCATCTGCATATAAGTGATATTTAAGACCAAAAGAAGAAATAAGGTCTCCTAAAGAGAGAGGGAGAGCAGCAAAGAGCCAAGCACAAAGCCCTGAGGCACCCCCACACTAAGCAGAACTGGGGTAGAGGAATTGTTTTGCGAGAGCAACAGAGAAGTAGCAGTTAGGGAGATAGGAAGAGAACCAGGATGCAGCCAGGAGTTTAGAGGCTAGGGGCAGAAGAGAGACGGGACGGTAGTTAGATAGGCAGGACGGGTCCAGTGTAGCCTTTTTAAGATTGGGTTTGACACAGGCTTGTTTGAATAGAGAGGGAAAAGTACCAGAAGCCAGAGAGGAATTGAATATGTGGATAAGAGCTGGAGTAAGGGCAGGGGCACACTGTTTTAGTAGGGATGAGGGCATAGGATCCAGTGAGCAGGTAGTAGGCGGAGAGGAACAGAGAAGCTGAGAAACTTCAGACTCTGTTACGAGATTGAAGGAGCTGAATACAGAAAGAGGAGATTTAGGAAGGTTGAGATTACTGGTATCTGAAGGTTGGGAAAATTGTTTGCGGATAGTATCGACTTTGCTTTTAAAGAAGTCCTGGGGGGTGTGTTCAGATATGACTGATTCATTAGGTGAAGGATGAAGTAGCGCGTTAAATATGGAGAATAAGCGCCACGGGTTTGATTTATTATTATTTATAAATGTGTTATAGTATACTTGCTTGGCCTGGGATAGGGCAGTATGGTTATATATTGCCGTCACTTTCACGTATGTTTATGCTTGACAAAGGGGCTGTCCTAGCCTTGAAACGTTGCATTTCCGCAATAAAGGATTTTTTAAGGGCAAGGCCCGTATGTAGCTCTTGAGTGCCGTTGCTATTTGCTTGTTTGGAATCTGTGGGGAGGGTGCCGATCCCTCTCTAGCATTGTGCACCGAGCGGTGAGTTTTCGTTGGAGGGCTGAGGGAGTGCGGGTTTGGATTCGTTGCTTGCACATAGGGCAGTATTGAGACATACCATAAGAAATTTATAGTGGAGGAAGTCAGCTTTCACGCTTGATTTCCTCCAAATGTGCTCAGCAGATCATGCACAGGAGTGCAGAAATCGCATCTGAGGGTTAAGCCAGGGACAGGGATTGTGGGAACGACTGCATTGCAGCTGCAGGGGGGCATGGGTATTAATTGCGCATGATAAAATAGAGTTGTAGGTATTTACCAGTAACTCAGGATCAGAGGAAGCACAGAAGGAGGAGAGGCTAAAACTGAGAGAGTTAGAGAGAGCAGTTATATCCACCCTTTGAGTGTTGCAAATCAGGGTTTTAGGCTGAGCATTAGTAGAAGGAGAAGGAGACACGTGCGAGATAGAAAAAGAGATAAGATGATCTGAAAGAGGAAAAGGCTCTTTGTCCCTTCGTATTGAACAGTTGATAAAATTTTCTCAGAACAGAATACAATAAAATTGCATTCTCTCCATCAGTGGCATGACAATAGAGGAAGCAAACCCCCAGTGGACAGGGGACCCGGACCCAAGGGTCTACTGCCTCCATTTTTGCATGTAAATCTCAGCTCCACGGAGTTAGGAAAGAGGGCAGGGAGTGGAGATTTATAGGTGAGGCGGGGGACAAATTAGGACTGGCGGGAGCTCTGCTCTGGCCCCTCTGAAGAATTTTTTGCAGTGGGGCATGGCGCAGAGTAGTTCCATCACTTCTTTCCATGGACATGCATGGCCAGGTATTGGTTTCCAACTTACTCCCATATGTAATAAAAGGCACAAACTTTACCCAGGAGCAGTAACCAATAAGATTCTTGGTCAGGTGACCCATAAATGCTTCCTGCTGATTGGTTGATATAGGTGATAAGAAGTGTAGCTAACTTTGCTCCTGATATTACATAACCCCATTAGTCACATCTGACTATGTTTGGAGCCTATTATCCAACTGATTAATCAAGATCATAAGAAAGACAGGAGAAAGCCACCAATGGGATGTTTACTTTCAAACAATTCACTAGTATTTGCTACCTGCTGATTGCTATAGGTCATTAAACCAATAGGAAACTTTGCACCATTTATTACATTTGCCCAAAAAAGCCCTGCATATTATCCTGTCTGATCTCTTCAATAATAGATCATTAGCCTTGGAGCTTTCCGTGTTTGGTCATTTTTAGATCTCTCCAGATATAGTGACCTTATTCCCACTACATTTAGTGGTGAAAGTAAGGGAACCCCATTAGGTTACAAATAGTGTTATAAATAACTAAGATGGTGACTCCCATTTCAAAGTACTGAATGGGTTTTATTGTATTAAAAAGAGAGACAATTACAAAAATAAAGTTTATTGTTATGCAAAGTTAAAGTTAGCAGCCAGTCATATATAAGGTAGGTATTTGGGAGGGAAGAAAACAAAGGAGTAAAGGAGATATTACTCTCATGTGGTATTGGCTGCTATTAATAAGCATTGCTCCTTTTGTCCTATAGACTAGCATTGTGCTTCTTGTAAAAATAACCCACATGTGCATCTATCAATAGCTGATGCATGTAACTTGCCCACTTATAAAGCTAGGCAGAGGTCACCATTACAGTTTAGTTATTGTATATTATAACCTTGAAACCATTTCCGCTAGTAACACATCAAAACAAAGACCATAGCTTAGATAATGGTAATGTTTAGTATGGTGGGCATCTCAAAAGAAAGAAAAATATGACAGACCAAGAAACGCCTTTTATGGCTTTTGTTTATGTTGCATTACAAAAGAAAAACTGATATATAACCTGGCTTTGATTGGTCAATAATGGGTGGCATTGCTCTTATCTCAACTGCTAATTCAAGGTACTGCTGTATGCAGGAATTATGAGACCCAAATTCCTACTAAAATGTGGAAGGAAGTAATCTTCTTATATCTGCATTCAGCAGGCTTTAAGTTCAGGGCTTTAAAAGTACCTTGTGTTTATGGGGGTGTGGCTGTGTTGTCACTGGGTGTGGTTCTGACATCACGGGGCCTGGCCATGATGTGGCGATCAGCAATTGGCCGATCACAGTATTGCTCTTGGGAAATCATGCCCGGTTTTCCAAATCGGGAAGCCGGCCAGGTAGTTTTAACTTGGACAGCACTACAGGAAACCGGGCTGGCCAAGTCAAAACCCTTAATGCAGCCTTCAGCTGCCAGTTTTAATTATCTATTATTTTGTGTGTGTGTGTGGTGGGGGGTAAATATTCCAGGAAACTATTGTAACAATTGTAACGCTTTTCTGACCCAATTTGGAATAAACCCAGGCTAGTAGTGAATAGAGAGCATGGGTTACATTTGCGACACTTAATACAAAGGGGTGAGCCTCCGCTATATGGGAGAATCAGGATGGAGCGAGGGTGTAGTGGAACTACAACTAGCTGAGGTGTGGTGTGCAGGTGGTAAAAGATGGACGCCAGAGGATTCTTGCTGATCAACTATAGTACAAGTTTATTAAAGGCACAACTGAATAGTGCAGCAGGGTTATACTCACAGACACAGCAGTGTATGATGGTCACAGATTGTACAGCAGATGTGACACTTTAGGCACAGAATAACCCACTTGGAGGATGCACAGAGGATTAGTTGACACCTGAGATATAGACCTTTCAGAAGGGAGTGTTCCGGCCGACTGTGGTCCAGGGGAGAGCTCCTAACACTGGTACCTGGCGTCTAATAAAACCGGTCCCTAAAGAACGACTACAGAGCCGGGGTGGACTAAACCCTTTTACAACTCCTGGTTGGGGCTATTGACTGCCCTTACTAAATAGACTGACTACAATCACCTCTCCTAGAGGGTGCTATTAACAAATCTGTCTGTGCTGGCTTTACCTCGTTCACGGGGGCCTGTCCCCGACTTAGCACTAGGGTAGTTGATCCCCTAGGGTACAAATGGCTTCTGGGCCTATGATCTGGTCCAGGCTCAGTTGGGATCTGTCCAGAACACAGCATGCAGCCAAAAGAGGAAGACACTCCCTTGTGCAAGACATTATATAGTCTGCCAAGGGGAGTGGTCAACCTGGGCTAAACCTATAGAGGGCAGCCTAATAACAGTAACCTGAGATCAGAGGGCTCTGCCCTATAACAATACAGATAAGATAAGGATAAGGGATAACACCATAGGGAGCTTAACCCTATGGGTCCCTACATTCACCCGGGGGAAAAATCCATTCCGACCCGGCAATGGCAAATAATATTAATTTCACATTTCAAGCAATAACTGTAGTGCATTGATTTAGTGCAAAAATACAGTACCCTTACATCCATTTCTGATACCCTCTCCTGAGGAGTATCCGGTACATTGGATAGCTGTAAAATGAAAATTTTAAGGCACAGAAATTTTTAACTGTTTCGTTACTAGTTACGTTTCTGTAAACCATTTACAATACATGAGTGTCACTATGGATCACTCAGGCACTTACTTATATAGATCCTTGAGATACCTTCTGGCTCTGCAACAGAGGTATTACAGGCACAATACTTATAAATCTTGAGTCACCTTCCTGACTACTAAACAGGGGTGCTCAGGCACACACGTAGGTATCCTGGATATACCACCTGTAACCTGCAACAGGGATATAACAGGTACACTTACACATGGGAACGATCCTGCCTTCACTCAGGTGTCCCCAGACACTTTGCTTGGCTGTAAAGAAACTGTTATTGGGCACAATTTAAACTGTAATACATCCCCACCCATCAACTTTATTAAGTCCAGGCCTTCCAGTGTTCATGGATCTCCCGACATGCACTCCGTAGGTGTGGATTAGGCAATGGGTTCTACCCTTAGATGAGGTAGATGAAAATAGAAGTTGAAGTGGGATGGGGCGCAGCAGTCTTTTTGATTGTTCACCCAACTGGTAACTTTACAGTCTCTCCTGAAGGATTTGGAGAGTCCCAAACTTAACAACAAATCCACCACTGTGGATGCAACTGAAGAAGAAGGGTCACACTCTATGGCAGCAAAACCGGCAGTCTCTTTAGAGGTGCCCAAATATGGTGGGTAATCCCTTTAACAGCTAGGGAAACTCTACCCACCTCCCACCCGGGGGAAAATCCCATCTGGTGAAGGGTATCCAAGCCGGCATGGGGTTTTCAATGCATGTTCCTGTTGAACTTTGCCTTTGTCACCTCGTAGGAGACATAATATGCAGGATGAGGCTTATCTATCTTGCCTCCACTGGGGAGGTCCGAGAGCAGTGCAAAGTTCTTATCCTTCTCATACTTCCCACAGGATCTCACTCTGTGTTTTAGTATTATGCGACCAAACCACCACTCCCGGGCGATGTTAGCCAGATAGTCGACATCCTGATGTCGTTTCTCTGGGGTCTTAGCAAGCAGCCCCCCAAATCCAATCTTCTCACGTCTGGAGATCTCACCGTATAGCCACTCATCTAAGTGCTTCTCCACCTCATCATAAACCCACTCTGGGGCGTAAGGCATGTAGAACTGCCAAAGTTCATACACTTTGTTATTGATCAGTCTCTGGACCCGTGACACAACCCTATACTTCTCAGGATCTGCACGGCCTGGAGCCACCCAGCATGTTTCTTCTTTTCTGAAGGTGTAGTGAGGTGGTGGAGTATTTGGCAAAACAATGGCACCTTCAGGCCGACTCTGAGGTGGCCTTAGAGGTGCAGGCCTCTCCTCTCTCTGTGGGACAGTCTCAGCAGTGCCCCCAAATACCATATTAGGCCAATCTGGCTTAGCACGGCGGCGATGTCCAGGGTATTCAGCTGGTATCCTGGACCCTGAGGATGAAGCAGCACTAACCCGCTCTGGGGTTAAAGATCGTGCCCTCCCTCTGCCGGTGTAAAAACTTAAGCGTTCCATTTTCTGGGATAGCTCAGTGTCCCTTGTGGCCCTATTGTAAGGCCAAATGGCTTCCGATTTAGCCACTGAAGGGGGTGCTCCTTGCTCATCATCACTACTGGTGGGTGATAATAGGGCATCCCCAGATGATTCTGCTATTGGTGGGGTGGCAGGTCTGACCGGGCCTGCACTGGGGGTTGGCGTGGCAGGTGGTGGTGGTGGGCTTGCAACTGGTGAGGCGCCCTCTTTGCATAATGATGGGGACTCTATCCTCACAGTGGGCCCAACCCAGCAAGTGTTATTGCAGCCAGGGCATCTGGCTTGCACATCTCCCAGGGCCTGCTCGAATTCCTCATTACAGCAGCCACTATAGGGTACTAGCCAGGTCTCCACTTCTTCCCCACTCTTTTGGCCGAAAGTACCCAGCCACACATACCTGTGCTGGGAACTAGGACATTGCATTGAGATTGCGCTGTCTGTGGCCTCTTGCTTTATTTGAGGTTTATCGGTAACTTCAGCCATCTTAGCTCCAGAAGGGCCTATGATAATTGAATAGTTCACTCCGCAGCCGCAGCAGTGAATATTGGGTCCCTTCTGTAATTGTTCCCAAACCGCTATGGCGGCTCTTAAGCGGCCTTTAGGATCAATGTCCAGTATACTAACGGGCACTGTTACCAGCCCGGTTGGGATCAATGGTGCACCGATAAGGTTATACTACTAGTATCGATTGATCTCGGGCAGATGTACAACCGACGGAGTATTCCGCAGCCGCGGTTTAGTACTCACTGTCAATGCTTTCCGTTCCGGTCAGTATCCCCAGGTCGCAGCCGCGAGTCCTGGTTCTCCCGGGGGAACTTCCGCTGCTAATTCACCCTCCGGTGCAGCCGCTTTGGGAGGTAGGCACGCGAGTATTATAGGCTGTACTATCCGGCCTCGGTTCCAGAACGCAGCCGCAGATCTGGTATGGCACGGACCTTTCCCTATGCGCAGATGTTACTGGTAGCAGTAGGGTACAGCAGCAAAGATATAAATGTGCTGGTTTCACAGTGGAAGCAGCCGCTATCCAAAGTTTCAGCAAGAGCTCTCTCTCCACGTGTCAGTATGGCTCAAGTGAGAGGCATAAGATGGCCGCCGTGACGTCAGAATCTCAGAAAATGGCCGACCAAATCTCACAAACAACTCCACCTATCGCGTGATCTTGTAGAAAGAGCGCCAAAAATACAAGGGCGGTGACTGACAGTTCCGCCGGCCAATGGGATTACACGGGGGGGAATCCTCAAGCCCGAACCCACGGCCAATTAGTACTGTGCTTTTACGATCAGGACTGCAGGCGCCTTTGCCTATCGCGTCCGGCAGTGCCTGTCAGCAAATTTTAAAGCAACACACACACTTTTACTCAGCCCCTCAGGTAATGGCTCCGAAAATTTCAAAATGAATTTTACCCTTCGGGCCCCACGTTGGGCGCCATAAATGTAACGCTTTTCTGACCCAATTTGGAATAAACCCAGGCTAGTAGTGAATAGAGAGCATGGGTTACATTTGCGACACTTAATACAAAGGGGTGAGCCTCCGCTATATGGGAGAATCAGGATGGAGCGAGGGTGTAGTGGAACTACAACTAGCTGAGGTGTGGTGTGCAGGTGGTAAAAGATGGACGCCAGAGGATTCTTGCTGATCAACTATAGTACAAGTTTATTAAAGGCACAACTGAATAGTGCAGCAGGGTTATACTCACAGACACAGCAGTGTATGATGGTCACAGATTGTACAGCAGATGTGACACTTTAGGCACAGAATAACCCACTTGGAGGATGCACAGAGGATTAGTTGACACCTG
This sequence comes from Xenopus tropicalis, assembly GCF_000004195.4. Lineage (NCBI taxonomy): Eukaryota > Metazoa > Chordata > Amphibia > Anura > Pipidae > Xenopus > Xenopus tropicalis. The sequence goes on from NC_030680.2 coordinate 50,450,654, forward strand.
AGATATAGACCTTTCAGAAGGGAGTGTTCCGGCCGACTGTGGTCCAGGGGAGAGCTCCTAACACTGGTACCTGGCGTCTAATAAAACCGGTCCCTAAAGAACGACTACAGAGCCGGGGTGGACTAAACCCTTTTACAACTCCTGGTTGGGGCTATTAACTGCCCTTACTAAATAGACTGGCTACAATCACCTCTCCTAGAGGGTGCTATTAACAAATCTGTCTGTGCTGGCTTTACCTCGTTCACGGGGCCCTGTCCCCGACTTAGCACTATGGTAGTTGATCCCCTAGGGTACAAATGGCTTCTGGGCCTATGTTCTGGTCCAGGCTCAGTTGGGATCTGTCCAGAACACAGCATGCAGTCAAAAGAGGAAGACACTCCCTTGTGCAAGACATTATATAGTCTGCCAAGGGGAGTGGTCAACCTGGGCTAAACCTATAGAGGGCAGCCTAATAACAGTAACCTGAGATCAGAGGGCTCTGCCCTATAACAATACAGATAAGATAAGGATAAGGGATAACACCATAGGGAGCTTAACCCTATGGGTCCCTACACAATGTTTCTCTAAAAACAGAATGAGCTGATATTCTTAATATATTATGTTATCACTGTATATAAATACAGTAAAGCTAAATATTTTGTTTAAGGATTAGGTGCAGATGCTGTAGTTACAGTAGCTACTAAATAGAATTATAAAGGCATTCACATAAAAATATGGTAAATTAGATCTGCATAGATTCACTTGTACAGCTACTTAGTTAAATAAGCTGATCAGACACAGGTGGACATAGTTAATGAATACTAAAGATTTAGGAAAGACTAGCCTCCCCAACAACTGACCAAGCTACATTGGTAGCCTTCTTAAACAAAATTATCACTGTACACCCCTGCAAGAGAACCTGTAGGGATGTGGTGCCCATTTAGGGTTTGTTGATTCAACTGCAGCCTACAATTTTTACCTGGACAGACTGACAGTATCTTAGAACTTCTTTAATAACCTTGTAGCGAGATGGATGGTCAGGCAGTTTCATAGAAATCAGCCGTCTTGTCTGTTTGTGGTGCCATACATGCCCCTTATATATTCCCATATACCCTTAATGGATTCGGTAAGACAAGGTTTTAAGTTCTTTTAATTCACTCAGAGAGACCAACTTATACATGCACAATTCAATTTGTGCCTCAATAAGTTGCTAATTGCACAGCAAGTGTGGGAGCTGCTAAGCGAGTGTTGCATGTGATCTAAGTGTTGCATGTGAATTAAGTGTTTAGCAGGCGTTAAAAACCAAAAGGTGTTAAAACAAAAAGGGAGTTATACAAGGAATTGAACTCAGGAGACTGTAAGTACCCAGTTTTAGTGCTGGGCGAAATAATTCGCCAGGCATGGATTTGTGGCAGAATTTCCATGTTTTGCCATTGGTGGATTATTTTACGAAATGGTCAACAAAATTCGCTGCATAAAAATTAGTTGCGCAACAAAAAATTGTCGTCCGTGGAAAAAAAATAACGCAGGTCAAAAAACATTATGTCACGTGTTGTTGTTTTTTTGACGTGCGCAACTATGACTCCCATTTGAGTTCCAGTGGGATTGCCAGCATCACTCAGTGCGTATCTTGTCGCATGTATGTGATCATGGAGTAGTGGTTCCATACATCGGTTTTTAATTGCAGGCTCTAAGAGGGGAACTGACAGCACTGAGGGTGGCTGCAAATGTGGGGAAAAAGGTGAGGACCTCCAAAGTAATTTTCTCAGAGATATTACCTGTGACATGAGCATTGTTAAAAAGGCAGCAGGAGCTTAATGCGTGGCTGAGAGATTGGTGCAGGGAGGAGGGCTTTGGGTTTCTTGAGAACTGGGATGATTTTTCAATCGGCTAAGGCTCTTTGCCGGGGATGGGCATCACCTCAACGATGATGGTGCAGTTGCTTTGGGGGAGAAGATAGCATATAGCATATTTTAAACTTTGCATTGGGGGGGGGTGCAGTGATTAATTCTCGGGATGAAAGGTTAGGTGAGGTAGTGGGCATAGTAAGGGAAAATGGGGGAGGAGACTTGCTTGGGGGTAATGAAAATGGCAGGGAGGACCATAACCTGTATACGCAAAGTTCTCATGCTGGTACCAGTATTAAATGTATTTTTACAAATGCAAGGAGTCTAACTGGTAATATGGAAGAGCTGCTGGAGCTGAATAGGAAATATGATGTGATTGGTGTTACTGAATAGTGATGAGCAAATTTTTTTCGCCAGGCATGGATTTGCAGTGAATTTCCACATTTAAATAGGATGGGTTGCGTCAAAAAAAGATGCTCTCGGCAAAAAAATTGCGTGACAAACAGGTTTCGCTGATTTTTTGCAAACTTTACGGTGAAGTAAAACGGGAACGATTTGCTCAACACTATTGCTGAAACTTGGTTGAAAGAGTCACATGCTTGGGCAATTAATACTGAAGCCTATATTTTGTTTTGGCGGGACAAAGGCAGTAGAATTGGGGCGGGGGAGGTGTCTGTTTGCTAAGCAGGAATTAAAAGTAAATATAAAGGAGAAAGTGATGATGGTAAATGAGGGAGCTGAAGCCTTATGGGTTGAGCTTCTCACAGATAGTAAAGAGTCCACCAAATTAATGGTAGGGGTATGCTTTAGACCCCTCTAATGTCAGCGAAGAGGAAGAGGCTCAGCTCCTGTTGCAAATAGAAAAGGCTGCTAGTTTGTAGCAAGTGATAATAATGGGGTATTTTAATTACCCTGATATTGACTGGATCAATAGTACTGACAGGACAGTAAATGGGAACACATTTATAAACTTGTTGCATGACAACTTTATGTCACAGGTTGTTGAGGAGCCAACCAGGAACCATGCTATATTTGATCTAGTGATCTCTAATGACCCAGAATGCATAGCAAATGTGCAAGTGGTTGAACCCCTGGGAAATAGTGACCATAATGTTATTTCATTTGATGTTTGGTGCAAAAACCAAATATACGCTGGGACAACAGTGCAGTGCTTAGATTGGGGCATTAAGTTTTCTGCTAAGAACACAGAACAGAAATTTAATTTAAAAATGATATTAAATCATTACTGTCCTCAATTTATTTCCTTAAAAAGTAAATATAGAAGTGTTTAGAACCACCCTATGTGGCTTAATACGGAGGTAAAGAAGTTAATAGGGAAAAAAGGAAAGCATTTAGGACATACTAGTCAGAGTGGACAGAAGCTTCATTTAATGAATATAAACACTATAACGTGTTGTTAAAATGCAATCCGGAAGAAAAATGTGGAGCACATTGCGACAAAGGCTAAAACTAACACCAAAAAGTTTTTTAAGTATATTAATAGTAAAAAGATGCCGGTTGAGAATGTGGCTCCGTTGAACTATGGTAACAATATGGTTATAACAGATACAGAAAAGGCAAATGTGCTAAGCCATTTCTTTTCTTCAGTGTATAAAATAGAGGAGCCAGAGTGCCCAGACCCAATAGCTGCAATGTTGGCTCAGCTTAATCTAGTCAGTGGATGACGCAACATAGAGTACATAAAGGTTTATTCAAAATTAATGTGAACAAGGCACCAGGGCTAGATGGAATACACCCTCAGGTACTGAGTTTTATCATGGCCTCTGTTTCTGATATTCTCAGACTCTCTTTTGTCTGGCATGGAATGGAGGAAAGCTGATGTCATTCCTATATTTAAAAAGAGATTTTGATCTCAGCCTGGAAATTATAGGCCAGTAAGTTTGACATCCATGGTGGTTATTTGAAGGTTTGTTAAAGGAGAACTATCATGGATAGGAATCTGCTTAACTTGGCTCAGTTCTAACAGGCAGCTTGTGTTCAGAGCAGAGAGGCGTGGGAGTGGTCCAACCATTCTTGACTGACATCTAAAGTTCAACCCCCACCTGTCCATCTATCCTATCTGATGGAAAACCTGGAAAGACTTTGAAGAAGGTCTAAATATTCAACCCATTTCCCCTTACATTGTCTAACACCTGTCTTACTCACCTGAGTCACTAACAAACACCTGGAACTCTAGAAGCCTCATATCATTTGCTTTTTCTTTGCTGAGCAGCAACAATTGAGTTATTTGGCACAAAGGCTCAGCAGTTTGGAACTTACATGCCAATGTAAGTGAGCTGGCAGGTGATGATGGGAGTTGTAGTTTAAAAATATATTTAGGGCATCCACTTGTACATTCCCATAAAACTACAATTGTCTTTTGTAGACTTTAAAAATAAATGTTGTGCAATAACATTGTAGTCACTCTAAGTATGAAAGCTAATCAATAAGAGAATATATGGCCATTTCTTTAAAATACATGGACTGGATTTAGACAGGGTTATAATCCATTATCGTTTCCCTTGTTTTGCCCCTACACCATCTGGCACAGTTCAGCCTCTCCCCATGGCACATGAACTGGGCACAAATCCCTGTAGCGGAGTAAATACTAGAGACTGACCAGGTGGGCCTGATTAGACTTAGCTGGTCAATCAAGAAGCCTTATAGCCTGGCTAGTCAGTCTACAGAGAGCTCATAAAGAGGTGTCTGTGAGTCCAACATACAGGAATCTATTTGCCTGTACACACACAGCTACCTGTGCGGAGATTCTATAAATTGTCAAGATGTTTGTCTAGACTTTATATTTTCAATAATATGAAAAAAAAATTCATGATTGTTCCCCTTTAAGGGATCACATTCATAATTATGTTCTAGAGAAGGGCATTATAAGCAGTAATCAGCATGGCTTTATGAAGGACAGGTCATGTCGGACCAATTTTTTATGATTAGGTTAGTAAGAAGCGGGACAGGGGGGTTGCAGACTTGCAGTAGATCTATTTGGATTTTGCAAAGCATTTGATACTGTTCCCCACAAACGGCTGCTTTCTAAACTAAGGTCTGTTGGTCTTAGTGAAGTCATTTGCACATGGATAGAAAACTGGCTACATGGTTGGGTACAAAGGATATTTGTTAATGGTGCATTCTCTACTTGGAGTAAGGTCTTTAGTGACTTAGGGGAGGGCATTATAAGTAATGTATCAGTGTTTGCAGATGACACAAAACTCTGCAGACCAGTCAATTCTACTCAGCATGTGGCACCCTTGCAGCAGGATCTTGACAAACTGGCAATCTGGGCAGCTAAGTGGTAGATGAGATTTAATGTGGAAGGTCATGCACCTGGGATGTAAAAATACGCAAGCCACTTATACCCTAAATGGGACTGCACTAGGCAAATCCATAATGGAAAAGGACCTTGGAGTCCTTGTAGTTAATAAACTTGGCTGTAGCAAGCAATGCCAGACAGTAGCTGCAAGGGCAAACAAGGTTTTGAGCTGTATTAAAAGGAGCATCATTTGGAGGAGTAGGGGGTTAGTCTTCCATTTTACAGAGCGCAGACAAGGTCCCATCTAGAATATCCTGTGCAGTTTTGGTGTCCAGTTCTCAAATGGGATATTATTCCATTAGAGAGGGTACAGAGAAGGGCAAATAAGCTGGTAAAGGGCATGGAAAGTCTTAGTTATGAAGAAAGACTGGCCAAGTTAGGGTTGTTTACACTGGAGAAGAGGCGATTACAGGGGGATATGACAACTATGTATAAATATATAAGGGGATAATTTAATAATCACTCTAATGATTTATTTACCAGTAGGTTCTTCCAACTGGGCACCAATTCCAATTAGAAGAAAGGAGGTTCTGTCTTAATATTTGGAAATAATTTTTTACTGTCAGAGCTGTGAAGTTGTGTGGAATTCCCTCCCTGAACCACTCATACTGTCTGATAAATTATATAGCTTCAAGAAGGGGCTGGATGGCTTTTTAGCAAGTGAGGGTGGAGGGTTATGGGAGATAGCTCTTAGTACAAGTTGATCCAGGGACTGTTCCGATTGCCATCTTGGAGTCATGAAGGAATTTTTCCCCCTCTGTGGCAAATTTGAAAGGCTTCAGATGGGGTTTTTGCCTTCCTCTGGATCAGCTTGCATATAGACAGGTTATCTATAAGGTTGAATTGATGGACGTGTGTCTTTTTTCAACCCAACTTACTATGTTAGTATGTTAATTTTACTGAAATACCTTTAGCACATAATTGTGAATAAAATAGGTACAAAGACACAGGAGACAATGGTGTAGTGAATTTTCTACTACACATACCTTCTTTTTTCAAAGTAAAATGTACAAAATAATAATTGGCCTGCTAGACAATATGATCATTGTAATTTCACACAGCGCACAGGATGCAGAATTTTTAATCAATTGTGTTTATAAAACTGCTTATTTCCACAAGACAAAGGTCATATTACATTTTCTTTTGCGTGATAGTTCTTCTGGCTATTAAAGGGTGAGTAACATTTTGATTTTACTTCTTCTGCTAGAAAAATCAGTTTAATAAATAATGCTGCCGCTGCATTGGGCAAACTATGAAACTAAAGTATGGCATTCACTTGAAATCTGAAAATATGTAAGAAGACAGAAAATTGCATAAAAGCTGTTATTGACAGACAGGTTTTATGGTTCATTCAATATTTGTTAGATTCACTGAATACAAAATATTCAAGTCAGCGCTGAAGCCTCTGCTACTGAAAAATGCCTGTATATCAAAACATACAAAATACAAAACAAATAAAACAATGATGTCTTATGTGTACTCTTTTTTATAACACTGGGGGGGGGGGCATTTTTTATTTTTTATTTATTTTTTTATAAAGCTAATCATCCAATAAAATAACTAGTGGCTGTATCTCTGGACAGTCCAAACACTATCTTTTACTTCATTATTTTATACCACAGTATTTTTGGACTTTTGCCTAAAATAAATGCACATATTTATAGATGCATGGTCTTCAGGCAGTGATGAGTAGTGTATTTAAACAATAATAATATAATAATGGTATTGTAATTTTTTGTCAATATTATGCCAACCAGAATGGTTAATATGAAATTAACATGGTGACATTGATTACTCTGCTAAAGCTACCTGGTCTGTCTCACTTTGCCATTATCCTTTCATTGCACCAAATCTGAAATTGTGCTGTTGGTGCATTGGGCTCAACATCAGTCTAAAGTTTGCAGTAGCTTTTATATCCATTAAAAACTGACATGAGAGAAAGTAATAAAAGTAGTAAAAGGGAAATTTGCCTTGATAAGTACACAACTGACCATTTTGCAATGTAACATTCGTCAATAGAGTTTTAATAACATTAAAGTTGGCTTTAAAGTATTTTTGGTGCAAATATAATGCCCTTTTGTGTTTTAATACAGATGCAACACACTGATCCAAACTATACCATTGCAATCTTTTTCCAAAGGCAGACGGGTTGCCAAAAATGTTTGTTGGTTAGTAACTTCTTCTATTCTTGTATGTCTTATTGGTTACTTTGTATGTTTATTGTACAGTGCTGCGGAATATGTTGGTGCTTTATAAATATATGTCAATAATAATAATAATAATTGAAATAAAATAATTTTTGCATTGCCCAAATTTGCCCTTCTAGTAGTGTTTTTATTTCTTTATTTTACTGTAGAAGCAAATAGCTTATTATTATCTTCATTATTATTTTCATGCTGAATATTTAAAAGCGGAATCTAAAGAAACAAATCTTTTTGATAGAGACAATGCCTGAAGAATCTAGAACTATTTAGAACTTATTTAACTACTGTATATACCTCTCACGGTTGTCACACGCAATTACAGCAAATTTTTATTCATGGTTATTTTTACTGAAAGTCTTGCCTGCAATACCTTGCAGGCCCTCTCTGCATGGAAATGGTTAAATATTCCCTGGAAAGGGCTTTTAAGATTTGAATGTTCAAACAAATAACATTTAATCCCTTTATCGGATGTTGAATATAAAGGTTTTACCACTGATGGTTTTCATTTCAAATAAGCAAATCATACCCCATAAGTGGATACTTCAAAACAATGCATTTACACTGAAACACCTCATAAATTTAATACATAACACTTGTACTGAGTAGCCTTCGCTCACTTAAGTATTTTTCCTCATTGTTTATAATTTGACCACGTGTGTGTTGACATGAATAATTATCTTAAGAAGCAGCACTTTATAAAAGCAATGTGTTATAAAGGCAGGTTTCTATTTTTGAGGGGGGGGGATTGTAGAAAAGATTTTTCTGGGATGTAAACAACATTTTCTTAGCATAGGAGTCAGCTGGAAAATGTTCTACATTACTCCAGGAATTCATTCCTACATTTTACATGTTGCTTTGCCTAGTGTTATAAAATGTACTGAAAGCTTTTAAACACCCTTTAAAACTCGTGTTAGTGATGATGTCATATGGATGGATCCACCCAAACAAAACAGAAACCAATTTGTGGCCTTGTTTTTACTGGAGCCTATTAAAAATGGTTCATATTAAATTGCCCACAATATATCTACATGCTATTAAGCAGTAATATCAGCACCAAAATTTAACTGGTCTGTCATGTCTGTCCTGCGAAGACAACTTCATAGAAACTCAGTTAAAATGCTGTTTCTCCGTGGGAAAAAAACTTGTTACAGGCATAGCTATAGGGGGAGGGTGTTATTTTCTGTAACCAGCCAAAATGCATTTATTCAGGGAACATATAGTATGCATGTAGATGCATTGAATTCAGCACAATTTAACTTCTTCTTAAAGGTGTTCTGAAAGTCTTCTGCTAAATTAAATCCAAAGTGACTTTGTAAAGCCGAATGTTCACATATGATGCAATTTTTGGATTTTTCACAAGCTGCAATATGTTCAAAAAAATTTAAATCTCAGTAGTTGGTGAGATTTTTATTTTTTAAAGCAAAAAAGCAAACAAAGCAATACCACTCATTAGACTTACTTTAGAGGTCAGGGATCAGGGGCACCCAAACTAACAAAGCACATCTGGACCCCTTGGCTGGATCTACCATTGTAACAATGATGTAAACCTTTCTTTGTACCAATCTATAAATATTGTGGGATTGGCGATGCATTTTGGTGAGATTTTTTGGTGAGGCAATCATGGAAAAAAACACTTTTATTTCAAAAAAAGATTATTTCTGAGCATTTTTTTGCCCAAAAGCATTTTTGTAAAAAATCAGTAATTAGTTTAGCATTATGGACCAATTACATTGTTGATTGATGTTGTAAATGTTCCTTTTATGTACCTGCAGAAACTAGCTAATATATTATTCAGCATTTTTTCTTGTGTAAACATGTAATGGCTTAGTAAAATGAAAAAATAATTTTACAAGTTATTGTAAAAAACTGGTTACTGGGGCAATAGATTTTGTTGGATGATAATTCACTCATATTTTCAGCATAAGCATTATGACACACCCATGTATATTAATATATATTGATACAATATACATAAAGGTGAGGATTGGTGCACAGAATAATGTATAAATCTATACCCTTATGTTTTACAAAGGGTAAAGATATAAAGTGAAAATAAACACCACTTACCCATAAGTTTACTTTTTGCTTCAATTCTCTTTAATACTTAGAAATGATGGAACTGATTATATACAACATAAAGAGGAAAGTGTTTTTATCTTTCAGAGTATACACTATTCTGACATGTTTTTGAAGCTAAGCAGGTAGAGTAATACTTCATTTACTTGAAAAAAAAAACTGTGCTATACACTGGTTCAGAGCCAAGAAAATGAATATCCTCTATAGGAAAAGTGAGGCAATAAAATGAAAAGCAGACACCAAACTCAATTTAAAATTTGAAAGCAAACTTTTTTTGGCAGCTTTATTATGCTGTATTTTGTACAAAAGGGGTCTTTAAGATTGTAAGTAACTATAGCTTATGTTACTGTTTATACACAAAGTTTGCTAGAAAATAAACCCATAAATACTAATAAATCGAGCTTTATCTGCTTTAATAAATGACCTTTTGACTAATAGTTTGTACTGACCCTGACCATTTTTAATAGCTAGATACCCTCTATGAAGTAATGCATTTATAAGATACCTGTTAACATTCCGTCTATACATAACAGATGGCAAAACTATTTAACAGCTGTATGCTCAACCAGCATCTATTCAAGTTTTTATATATGTACTAAGCCTTTGAAATATCACCTACACTTTTTAAGTGCTAAAACATCTGTTGGGCTCAAGCAATAATGTAAAATAATCTACCAAAGAGACTTGCAAATCAGTCCCAAATTTGTTCATGAATTGGACCATAATACACAATTCACTAATTTAATTTTGTTCATGAATTAACAAAACATTCCTAAATCTTCCAGACATTGCAGTGCAGATTATAGTTATGAATTGTAACAGTCAGTGTTGAATTACATTAAAAAAATACAGCTTGTATGAAAAATTCCTTGATGGCTATAAATGTCCTTGCTTTCATGGCCACTGCAAGAAACACAGAAATTGTAACCATGAGAGTGTACCAGGGCCAGAAAGATAAGATCTTACACCAAAGAAGAAATAAATGCCATGTGAAGAGACCAACACACAGGTATATAAAGGGGATAGGGAAAAAAAACTTACAGCCATTGCCAATGTGTATATAGGCATAGTATAGAAGTCATCTGTGAAACCTTTAGCACTGAGGCCAATGATTCTCTAGACCAGGGGTAGGGAACCTATGGCTCAGGAGCCAGATGTGGCTCTTTTGATGGCTGCATCTGGCTCATTGCCAAATCTTTAATAAAAAAAATAATGGGGGGCATGGCCTGCGCTCAGCGGATAGAAGATGTGTTCTAAGCCTTAGAACGGGTCTTCTATCCGCCGAGTGCAGGCCACGCCCTCCTCCGCATCTTATCCACATCCGGCATCCTTGGCACCCACCCTACCTTGCCTCTGCACTCGGTGGATAGAAGACGTGTTCTAAGCCTTTGAACACGTCTTCTATCCGCCAAGCACAGGCCTCGCCCTCCTCCACATCGCATCTGGCATCCTTGGCACCCACCCTACCTTGCCCCTACGCTCACCAGATTGAAGCCTTAGAACACATCTTCTATCTACTGAGCGCAAGCCACGCCCTCCTCCGCATTGCATCCGGCATCCTTGGGACCCACCCTTCCTTGCCCCTGCGCTCGGCGGATAGAAGACGTGTTATAAGCCTTAGAACACATCTTCTATCTACCGAGCACAGGCCAGGCCCTCCTCTGCATCGCATCTGGCATCCTTGGGACCCACCCAACCTTGCCCCGCAGCATTCGCGGCCAAACATATTGTATGGCTCTCACGGAATTACATTTTAAAATATGTGGCGTTTATGGCTCTCTCAGCCAAAAAGGTTCCCGACCCCTGCTCTAGACCACCCCTGCTTCCTTTCCTGAACATGACTAAGGAGATTTATTATGGTTCTATGTTAATCATTTAAGCAGTTATATCATATGAATATGCATTAATATACTAATACTTATCCTATTGACTTCACTTGAGGAAAAATATTAATTAATCAAACATTCATTCATGAAACATTCAGACAAGCAGTAAAAGCAATATGCTCTGCTTTAACAGCACTAATACTGAATCCCAGAAAAAGCTCCCATTGTTTGTCAGTTTAGACGCTGATTGGCGTTCGATGGGGTATTCCATTCTCATTTAATTAGATTAGTTAAGTTCAGGCATTTTGGGCCCTTATTTATAAAAGCTATTCTATACTATATCAATCCTTCCACGTGAAACTTTATTTAAATAGACATATTTCCTCTTCATTCCCTCTTGCACGAGGTACACGAGAGGGGTGTCTGCTCTCCCCTTTATTATTTAATTTAGCAATTGACCCTTTCCTGTGTATACCTTTCACCTCACCAACATTTTAAGGGATACATATGGGTACTTATCATTTTAAATTAAATGCTTTTGCAGATGATATACTGCTGCTCATGACTAATTCATTTGAAACAATTGCATTTCTCTTAATCTCTATTGAAACTTTTGGTAAAGTGGAGGATTTTAAGTGAATCTGACTAAAACAATATGTATGCTCCTTAATCCTCATTTGAAAAATATATGGTGAGGCCCTTTCCCATTCAAGTGGGCTACAAAGGCAATACAATTTCTGGGAATTCAGATCCCCGAATAAATTCAAGCATTATACCGATTAAACATTTCTCCCTTATTGAATAAGCTGATTCAAGAATTTAGTGTATGGTCAAAAGATTTAATTAGACTAAATAAAGTACTTAGTTGGTTTATATGAGGTGGTAAATATTCTTGAATTAGCAGAAACACACTTCAATAATTAAGGTCTTAAGGAGGGGTAATCTCCCAGATATACCGACATACAATCTGGCTTGTAACCTACGTTACGCAGCAGATTGGGTTAATAATAGGGAACTTTATGCACTGCCCTTTATAAATTAAGCACTTACTCCAAATATCTCTCTGGCATTTCTTTTACATTCTGAAGAGAGACAACTCCCAATAGCAGTAAAGGATATTTACTGTATACTACTATTAGAGCCTGGCATGCAGCAGGTCATAGACTATCTATTTCCCCTTTCTATCACCCTTTTTGCCCTTTGTAGTTAATCCACATTTCTTGAATAATTGTTCTGAAAATTCATTCATTACCTGGGCAAAACAAGGGTTTAAATAGGTGAGACATTTATTACATACTCACACAAATCTATAATCCTTTTCAGATCTTAAGGAACGATACCCCTCAATAACCAGGGATTTTTTCTCATATTTACAAGCAAGGGACTGTGCCCAAAAGTGATTTGTACTATTCCACTACGGTAAATTAATAACTCAATAGATCATCTATTTCGGTTAGCTACAATCGAACCATCCACTTCCACTCCACATAAAATCTTGAAATCCATCTGAGAAGGATTTTGGTAGAGGTATGGGGAAATGGTTAAATGGTTACAACAAATTCCTGATCTCACACGAGAAAAATTGTTGTCCTTACATTTCAGATCCCTATCACTTCTCAAGTCAAGCCACTTCCATGTTATGTTTTTAAACATATTACACAGGGGTTATTTACTGCATTGCTGGATATCACCTCAACCCCCATCACTTGAAATTATGCTTAACTAAGGCTCTGGTACAATTCTAGTTAAAATAGGAGGGGCTCCATGAAAGGAAAGCAAATCATCAATGTTTAGGGTAATTTGATGTTTGATATGTGATTTGGATCAGTGAGGAGGGTCAAAGAAAGTGTGTGGAGACCCACCTCAATTCATGTATATAAGCCTAATTATGACTGTAATGGCATGTTATGTCTTACATGTATGTATTTTATTGGTGCAAATAAAGACAGTTTAAAAAAATTATTATACTTTATTTATTTGTTATTATTCATTACTTATATAGAGTGAACATGTCTACCCAGCTATTTACTAAGATTATTCAGAATTCATGGCATTCATTTCCTGAAGTTTACAATGTAAAATATTTTCTGCTGTGTTATTAAGTATATAGGCCCTCTGTAAGACTGGGCACATATTGTTAAACTAACCGAGGTGCACAGTTAGATTGAGTAAGTGCCTCTTTACCTTTTTACCCTGCTTATGCCATAAGTGAACTAAGCAGTTACATTGTCATATGGACCTTTCTAACTAGTGATGACTGAGCAAGTGTTTTGCTTTGCCAAACATTGTGCACAAAATGGCCAAAATTTGCTTAACACAGTAAAGTCAATAGGGAGTTTTTAACAATCATATTCTCTGAGAAAAATACTTTGGAATCTATAGGCATTTTTTCGCTGCAATTTTTTCTTTAGCAAAATACATTGTGGTCTAAGGGTGTTTTGTCACTGTGTTTTAATCACAGCGAAACATTTCAGGCAAAATTATTCTAATTATAACTCACCCTTTGATTAGAATTGCACATAATGACTGGATGAGATGATTTATTAAAGGAGAACAATAATGAAATAAAAATATTTTAATAATATTAAAAATATAAAGTATAGACAAACATTTTGACAATTTATAGCTTTTAGAAATTGTGCACTGCTACACAGTTATGGATAAATATTAAAGCAGACACCCATTCCCCACCCTCCAGAATCTCAGAGTGAAAGCTGATTTGCTGTGGCATGTAGTGAGGCCACACCCCTCAACAGCAAACATGTGCAGAGGGGAAATAAAAGAATGGAGCCAGGCTGGGCTGGGTGCTGGTGAAGCAGTAAAACAGCTTATTGTTTACATCCTTTATATCCACATATACACAGCACTCTTTTGCTCTTTTGCATTTGGGTTTTGTGCTGCTCACCAGCAGACTTACAGTATATCAGTTGCCAGTCATCCTCCTGTAATTTACACATGCAGTTACAAATCTTACTTCAATAGCCAGATGCAGGTTTAACAAAAGAGACTTCCTCCGTACCTGTGACAGTGGTATATCAATTGCTGACCTCTGCACAGGCAACTGTGTGTGTACAGGCACATAGATTCATGTATGTTGGAATCACAGATGCCTCTCTATGTATCTCAGTCAGAGCTCTCTAGTAGGCTGACCAACCAGGCTCTCAGGCGTTTTGATTGGCCACCTGATTCTAATTAGGCCCACTCTGCTACAGGTAGTAATGCCAAGCCCATGTGCCATGGGCAGAGCCTGAACTATAATTCGGTGGCTTTCCAAGGCCCTGGTGCACGCAGACCCTTTTTTAAGCAGGTTCTGGTGGCCCACTGTTTATACTTCTAATGGATTTTTGTTTTCCCCTGGCCTGCTTGATCTACTTTCTGAGTGATGTCTCTTTTGGATTTGTGGTTCCCACTTTGGAAACAAAGTAAAAAGAAAAAAAAGAAAAATTAATTTTTAATGAATGAAAATAGATTTTAACCCTACCTGAAGCCAGTCCATGTATTCTTAAGAAATGGCAATATATTCTGTTATCAATTAGTTTGCACACATATAAAGAGTGACTACAATGTTATTGCACAAACAGTAGCACAAGTTACTGTTCCTACAACATTTATAAGTTATACAAAAGGGAAATTGTAGTTTTATGGGAATGTGCAAGTAGATGCCCTAAAGTTATTTTGTAACTACAACCTACCAGCTCACTTGGCATGTATGTTTCAAATGCTGAGCCTTTGTGCTAAATAACTCGATTGCTGCTGCTCAGCAAAGGAAAAGCAAGTGATGTGTGGCTTCTTTCATGTTTTTCTCACAAATAACCAAGAAATATGTTATAGGTGTTTGTTAGTGAGTGAGACATGTGTCAGACAATGTAAGGGGAAATGGGTTGAATGTTTAGACCTTCTTCAAAGTCTTTTTCAGGTTTTCTATCAGATAGAAATGATGAGCAGGTGGGGGTTGAACTTTAGATGTCAGTCAAGAATGGTTGAACCACTCGTACTCCTCTCTGCTCAGAACACGAACTGTCTGTCAGTACTGTGCCAAGTTAAAGGGGTGGTTCACCTTTAAGTTAAGTTTTCGTATGTTATAGAATGCCCTATTCCTAGCAACTTTGCATTTGGTCTTCATTATTTATTTTTTATAGTTTTCAAGTTATTTGCCTTCCTCTTCTACATATTTGTAGCTGTTGAAAGGGGGTCACTGACCCCGACAGCCAAAAACGATTAATCTGTACGCTTACAATTTTTATAATGATTGTTATTTTTTATTATTTGTCTTTCTATTCAGCCCCTCTCCTATTTATATCCCAGTCTCTCCTTTAAACCGCTGCCTGGTTGCTAAGGTAAACAAGACACTATCAATCAGATAGCTGCTGAAATTCCGAACTGGTGAGCTTCTGAACTAAAAGCGAAATAAAAAAGCACAAAAAAACACAAAAAATTAAAAATGTAAACCAATTGCATATTGTCTCGGAATATCAATGTCTACAGTATATCATACTAAAAGTTGATTTAAAAGTGAAATACCCCTTTAAGCAGATTCCCATTCATAACATTTTGAGGGTTAGAATCATTTTGCAAAAAAGTGAAACTTGGTTTTAAATCTTTTAAAACTTTTAAGGTTGTGACTATGTATTGTCCTTTGCTTTCTAAAATTTGCTAACTTATAATATGCAGTACTAGCACCCCTGATATTTTATTTAGGCAGTGCCCCATCCATCTTTGTTATCTGAGAACATTAGGAAACTGTACCATATCATTTAGTTTTACAAAGCAAGTTGTGTTTAAAAGGGATATTGCAGCTAGGAGTGAAAAAATATTTTTTGATTATGTGAATAGTAAAAAAATTAAGCAAGAAGGGGTGGGAACTTTATTATCACAAGTGGGTCAGTTGGTTGATGAGAACTTGGAAAAAGCAGAAATTTTAAACTCTTATTTTTTATCTCTCTATACATCTGAGGAGCCAGCTAATGAAGGGTTCCCTTTAATTATGCCCAATTCTAGTAATTTAGCTACTGACGCATGGGTCACTCAGGAGGAGATTCAAAACTTGAACATGTAAAGGTAAACAAAGGTCCAGGATCGGATGGGATTCATCCTAGGGTATTAAACAAGCTTAGCACTGTGATTGCCAAGCCTCTTCACATAATTTTTCAGGATTCGTTGAAGTCTGGCATGGTGCCGAGAGACTGGCGAATTGCTAATGTGGTGCCGTTATTTAAAAAGGGATCCCTTTCTCAGCCTGAAAACTATAGGCCTGTTAGTCTGACATCAGTAGTAGGAAAGCTTTTGGAAGGGGTAATAAAGGATAGGGTACTTGAATACATTGCAGTTCACAATACTATAAGATTGTGTCAGCATGGTTTTATGTGTAACAGATCTTGCCAGACTAATTTAGTCGCCTTTTATGAGGAGGTGAGCAGGAACCTCGATGCTGGAATGGCAGTTGATGTCATCTACTTGGACTTTGATAAAACGTTTGATACAGTACTTCAAAGAAGGTTAATGATTAAATTGAAGAATATTGGCCTAGAACATAATATTTGTAAATGGATAGAGAACTGGCTGAAGGATAGATTACAAAGAGTGGTGGTAAATGGAACATTTTCTAATTGGACCAGTGGAGGAGGAGGAGGTTCAATGTGGACAAGTGCAAAGTTATGCACTTTGGTAGAAATAATATAAACACGAACTATCTACTAAATGGTAGATTTTTGGGGGCATATCCTTAATGGAGAAGGATCTAGGGGTTTTTGTACATAACAAGTTGTCTGATTCCAGGCAGTGTCATTCTGTGGCTACTAAAGCACAAGTGCTGTCTTGTATAAAAAGGGCATTGACTCAAGGGGTGAAAACATAATTTTGCCTCTTTATAGGTCCCTGGTAAGGCCTCACCGTGAGTATGCAGTGCAGTTTTGGGCTCCAGTCCTTAAGAAGGATATTAATGAGCTGGAGAGAGTGTAGAGACGTGCAACTAAACTGGTAAAGGGGATGGAAGATTTAAGCTATGAGGTTAGACTGCCGAGGTTGGGGTTGTTTTCTCTAGAAAAGCAGCGCTTGCAAGGGGACATGATTACTCTGTACAAATACATTAGAGGGGATTATAGACAGATAGCGGGTGTTCTTTTTGAAAGCGATCAAGGCACCAGAGGCCACCCCTTCAGATTAGAGAAATGGAGTTTCCATTTGAAGCTGTGTAGGTGGTTTTTCAGGGTGAGGGCAGTGAGGTTGTGGAAAGCCCTTCCTAGTGATGTGGTAATGGCAGATTCTGTTAATGCCTTTAAGAGGGGCCTGGATGAGTTCTTGAACAATCAGAATATCCAAGGCTATTGTGATACTAATATCTACAGTTAGTATTAATAGTTTAGTTTAACATAACCTCAGTGTGCCGCTAAAAGCAATACCCTGTGCCACACCTCTCACAACTTTGTCATGCCCATTCCCACACCTTGTGTCTCAACCCTTTCTCCTTGTAGATTGTAAGCTGTTTAGGCAGGGCTCTCTTCACCTCTTGTATCGGTTATTGATTGCTTTATATGTTACTCTGTATGTCCAATGTATGAAACCCACTTATTGTATATCGCTACGGAATATGTTGGTGCTTTATGAATAAATGTTAATAATAATAATAATAATAATAATAATAATGGTTGTAAATATAGTTTATGTATGGGATAGTAAAGATTGGTAAGTATAGGTTTGTGTGTGCTGGGTTTACTTGGAAGGGTTGAACTTGATAGACTCTGGTGTGTTTTCAACCCTATTTAACTATGTTTTGCAAATTTGAAAGTGAAAAGGGACAGATTTGCTCATCACTAAATACAGATCTTCTACTTTGAGGAAATACAATGACTTCTTTCCCCATAAAAGGCACAAAGGCACTAATACCCAAGTGCAATAACCTATAGGAACCAATGAGATGCTTTTAAACAGGTGACCAGTTTAATTGCTTCCTGCTAATTGGTTGCTAAAGCTGCTAGACCATTAGCAAACTTTACACCTTTTATTTAGTTTGCCCAATAGGGAAAATCAGTGGTTTTAACAATTTACTTTTCAAAAATAGAGTACAGCTTTTTAGGCAAAGATCTGTATATATCATAATTTACTTTGAATGGATATGTTTAACGGGAATGCAATAAAATGCAACCCTAAATGCTCATGAATTCAGTGAGGCAGAATATAATGCAATTAGTAGGTCATGCGCTTAAGTGAGCACAAACCTGCATCTCAAATGCGCATCGAAATACTTGTGCACAAGCACCTGCACCTGCCAATTGTCAATTAATTCTGTGGCCAAAAAACATGGCGAGCTTTTCTTCTTTTTTTTTGTTTTTTTCTAGCACTTTGCACTCTTTTAGTTGATGAGGCCAAACTTGTACTAATTAGAGTTAAATTAGAGTGTCCTTTTAAATGCTATGCAAATATTTCATTTGGGGCTAAGAGGTGAGTAAATAGAGGCAGATTGTTTTAATTGCTTCTAATGCAAGCTGCATAGAGTTCCGTAATTGTTATTTGTAATTATCACCAGGATGGTTCCGGGTAATTGGCATAAAGGATGAAATCCAATTACAATTTAGAAGGATTGATGGCACAGTCCTGCTTACAGAACACACACACACAAACATACTTTACATCACTAGCAAGGTGATCCAGTGAACTGAATATTTCAACCCACTGGCAGCCTGTGTTGTGCTTTGATCTGCAAGACGCGGGGTTTGTAACTTGCCTAAGAAAAAACACAATTTAACAATAAACACAATATAAACAGTCATGTTAATGTAAATTTAATATTTAGAATACCCCTGTATTTGTTTTGATTCCAGCTACCTTTTAATTTACTTCTATTTTCATTATGTCAACCATGAATAAAATATTGTCTCATATTTCCTAACTGGTTTGCACTCTTTCTTTTAGGCTAACAACAAAAAATGAGTCAAATAAGTCACAATGTAGCAATATTTGATTTGTACAGGTATGGGACCTATTATACAGAATGCTCAACCTTGGGTTTTCTGAATAAGGGGTCTTTCCATAATTTGGATCTCCATACCTTACAGTATTTCTACTAAAAAATCATTTCAACTCTATAGGATTGTTCTTCCACCAATAAGGATTAATTATAGCTTAGCTGGGATCATAGTTTAGCTGCAAGGCAGTGTTTTATTATTACAGAGAAAATGGAAATCATTTTAAAAATTTTGAGAAGACAATCTTTCCGTAAGTAGACTGAAGTTGCAGTTGAAACAACTTCTTCGTTGCTTCAATGTCTTGTTAGTGTGCTTGCTTTTATAATTTCAGCTGTTGTCTGAACCTCGATTGAAGGTTTTTTTTGTGCTTAAAAACTCGAATTTGAGTTATGGTTTGAAAACTCAAATGTCTGATATTTATTAAGTGCAAAAAACCCGAAAACTCGAATGTAAAAATTTGCCATGTAAAAGTTTGCAAGTTTCTATAGAAGTCAAATGGAGTTGTCATAGGCAAAGTCAAGCCATATTCTAACACTCACATTTTTTTTGAATTTTTAAAACTCCTAGAATAAAAAAAATTGAGATATTGGTGTTTATGTGTATCAGTTTTCCTTATTAACAAATAAGCAACCATTCGATATGAAAGTTTATTTGATTTAGAAAAACAAACTCAGATTCACAAACTTGAAAACTGATAATTAAGCCCATTAGTGTTGGGCCTGCCTGAATATATTGTTACATATGTAGCTAACCCAGGTTATGATGCTCTATCTATTCATGCAAGAAGTAGAGGCATTAATACTGTAAATGTATTTACTGCTATAATATTTTGAAAATTGTTTCTTTAGATATTATTGCACATACTGACATGATAGCAAAAATGATTGTTTTACTTTATGTTTTGTGCACCAACACATTGATTTTATTGCTCCCCAAACCGATTACATTAATATCTGTGTGTAATTAGTTTACACATTACTAAATTACTGACAGATTAAATGTGAAATAGTGCAGTTCATACTCGACCATATAACTGCCAGAAAGGAAATTAATATGGATTCAAATGGTCCTGCGAGACCTGTGTTGAAATAGCAGAAATCTATAAAGGCTGCTTGCATTAGGAAATTTCTATCACTGCCATGTCTGTGGTTAATACTTTGAGAATTTTGCTAATTTGACAGAGTTATATGAGAAATGAAAATTCTAGCCAGTTTGTTTGGAAAATCAAAAGCTGGAGCTTTCTGTTATTTTTTAAGAGAGAAATTTCCTTTCCAAGCACAGTGGGGCATATTTTTTAATGGGGAGCAAAGAAATATCACATAAATAAATCTCATAATATTACATCAATAAATAATTTACTTTGGGTTTTTTGCTGAATTTTTGAGGACTTTTTCTATTGTTACTTTGAGAAACCACATAGAATCTTTAAACAGCACCCTCACAAACACTGTTTAGCACACATTATGGACTTTTTAGCACACATTATGCTATACCAGATTAAGATAAAGAAATGTGAAATAAGACTTTTAAATATTTAAATATCTATCTCCAGTTGTATGTCATTGATAGTAAAGTTAAGGTTTAATCTGAGAACAGTATGTTGTCTAGCAATGTACATTCCTGTCGTATTAAATTTTGCCCAGATACACAGATTCAACATTTAGAATAAAGAATATATAATATTGGTAGCAAATCTGTCCCATTTCACTTTTTTGTGGTAGTGTTAGCTTTTAAAGAAGAAGAAAACATTTGTATAGACCTTTATAAAAATGGCCCAGAGAACTTTTAATTGCAATGTTAAAATGTATTCAATTAGTCAATAAATGGCGCAGATATGGGATACATTATCCAGAAACACGTTATCCCAAAAGCTCTGAGCTACATGATAGCCATCTCCCATAGACTCTGTTTTTAAGAAATTGCAATATTTACAGATGATTTACTTTTTCTCTGTCATTATAAAGCAGTACCTTGTACTTGATCCCAGCTAAGATATAATTAATCCTTATTGGTGGCAGAACAATCCTATTGAGTTGAAATGTTAGAGGCAGATTTACCAAAACTCAAATTTGCAAATGTCAGACATTTATCAAAAAATCAAAATTAAAAAAGGATGTGTGGGAAAAGTTGGGAAAAGTTGTGAAAACGTCTAATTTTTTTACTTGTCCCATGATAATTGCAACTTTTTTAAGTGTCGCCCAAAACCAGCATCAAAAATCCAAAAAGAAATATCTTGAAAGTGTGTAAAGATCCAAATACAGTGTTGCCAATACTAATAAACAGTTGATGTTATTTGTGGAAATAGCAAATATTATATATATATATATATATATATATATATATATATATACAGTATATATATATATATATATATATATATATATATATATATATACAGTATACATATATAATCTTATTTTCCATTATTTACATGATACTCAATATGATCCATTATTTTTAAAAGGCATACCAAATTCCATTGACCTGTGATGAACAGCTAATTTACAAGAAAAACTTTTGCCTTATTTTATGCCATATTTTATATACTGAACTTACTGCATTAGCCTAAAGTTGCAGCATCTCAATAGCAGTAATGCTACAGTTGTCGCAGAAGCTCCCAATTTTGGAGCGAAACTCATATACTCAGTGTGCTCTGAGCACCTGCTGAGAAGCTAAGCTTGGGGTTGTCACAAATTATTAAGCACAAATTATTAAGCAGAAAATGAGGTTGGCTTGTAATATAAGCTGATGCTGCAAGGCTGATTATTACATTCTGATGCTAATTGCACTGGTTTCAGAGCTGTCATGTAATGTGAATCTGAATAAATTACTAATCTGTAGTGATGAGCGAATCTGTCCTGTTTTGCTTTGTCAAAATTTTTTCAAAACTACAGTTTAATTCCCGTAATGGCAAAAAAATTGCAAAATGCGTTTGTTGGGACTGCAACATTTTTTTCAATGCAAATTTTCTCTGAAGTTTTGCAAAATGATTCGCCAAAAGCAAAATCTGGAAATTTGCTGCAAATCCATGCCTGGTGAAAACATTTGCTCATCTCTACTAATCTTCCTTATTTGGTGATATTTATTTTTTGTATATACAGTATATTGAGAGTCAGTACCTGCTGTGTAACTGACAGAAGCATGTGTAGGGAAGCAGCAGAAAAGAAGATGGGGAGCTACTGGGGCATCTTTGGAGGCACAGATCTTCTCTGCTAAAGGGCTGTGGTTGCCCTTGGGCTGGTACAAATGCCCAAAACATAATGTACAACATTTCTAGCCTACTTCTTTAGTTAGGCTTTAGTTCTCATTTAAGTTATTCTGTCATATAAGCTGTACTGATTTTGGAGCTGCCATGTAATAAGGATCTAAATGAATTACTCCTCAGCCTTGTAACATCATATTTATATTCTTTATATTCTGTATACTCTCAGTCGTTCCCTAAGCTCTGGTGACTGACCAGCATGTGCTTTAAATTAGCAGAAAAGACAGGAATCTATCTATAAATTAATCTATGAATGAATATACATATCTATGAATTAATATATGTACATCTATGGAGGCACAAAACTTCACTAATAACGGGCTATTGTGGCCTTGGCTGGTATAGAACCCTAAAACATAAGGTGCAGTATTTCTACTCTACATTAGTTTAAATTCAGTTTAATAATAATAATATCCACCAGTCCCTCCATTTTTTTTAATAAAATACTAACCAAGCTGCACAGACTGCAGGTTTTTTTTTTTCATCTGTTATTTATATAGCACTGATATATTTATGTAGTCCTTTATAGAGATCATTCCCATATATGTAGTAGATATTTTTGAGCTCTGAGTGAGGCAAGGGTGATCAAATACAAGTACGAGACCTGTTATCTAGCTCAAGACCTGGCATTTTCTGGGCATGGATAAGAGATCTCTCTGTAATTTCGCTCTCCCTACCTTAAGTCTACTAAAAAACATGTAAACATTAAATAAGCCAAAAAGGATAATTTTTCCTCCATAAGGATTACTTAAATAGTATTTGGGATCAAGTACAAGGTACAGTTATTACAGATAAAAAGGAAATGTGCTTGAAAATTTTGAATTACTATATATAGTCACCAGCTCTACACAAATGTGTATAAAATTCAGGCGACTGTCATTTTTTTAAGATTAAGATTTGTGAAACATGGTTGTGAAATCTTGTTGTTTAGTCCCTGAAAAGGCATGCAGGTAAACTATGCAGGTAAACTATGTACATCTGCATCTAAATTAATCTTAAACATAGATGGAGCAGGGGCACTGCTATTGCTCAGAACTAATGATAAAAATGTTGCACGTCAAAATAATTATGCTCGTGACAATTTTTTGATGATGCATGTGATGTAGGCAACAATTTTCTGGTAATGAAACAGATAATACTAAATCATGAAAATATTATATCTTGGATGTATTGTGTATTATAATGTTAAAGGGGACCTGTCACCCTAAGAAATAATTCCAGATTTTTTTCAGTTGTGTTTATCAAGCAAAATAAACTTCACTTACACCATATAAATTAGTTTAATCTTATTTTCTTCAGCCTTGGAATTCACAGTTGCAGCAAGCAGGCAGGCACCTGTCATGGCCAGGAAGACAAGTCGATGTAAGCAAGCCCACAAACGTCCCACACTACCGGAGGCTTGCCTGAGGATGGGAACAGGAAGCACGGAAGTGGAAAGAGGCCGGAGAGCCAAACGAGGTGCAACTGGATCAGGCGAGAGAATAGTCAGACAGGTCCAGGTCAAGGCAGGCAGAACAGGTTCAGAAGCGAAGGTCAGGCAAGGTTCAAAAACAAAGTAGCAGGATCAGGATAAACGCCAGGCACAAGAGTAAACTTGATAACCAAGCAAAGATGATGGATTCTAGGCGACTATTTAAACTAACAGGATGGCGGCAATACACTAGGACACACTTGCGTCAAGACGCACGCTGAATTGCGTCACTTGCGTGCGGACCCACGTCGCTGAATTTTCGTTGCACCACAAACGTTCTTTCGTGCTCAAGTGTGCTGATCGAGCCCATGCAGACGGCGGACACCCTTACAGCACCATTTTGTAGACACTGGTATTAAGGCAAGCTTTGCATCCTGTCAAAATCTTATTTCTGAGTTTAAAATGAGTTTGGGGTTCATATTTAATTTGAAATGGGCTTTTATTATACTGTTTTTTTATGCCTGGGTGACAGGTATGGAATCTGTTACCCGGAAACCCATTATCCAAAAAAGCTCTTGTTTATGGGAAGGCCATCTCCCATAGACTCCATATTAATCAAACAAAAAAAAGTATTCCTTTTTTTCTCTGTAATAATAAAACAGAACCTTGTTCTTGATCCCAACTAAGATATAACTCCAAATTGATAATCCAAATTGAAGGTAAAACAATTCTATTGGGTTTATTTAATGTTTAAATGCTTTTTTAGAAGACTTAAAACATGAAGATCCCATTCCGAAAGACCCCTTATCCAGAAAACCCCAGGTCCCAAGCATTCTAGCTAATGTGTCCCATACCTGTATTTTCTGTTAACTCTGCAGCTGATTTCATTTTCTGTTATTTTTAATTCTAAATAGGTTTAGTTATAAAATGTATTTCATTAGATAAATTGTTCCCTAGTTTATTTGTCAAATCCTATGCTGAAAAATAATGAAAACAATCTCATTTCAATTTAAAATGTAAAATCTTTTTTCTATGTTTCCTTTAATTTTTTTATTTATTTTTTGTTGTTACTTAAGAATGGTGAGAACATGTTACAGACTTGTAACAGAGAGATGCGGCTCCCCTGTTTCCTGTCTCTAAAGTGGTTAATTAGTTTTTATTGACACTTGATACTTCTGTAAGTGAAGCAAGAGGATTTATCCATTTCATTTCAGTAGATGTGCCAAACACCAATACGAAAATTTCAGGTGTTTATTACATTTTTTTCTAGGAAAACATTTTATTTTCAAAAACATGTGAACTTGTTAAAATAAATATATTTTTTTTTCTTGTGCTTATATATTGGCTTGGAAGAATATGCCATAATGCAGTAAACACCTGGGGTGCCATTATGCCCACTATTTTTATTCACAAACATGTCTTCGCAGACAATTGCTTCTCTTGAAAAAAATTGTTGCTCTGCCACAGGGTTTTTTGTTTGTAGATGCAGAACAGCAATCTCACCTTTTTATCCCAGGGTTCCCTTACACTGTAGCAAACTTGCACAAATGCAGTATAGTAAAGATGGCAAAAATTGACTATAGTGCATCTGCCTTTGAAACCAGAGTGCATAACACCTTATGGTAGGCAATAAGGACAGGGTTGCTTGTGCCACATTTCTTTTATCCCACTGCCCTTACCTTGTGTTTCCTTTTGCCTTGTGTTGACTAACACATGTATACACTATTTCTATGTGTGTTACGGATGATTTAATATAATTTTATTATAGACACTTTAGGGCTCATTTACCAATCGTCACACTGCGTAGGCTACAGAGGTAGGGGCAAATATGTTTGTTCATACTCTGCCTCAAAAGCACAAGAACCTGCCTTGTCCCAATGAAAAGTGCCTTTTATTACATAACTTCTAATACATATTGTGCATACAGGTCCAGTATGAGATGCTGAGGAACAGGCGAAAAGGGTGGACAGGGTCACAGAGCTGGTTGTAGTTGTGTAGTGCCTGAGTGGTCGAGCCCACATAATGTGTTCATGTCTGTTGTGGGTAATGTGCAGCAGCAATATGCATTCGGTGAGGCATCTGGCACATGCAGGACTGTTCCAGAGTATTTGCCTCAACAAGTGAGTGACCCATTGCATCACAGCTGGAGGAGCCAGTGGCAGACTGGCTGACCCAGTTTACCTTCTTTTCTGCGTGCAGAAGTGAGCAAGTTAGTGTATGGATCACTACTACCACCTCTGCTGTCTGTACTACCTGCTTCTGTTTCAATAGGACAGTCCTCCCAAGATTGGGGCATAGCATGATCCTCCTTTTAAGCAGGATCTGGTGATGCAATTTTTATTTTTCATTTATCTGGTACGTGAACTGTGGTTGGAACACTGCCAAGCCAGCATATGACACATTGGCTCAAGCCAGCTGCGGCAAAACTGAAGAAAGGTGAGGAACAGCCAAGCAGCAATTTCTTTCTTCTCTATCATGGCATCTAATCCATGTGCTTTGCTTTGCACATGTGTTTAATCTTGTGGTGCAGTGCTTCTGGGTGATGTGCTAGAGATGGCCACTTCAACAGGTCCCCTACCACCAGAACGTTGTTGTCATGGATGCAGCAGCAACACTCACTGCCACTACACTGTCTTTTCTATTACTTACCAACATGCTGGAACACAACTTTTGATGGAGCAGCTTCTAGAGCAGTGATGGGCAGTCAACAATTACCTGTTGGAGCATATTGCCAGGGGTACATGGAGGGTTAAGATGGGTTTACTTCTTTGAAAAGTAGTGGTAGCAGATGAGGCAGCTCTGCTAAGTATTTGCCCTCTTTCAAGCAGGCCATTTGATTTGTTAGTAAAGACAAGGTGTTTATGAGCAATGTCATCCCCCTTCTCAAGACAATCTTAGACGGACAGCTGCAGGAGGGTGAGGTACCTGAGAAGGAAGAGAGAGGGGGCAGGCCTGGTCTGCAGGGAGAAGTGGGAAACGAAGAGAGGCTTACCTAATAAAGAAGATAAAGGAGAGGAGGAGTGTGTGCCTGCAGACTAGGGGGAGCAGTGCCACAGAATGCACCACCCACACACATCCCAAATATTTTCTATGGCTCGGACAGCACAGTACAAGAGGAGATGATGTGATGCATACAAAAGGCAGTCAGAAAATGGTCGGTCGGGGTCCTGCTCTGCATGTCTCCCCATATGCAGAGCTTCCAAAGGAGCATAAAAAACTGGGTGGTCACCCTGCTAGACCCGTGGTACAAAAAAAAAAAAGGTAATTCCTTTAACCCAGTTAGAGACAGTGGCTCATTTCAGGATGGTTCTGTGCTCAAAGCTTGTGGAGGCAAAACACCATCTTCACTGATGACCCCATGAATTTCTGTGTGTCAAGGCTCAACCAGTGGCACAGTATGCTTTGGAGAAGTTGGCTAGCTCCCCTGATACTGTCTTATCATAGCAGGTTTTTAGTGTTGCAGGTGGGGTGGTCACTGAATACCAGACATGGCTATACAGTATGTTGACTTAGTCCTCTCCTCAAAGTTGTACCCTATTCTCCCCAATGCTGTCTCAGCCACCTATATAATCTGCTTTTATTGACATGTTCATACCAGTTTTGGATAGTGCCACTCCAGGTAATAGGTGTGGTGGTGCGGCTGCTGCTCCTGCTCTAATGTTTGTCATGATAGGGTCTATTACAGTCTACAGTCTGTCTAAAAAATTGTGCTTAATCTCTAAACTGTGGGGTCTGCCTGCCATGCTCTGAAGTCCTGCTGCTTGTTTGTACTGTGCAGTCTCAAAACAGAGTGCTTGATGTCTAAACTTGGGAGACCCACCTGCCACACCCTAAAGTCCAGCCGCTTGTTTTCCCAATGAAGAGACAACTGCGTTAAAAAAATAGTTTTTATTTTTAAACTGGGGGGCCTGTCTGTTGATTGTTTGCCTGAGCAAGGATTTCTAGGTGCTATGATATTGATGGACATCAATTAAAATAAAAGTGTGCTTCCTGCAGCACAATTATGTATTTGGGTAATAAAACATATCAACATGGAAATATTTAGCACTATATATAGGAAATAGATTAAATATATTATGGTTTGGCTAGCACACTACTAGCCAAACACATCCCCACTAAAAACTCTTCAAGTCAAAAGAAGCAAAAAATTCAGTTGCAAATAGAAGCTATTCATTAAATAATTGCAAGCTGATTACTACAAGTTAGAAAATGACAGTTAGTTGCCCTTGACAACACCACCTATACAAGTTAGCACATACAGTATGTTAGTAAATGAGCCCTACAGTGTGAATGCTTCATGAAATGCAAAATTGTGAATGATTTGCATGTCTCTGATGGAAGTGGGTTGCCTAACTGAAATTACATTTAGAAGCTTTTATTTCCAGTTAGGGACAAATTTACTATTATTTTGAATTGGGAAATCCTGAAGCATTCCTAGAAGTTCAAAGTTATCATATTTATTAATACTTTCATAAAGAAAAACCTCTGATAACTAGGAAAGTGTCTATGAATCAACACAATTAAGCAGATGTATGAGTCAGTTTGTTGTTTTTCTTTTATGGTTGTGTGAAAGTTGAGTGACAGTGTCAACATCCCGTGCCTTAGATAACTCTTGTCATTTTAACTTGGAAAATAATTTGTCATTACCTCTTAGTAAAAATTACCAACCACTAAAAAAATTGACCTCCCAATTTGAAAATTTGAACAGTGTGCTGTACATTATGGGTTAATATAAAAAAAAAAAAGAAAACAAGAAAAACATAAGAAAAATCTCTCAAGTTAATGGGTTTACTGGTAATCCTTTCTGAAACTTAGAAATGAATATTCAAT
The DNA here is from genome assembly GCF_000004195.4 of Xenopus tropicalis. Lineage (NCBI taxonomy): Eukaryota > Metazoa > Chordata > Amphibia > Anura > Pipidae > Xenopus > Xenopus tropicalis. The sequence continues at coordinate 50,479,372 of NC_030680.2, forward strand.
ATTTTCCATTTCAGACTCTTGACACGCTATTGATTAACTTTATTTTCCCAACAATTTTCTGACGGCTTAGTCACTGCGGATTACATTATTGTTTGATATCTATCTAGAGATTGCCTTTGAAAATCATGTAGGAAACCTTTGAAGGGTTTTTCTGTCAATTGCTTCTCAATAGAAGGGCCTTCAGCTTTTGTACGTAGTGACAGCTTCACATCTTTTTGAATTAAAACAATCTGATGTTAGCGAGGATCTTCTCTGTGAGTCTGAAAAGAACTGGGAAGCATTCACATCATTTATTGGGTGGTAATATCAATTAAATAAGCATATTCTAATTGCAGTTAAGTGCTAGTTCTTTTGATATAACTCACAATAAAATACATCTTTGCACTTTATTTATTGCCTTCAGAACTAGTTACTAGTGATGAGCGAATTTTTTGCACAAGGCATGGATTTGCAGTGAATTTCCGCATTTCGGTAAAGTTCAGTGAAAATTGGACGCAGAAAAATTAGTCGCGCAGAATTTTCTTTTTTTTTCAAAATGGGCGCGGTCGTGTAAAAAAGGGCATGGTCGCATCAAAAAAGGGCACGGTCGCATCAAAAAGCGTGGGTGAAAAAAAAATTGTGCAGCAAATGTGTTTTGTGAATTTTATGGTGAAGCGAAGCGAAGCGAAGCAGGACTGATGCGCTTATCACTACTAGTTACATACTGGGAGTGGGTTTTGTCCTTTCATACCATATCAGTTTTCCATATCAAGTTAGTCACCCACTTAAAATAGATCTATCATTTATTTATCTATCTGTTATCCAGAAACCCATGATCCAGAAAGCTATGGAAAAACCATCTCCCATAGACTCCATTATAATCAAATTATTCAAATTTGATTAAGAAAGCCCCAGGTCCCAAGTATGCAGGATAACAGGGCCCATGCCTTTATATATACAAAACTTGAACATAGAGACTCACCTTTTTCAAACCCAAAGCAAGCAACTATGTTATATCACTTAATGTAGACACTAGATATGGGTTAATTCTTCCTTTAAATGTATAATCCTTAATTGTATATTGTTTCTATTTTATTGGGTTGTAATTAGCTACAGGGAAATGTACACAGCAGGATTAGGGCTGTTGGGCTGTATCCAAATTCACTGACCACAGCCCTCGCCTTACCTCCAAAACTCTCTTTGATTTAAAAAGCTACATGTCTAGGAGCTAGGAGAAATTGCATTTTGTGCATTAGCTTTTTCTGAGACCTTGAGTGTGACCTTTGGGTGGGGCTTTGATAAGACAAGATATAACAGATGTCAGCAGACAGCAAAGATAACAGTAAACACAACAAAAGTATATAAAAAAAACACACACACAGGAAAAACAATGTGAGGCAGTACATTTCTGAGCCATGCATGCCATGCCAACAGATCCTGTTTCTGTAAAAAGTCCACAAATCCTTATCTATCAGTTGGTATTGATAGTAAAATACATAAATCTTCCCTGACCTGATAAAATAGCAGTAAAGTGAAAATATTACTACAGTGTGCCTGTTGTACCCCTTCATATATGTAGTTCTATGCCATATGCCAATCCTAATGCAGCCTATTGTAAGTGTTTCAAAAATTCATTACCCTGAAAATGTTTCAAGTACAGATAAAGATACAAACTATGCATGAAAAGGGGGGAGGGGTGCACAAATAAACACATTTTAAAATTTCTTAATGAATTAATTAGCAATATGTAGAGCTCTTCATCCTCTCTCATGTGGATTATAAGAATTCAATCATATATATCATATGTTTTCACATAATAACTAAGCACCTGCTTTGTGAGAGCAGAATTAGCGATTCCTCTACAAAGGGCATCAAGCACACATCGCTCCACAGTCCTGCTCTAAGTGTTTTCTGTTAATGATTTTCCTCCTTCACACATATTGATTCATTTGACTGATAAATTAAAGCTGGATTGCTCTAAGAACAGCCTCTTGCAACAATTGTGTGTGTACCTATGTGTGTGTGATAATTAAACATTCCCATGTCACTTTCATCAATTTTTATTATGCATTTTAGGGACATTTATTAAAGAACAATTTTTTGGGGTTGGACTTTCTGTCGCAGAAAACCCAAATTTGTCACGGAAAAAATGTTTTGGAGAGTTTTTATGAGATTTTAGAGATTTTAGATGGTTTTAGAGATTTTCAGGGTTTTTTATGCTGGCTCTTGTGTAACAATACAAAAAAGCTGTGGTAATTGTTGTGACCTCTGCTTCTGTGGACATTTTGGTTAAAGGAGAAGGAACGGACAAGTAACTGGGGGGTGCCAAAATGTTAGGCACCTCCAGTGATTGTAATTGCTTACCTTTTACCCCGGGCTGGTGCTCCTTCGAGAAGAAAACCACACCAGCCCGGGGTTGCTGTGAGCTAGTGTTTCCTCTTCCTTCTTCTGTATTTGTGCGCTTGTTCATGCACAGTAGAGCGAAAAGCCAAACTTTAACAAAAAAGTCAGCTTCTACTGTGCATGGGCCCCATGAATCAGTAGATAGAAGGAAAAGAAAACACTCGCTGCAGCTACCCTGGGCTGGTGCAGTATACTCCTAACAAGAGCACCAGCCCAGGGTAAAAGGTAAACAATAACAATCACTGGGGGTGCCTAAAATTTGGCACCTCCAGTGATTTTTACCTTTCCTTTTCCTTTAAGGGCATTCCTACTGTTTTGCCATTTATCTATGATTCATTATTGAGTTTCTGTTTCCCACTTCCTGTCTATGCTGAGAGCCAATAAGGAGCATGCCAGTTTTCCTGCCATGTTAAAATAAATGTACCAGAAGTACTGTGCTGGTTTGACTGTTTTCACCTGTACTAACACTGCAGAATCATTTAACCCACTGCAATGCAAGCAGTTTATCACCATAATCGTGCCACAATACAAAAAAGTCATGTTTTTTGCTACTTTTCCGCAACTTTTTTTGTTTGTGCTATTCTGAGTTTGGATCTTTTGTTAAATGACTGTCATTTGTGGAAATGAGTTTTTTGTTGTTTCAAACAAATATAAATGCAAATAAATTAAAGGAGAAGGAAAGGCAAAGTCACTTGGGGGTGCCAAAATGTTAGGCACCCCCAAGTGACTTAAATCGCCTACCTTTTACCCCGGGCTGCTGCCCCTGTACGGAGAGAACAGCACCAGCCCGGGGTAGCTGCAGTGCTTCCTTCTTCCTGCTTTGCGAGCAAGCGCATGCGCAGTAGAGTGAAAAGCCGAACTTTAACAGAGAAGTTGGCTTTTCACTCTACTGCGCATGCGCCTGCATGTAAGTCTTAGCGAAATGAAGCCGGAAGGAGGAAGCGCATCGCTCCAGGTACCCCGGGCTGGTGCTGTTTTCTCCTAACAGGGGGTATGAGGTAAGCGATTAAAGTCACTTGGGGGTGCTTAACATTTTGGCACCCCCAAGTGACTTAGCCTTTCCTTCTCCTTTAAGTTTTAGTAAATCCTACCTTATTGTAGGCTTCCTTTGGTAGCTCTGAGTAACCTATAATTATCCAGGTGTTGTTTAACTACAACTGCAACCCCCTGTATTTTAGTGCAGTTTACCAGAATCAGAAATTTTGCAGGTCGAACAACCCTGTTTTAAAGAATGTGTCAACTAAATAGTCAAAATGCAAAAATATAAAGTTAATAAGAGCAGTGGCGGCACAAAAATATTACAATGGGCCTATTCAAGGAGGCCTATGTGAGGTTTCTGTGTCGCCTCCCTGCAACTTTGATCAAAGGATATATTCTTACAGAAATTCAAGCAAAAACAGTGCCTCAAAATGTCTTTGTAAAGTGCTGTGTGAAATTATTAATGTAGCTCTGTTTTAAAATGGTATCAATAGGTGTTAAAAAGACAAAAGATTTGATGTTTCCTTATTTATTTTTAAACAACAGTAAGCCTCCCTTGATATAGTCACGAGTGGTGAAACATTTTCAAGAAAAACTCAGAAAAGTCCAGTTGTTTTTAGATTTAAAGGACATGTAAAGCTATCAGTTGGGCATGTCTCCCCCACCCAAATGGCATTAGGTGTACTGTATATATCCCCTCCATTTGCCAGCACCATCACAGTTTCCTAAAACAAATAGCAACTTTAATTTTTTCCTCTGATACATAATCAGATACATTTAAATCTGCAAACAGCCTACACACACAGACCCTTATTCAGCATACATTTCATCAAGAATACAGGCTCACACAGGCACAACTTGATCTTTGATAAAAGTTCTGCTTTGTTTAAGCTGAGCTCAGGAGCTGAGTTTCTATGGGATCCAGCGATGCCATCTCTTTACTAGCTGCTAGACTGGAGGGCGTGTTTAGTACTTTGAGCTTAGAACAACTGAGCATGCCCACAAGCCAACAGCCAAAGCAAATTCCTGAGGGAGGGGGCTGAGTGGGTTACAGGAGGAGAAGTAAATCTAAGTGATTAAGGAGATGTTGCAGCCTTACTATTAACCTCTGGACAACCAGTGTGGCAGGTATTGAAAGATTTCAAAGAGGCTGTTCACTGATTACATTTTTGTGTGTGGGGTTTACATGTCCTTTAATTCTACTAGATACTGTATATCATGACCCGGATGAATGAGAATCTTCATAAACAAGAGAAGAGATGTGAGGAACAGAGGAATGAAGGGCTTTGAAGGTTAAGAGAAAGAGTTTGTAAGATATTCTTTGTTTAAGAAGAAGCCATCATAAGGACTTAAGCAGGGGAAGGGCCTGAATTCTTCTGGATACTGAAATATATTCCAGTATCTTATGCCTTATTATCCCCTTTAAAGATTTTCTACCACACATGTCAAATCAACAAGCCTATAGCTTTCAGGCTGAGAATGAGATCCTTATTCAACAATTTTAGCACATTCACTAAACTCTTGGCACTATGTTAGACATCAAAGAATACTAGATCTAGTATAAATAAATTTAAAGCAACTGGACTTGTTTGGTAATCATTGAAGACGTTTCACTACTCATCCGAGCAGCTTCTTCAATTCAACTGACTGGTATGGGAAGTCCTCAGCATATTCCTCATCCTTTCAAAGTAACTCCACAGCATTCACACCTCTGTGAGTTTCAGATGTCACCTTTCTGAAGAGTTACAAAGTGCCATTGTGACTGGATTAGTGGAAGAGTATATATGCTGAGGACTTCCCATACCAGTCAGTTGAACTGAAGAAGCTGCTCGGATGAGTAGTGAAACGTCTTCAATGATTACCAAACAAGTCCAGTTGCTTTAAATTTATTTATACTAGATATGCCATGACCTGGATGAATGAAAATCTTCATAGACAAAGAATACTAGAGTATAAAGCAATTTGGCAACCACACAAGCAAGCTGCTTTAGTACCCTGGGGTAATTACCATTGTGGACACAGACCTTTCCAATGTTCTAGTCTTTTTGACTTATTGCTTCTATCAACCAGTTTACCTCCTTCTGATACCGAGGCTCCTGTTACAGTTGGCATTATGTGTTTAGGCAATTAGGGGGTAACAGTATATAATATAAGGTGCAAGAACAGAACTGGTTGCCTGTTTAAAAACAAATATCTTATTTGTTGCTAAGGGTTACTGCACCAGTGAAAACATTGTGTCTTTTACTACATAAGGGTTGTAGTGTAAAAACAGATTTCTTTGTTAGACTCATAGAAGGTGAAGAGTTCTACAAAAAAAATGTTCCCACTACTTCAGTGTCCAATGGCAGTGACCTTTAGATTACTCCCCTTAAAGGAACAGTTCAGTGTAAAAATAAAACTAAAACTAAAAAAAATATTTAGGCCGTGCGAAAAAAAATATTTCTAATATAGTTCTAATATAGTTGGTTAGTCAATAATGTAATCTATAAATGCTGTATAAATACTACATCCTGCTTTCAGCTCACTAATCTCTTAGTTATTCAGTGACTTGAGGGGGAGCCACATGGGACATAACTATTTAGTTAGTCTATAAGCACATAGGTCAGATTCAAAAGCAAACTAACTGAAGAGGTATGTCCCATATGGCTTCCCCCTAAGTCACTGATTGGTTACTGACTGGTAAGTTTAAAGCGCTATAAAGGAGGAAGTAGTGGTCTGGCTATTATGTTAGATATCTGCCCACTCCAGCCTTTATAGATTACATTTTTGCCTAACTATTATATTGAAAACATTTTTTGTTTTGCACAGTCTATCTATTTTACCCAGTTTCATTTTTACACCAAACTGTTCCTTTAAAAAACAAAGCTTCCAACACTTGTGCTTCCACAAACTTTTGCTTTGCTTCCAGTGTCATATGATTCAAAATACTGTCTGAATACTTTTAGCCATATGATTCATCCAAATACTTTTGGTCATAATTAGGACACTCTTAAATGATATGTCACTCTTAAAATATTAAAGGGGAATTCCACCCAAATTCAAAGTTGCTTAAAATTATATTTAAATAATTTTTTAAAAGAAAATATAATTTCAAGCATCTTTGCGATATACATACAATAGTTACATAGTTAAGTTGGGTTGACCAAAGACCAAAGTCATCAAGTTCAACCCCTCCAACCAAACCCCAGTTCACATATACTGTATACACACATACACTCTTACCAACCTATCTATATACTTGCACATATAAACTATATATACCAACATCAATACTAACTGTAGATATTAGTATCACAATAGCCTTGGATACTATGCTTGTTCAAGAACTCATCCAGGCCCCTCTTAAAGGCATTTACAGAATCTGCCATTACCACATCTCTAGGAAGGGCATTCCACAACCTCACTGCCCTCACCATGAAAAAGCACCTACGCTGCTTCAAATGAATGTTCTGTTCCTCCAATCTGCCATCCCCTTTACCAGTTTAGTTGCACATTTCTGCACTCTCTCCAGTTCATTAATATCCTTCTTAAGGACTGGAGCCCAAAACTGCACTGCATACTCACGGTGAGGTCTTAACAAAGAGCTATAAAAAGGTAAAATTATGTTTTCATCCCTTGAGTCAATGTCCTTTTTTTATGTAAGCCAATACTTTGCTTTAGTAGCCACAAATGATGCAGAAAGAGACTAACTGTTTTGCGGCTGGATTTCAGCATATAAAAATAATATTTATTCATACTTAAAGTTTTGTGTGTATGGGGCTCTTTAAAGGATATGTAAACCCCACACACAAAAATGTAATCAATGAACAGCTTCTTTGAAATCTTTCAATACCTGTCACACTGGCTGTCCAAAGGTTAATAGTAAGGTGGCAACATCTCCTTAATCACTTAGATTTCCTTCTCCTCCTGTAACCCACTCAGCCCCCTCCCTCAGGAATTTGCTTTGACTGTTGGCTTGTGGGCATGCTCAGATGTTCTAAGCTCAAATTACTAAACACGCCCCCCAGTCTAGCAGCCAGTAAAGAGATGGCATTGCTGGTTCCCATAGAATCTCAGTTCCAGCTGTCTGCTTCAATTTTTTTCTCCTAACCTCCTTTCCTGAGCTCAGCTCAAACGAAGCAGAACTCTGAAGCCTCTCTAATTTGTTGCAGAGGGGAAAAAAATCTTTTTGACTCCAAGATGGCAATCGGACCTGTCCCTGGATCAACTTGTACTAAAAGCTATCTTCCATAACAACTTCCACTTCCATAACCACTTCTTGAAACTAACTAATGTATTAACCTTGTCACAGGGTGGTTCAAGTATCGCTGGTGACATTATTATTATGTCTTTTTGGCACCAAATTCAAAGTATACACTTTGTATTTAGGTTCAGTGTTATTGTATGTTACCTAACCTAAGAAAGGTCTAAGCACACTTGATCTGTAGTATAAGTTTTATAAATATATTCAATATTATATATATATATATATATATACTGTATATAAAACTACTAACTTTTTGCTCAACAGCATGTACCCTTACACTAAAGTGCTCATTATACCTTCATGGTTTGCATTAGGGTACCCTGGTCTGATACATTTGATGCTTTATCGGATGGGTGATGTGTCCCTAACCCCCTGTTATGCCCTAATTCCTCTATGGGCTTTGACAGGTGGCGGACCACACCCAGTATCCAGTGTCCCTGTGGTCTTCTATACCACCTAATACATTCATTTGTGACAATGTGTACCTACATTTAATAAACAGACCATGTCAACTGTATATGTGGTGACAACATACACCTGGATATGTAACCCTATACCAGGCGCCCTTAACTCTATGCCATAGACTGCGATCCCCGACATTAACTCTTCTTAACTATTTACCTTTATTTTATCTTCACTTCCCTCCTTTGTTAGTAAGTATCTTCTTGCATATGATTGGTACTTCAATGCTCTCAAAAACAGGCTGCACGGATTGAATATCCTGGGTGGTATCACATACTATTGCTTCTTTAATTGATTAAGATCCTGCTATATGCAAACATTTTACTATAACCCTGTCTATTTTAATCCACGGGTCTAAGTTTGAAGGAGGACCGGATTGATACAAATCAGTTACTTTCACGGCACTTCCTTGACAGCTAGCTACAGTAGCATGTTAACTTTGATACTTTTGTTTCTATTTTCAATAAATTACTCCACTTAGACCTTGGACACAATCCTGTATATTCTGTCTATTTAGATTACTGTTTTTACTGCTTTTATTGCATGTTTATTTTACTGTTTTTACTGCTTTTATTGCATGTTTATTTTTTTTCCCACCATTGTGTGCTTTTTAGACACTGAGTTTGTTGCACAAACCACTTTGATAAAGGCTAGAGTGCTAGCTGAAACATTAGTCTCCTTTATAATAAATCTACTGTTTTTGTATAAGTCCTGTGAGTGCTGACCTTCCATTTGGTACATCCAGCAATTTTTGGACCTGCACTCAGGCACCAGCAACCTACCTACACATGAGTGCCGCCATCTTTTTGGAATATATACAGGTATAGGACCAGTTATCCAGAATGCTTGCGACTAAGTGTGCATGCACATGAAATGCGTAAGGCGTCCTGGTTTTAAGGAAATGAATAAAGACTGAGTTTTAACATGACAAGGGGACTCCTCAATTGCCCTTCGCTTTCAACCATCTCTCTGAACCCCATTGTTACATATCTTAATAAAACACCAGGAGCCAGAAATGGGTAAAAATAGGCCACAGCATTTATTTACATTTTATTAAATAAATAGGACCTTGCCAGCCTCACCCCAAGGCAATATTCAAAGCCAGAATTCCATAAGAGATCGCTACTATGCTCTGCTGTTCCTTACTGAAGACTTGAGATCAGAACTAAGTCATTATATCCACCACAGAGAGGATGGCCCCAAACTCTGCTACCAGCAGGAGCTGCATCTCCCACCATGAAAGAAGTTCAGCAGCCCTGCTGCCGATCCTGAATCTGCAGTGCCTCAATGATAGGAAATCCAAGCAGGCTGTCACCTAGCACAAGAAGTAGTAGTGTCTGTATCAATCAACCCACCGTGCAGTCAAAGGAGAGAAGCTCTTTTCTCCCTCTTCTAAAATTTCCTGAGCAGTACTCTGGCAAGGACCTACCACTGTTGTGACAGATACCATATAGCCACTGTTTTGATCCAGAGGAAGGCAAAAAACCCAGCCTGAAGCAGCCTGTGCCAATTATGCCCCAAGATGGAAAAAATTCCTTCTTGACCCCCCCTGGCGATCAGAAAATTCTCTGGATCAAGGATTTGACTTTCATTTAACATAAATAATACCATGCAGACTGTCACATTCATACTGTGTAATGTTACCAAAACCACAATATAACAATGCATATAGAAAAACATTCACATTGTGTTGTTAATAGATAATATGAAAGCATAAAGAAGAGAATATCCTGGCATTTTACAAAATATGCAAAAAAGAGGGGAGGTGGGATGTTTCTACCTGTTCAGAAGATAGGAAGTGAACTGCTTCTCTTGTGACATCACATCCCTATCCCTCTCTGCCCCAGCCCAGCTTTCCCCCTCCTGAACTTATTGCTTCTCACCCAATCACAGCTGCATCTGATTTTACCAATCTTTAAACATAAACCAGTGTAATCTGGCTGCTGGTCATTCGGATCCCTTGTCATGCAGCTCCTGCGTTTATAGCTTCAGGGTTTCCTATATTCCATGGCTGGCTGGTGTGCGTTTGAAGCTGATTCTTGGTTGAATTGGGTTTGCTCCCTCAGGCTACGGGTTGGGGGCTTTTGAGCACCCGGACCATTAATCGACGGCGGTGGGTCTTCATCGTGTGATAACTTGTGAATTGGCTTTAGGTATTATTGGGGTTTAATTTAATTAACTTTTCATGGATTTACCTTAATATTATTAATGCCAATTTAGTATTTGAATACATAGTTTGATTATTTCTGCTTTAGTCTGTATTGAGTTTTAATTCTGGATCAACTTGTACTAAGAACTATGTTCCATAACCACTTCCACTTCCATAACCACTTCTTGAAACTAACTAATGTATTAACCTTGTCACTTAGCACTGATGATGTCATAATCATGTCTTTTTGGCACCAAATTCAAAGTATACACTGTGTATTTAGGTTCAGTATTGTTGTGTGTTACCTAACTTGAGAAAGGTCTAAGCACACTTGATCTGTATTATAAGTTTTATAAGTATATATATATATATATATATATATATGCAGGTATAGGACTTGTTATCCAGAATGTTCGGGACCTGGGGTTTTCCTGATAAGGGGTCTTTCTGTAATTTGGATCTCTATACCTTACGTCTGCTAAAAATAATTAACATTAAATAAACCTATAAAATTAAATAAACCTATAAAATAGGATTGTTTTGCCTCCAATAAGGATTCATTATATCTTAGTTGGGATCAAGTACAATTTACTGTTTTTTATTACAGAGAAAAAGGAAATCAGGAAATATTTTTTTGGTAAACTCATGGTTTAGCAATCCAAGGTACATAAACACCACTTATTTTTTTTTTTTGAGAGGGGGCTAAAACTTATATAAACTTATATAAAGGGTTTTTAGGTTCTTACTTATGTTCATGGATTGTACTTTGTTGAGAATGCTTTGCTGTCATATGCATTTACCTCAGGAATAAGTTATTTTATTAACATAACGTATTTGTAAAATATCACAGTAGCGTATCAAAAAAGTCGCAATTGTGCAGCTTATGAAATATTGATATCTCCACTTACATCTAAGTAATTCATTACATTCTGTTTCTAGAGCAGCATTCCTAATTAAATTGCTCTAAACCAGCTTCTAGTTTCACAGAAGTGATAGATAGCACTTTGCAATGTTTCACTTTGTCTGTGAAATGCTTTGAAACTATGTTCTGAGGATCTGAGCTGTGAAAAGCACAGACAATTATTTATTTTACACTCTCTACATTGTATGATTAAATGTAAATTACACAAAAATTTCAGCTTGATACACAACAACATTTTATTATCATATTTTATATACCTATCAATTGTAAAATGTCTTAAAGAGTAAGGCAGACTTTAAGGAAATAGAATGAACATGGTAAGAAGCAGTGCAGTTGACTATAAAAAAATTGTACATGGATCTAAGCCTTATAATTATAGAATTGTTGTATTATTCGAAAGATAGATCCAGTCTCTGTCAGAGGAGCACATGTGCAAATCAATAGTTCGGATTGAGTTTTGGATTCTAAGCAGCAGTGGAACCATTACTAACAAAGTAACTCAAATGGTGTCTTTGAATTGATGGTCTTTGTGAATTGTTTAAAAAACAAAAAATTGGCTTCATCCTGCCAACTGAAGAATGTTGCCGAAATAGTGGTCTGGAATAAAATTGTAGTTTTTAAAACTGGATCCTATTTGTACTGTAATCCATGAGAACCATCATTTCCATAACATTTGACATGAGCACCAATTATTTGTGTGGTTTGGGCAGTGAATGGACCAGCACTCCAATCTGAATTAACACTGTGCTTTATTGTACACGCTGCATCAACTGTATGTACTGTTGGGGTACTTAGTGGTGAGAATGGACTATTTTTCTTAAAGCTGTTTGCATAATGAATGTAATGGTTGGTCTATTATTTTTGGCTCTAATTTCAATGAAAAATATGTATGGAATTGTATAAATTGCACTTAGGTCACATGCACGTTGTACTTGATAAAGGTCAAATTCTGACTTGAATAGTTATGGATAATAATATTTCTACAAATGTTATAGGCACTTTTGTTTCTGTATAGGCAATGTAATCAGGTGGATAAATCTTCTTCCTCTCACTCACAAAACATCAGTTCTTAATGCCTTAATGCCAAAATTCTAGTTATCATTTGTCAGAAATGATTTTAGATCCTAGCAGTGATTGATTAATGTCCTGGATGCAAGCTCAAGAGCACTATGGGGTGCAATGCTCATTCAACATATGCTTGCACCTGGGTCATACCTGTGCTCTGTGCTTTCCAACTTCTGACCACAAGGTGCAGAGCCCAGTGCCCAAGGCAGCCTTGTCCTTACGAGCTATTATAGATAAAACTGTAATAACAGGGCTCTTTTGCACCCTGAAGGACTTGCAAGTTAGTGGTCAGGAAAGGGGACACAATAGTTTCCCACCCTCCCCTCATGACTATAGCATTGTCAAACTAATATAGTGCTGTATTCATTTGGAACGTGCAAGTCCTTCCAGTCCATTTTGTTGCATAATTTGAGCACAGGTTACTCCTGTTTTATGCATTTTGCACCCTGTCCTGTAAGTGGTAAATGAGCCTACCTATCTGATAAATGCTGCCTCACTACATTGCTAAGGGATTTTAAGCCTTCAGGGTAACTTTACAGAATGTTAAAATCTGGTACACTGTATTTCTTTTTGAAAAACGTTCTTGCCTCATTATCCAGAAAACCCAGAAAGGCCATTTCCCATACAGTACATTTTAATCAAATAACTCAAATGAAAAAATTATTGACTATTTCTCTGTAATAAAAAAAAACACTTAATAAGACATAATAGGGTTGATTCACTAAAGTGCGATAACGCTTATTGTATGCTTTTTTGCATTAAAATTGACGCAAAAAAACCCGCGCAATTTGTTAAAGTATTATCGCATGCATCACATATGGCGTGCGTTAAATAGCACGCAACCGAATGCGTTAATTAGTGCGCAGAAATAATACTAACGCATGATTCACAAACACTTAGACCCACTATCGCATTAGTCTGTGCGAAAATGTACACCTACTTGGGGCAGGCGGTAATTATAGAAAAGTACAGTTCATGAGCTTTTGGCAACACAATATGGAATTTACAGTGGGATTTATTAAAGTATGCGTTGGCCCTAGAGTGATGCAGCCTCAGTTTGCAGGGAAATGGTCATTTTCAAAAAAAGTAGTTTTACGAACGTAATGGTGTGTATGGCTAATATGGCATGCACGCGATAAGTAGCACATGTGCGTTAATTAGCATGTGTGACAAGTAGCGCGCTGCGTCAATTAGCGCACGTTGCGTCAAATAAAGCACAAAAATAGTCTTCATGACTTAAATAATGCAAACAGCGTCTAAATTAACGCAAATATCCTTTTAGTGAATCCTAATTGGAGGCAATCCTATTGGGTTTATATAATGTTAGGGTTATTTTTTAACAGACAAAGTATGGTCATTCAAATTATGGAAAGATCCCTTATATTGAAAACACCAGGTCCCAAGCATTCTGGATAACATATAAATATGGAGCAAAAATTGTTTGTGTCGGCTTAACCGAACTCTAACTGAAACACTGTATTGAGAAATTAACAGGAATCACATTCTGTGTAAATTAATTTTTTCCTATTTGTACCTTTTTATTTTCATTTGTATTTATTGCTAGCCAACTAGAGTTAATGTAAATAAGTCCTATGGACTTAAACATGCCATAGAATTAATATACAGTAGTTTAAACTTTAATATTTCATTCATTTTGGTATGTCACATGCAGTGATTACATCAACATGTGATATATATTTACAATTAAGTTTAAAGTAATGATCTCAATTAAAAATTACAGCTGAATGGTAAAAAAAATGAATAACACCCTCAAACAGGTGAAAAATATCTTAAAATAAAGAAGTTTATTTATAGCCTTGGAAATTCTAACGTGACATAGATGTTCATTTACTAGAATAAAACATTACTAGGAAGACATCTAACCCTTTTGCAACAGAATGGTATGCATTTGAAAAAAGATTACACGCTGCAAGATTACGTGCATATATCGTTAATCAGCAATTTCTTTACACTATGACATTTTTTACATGTTTACACAAAAGCTTTTAAAGAGTTAAATGAAAATGTATTAATATATTAAATTGTTTGAACAAAATAATCCGAAACGTGCCTTTAGCATTATGACATTTGCATCATATAATCAGGAATTAATATTTGCAAAAACCTGCACCTTGCACCATGCTTAGTAAATCAGGATAAACTTGTACCTCCCAGAGTCAACTGTCAGCATGATATCTAACTTCAAACACAGCCTTATATTGTTTAAAATGTTATATTTACTTTGCCAAAACCTTTCTTTAGTCAGGCATTAGTTGTATGCTTTTAGTTACAATCTAGGGGAAATTATAATAAATAGCACAACTGTACACCAAATTTTTCTGGGTGGTAAGTCATAAGAAGTTGCAATTTTGTATTCCAACAAAACTTTTTGTTTTATTCTCCAACAACGAAGGGACAACTAAAACTGCTGGTAAAGCGTTCATGTAAATAAGGCCTTTACACTAACTTGTGCAAATAAAGATGCAGCAGGGGGTATAACAAGCAATGGAGCCTGATAAGGTGCCCTTTGCCCTAATGCAATTCCACAATGTGTTACCTAATGACTGAAGGAAGGTGTTAAAAGCATTTTTTTTGTGCTGTCGGTAGATCCACAAAGTGAGAGCTTATTTGTAATACCTTGCATCCCATCTACAAATATTCTAGGAAATATTTCACTTAGCATTAACCTTTGCGGTGGGTTTCACATTTGATCCTAGTTATTAATGAGAGTCAATCGGATCTGCATAGTTAACTAGATTTTGTTTTGCCTGCTGCTCTATGGAAAACAAGTTGGTTCTTTAACCCATTGGTTGTCTTTGATCTTGCCATGCTATGTGTTGTCACTAAACACGTGGGACAGTATAGATTAAAAAAAAAGATTGAAAGCACTATAGTGCTTGAAAGGCCTGTGCCATAGATTTCATGAAATTTGGACCTTGAAGGGTGAAGGAAGATGCTGCTGTAACATTTCATGTCATACATACCTGAAGCCTCTCATTTACTTCAGTGACAGGAAGCAAATTATGTTTAAGAGGGGAACAGTCAGATTTAAGTTTTCAAATTATTTATATTTCTATAGAAAAAATAAAAAACATTTTTTAGATTACCAGTCAAGAAAAAGAAGAGTTAAAGGCTCCCACTGGGAGACATAAAACGTTCCTGGGAGTTTCTAGTGATCTCAGTCAGTGTAAGACTGACTAACTAATCCAAGCACAGTGCCAACATACCAACAGTATCAGAACATTTGTTTCATTCATTCTTTTATACTGCAAAGCAGAACAGAGCCTCAATGGTCTAAAATGATTTTATCGTAGGATAGGAAGGGACATTTCGTACACTGAAAACAGATTTAACTGATGGATTTCTTTTCCTGCATGTCCACCAGCAGATGGTGCTGTGCTGCATCTTATCAAGTGTATGTATCAGGAAGGATATTATCAGCTGCTAAAACTTTCTGCAGTAATTCTTGAGCTGAAACAAATGTTTGTTGAATTAAGTACTGATTTCCTTTAGACTCAAGACTGTTTTACAGGCTGTGCTTTCAGACTGTTAGCATATGCCAACATGTACCCCAACCACATCCAACCGTAAAACCCTCCTACACTCGCTGTTTAACCGTTTGCATGTTCCTTAAAGATTTGTAAAGCACATTTCCTTAGTCCTTTTAAATACTAGATGTAGAGAAGACCCAGGGAAGCTGAAAAAATGTAAGTAAATCTAAAGGCTTGCTGCTACTTTCTTACAATAAATAATTTCGACTATTTTCACTGCCTGTTGCAAATCTAACAAATCAAAGATGATTGAACACAGAAAACCAATAAAACTATCAACACTTGTGCTAAATAAACTGCTTGCATGATGTCTTTTGCAGTCTGATCAGATTTGAGGAAATATAGTATTACAAGAAGTTAATCAAAGCTCTGTAAAGAATAGATCATGTGTGCTGAACAATATGATTGTCCATTGTCTGCTCGTGAGTGAGGAATAGCGTTATAGATCCAAATTAAAATGAGCACTTTAAATATGAATAGGTCCATTCATTAACAGTATTAATTAGTAAGGAGGGCTATTTTAATTCATGTCACAATTCAAGCTTTTTCTAGTCTGTATGAAACTGGTTATGTTATGGGGATGTAGTTTTGTAAATTATACATTTAGCTTGATGACAAACAATTTATGTGTTTAGGTATGGCAACAGAAAAGTACACTGTTTTATGTTTCTTAAAACCTATGATTTATATGGGTTCCTTTTACATGATTCAAATGTCTAGTTCTGAAAGAAATCACTTTTACCCCTATTCTCTTTTAACATGCTGTATGTTGTTTCTTTGCATGCAATATTGGTCCAATATACTAATAATTATTAAAAAGTCGGTCTATTAATTCTCAAAAGGCAGTTAAATGTTTTGTATTAGATTTTAATTAAATAAGTTGTGATCATGTTAAGGAGCTGAATGATGCAGCAAGGTAATTTTCCTTTCATTTGAAAATTCAGCAGAAACAAACTAGTGACCAGGCTGTGGCATGCAGGTTATCTTATTTTCACAGCTGTGCTGAATTTTATTTAGAAACAATATCTGTAGCGTAGAATAGTACATTTTTAAATTGCCATTGTGTGTCTGTACCTTAATTCACAGACAGTTTTCTGGAGTCTACTTTCAGTTATTTAAATAGACAAGGAATTCACTGAAACATGAGACATGAAATATTTCTACTTAAAAACATAAACACATAGAAAATAAAACATTGTGATGACTTTATTTAAAGCAGTTTTAACTGTTATTGAAATGTGCAAAGTGTTATTACATATCAATGGCTATATTTCTAAAAATGGAGAACACATTAACACAGTGAATATTCAGTTGTAATTAAACATGAAAAGCATGGCACATGCAGGTTAACTCTTTCTCATTACTTTATTTCTGAATATTGCATTTTATATATTGTTTTTCTTTGATTAATATGAAAAGCATGAAATAAAAACAGATATTTTAATCCTATTTTTCATCCAAAATTTAGAAGGTCCTTCCAATCTATCACTGTCAGTGGCAAATAATAAAATAGATTTTTTCAATAATATATTTGCAGCTGTCTAAAAAAGATCCTAAAAAAAGAAAGCATATTGTCTAATTCAAGAAAAAGGTAAACGTGAAAACAAAAAAACAACAAATATAACCTTTGTCCCTTAATTTGTAAATTAATCTAAACCAGAAACAGGTTCTATAAATCAGAGAAATTTTGATATCTCTAATTCTCTATGTATGATTTAACAGTGCCCTAATAAAAAAATATATTGAAAACAGTATGTAAGTATAAATACATATATATATATATATATATATAAACAACTACATATTTGAATCTATGCTAACACTGGCTAAATCCTAAGGCTTAAACAAACAAAAACAAATTTCAGACTTATATAGTATTCCAAAAGATTTTGTGGCTTGCAAATTAAAAAATACAAATTGAAATCTGTTATTAAATGACTGTTACTTTTTTTTTATATATTTTTTAATATTGAAAATATAATTTCTACTCAGTGTGCAAGTTCTAACAAAGGTAAGAAACTGCACTTCTACACCAGCAATGTAATATATAGAAGGAAAGGTTTACAGCACGTCTCCAGTGTCTGCATGTTGCTTGCATACAAGTGTAACATTTATAGACCTGGCAGTGCAAAGAAACTTATTCTCTAGCACTGACAAATGTTACAGCCTTAAGGTGGATGCTTTATTTAAGGAACAGACACTGATTAACCCTTTTGTTAGTATAGAGACTCGGTTACAGCACACATTGCAAGCACCCTGGCAAGGAAGAGTTTAAATTCCTCCCACTGCAGTATTCAAAGGAGCTCTTTTCCTCATGTCATCCTATGCCAAACGCTGCTGTCAATTATTTATTTATATATTACGTGCTCTGTTAAATATGGTGAGCTGCATTAGGATGTCTGTGCTGTTTGGGATCACATACCTTGCTGGTTTGTTTGATAAGCTTGCATTAATGGAGCCATCATGCTGTGAAATATTTTCGCCATGTTCCATGGGTTCTGATTCATTTCATATTATATAGTTCACATTTTTTTACAGGTAATATCTAAGTAAATATACCGTATAGAAAGAGAGAAAAAGTGAGAAAGCATGTGAAGATGAGAGAGAGATAGAAAAAGAGAGCTGAAAGTCAGCAAAGCTTTATGTGCTCAGTAATGTATACATTGCTTTACAACTGCCAATTTACAAAAATAAAGGTTTGTACAGCATAAAGAGAAAAATCCGTGGAGGACAAAATTCCCGATCAGTTAGTGTGGGTCTGTATTAGTAATATACTATCAATCTGTTATAAAAGATCACTTTTTTTTTTTTTAATTGATCTTATGTGTGATTGTCAACATAATGGTCATTCTATTGGTTATCTTGTTTGCCTGTTTGTATATCCTCTCCTTTTCCTTTTTTCACTTGTAAAATCTAAATACATAGAAATAGATAGATATAGAATATAAATAAATAACTCTACATATACCTATACATAAAGTACTGAATGGTCTCTGAGGAACAAACACTTAGGTGCAGCCAAGGATGCCTGTAAAGCAGGAATCAACAGAATTAATGCACTCAGTAGTATTAACACTTAAAAAAGGTACATTTATTGGTGTGACTTGTGGGCTGTTGTTTCATGAAGATTTGGGTTAGCTTACTGAAATATCACACTTATATACATATAACATTTATATACCTGTTTCAAAGAAGATGTGCACGTATACTTATACCATTTAGCTATGTGTATATATACATATATACTGTTGCATGTGTATTTCATAGAAATCTTATTGAATAAATAATTTCAATGCAATCTACATGCATATGTTTGCTTCCATGCAGGGTTACAATTCAGGATATCAAAGCTTGTTTAAAAACTAAAAATATTATTTTAAATCAGTGTCACTTAGTACACGATCATAGCAAATTCCATTTTATCTCTAATTTGGTCAATTTAATCTCCTGGTTTACAGCGCTGCTTTTAAATCAATTAATCAATGAATAGAGCTTTGGAAATTATCTGGCACCAGCTATGTGCTCATGCAATGTCTATCAAATAACATATATTTTAGCACATTGTATAGACAGTACTAACACAATGAACAGCTACGGAAGTGACTTGTGTACCAAGAACAGATCTGCAAAACAATATTACCCCTGTAAGTAGTTTACTGCTAATATTGCTTTGCCCCAGTAAGAAAGTCGTGCATTGTACACCTTTAGCATCTTCCTGAGTCTATTTTTAATTTAAGTAGATTACTTTTTTCTACGATCCTTTTACAGCACTCCCTCAGATGCCCCATATTATTAGGTACAATAAGTTCAGCTTCCACAAATCTGTTAATACATAATATAAGCCTCTTATGTTTAAACCAGGTTACAGTAAAGACATAAGATTTATATTTGATCATGAAGAAGTGCCCTTAATCAGATTTACTTATTTCTCTGTGTTAGTGTTTTTGCAATTATCATAATTGTTGTTCTAAATATGTTTGTCTTAATGTTTGACTTTGGGTATAATCTTCTCTCTTCAAGCTGTCTTCATTGCCGCGAGTGAAAATTCCTGTACAAAAAACCTAATTAATATTAACATGGCATTCCCTAATGCTTTTACAAGCAGCAAACAGCTGAGCTGACTGTAACATTATAAGCACAAAGCACTAGTGATCAAGGAGCCTCTCTCACAGACACATAACTCAATAATCCCTTTCTCAAGAAAGTCAAAATTCCCTGAGAGATAAGAGGAAAATCAAAGCTGCACATCAGAAAGAAAATGACTGGTTCCCCCTCTCTATTAAAATGCAGAAGTTATGGATTTTCTTAGGGGTGATGGGAACTATTTCTGTTTCATTGATTCCTTTTTATAGTTTGATGATTTCTCTAAGATTATTTTAAAAGCTTAAAGAAAAAAGAAATTTCATCACAATGGTATTTAAGGGCACAGATCTGCAGAATTTCTTTTCACACTTCCAATTGTTTATCAATTGTCCGTGAGCACCTTCCAATTGTGTACTGCTTATAAATGATGAGTAGCAGTGCATAGCTTTAGAGGTCTGATAGACATGCATCCAGATAATCTTACAGGTATGTAGGCTAAACAGGAAAAGACAGCAGCCAATGCGTCAGAAAGTGAAAGAAAGCAGCTAATAGTGTTTATAAAAGTCCATAGTTTATTTAATCCATAAAAATTACAAAAGCCTTACGCGTTTCGTACCTAGGGGTACTTAATCATAGGCTGAACCTGAGCTATCTCTGTATGGATAGTGCATTTCAGCTTAAGCACCCCCACCAGAAGCCATTTTGGATCTTACAGTCACGTTACCAATTTGCTGACAGCAATTTTAAAGTAAAGTTAAAGCAGTTGAAATTAAGTAAATCATAATTAGTTTCCAAATCTTCTATTGTTACTAATGGAAAATAGTACAATACAGTACAAATATACAAAACTGCATATTAGGAACATCACATAAATGTAGAGATTTATGAGATGTAATGATGTAATTTAACAATGCTAATTTTGTAGTTCTGTTATATAAACAAAACATTACATACATTCATTACTATTATTTTGTTTTATAAACCTATTCTAAATTAGCATTGATTTATTTTTTTAAATGACACTAATTCTGCTCATGTGTACATGTGTGCCGTATTATGTAAATATATCTGCATTTGTGCACATTTTATCTGGCGTTGGTATAACATTTGTGCATTTGTGTATGGTACCTATTACGTCCGTTGACTATGACCTTAGTTGGTTGGTCATATATTTGTCAACATTCCACTAGGAGATTTTCAAAATACTGTATATATTCCCTTTATCAGAAACCAGAGTTTGGCTGGACAAAAAAAATAGATTTAAATTGGTCATATGAAAGCAATTTTGATTAGATTTGCCAATTCTACATCTGTATGTTCCCATACAAAAACATTTAGAGCAAATGGTATAAAGTTACCAGATCATATTAAAAAACTATGGGACATGTTTAGAAATGCTCCTGAATTTTTAAGTTTTGAAAAAGCTTAGCAATATGGGAAGAGCCCCACACCCCTTATTGGCCCTACTGCAATAGCTGGGGGGAACTGTTTCAAGTTCAGTTCAGGTTATATTTGGATGATATTCTGTATTAAATACTCCTTGAACTGTAGCAGGGGACTTATAAGTCAGTGAAACAAAAACATGAAGTAAAAATACCAAGCATTTCTAATTTACTTTATTTAATAATTTTCTGCGTTACTACTGACTATTACCATAATTTTTACCTTTATTTATTGCTTACTTAATTGATTAGATGTCAGTGTTCAGTGCTGCCTCTGACCTCTAACAATTGACAGAAAGAACTGGCTTTAAGTGCACAGGGACCATCAGGGATGTTTTCCTAACAAAATTCAAATATAATGTCAAACCTTCAGGCCATATTTACTGTGTCAGTTAGGAGAAAACATTTTTATATGTCAGAGCATATAGTTTACATTAAGAGGGTACTGTTGGTTCATTTTACTGTAAAAATCCACCTATCAAGTAAATGACCAGTAGCATAAATGGGATGGAGTATTTCACCATAGACTCAAATATGCCAGAGAAACTTGACTTGTGCCTTATATAGCTAGGGTAAATTGATGACATGCTGTTATTCTAAGCATTTTAGGACATTTTAAAAAAAAGTTTTTTTTTAAGTCTGTAAACATAGAATGATATAAATTATCATTGTATCTTTTTAATATTTATTACATAATATGTACGGGTTTGGGATCAATTATCTGAAAACTTTTTTTTTCTTATAGAGAAAGCCCTGAAATAAGGCTATTACATGAACATTGCATAATATTACATGAATACATGAATGAATGTTGTTGATGGATCCTATTTCATATATTTAACCTTTTGACTGATAATGGTATAGAAATGATTTTTGGGTGATTTAGAATCTATATTTTCAGGTTCTGTAATTCTTTATGTGAACCAACACCTGATCCTAGAGTGCCCAAAGTCAAAGGGTTGAATGCTTGTTGGTAGCCTTAAGGCATGGCACTCTGCACTACAAAAAAGGACCCAATCACAATTTTTGATCCCATACCTATATTAAAAATGTATATTGATGCCCATGGCCATTCAGGATTCAATCACATATTGTAATACATAAGCATAGTGATACCATAAAAATATTTTAACCTAATATCCTATTAAAAATAGCTGCTTTGCTTAAAACTGCTTGTATTTCTGACTGAGGATTCAGATAAATACATGAAGCCGATAAATCTGAAAAAAAGCTGAAGGTGTTACAACATCAAGTGTTGCCTCTTAATTGCGGTTTTATTATATTCTCTACGTGGAGCGAAACTATTAGGCTTTCCAATAAATGATGATGGCAGAAAACATTTTTTGGTAAATTTCCAAGTTAGAAGCCAGTATATAAAGGTGATTATAGTACTGTACCAGACATATCTGTATTATGTGGGGATGTTTGAACTTTGTGAGAATCTCTCAATAGTAATTATTATGCCAAGTACCCCATTGGTACAATTACACTAAACCCCTAATTAACCACTGTGAGATTAGATTCCCCTCATGTTACGTCTGTAGGAACAAGGTTGAGTGAAGGATTTTAAACAGTTTCAAAACATTATATTGTCTTTGTTACAATCTTTATACTTCAGCAAGTATTTTTTTCCTTAATAAAATGCACTTAAAATAACCAAGTTCTGTCACTAAATATAGGATTGAAAAGGTAATTGCAGAGTCCCAGTGTGATGTAAATTGGATATTTTTTTAATGTGACACTGTATACTGTGTGTGTCAGCTAACTGTACATTTAAACAATTCCTTACACAACATCAGACCAAATAAAACTTATTTTATCTTTACAGATAGCAGTGAATGTTTTAATCCGGTGCTAGGAGCAGAGTGCAGCATTCCCTGGAGCACTAGTGCTGGTAAGATGAGCAATAAGGGGAGCAATATTATGCCCCCCTCAGTGTGCTTGCACCCCAAAGAGAAGCAAATATTGTTTGCAATAGGTAAGGTTTTGTGGTGCAAGCATGGGATACATTATCCAGAAACCTGTTATCTAGATAGCTCCTAATTACAGGAAGGCAATCTCCCATAGATTCCATTTAATGAAATAATTCACATTTTTTAAAATGACTACCTTTTTCTCTGTAGTAATAAAACAGTACCATGTAAATGATCCTAACTGAGATAATGAATCTTTATTGGAGGCAAAACAATCCTATTGTGTTTACCTAATGTTAAAATACATGCAAAACAAGAAATATTTAAGTATTGAGTATTTGGACCTGTTCATTTCCCCCACTGTATGAGGAAGAAACATGCCTTAACCATATACAAGCTTGAACCTGTTATCCAAAATCCTCGGGACCTGGGGTTTTCTGTATAAGGGGTCTTTCAGTAATTTGGATCTCCATACCGTAAGTCTGCTGATAAATCATTTATACAATAATTAAATAGGATTGTTTTGCCTCCTATAAGGATTACTTATACCTTGGTTAGGATCAAGTTACTGTTTAGTTATTATAGAGAAAAATAAAATTATTTTTTCAAAAAGTGAATTATTTTATTAAAATAGAGTCTACAGGGGATGGTCTTCCAGATAATTGATCCCATATACCTAAAATAAGTAAGCACGCAAGGCAATAACAAAAAACAAGGGTGACAAAAGCCATGTATCCATAATAAGAGGGTACACTGGGACCCACACTAAATTGAAATTGTATGTCTTCAAGGGACATTTTATATGGCAAAATGATAAATGTCTTAATAAATATATTTTATAAACATACAAATCAATGTGACTTGGCATTATTACTAATACTAATACTATTTGGGAATTGTTTCTTGAGAAGTAAATTGTCATGGGGGCAAAGTTTGCCCCCACTTCTATTATGTCCAAGAGAAAAATAACTTATTCTAGGTATTGAACTTCTTTTTTAGGATAAATTATACCAGACAATTTAAAATGTTTACTTGATGTTATTTTGTCATCTAATAGGAAGTTATTGAATGCAAATATACTGAAATGGTGGCATAACAACAACATGTTCACCCAACAAAAAAAATCTTCTGAGGGGCCCAGTGCTCCCTCCACCCCCTCATGTCCGCTGCTCCCTACCTGCTCATACTGGGGTAGGTAACAACTATATAGGAAGCAAACTTTGCAGTTTGGGGCCCCCCTGTACCCCTCCATCTCCTTGATTGCCTTATTGCAGGTCTTAGTTTCTAAGTTCCTGGATGTCCTCCAAATTGTTATTGTTGGTTTCACCAGTTCTTGCATGTTCCTGATCATCCTATTTGATGCCTACATGGACCATTCCAGACAGCCCTACAGCTCCAAAAGGCCCTACTTTTGGAGATATTCTGCAGCATAGGGAGTCATAGTCAATGAAAGTTACCTTCCAGGCACTTTTACCTATCAGGCAAACAACAAACCAGCCACCCCTCCTCCTAGACTTACCAATCCTCCCCCAACTGATTGGTCATTGCACTCTAGCATTGCTTTTAATAAAGCTGCCAGATAATTCATTTTAAATTAACAATGTGACCTGCTGTCCTGTGGTTGTCCATAGTGCAGCGTGAATTGTATAAATTGCGATGATGTCAGCTTTATCTGTATGTGAGGTTCCAGGTTGATGATTTTGTGAAGATATTATGTTAATATAAGGTAACATTTCCACATTTGAATGCAATTATTCTTTTGACCTGCCTGCTAGAGTTCCTTATTGTATAACAGAAGCATAAAAACAAACATAACCAAATATTTAAAAACATAAAATTCATTTTGTTTTAGGTAGCAGATATAAGAAATGACTTCATATAATTAAGTACTTGTGTTGAAGGTAAAAAAATGTTGGTTGGAGTAGAGCAAACAAAATCACAGTACCTTTAAAGAATACATAACTAAAGAAAAACTGTATCTTTTGCAAAGGGTACATTGATAGAATTTGCATTTGTTCAGTTTGCTTTAACAATTTCTTATGCTAATCATTAAACCCATATGTGTGAAACCATCACATGTGTGACACTTGGTGCATACTTATTCCTCTATCACATCATGAAAGTCATGAAATAGCAACTGGTTTATAAGTAAATTCACAGAAGGCTAAAAAAAATGTGAATATTCTCATCCACATCTGTGAAAGTTTTTAACACCTGTTTCCGTCTGGTGGGATGTTAATCAGGAGCACTAAAAAAAAAACCATATAGATAGTAATAATGTAAACAGTATTGAACTGATGGTTTTGCATTAAACTGGAAGATGGAATGTAAATTATTGTTCATGTTTTATCCAGATGAGGATATATGGGTAAAATATGTTAGAGCTTGCCCCTGGAACTGGTGCACAGCTGATACACTCTTAGCTCTTGTACTAGGTGTGTACTAGGTGTGCACAAGGTTGCCTTGTACTTATAGGATGCCACAAGCCAGCTTAATTACAGACCTCCGGAGTTTCCTAGTGCTATCAAACTAACCTTGTAACATCGGCATCACTTTTTGAAGTGGTATCATCATGGTATATTAAAAAACACCAAGCTGACAAACATCATCACCCACCTTCTCTGTTCCAAGTTGGAGATCTAGTTAGACTGTCTACTAGCAATATTAAACTCTATCTGCCTTCTCCCAAACTTGGTTCTTTAAACCTGAAAAATGTGTGCTTCCTCCAAACTTTGGTCAGTCTATGCCTCCTTGCTTAAATCATTTTTACTTGATATCATCTCTTCTTCTTTTACTTGTTCTGCTTCCATTTGGGTGGATGCACATGAGGAATTTGAGGTTTGGGATATTTTAGATTCACACAAATCTACAAGAAATATTTTGGATTGGTTCTAAACAAAGATTTTAGGTTCATGCTAAAGATCTATATGCCCACTACATTGTTGCTAGATTTTATTCAGTGTCTGCATGGGTTTTCTAGTTATGAACACTCCGCTTCAGATCCAAATAGGGGATGCCAATGGGGACAACATCCCGTTGGCACATTGTATAGCGATGTGGCACCATGTAATATCATTGTGTCGCACTTTAGTGCAAAAATTAAAAATAAACAAATGCCAAAGACCCAGGTTCAATAACTGAATCTTTCCTTGTGAAGTTCCTGGATGCAGGAACTTTACAAGGAAAAATATTTTGTCTTATCGGTTCCTGATTCCTCTTTATTCCTGACTGCATTAATTGCTGCCTGCCACAATCTTCTGCCTAAATTTGACTAAAAGACTTGCTTAACCCCTTTGATACTGTGTGTTGGATCTTTTGAACTCAGCTTCCTCATTGGTCCTGACTTCAATCCCTGGTAAGGGCCATTGGGCCCTGACACTCTCACATTCAAAAAACATACAAGAATAATTCATAGTATAGCAATATAAGAATTCTCCACAGCCCTGGAAATGATAAAAAAATTCACACCCAAAGAACCTATAAATATCCCCATTTGATTTAAGGAATCTTGGTTTGAGCTCCAGAAATGTTTGGCATTAAACTGCCAAAAAGAACACAGAAAATAGAATCAAAAATTGATTTGCAGAAAAGAAAAGCAGACTTGGTGGCATATTTATTATAATGTGTAAGCCAACATCCCCAGCGATGTTGCCCATAGCAACCAATCAACAATTGAATTTGAATGGCCATTTACAAGGTAGAAAACAAAAGCAAAGATCTGATTGGCATTTGTTTCATGCCTTACTATACTTAGCAACTGCTAATGTACCTGAATATCAGAATGAGGCCAAAAAGTGCAGCACCAGAATAGATACAAATAATAACACAATTGTTAGAAAGATAGCTAAATATTTTGAGAACCAACTGTCACCTGCTTTACCTGAGTTCTATTCTAAATGATGAATTTTCCCTTTAACAAGAAATGCCGATTGCAATTTCTAGTAAATTAGATAGTTTGGGTGTGTGTATAAAAATTCTTGCTTTATAATCCACACATTTCAATTCTACTTTACCATTTCTTTGCAGAAACAACATATTGTATATATTTTTGTTCCTTTTTTTCTTAATTCCCCTCTGTGCACTGCATCAAATGTGTTACTGGTTAGAACCATTAAATACAAGTCAACACAATTTTTATTTGTTTTATTGTTTATGTCTATAAATGGCCGCTAATCTCATTGTAAGGTTAAACAAGTTTATAGAGAACGGGGCAAATCCCATTTCTTAGTGTAGTTGCTATGACAGATGGTTTGTGTCTGAATTTCTGTGGCCTGAAAGATATAGTTTCTTTTTACACATTTATGAAAGTTAGTGATATAGATATTCAGTAATATGCCTCAGAAAAAGGAACAATGAGCAATTTCACCAGGGCACAGGATAATATTTCACTTGGGGACAGATGGTTTGTTAAACAGAGTCTGATAAAGAAAGAAAATACTATTCACTCATACTGGGATGTTTGTTAGGAAAATAAATATGATTCTCAGTATGTATAACTCTCTTGTTAATTTATGAAATAACACTGACTTGGCAGGGCTGGCTATGACAGACGTGATATGGGGCAGTTTAGAGTGTTTGTAAGGACTTGTGATTTAGGCTGAGAATATAATTGCAGTTACAAATATCAAGAAAGAATAGGCTTCTGCCATTCTTTACGGAGTGTTTTGTATTCTTGTGTTAAATTATTATTTATCTCACTTATTATTTAAAGGAATACTACATTCCTATAAAATACTCCAGGTAACATTAACTTTTTTTGATACGCTATAAATACATTCTGCCCAGTTTTCCTTTACTTATATTATAACATTGTTCACAAAATTACACATTTTAAGACTACAATGTTTTGGTTATTTCTTTTATTTTCAAGCTTTAAGATGAAGAGTAAGATGAAAACCATTTTACTGAAGTGATTGTAACTTTGCAGAAAAAAAAACATTATTTTATTTAGTCCAGTCATGAGAATAATTGTTTTTTAGTATTATATTATTACTTAAGTGATTGTAAGTTTGCAGTAAAAATACTATTTTCTTTAGTACAGATTAATTGATTTAATATATTATTTTGTTTTTGTGTATACAGTATGGGCATTTACTTATCATTTACATGTATAACATGTTATATCAGTCCCTGCTCTAGTGGAGGGAGCATTGCAAGGCCCCTCTTTATACACATTATGGTAAATTTGTGCACATGGTAGAAGGACATGACTTAATCTATCTCTCTATTTCTGATGGAGGATAATGCTCTTCTTATTGGTAATTTCTGAATTTTTACTAAAGACATTTTCTAGCCATGAATACAATAAAGGTTCATGATATCAAACATAATCAAGAACAACTAATAACATACAATTGAGCATGTATAAAAAAAATAATTAAAAGGATACACTTACTTAGGGCTGCCTAACCTTATTGAATTTCTTTGGGGTATCTAAAATCTTGAACTAGACGTTCTCCAGCTTTAAGCCACTTCCACAAGAAGTACTAAGTCAGGACAAAGCTTGTATACTGAGACCCATTTTTTTTATATGTGCTAGGAGCAAATACCGGTATATGAGAATTTTACAAATTTAACAGAATTAGGGACCAAAGTAGTCTATTTGTCTGGATCATATAATTTGTTCTTCTTTCTTCAATTTCATAAATGTAAGTTTTCTTTGAAGAGATTTCATTGGTCCAGTTGTCATATTTGGCATTTTTTTGGGGGGTTGCTTATAGTGCTTAATTTATGTGTAAATTTCTTATGAGGGGAGCACATACAGTATATTGACTTCAATTCATGTAGCATAATTAGGACATATTTACATAGTTACATAGGGTTAAAAAAAGACTAGAGTCCATCAAGTTCAACTCTTCCAAGTAAACCCAGCACACACAAACCTATACTCACCTATCTATTCACTCACATACATCAACATCAATACCAACTGTAGATTTTAATATCACAATCACCTTGGATACTGTAACGTACTAGTTAGGTAGGAACCAGTGTGAGACCGCTACATGTAAAATCTGACTCTTACGGTACAGCAGGGACTCCCAGCCATTCCCGGTCTTCACCGACACCCTTTTGGGGCCCCGGTACAGGCAAAGGTTGAGGCGGGCAGCTAGAAACATAGTCAGGAACCAGGCTGAAGTCAAAACCAGAAATAACAATCAAAGAAGTTTGAGCAGGTACTGATAACAACCAGAAGCCAGCTTGGGCAAGGAGAGAATGAGAAAGCAGTTTAAATAGGTAGTTCTTGGCACCAAAAACAACAAGGAAGTGAGGAAACAGGAACCTTTAAAAACCTTTACCAAGTTGGCATCAAAGGCTACATTATGCGCAACCGCGCATGCGCAGTTGCGCGTCGCCGTCTACCAGGATGCACAACTGGCCGAAAGCGAAGGGGATGAGTAACGCGCATCTGCTGGCCGGTGCGGCCCAAGGCAGGAGACCGCACCGGACCAGCAGAGCGCTTCACAGTACCCCCCCTCTCAGGAGCACCCACCGGGGGCTCCCAGGGTTTCTCAGGAAACTTCCTATGAAAGGATCTAACCAATCGAGGAGCATGGGTATCTCTAGCATTAACCCAGGATCTTTCCTCTCCAATGCAAAAGATACTGAACTTTACCTCTACACTTCCGTGAATCAATGATATCCTGTACCTCAAATTCTTGTTGGCCATCCAGGAGAACAGGAGAAGGAGAAAAATGAGCCGCAGAGAACACATTGCTGACCACAGGTTTGAGTAGAAAAACATGAAAGGAATCAGAAATATTCATGTTGGAGGGAAGATCCAATTTAACAGAAACTGGATTAATAATGTCCTTGATGGTGAAGGGACCAATAAAACGTGGACCCAATTTGTGAGAAGATTGGTGAAGCTTGATGTTTCTAGTAGAAAGCCACACAGAATCCCCCACACGAAAAGAAGGAGCAGGACGACATCGTTTATCAGCAGCTGTCTTCTGAAGGAAGGAAGACCTCTGGAGTGCTTGATGAGCATTTGACCATAGACTCTTAAAATCCCGGCAGCAGGAACATCAGATTTGATAAGTGCTGACGGAAGAGCTCGAAGATGAAATCCATGAACACAAAAAAAAGGAGAAAAACACAAGGACTCATGTTTATAATTATTGTGTGCAAATTCAGTCCATAGGAGTAATTCTGACCAATTATCCTGATTAGAAGAAATAAAACAGTGAAGAAATTGTTCCAAAGATTGGTTAGTTCTCTCGGTTTGGCCGTTACTTTGGGGATGGTAAGCAGAGGAGAAATTTAATTTGACCCCCAGCAATTTACAAAAAGCTCGCCAAAGTCTGGAAACAAATTGCACACCACAGTCAGAAACGATACTGGATGGAAAACCATGAAAACGAAAGATCTCTCTGACAAAAATTTTGGCCAAAACGGGTGCAGAAGGCAATTTCTTCAAAGGGACAAAGTGAGCCATTTTAGAAAAACGATCTACCACAACCAGAATAGTAGTGAACTCAGAGGACTTGGGTAAATCAACAATAAAGTCCATAGCAATGTCAGTCCAAGGTTGTTTGAGCACTGGCAACGGCATCAGCAAGCCACAAGCTAGAGAACAAGGAGTCTTTTGTTGTGCACAGACAGTGCAGGAAGACACAGACTGAGAAACATCCCATGCTAGAGAAGGCCACCAAAAATATCTGCGGAGAAGATCCATAGTCTTCTTAGTACCCGGATGTCCGGCCAACAATGAAGAATGAGCCCACTGCAGTACTTGGGGAACCATGGAAGGAGAGACAAAGTTCTTATCCGGAGGGCAGGCAGAAGCAGAATTAGCAGAGAGCGTCACAGGAGCAATAATACGTTCTGGAGCGATTATGGGAGTAGGAGGGTTAACAGGGGTTTCTGTGAATTGAAGTGACCAAGACAAGGCATCTGCCTTAATGTTTCTAGACCCTGGACAAAAAGAAATAAAAAAATTGAACCTCGAAAAGAATAGAGCCCACTGAGCCTGATGAGGATTGAGTCTCTTTGCGTCGGAAATAAGTTCTTGTAGTCAGTCAAAATTGTAATAGGCTCAGAAGATCCCTCCAGAAGATGCCTCCATTCTTCAAGTGCGAGTTTGATCGCCAATAATTCTCGATTGCCTACATCATAGTTCCTTTCAGCAGCAGAGAATTTACGGGAAAAAAGGCATGCAAAGGGATGCAAAGAATCTTGATAAGAAGGTCGTTGGGATAAAATCGCTCCAACACCGACATCAGAAGCATCCACTTCTAGAATGAAAGGATGAGTAGGAACTGGATGAATCAGGACTGGAGCAGAACAAAATGCAGCTTTAAGTTTTTCAAAGGCAGTTTGAGTTTCAGAGGACCAGGCATTTTTAACCCCCTTCTTGGTGAGAGCGGTAATGGGTGCGACAATTTGAGAAAAGCCTTTGATGAATCTTCTATAAAGATTTGCAAAACCCAAGAATCGTTGGATGGCTTTTAAGCCAACAGTGGGAGGCCACTCAAGGACAGCAGAAACTTTGGCAGGATCCATCTTAAAGCCTGAGGAGGAAATCATCACATTTCAGATTTGTGAAAGTCACATTTTTCAATCTTGGCATAAAGATAGTTCTCTCTTAACCGATGAAGTACTTGTTTGACATGAGCAATGTGTTCAAGTATGGAGGAAGAGAAAACCAGTATATCATCTAGATATACCACTACTTGGGAAAAAAGAATATCTCGAAAAATGTCATTAATA
Source organism: Xenopus tropicalis (assembly GCF_000004195.4). Taxonomy (NCBI): domain Eukaryota; kingdom Metazoa; phylum Chordata; class Amphibia; order Anura; family Pipidae; genus Xenopus; species Xenopus tropicalis. The sequence goes on from NC_030680.2 coordinate 50,511,277, forward strand.
AAGTCTTGAAAGACAGCAGGAGCGTTGCAAAAGCCAAATGGCATGACTAAGTATTCATAATGACCGTCACGAGTGTTGAAAGCTGTCTTCCATTCGTCTCAGTGACGAATGCCCCTCTTCAAGGCATTAACAGAATCTGCCATGACAACATTACTAGGAAGGGTATTCCCCAACCTCACTGCCCTTCCATTCCTCTAATCTAAAGGGGTGGCCTCTGGTGTGCTGATTGTTTTTATGGGAAAATAGAACATCCCCCATCTGCCTATAATCCCCTCTAATGTACTTGTACAGAGTAATCATGTTCCCTCGCAAAAACTTTTTTTCCAGAGAAAACAACTCCAACCTTGAAAGTCTAACCTCATAGTTTAAATCTTTCATCCCCTTTTCCACTTTAGTTGCATATCTCTGCACTTTCTCCAGCTCATTTACATCCTTCTTGAGAACTGAAGCCCAAACCTGCACTGCATACTCAAGGTGAGGCCTTACCAGGGACCTGTAGGTAAAGAGGCAAAATTATGTTTTCATCCCTTTAGTCAATGCCCTTTTTTATATAAGACAGCAGTTTATTTCTTTAGTAGCCTCAGAATAACACTGCCTGGAATTAGACAACTTATCTACAAAAATCCCAAGATCATTCTCAATTATGGATACCCCCAACACAGTACCATTTAGTATATAAGTCGCGTTTATAATATTTCTACCAAAGTGCATAACTTTACACTTGTGAACATTGAACATCATTTTCCATTTTGCTGCCCAGTTTTCCAATTTGGCAAAGAGGCAGCACTTGCAATGAACTTTGCACAATTTCATATTGTCAGCAAAAATAGAAACAGTACTTTGTATGCCCGCCTCCAGGTTATTAATAAACAAGTTAAAAAACCCATTAGAAAATGTTCCAGTACCACCACTCTTTGTAATCTATCCTGCAGCCAGTTTTCTATACAAATACAAATATTATGTTCTAGGCCAATATTCCACAATTGTATCATTAACTTTCTGTGAGGTACTGTATCAAATGTTTTAGCAAAGTAGATGACATCCACTGCCATTCCAGCATCAAGATTCATGCTCACTGCCCCATAAAAGGCATCTAAATTAGTCTGGAAAGATCTGTTGCGCATAAAACCATGCTGTCACAAACTTATAGTATTGTGATTTGCAATGTATTCCAGTATGCTATCCCTTATTACCTCTTCCAAAAGCTTTCCTACCACTGATGTCAGCCTATAGTTTTCAAGCTGAGAACAGGATCACATTAGCAATCACAGCGCTCAGCTCATTTAATAACCTGCGATTAATAGCATCCGGTCCTAGACCTTTGTTTACCTTTACATGTTCAAGTCTCTTTTGAATTTTCTCTGTTCGCATCAATTAACTGACCCTCTCAGTGATAATAAGGGTCCCACTCCTTCTTGCTTCATTTTTTTACTATTTACATATTTAAAAAATTATTTTGGATTCCTTTTACTGCTGTCCCAGCTAACTTGAATGCTTTAAAAGCATTCATTTTTTCTTACCAACCTTGACACTATGGGGCTGATTTACTAACCCACGAATCCGACCCGAATTGGAAAAGTTCCGACTTGAAAACGAACATTTTGCGACTTTTTCGTATGTTTTGCGATTTTTTCGGATTCTGTACGAATTTTTCGTTACCAATACGATTTTTGCGTAAAAACGCGAGTTTTTCGTATCCATTACGAAAGTTGCGTAAAAAGTTGCGCATTTTGCGTAGCGTTAAAACTTACGCGAAAAGTTGCGCATTTTTCGTAGCGTTAAAACTTAACGCTACGAAAAATGCGCAACTTTTCGCGTAAGTTTTAACGCTACGCAAAATGCGCAACTTTTTACGCAACTTTCGTAATGGATAGGAAAACTCGCGTTTTTACGCAAAAATCGTATTGGATCCGAAAAATTCGTAAAGAATCCGAAAAAATCGCAAAGTACCGATCATTACGAAAAAAACGCAATCGGACTCCATTCGACCCGTTCGTGGGTAAGTAAATCAGCCCCTAACACTTTTATTTAACCATAAAGGTTTTGCTTTGCGATGCCTTTCCTTTCTTAAAAGGGGAATATACTGACCTGTATACTTGCTAAGCAATGTTTTATATATATTCCATTTTCCTTCCGTGTCTAACCCTGTGAAAAGCATTTCCCAGTTGATACATTGCAGAGATGCCCTTATACTGAAAAAGTCTGCATGTCTAAAATTGAGTGTTTTAGTTACTCCCTTATAGAGCTTTATCTGCGACACTATCTGAAAGGAGACCATGTTATGGTCACTGTTCCCCAAATGCTCACCCACACAAATGTTAGATATCACCAGGTCCAAAAGAGAATCATTCCTAGTAGGCTCCTGAACTGCATGAAATAAAAATTTGTCACTTAGCATATTTACAAACATACTAGCTTTTTCTGACTTAGCCACCCCATTACTCTAGTCAATGTCCAGATAATTAAAGTCCCCCATAATAACAACTAGTTGTGACCTCCTCCATTTGCAATAGTAGCTGGGCCTCATCCTCCTCACTTATACAAGGTGCTTTATAGCATGCACCAATGATAATTTTCTTTGTAACCTTTATCCCTGCTGAAATCTTAACCGGAAACTCAAAGGGATTTCACACTGTCCCTGGTAATTTCTTTAGCACATAGCTTTCAATCTGACTTTACATAAAGACAAACCCCTCCACCCTTTTTAATCCTTCTGTCTCTCCTAAAAAGGGTGTAACCATTTAAATTCCCAGCCCAGTTGCATGTTTCATCCCACCAGGTCTCAGTGATACCAATGAAATCATAATTTTCAGTAAATGCAATAGACGCCAGCTCTCCTAATTTCCCTGACACCATGCATTAGCCAGCATGCAGCAGTGTTAATATTAATAATTAATAATAATAAGATTAATATTGGGCTGTTTCCTTTGTAACAGTGGAAGTTTTTTAACTGGTAAACTGTATGCCCCCCTCACTCCTCCCCCATGACCCCTTATTAATCCCACTGCCCCGTATACACTTGCTTTCCCATAAAACTCTAGCTCACCCCCCCTTGCCTAGTTTAAACACTCCTCCAGCCTTTTAGCCATTCTCTCCCCTAGCACAGTGGACCCCCTTCCATTGAGGTGCTATCCATTATGGCTATATAGATTGTACCCCAAAGAAAAGTCAGTCCAGTGAGGACTTATAGTGTTGCTTATAGTGCATATAGTGTTGCTTAATAATGACCAATTTGGGGTCAAATAAGTTTCTTATATACCATTTAGATAGCTGGATAATCCATGAAGCTTGAAAATTGTCTAAATATTTAAGGGATTTCTACATATATCAGGTCCATCATTAAAGCCATAAAGGTATGCACATACAAACATGTTTGTAATAACCACACCACTATGCCTCTTTTTATTTAGAGTTCTTAGTCTCTAAATAGTAATAATTTGTCAAGTGTAAGTGGAGTAAAAGCATTCAAGGATTAAAATGTTTTTTGGCATGGGCTTGTCATGTAACCAAACTATTTGTATTAAATCCATCTGTCCTAAGGAGAGGATTAGAGAAATAGTTACTTTTATCATTGAACTGAAAAGATATCAAGGATGTGCTCTACAACAATTAACGCAAAATTGTTCTAAATATTGAAAGAGTGGAGAAGCACATTACTTGAAAATGTCATTAAAATACTAGTCTCTTCAGACAAGTTGTGAGCAGATAATTGCGATGCTTCCTCATAGAGGACAGTGTTGGCTGGTTTTATGTTTATGAGTTGCCCTATCATGCATCCTTTGAATCAACTCAGCATACAGAATACTGCCTATATAATGTCCTATTAATCAAGATAATATTAATTTTAAAGGAATGTATGTGCAAAAATTGCTAATCATTGCTAACTCTGAATAAATGGATATACCACGTTACATATCACTTTTAATGGATTGCATTACTATACATTTACTTCAAAAAGATGCCTGTATAAAGTTACAATTCATTTTCTTATTTTAAGACTAGTTTTACTATCCTGAATTCTGTATTCATAGATTTAGTCTTTGAGACTTTTGCATGTCATGGGAAATGTTTGTCTAAAAGCAACATTAAATAGAGGATGCACACTAATAAATGGCTTATGTATTGGCATAGCTATATCCATCCTCTCACAGTGAGATGGATATGCAGGTCTGCTTTATCAATTATGTCAGTATAAACACCACATGCAGTGCAATCTGTCTTGTCAGAAATGGGCAGTAGTCCTAATTAGAAGCTTATTTATATATTATCTAACTACAGGTGGAAATGCTTGGAATCAAGTCTTTCTATATTTGTGATTTCACATAACAAAGCAGATTTACAGGATGTATTTTGTGACATTTGTCTTGCAAACTTTTCATTTGCTATCAGAATGATGTTTAAAGTTAACAAAATATTACACATGAAATGCTAAGAAAGAAGATTCAGTTCACTGTGTAAATAGACTTATGTACTGAGATAAAATTTCAACAAAATTGAAGGTGTGTATTAAAAGTTAACCTTTAATATAATACATTAAAATAATAAAAAAATGAGTTATTACAGTCACATATGGATTGGTCTCTCCAGTTATAGGAGATTACAGATATGGGACCTAAAACATTAATTAACCCCAATAGCATTGTTTTGCCTCCAGTTAGGATTAATTATACAGTAGCACTGGGATCAAGTACAAGGTACTATTTATTATTACAGAAAGCAGGAAAGCATTTTTAAAAATTGTAATTATTTGATTAAAATTGAGTCTACAGGAGATGGCTTGCCTATAATTCAAAGATTTCTGGCTAATGGATTTCCAGATACTGGATCCCATTCCTGTACTACTCCTTCATAGTATATAGTGTTTCACTATCCCTATAAATTTGTCTCTTGTAATGTTGCTCTATAACAGGTACAGAAGAATCATGGCATAAGCCTGTCCAGCCATGTGCTCCATCATTGTTCTAAGGGGAATGCACATAGAATAGAAATAAGCACAGTAAGCTTCTGTAATATTCTGGGACAATTTGTAACTGGTCTTCATGTTTTATTATTTGTAGTTATTTCAGTTTTAAATTCAGCAGCTCTCCAGCTTGGATTTGTAGCAGGTTGCTAGGGTCCAAATTACCTTAGCAACCAGGGTGTGGTTGGAATGAAAGACTGATATACAGTATGAATAGGAGAAGACCTGAATTGAAAGATAAGTAATATAAAGTAAAAATACCAATGAAAATGTAGACTCACAGAGCAATAGTTTTTTCACTGTGACCCTCATTTAAAAACTGCCATGAGCTGGAAGAAAAGGCAAAACATTCAAAAACTATAACAAATAAATAATGAAGACTGATTGAAAAAGTTTCTAAGACTTGGACATTCTATAACATACTAAAAGTTATCTTAAAGATTAACTACCACTTTTGACGACGATATGTGGTCGGATGCCCTTAAGCAAGTGACAGAAATATCAATCTGTATGAGGGACAGATACATTCAGATAAAATAAAAAACAGAGCGTACCTAACCCCCTACCGCCTGGCCAAAATGTATGAAAATGTGTCTGACCAATGCTCCAAGTGCAGAAGCGATGTTGGTACTCTGTTCCATGTTTTCTGGTCCTGCCCAGTGATACAGAGATTCTGGGGGGAGGTTCTACAGTTCCTTAATGAGAAGCTTGCCTTCCCAAACATACGCTCCCCTGAACTCTGTCTGCTAGGAATAACCGGTGACCTGCAGCTCCACCCATACTCCAGACTGTGCTATTTGCAGCTGCTTTACTACGCTAAGAAATCCATTCTAATGCACTGGAAGTCCCTAGATCCTCCTCCTCTCCAATTTTGGCGGAAATTGGTGGATGATTCCCTTCCCAGTCAGAAACTGACTTATCTAGGTAGAGGGTGCGCGGAGAAATGTAATGCCGTTTGGGGCTCGTGGCTGAACCTATAAATTTGGTGATTATGGAGGATCATTAGCCCTGTGCAACCAGAACTGGTACCTTAGCCTCACCCCCCCTCCTTTTTCTGCTTTCCTCTCCTTTCTTCTCTACTCTGTTTTTTCTCTTGTTCAATTGTTTGTAAATATAAAATATGCAAAATAAAATCTTTTAGGTGGCCATACACAGGTTGAAAAGCTGACGTTGTTGACTTAGTTGCAGGCTTATTGGCCAGTGTGTATTGCCCATTGACAGGACTACCTGACCAATATCTGCCCAGATGTCGATTGGGCAGGTTTGAAAATCTGAGCTGATGCAGTCCTCGTCCAGATCGCCTGTATCCCCACCAAAGTAATCCAATATTAAGGTGGGCGTATCAGGGAAAGATCCAATCATGTGGCAATCTCCCCAAAAGTGTATGGCCACCTTTAGCCTAGGAAAAAGTGAAGCAAAGAGGAGAATTCCCCAGAAAATAAATAATTTTGTAATCATGTGGACCAGGGGACAGTCAAAAGCATTATTAAAAAAAAACAAAAAAAAACAAAGTGACCTGTTTAATCACAGTGATCTGTCTTTTTTTGTACTGCTCTGTAACAAGAAAGGGCTTAATGTATTTTCTTTTGGCCAATGTTACATTACTACAAGTTGTTTAATATAAGCAGAGATTTTGTTCTTTAACCCTTTACATTCCATCAGATATTGGCATAAGCATAAACATATTATTGTGCCAATGCTGTAAGCGGTACACTTTCTGGCTTCTCTTTATCATATTTGGTGCCACATGTTTACTGACAACACAAGGGGGCAGATTTATCAAAACACGAGTTCGAATCCCGAATGGAAAAATATCGGATTGGAAAAGAAAATTTCTGAAGATCGCAAATATCACGAAAATGCTTACGAAAAAATCATATTGGCAATCCGAAAGTCACTAAATTTTCATACCAAACCATTGAAAACAGCGGCAGAGCCTTTCCGAATTTTTAGCGCGGGCGCGCGAGAAAGTCGCGCAAGCACGAAAAAATCGTCGAGAATACGCTCGGAGCGTTCGGGTCTTTGTAAATCTCCTCCTTGGTGTGTATAGATTGGCATTCGAGAGGGTTTTAATCAATGAAACTATTTAAGCATAAATCGCAAAGTTGCCATATCACCACTAGTGATGAGCGAATCTGAAAAAATCTCAAATTTTTGAAAAGATTTGCAAAATGGCAAAAAATCTGTGAAATGGCGAAAAATGTCACTCGTCAATTTTTTTTTGCTGCACAACAATTTTTTTTAATGCAGTGCATTTTTACCTGGTGAATTTTGTCATCCGTTTTTCAAAATAATCCGCCAAAGGCAAAAGGTGGAAATTCGCCACAAATCCATGCCAAATTATTTCGTCCATCACTAATCACTACCTGAGTTAAAGGACAAGTGACACCAAAGATAAAAGAAAATCAAATTAGTTTTGACTGGACAGACTATTTCTATTGTATGTATGTGAATGTATTTACTTTTAAGCAGTACAGGTATGGGACCTGTAATCCAGATTGCTTGGGACCTGGGGTTTTCCTGATAAGGGGTCTTTCCGTAATTTGGATCTCCATAACTTAAGTCTGCTAAAAATCATTTAAATGTTGAATAAACCCAGTAGAATTGTTTTGCCTCCAATAAGGAATAATTATATCTTAGTTGGGATCAAGTACAAGGTACTGTTTTATTATTACAGAGAAAAAGGAAATCATATAAAAAAAGTCATTTGTTTATAATGGAGTCTATGGGAGATGGCCTTTCCGTAATTCGGAACTTTCTGGATAACGGGTTTCCGGATAAGGGATCCCCTACCTGTATATGATTTTAAATACAATGCATTTGCTATGAGGGGAGTCTGATATCTTTCATTTACTGTCCCGGATGCCCATCAGATATAGTTAAATTCTTGCTTTTAAAAAAAAATGCAGACTTTAAGACCATTTTTATTTTCTGTAAATTCGATAACCCCTTTTCATGCATCTTACCTATTTTTTGTCTTGTTTTCATTTTTGCTCACCTTCCCTATCCCTACTAGTTATGGTATTGCAGAATTGTTAAAAGTAAAAGATTTAGAACATGTGCTGTCTTCAAATTATAAGTAGTTTGGGTTATTACAGAAAAGAAAAATGGGGAGTAAAAAAATGATAAACAGATCTTTAGCAATATAATGAGACTTTGTATTAAAGAGAGAATTGGTGCCAGTAGAAATTCAAAGCAAATCATCAAATAAGAAGACATTGCTTAGAATCAAGTGCATTGATCAGATAATAATTTGCATTTAACCTCAGCTATTTGTTTGCTTGTTACTCAGTCAGCTTTTGTACCTCCCCATATTAGTCACATTCATGACTGTATGGATTTATCATACATAATTTGTGTGTTCAAACAAAACCAAAACAGAGAGACAGCTTGACACATTTGTGTGATATTATGCTGTGATGTCTGCCTGCATTGCAACCAAATGATGAAGGTTTAAAACATAAGAACTCTTCCTCCATTAATGCTGTCTTGCCACATGGTTGCTGTAATATTAGTTTTTTTTATTAGTATATTCATGTTTTGTGTTTCATATATATCAAAGCTTTTTTAAGCATGAATCATTTATCTTTGATCTTGACAGCTGCATAACTAGAAGTTCCTTGGCTCCAGGGCAAATTATTTCAGGACCCCAACATTTTTGGAACATCGCAGTAGCTCATCAGTCAGGATCACACAATGACCCCTATCCTCCTATGCCCCCTTAGGAAAATTACTTTAACTTCCCTGGATCTTGACTTATATCCAACTATTTATGAACCCAATGAACTGGGTGAAATTCCATAACATTACAGTAAATTAAAAGGCTATATACTAATGAGGATATTTCTTTCTTAAAGCTATAGTGATGTCCTCATGTCACCTGGAAGTTTATTAAAATATATTTTACACTGACCTTAAATTATCTTGTGCACATTGAATTGTTAATACTTGCTACATATGATGAAATCTGTTCTGACTACACAGAGAATTATTGTACTGACTGCTATTTTATGAAAGTTAATGCATATGTATTTCAATTCAGTGTAATTAGCTCAGTGCAGTGGCTTTATTTGAGTTGCGGCATCTGCTTTATTTGAAATCACTGGTAAATACCATGGCACATAACTGGATTGCTTCCGTAGGAAATAAAAGAGGAAGGTCAAGATGGTTACTAAGTATAAAGCACCCAGGCAGCCATGTGACAAATATATCAAATACAAGATGTGAGTTACTTTATAAATTGCTAAAATCTTTCATGTAATTGCTTTTAAATAATTTTTCAAATTTCAAAACATCAAGTTGTTGAAATGTTGTATGAAAACAGAAAGGAAAGCCCTGGAGCTATAAATGCAGGGGCTGCATGACAAGCAATCCGATTGACCAGCAGCCAGATTACACTGGTTTATGTTTAAAGATTGGCAGAATCAGATGTAGCTGCACTTGGGTGAGAAGCAATGAGTTAAGGAGGGGGAAAGCTGGGCTGGGGGTATAGAAGGATAGGATGAGATGTTATGAGGGAAGCAGGTCACTTCCTATCTTCTGAACAGGTAGAAACATCCCACGCAACCTCTTTTTTGCATATTTTGTGAAATGCCAGGAATTTCTCTTCTTTATGTTCTCATATTATCTATTAATAACAGAATGTGGATGTTTTCCTGTATGCACTGTTATATGTGGTTTTGGCAACATTATACAATATAAATGGGAGAGTCTGCAAGGTATCATTTATGTTAAGTGCATGTAAATTCCTTGATCCAGGGAATGTTTATTTGTTTATTGTAATACTTTGTATTTATCTATTATCTTAATACCCCCTGTTTGTATTAATGTATTCTACTGTACAGCGCTGCATACATAAGTAGCACTTTATAAATAAAGATATATATACATACATACATACAATGTTTCCGATCACCACTGGGGTCATTAAGGATTTTTTTCCCTTCTTAAGGCATAATTGGCACAGGCTTCAGGCTGTTTTTTTTTTCCATGCTCTGGATCAAAATAGAGGATATATGATAATGTATTTTATGTTGTATTTGCCACAGCAGTGGTAGGACCTTGCCAGAAAACTGCACAGGAAATTTTAGAAGAGAGAGACTGCAAGGTGGGTTGATTGATACAGACGCTACTACTGCTTGTGCTTGATGACAGCCTGCTTGGATTTCATATCATAGAGACACTGCAGATTCAGGACTGGCAGCAGGGCTGCTGACCTTCTCTCATGTTGCAAGATACAGCTGAATAAATGCTGTGGCCATTTTACCCATGTCTGGCTCCTAGTGTTTCATTAAGGTATGTAATAATGGGGTTCAGAAGGATGGTTGAAAGTGAAGGGTCAGTTGAGGAGTCCCCTTGTGAAAAGACTTAAGGTGACCTGCACCAAAGAAGTTGATCTTAATGACAACTTTAGAAACTGAATTGGTACTAAAACTGCAACAAACAATTTCTGCAACTCAGCCCCCCTTTGTGTGGTGCAATATAAAAAATTGTTACTGTTATCACATGGCAGTTACTTTTGTTGAATATTTGGTAACCTCTTATCTTCTGTTTATGCTTCCTTTAGGGTGAATAATATTAGGTTATTTTGCACAAAGGAATTCTATAATATTTCTGCCTTTTTTGTAGGGGTAAAAGCTACAGATAGAGAAATTCTTGCAATAAAGCAATGTTGCAGATTACCTACTTAAAGCTTGGTTCACTAAAGCCACTAATAATATCTAATTAATTTCATGGAGTTGCACATTTTAAGTTGTTTAATGAGCTTCATTATGCAAATCATGGAATACGTACACATAATTGCTTAAATGAGCTATAGATTATAAAACCAGACTCAAATCATAATAGTCCACACCATGTCTAAATCATGAGGCCATCCTATAGAATATACTTTAATTTATTAACTATTAAAGTAATTTGTTCTTCTTTGTCTAGAATTACAGTTCAACTTTGATTTTCTCACAGGACCAGCACACCTCTCATTGCAACACTTTGTCCCCTACAAAATTTCACTTATTGTGGGTCATTTATAGATACCATATATGCAAGCGCCACTAAGGGCCATAAAAGCATTCATTAAGCACTTGCAGCCAGAGCATAAATATGATCTGCACTTCACACTGTATTAAAAATCTGATGGGAAGTTCACAGCTCATTGCTGGGGTGCGAGGCAGCTAACTGACAAGTGGTAAGAACAAGGCTCCTTTGCACCATGCTTCCTAACGTGCTTGCCTAAAGGACACCCCTATATATATATATTTCCCAGCCCACTCCTCATGTGTATAGTGCTGCCAAACATAGGCAGGGCTGTATTTATCTTGAAAAGAAAGGTCATTGTTGTTCATTGCTGAGCACAAAAACATTCACCCACAGGCACCCACAGCTGGGCAGTCTTGCACATGTTTTTTACATGTATCACTTAGTCCCATAAATCATAAATGAGCCTTATTATATTTTAGTAGTTCACTCTGCAAAGCTAAACTAATGTACTTCCTAATCCTAATAAAAATGCACAGATCTAAGATACAATGTTTGTTTTCAATCCTTGGTTCTCTACTGTCAAGGTCTGATGGCCCTTACTGGGGCTGAAGTTTGGACCAAGAAGGAAGTTGTGTTCAGATAGTCCATTCACTGTGTCCAGTGGGTTAACTAAGCTCAGAGTCATATTCAGGCAAACGATTGAGGCAGGCAGCAATCAACGTGTTTAGAATCAAAGAAGAGAGTCAAGAACCTGATGATCAAGTCAAAATAGTAATTTAGGTGCAACCAGGAACTCCCAGTATAAGATGTATATTTGGCCATTGAACCTGGGTCTTTAGCATCTATTTAGTTTTGATTTTTGTGGCAAGAATGATGTGATGAAATAATGCACCTACACAATGATGTCCTCTACACAAGGTCAGAAAGCTAATTTTTCCACCTCTTTAAGTCTAAAATTTATTCAACCCTTTCAAAATCTGCAGTTTATTTGCTGTTAAATTTTGCATCAGTTTCACGGAAAAAAATTGCCAATGGCGAGATGCAGAATATGCTTTTTGGGATATGCTTTTTGAATCACATGCTGGTTAGCAGTGTCCAAGGGGTTATCCATGTGCAACCTGAGTTGAGCCATTCAAAGTCAGGTGGAAATCTTCGTGCCTAATAGTGTGCAGGGTTCATTGTGGGCAAAAACACACAACTTACTACTGCTTTCTACACATTGCATTTTCCCCATTATTTATGAGCCTGTGTTTCTCTTTCTATTAATATCCTGTGAAAATTTGTTTATTCCTATAGTTTTGATGATGTCAAAATAATCTATTCATACCTAGACCCTAGCCTTAGTTAAACATAATGTGTTCTGTGTGAAGTACCTTCAAATATTGCAACTCATATAAAACTGAGCATTTCAATATAGATTTATTATGCCCCCCCGCCCCCTTAGTTCTTTTAAAGAATATAACTATACGTTTAGTTTCAGCAGCATCAACTGGGCATTATAGTTGATTCAACCAGCATATGTACAAATAGTGGTGCAAAATTATGTGTAAAAAATCTATAATGATTAAAATGAACAGTTCACAATTAAGAAGTTCACTTATAAGTGTGAGGATGCTAAACTGAAAGTGGAAAGGTAACATCACTAAGTATTGAAATGAGAAGAGAAATAATATAGAGATATCTTATACTGTCTCACAGCTGTATACACAGCTCTCATACAAGATTCACAAATGGAGATGAAAGTGAAGGTACATGGTACAATGGTTTGCAAACACCCATTCTAGGGCCTTTCCTCTTAATACAAATGGTGTTTTTTTTTACCAGGGGGATGAACTATAAAATAAATAAAAATAGGAGAGTGTGCCCTCTCATGTATTCATTTATTTTTATAATAGTAAGATACAATTTTAGAACTGTTAATCTGTTGTAGTTTACCAACATGTGGTCCCTCCACTAAATGTTAACTCTGTCACTCTGACATAATTTTCTAAAATGAATCAATAGTAGAAGAAAATATTGACTTCAATAAATATATGTAAAAATATTTAACACATTACATGGCAACAGCATATGTGACTAACTCTTCTCACACGTATAATTTCCTTCCCTACCTAGTTAAAGCACTTTACTGGCTTCCCACTAAGTCTTGTATATCCTGCAGAAGTCTTCACTTACTCTTCATTGTTTTATTGCCTTTTAGATTTCAAATGTTATTAATCTCTAGAACCCTGCCAATCAATGGCACACTTTTAAGAATACCTTTATTAACTTCTAGAACCCTGCCAGTCTCAAGAACACCTTCAGGCTTAAATTGTGCCTGTTTCTTTCAATGCAATAAACTCTCTTATTTATAAGCCTTCTTCTGTCACCTTTACAATGCTTTACATAGTAATAGTAATAGCATGTTTGTTACTATGTATTTTGTATATTACTACAGTATGTAAGTTCATTCCAAGTTACACTGCATTATAGCATTTAAAGCAGAGGCTTATTCCCTCATTTTTATTTGTGCAAGGGGCACTGCATGTGCTGAAACAGGAATTTTAGTTCATTTTCTTGATCTCAAAATATCTTTATTTTCTGAATGATCAGAATTGCCACTGCTCATTTTAGCCAAAAAGTTATGCCTAGTGTTTTTCATTTTCTTTCATCGAGAGGGCTGATAATGCAATATATGACTTTACAAGGGTCTGGAAAGGGAACCAATGGAGCCCTTAGTTAAGGGCATAAAAAGTCATAAAAATTGCTTAGAGGGACATATTCAGCCCTAGAGGCGAGACCTCCCATTGGCCAGCCCTGTCATTAATGAAAGACAGTAATAAAACACAGCTCTTGTTTTTCTTTATTTTATTTTTTGTATAACTGTATAGTTTGTGTTTATACTTGGATATATTAAAAAAAACTTACAAGCAAAAAAAAAAAGTAAAAGAAAAAAAGAAGAAAGCGCAGCTACAAGCATGACATATCACATTCTTAGGGTTTGTAAACCTCAGTGGCTATAAAGGCACCATTCTGTTTCGATGGTAAATAGACTGTAGGTCATGTAACATTGGGCCCAGAATTATCTGTATATCACCATTGACTGTAAAAATAAAATATATATATTTTTAGGAGCAAATTTTATTGAGATCATGCCCACCTAACCATTACAGTAATCTGTTTTAGGCCACTGACTATAGGCAAGAATAATAACTAAGCATTAGACACATTTCACAATTAGGGAGCAAGGTATTAAGCAATGGTGATTCAAATTATGGGAAGACCCCAGGTCCTGAGAATTCTCGATAACAGGTCCCATACCTGTATAAAACTGTACATCTGATTTATGTATAGAGAGGATTTTAGCATGACTGCTGGGGGGAAGGGAGGGGGTGATATCACTCCAATTTGTACAAGGACACCTGGGAAACTAAAAACAAGTCTAACCCCAAGTCAAATTTCAAAATGAAATATAAAAAAATATTTTTTACTCTTTTGAATCTCAGATTTTAATGCTGAATTCTGCTAAAGGAGTACTATTACCTGTAACTGTTGCTTTTTCTAAGAAGTTCATGTGACAGAATCCTTTTACTTTTCCCTCCTCTCTTTCCTGCTTATAGGTATTTATTAATAGTACAATAAAAAATGTTTCTTAAAGAAATGGCTAATAATGTTAAAGTAGGAGGTGGTCTTTTTTGGTTCATGAAATCTCTGGAATTTAGTGATGTATAGTTATGTTACTGAGATTGTTGTACTACATTATAAAACCAAATAAAAGTTTAAAAATAAGGGATTAGTACATTTTTTTTCTCTTTATACAGAGCTGCGGTAAAAGCTGCGTTAAAATTCACGGTTGGGAAAAATTTTCGTGAAGCTGCACTACAATTATGCTAGAAAATGCCCATTGACCCTAATGCATTTGGCCAACTATTAGGGAAATTTTTCTGCGGTTTTGTTGATTTTTGGGAAACCAAAATGAGGCGGTTTCTCTCATCACTAGTCACAATGGAAAAACAGTTATTTAAAAGTGCTGCTCACATTAAACACACTGCAAATTTTGATAGATATCACACAGCATAACAGGGCTTAGTGAAACTGACCCTGATTTATTTTACACTGTGTTCTAAAGATGGCTTCGATAGTATAAAACACAATAATGATATTACCAATACAGTAATAATTTTCTGATCATATCTCAGTTACAATCACGTTTTTTCCTCTCAACCCTACAATTAAAGTCCTATCATTGTTTTAACCTCAGTCAAACACCCGCATACCATATTTTCTCTGTCACTGATACATTATTACTGGTTGTCTTCAAAGCCCTGGGATAATTATATGCTATAGTTGTACCATTTCATGTATCCTGGCTCGGCAGTTTGCGAGAATTCATAGATCTACTACGTCTGCTATTTTATGACTGACATAGCAATACGCAGATTGTTCCGATATTTATGCTGTCTGTGGCTTAGCAAGATAATTAAAGGATATAAATTAATCAAGTGCAATTAATTAGAAACTTTATGTTCGCAGCAGTCCTCCTTTGCATGTATAATTTATATTTATTGATTTTCTAGCTTTCATTAGCCTATGAGATAACAGCACAAATGCATTAGAGGAGAAAATGCACAATTAGCGTAAGGGTGAACTGTGGCATAATTGATAGATCAGAACATGTTTGGGGTAAATATAGAGGTTTGTTATCTGTCATAAGCAGTTAGAATGGATGAGATTTTTTAAGCATATCCCTACTGATTAATGGGGGGGTTTAAAGAGCTGCTTTAATGGAAACTGATAGGGTGGCTGAATTTACATTTTAATCAGAAAATTTATGACAAAGGGTTCCACTGGTACAGAAACACTATTTTATAATGAACTGTAAGCATTACAAGTTAATTTTTTATATAATCAGTGGTAAATCATCAGTATAAACTGTATACACATAGCACTGTATACACAATCTGATCATACACATCTGATTCATAAGCATGTGTTTTTTTTCTAGTTTATTAACTTCTGAGAGCTCCAAATATTCCTAGATATGTTGCTGGATGAAAGTAAATTGATATGGATCATATTAAAGAACAATTAAACATATATTTAATTATAAACAAGGCTATTTTGCTTAAAAAGTGTAAAAGGGGAAATGTTAGTATTAAAAAATTCCACAAAACTGTAATGAATGCTTACTAATTGTTATGCACAAACAGGCTTTGTCTTTTTGTTCCTTCGACCTATCATTTTTATTAATTATAAACAAGTCAAGCATGCTGTTTATCAGTTGCACCTTGCAAAGTGCGACTAGTGCATACATTCACATCAAAATTCCTTATTTTGCCAGCAGTGAATTTTTTCAAGAAACTATGACAAAAATTTACAGCATGCATTTTTGCTGTGAGAAAAAAACTCGAGAACAATCTTGTATTGCCTTTAATGCATTTGGAGTGAGAAAAAAACTTTTCAAGTTTTTTTCAAGTTTTTTTGAAGCAGTGCATAATATGACTTTTAATTAATCATTAACCTCTGCCTTTGCCCCATTGGGGCTTACAACCTATGGTCCCTACCACACCTTTTGGAGTATAATTTGCCATATTGTATAGAGTACCTTGATGAAACCAGCACAGGCAGGAGAATACTTATTTTTTGCATCTTTTTCCCTTTTAAATATTTCTGGCATGGGGCATTTATTTGCCCCTTTATAAAAAAAAATATATATATACAAAATCAGAGAAATAACGGTAATTAAAATAATTGTATATAATAGTAATAATAATTGATTTAGTACCTCTGCTAAAAATGTTGCCTGTTAGGATGACACAATGCCTTAATAATGACTTGCTAATGTCATACGGATAAATAATCCTGCCAACTTTGTATTAGATAAAAATCATATATTTTTTTTCTCAATTTATCCCATGTAAAACACTTTGAAACACATGGAATACACAGTTTTGGTACTTTACACTCCATGAAGAAGTATATCTGTCTACTGCTAGCAAAATGAGGTTACTGCACAACTATTTTTACGTGCGCAACACTTTTGTGATGCAATCGTGGAATTTCACAGAGAATCCATGCCTGGCGAAAAAAATTTGCTCATCACTATTTATAATACATACAGTATATGCTATTAGAAATATTTTCCTTACCCAACTGAAAATGCCAATTCCTGTCCAATCCCATTGTTTAGCCAAGTGTTTCAGTAAGATTCTTTGTCAAATTTATTTGCCTAATCATTTATTTCTTAATATTGTTTTATCATTTAAATATGTGTAAAGCATTTAGAGTTCCAAAACAATCGTTAAGATAAATTCTAACCATAAAAAAGAATTATGGAAGAAGAATAAAATTCTGCAACTTTCCAGAATTGAGTAAGAAATATGTTCGGAGACGACAACCTCACTAAAGGTAAGGTCTGCATTGTAATAAGAGAAAGATATGCTAGTCGTTTGAAAATAAGATACTTGAAGCCTTAATAATGGAGTTAAGGGGGAGAATGCAATTTGATATGCATGGTGTTTTGACAAAGAATGTAGTAAATGTTCTGAACTGGACTTTTGCATCCATTTAAGCTAATATAGAGTGTCTTATTTCTATCATGTAAATCACTTTGTCTTCAGCATTTTCCATCATGTACAGAAGAAAACTTTAGGATCAACTTGAAGGTTGAATCAATCTGCTATTTATTACCTTGAAATGTGACACACCACTTAAGTACCCTATTCCCTTATGGTTTAAAGTTGAGTACTGCATTATGTCCAAACCATTAAGACACTGGAATTATTCCTTGTGTACCTTTTTAAACTTAAAGAATTTTACATTCATATAAAACACAGTATCCATATGTTGCTGCTTTTGAAAGTCTTTGAAATGGACAGATAACTGAATTATAAAGGTATATTGCATATTACTTGCTCTTGACAGTTTATTGGTTTAGCAGGGTTTTTGAATGCTTGGAAAGCAATCTACTTTGCTTTTTAAAACCACTTTGAACATGTGTTTATACCTTAGAAGTAATAAAGTCCTATAAAGACAGGAAAAAAATAATTAATGTATAATTTTTCAGGGTGTCCCCATGTATGTGTTCAAAATGCTGACATCACCTCTGAACACAAGGACACACAGATAGTTACTATTGGAGTGGGGGTGTGTCTGGATAGATTGTCAGCATTACAGTACATATGGCAGTGGATGGCATTCCATAGAATTGCTACTTATAAAGGTACATGAAACGGAGATTAATGGAAAGGGGGTAGGGATGCTATGGCACATTAGAACTAGTACCAAAAAAGAACTTGTCTGAGTTCTCCCAGAATGCTCAGCCCATTTTAGTCAAAATAATCATTACATCCCATTCCACTTATTACTGATTATATAATGTTTCTGCACCTATGGTTAGGTGAATCATTAGAATACATATAAGGATCACTTTAAACAAGTAGGTCATAAAATAAATTACTAAATAAGAACCAGGTACCAACTGTTACTGTGTTGGCACATACAGCATGTCAGTTAGATAAAAACCCCTGTGTAAGTCAAACCAAAACACTGGTAAATGTCTACCTATCCCATTTATTCTACATGTTATTGATAATATATATTGTTATAATGTATTTAAGTAGCAGCATCAGTTTTCTATCTCAGATATAGCAATAGACTTGCTGGTTATAGAAATAGCAATAAAGCATGTTCTCGCTAGTGTCAGTGACCAAGAATTTTGTGAGATCTACAGCAAGATATTTTTAGGCCTTGTGAAGGTTGTGCCAAGATATGTCTTTCTCTCACTAATATTACATTTCAATCAGGCTAACTACTGGAGCCCCACTGTAACTTCTGTACTGCTGGGACACCCCTAGATCTGCGTCCGGTTCTGACAACTAAATGAAGTGAACTTTCTGAAACTACAGTAGACAACTGTTTAACATGATAAGATTAAAAAAACATATATGAATGTACACAGGCATTTGGTTTGTAATCTTTGGTAACACAAGCCAATGCATTATACAAAAAAACTGGTACAAAATACTTTTGTAATTTTGTTTAAATGAATGCAAATTATGTGGGGCAAATATATTATGGCAATGCATTTGCCATTACAAATGAACTTGCATAAATATTTGAATATATGACATCATGAGGAAAGTACACCCTTATTGTTTAAGCATTGCTCTGCAATTATTGTCTACATGGACAATATATATGAAAATCAGGGCATCCTGTGGTTGGTGGTTATGTACAGTCCATTACACTAATAGTTATCCATTAGGGTAAACATTTTTACTGCACAATCATGCTTTCTGTACATTTCATGATGCCTTAAATAACAGCAAACATTTAACCAATAGACATGTCCTGCAAATAACATTTATCTTCTAGTTAGTAGTTATATGAGATATATTGCCTTAAAAAAATGTCTAGATTATTGTGTTGGAGAATTAACTACATCGATATTTTGCTTCTCAAATGCTTTTAAAAAAAAAAAAAGACCAGTGACTTGAATTGATTTACATTTCAGCAAAAGCAGAGGGTATTTTTAATGAAAATTAGGTGCATGCTGTTGCAAGCAAATTATATTACCATACTGAATTGCAGGATATACAAATGTCCAACACACTGGCCTTAAAAGAAAATCTTTATTAAGACTCACAATTTAGTGAGGCAACTGAATGTTTCATTATATGAAAATGGGATGGCACAGAGAGATATAACATAGGCTTATGCTGACTGATACTGCCTGTATGGCTTTTTTTGTTTCTCCAAAATATAACAACCCACTGGATACTTGATGGGTTGCATGACAGAACAGCTGAATGGAGCATTAAAAGTTGTGCCTTCCTTTGAATTCACTGGATAGGGTAAAAGCAGCACGCTATTGCCAATGGAGTGTACCCTAGCATTTATAAAATAATAATAATACATTAAGATTTCTAAAAGTAGACTCCCAGGTATGGAATCTAGTACCTGTATAAGGAAACCTAAAAGCAATCAAAAACCACAGGGTCCAGTTTAATAAACATTTTTTTTATAAATTGCATTTTGTTAGTATTAATAATAGCGTTCATTGATAATTAAAATTGTTTTAAAAAATCTTTACAGTAGCCTTAAAGCATGGTGCTCATTTTTCCATGCTTTTTCCTTCTCTCTTTTCTTGATATCTCTCCATCCCCTTTATTTGCAACTAATATAATCAAGTAAAATATCTGCATGTTTTTAGTGTAATTCAGGTCTTATTCTATTAATTCTTCTCTAAAAAAAATGTAGTTATATATAATCAAA
Source organism: Xenopus tropicalis (assembly GCF_000004195.4). Taxonomy (NCBI): domain Eukaryota; kingdom Metazoa; phylum Chordata; class Amphibia; order Anura; family Pipidae; genus Xenopus; species Xenopus tropicalis. The sequence goes on from NC_030680.2 coordinate 50,531,471, forward strand.
TGGAGCTAAAGCATGCTCTGCTAAATGAAATAATGCTACCATGGCAGTTTTACATAGAATTGAGTTTGTGGTCAATCGTTTGCTATGTTTGTATGCTTACAATAAAATTACCCAATTACATTTATTGATTAGTACTATTATGCACAATATATGGCTGATAGCTCATGTTTGCGGTACAGAAAGAGCATGAAAAAGACTACTATGATGCCCAAAGGCAGAAATCGCAGATATTTAATACATAGAACAGTGTTATAAAGGAAGATGTGTACACAGAATCTATGCTGTAATCACCTTTTTTGTGTTACACTACAGGGCTCATTTATGTCCACAAATGAAGTGAGCAAAGTGCAAATTCGACTCTAGTTGCCATGCTTTATTCCCATAATGCAGTGTTTTTCCATAGGATTCCTGAAGTTTTGTGGTTGCAAGGGGGCTGTTCGCTTGACATAATTGCACTGTGCCTGCACAGAAATTAACACAACTGTGTGCACTTTTAACGCAAATTGTGCAGAAGTCCTTCTGATCATTTCTGGTGTTCAGCATGTGAATCACATCTGTGCCTGATTCTTTAGGTGTAACCGTAATGTGCCTATTGACGCTTGGTGAGAAGGGAACTCTAGTGTTCCCCACTGTCAAGAGGCGCACCGGCACTCAATTTGGAATGCATGGCAGGAAGGACTAAGTGGTAATGAGTGCAACTGTATGGAAGTGCACTTGTGGATGTAAATGATCCTTTACATGTTTTAAGCACAGGTGACCTTTAAAAAAATCTGAATTCAAAATAAATGGCCCTCTAAGTCTACTAAAAAAATCATTTAAACATTCAGTAAACCCATCAGGATTCCAATGGGTTTTGTCTCCAATTAGGATTCATTATATTTTAGTTGGGATCAAGTACAAGTTACTGTTTTATTATTACAGAGAAAAAGCAAATAATTTCTAAAAAAATGTATTATTTGGTTAAAATGGATTCTAGGGGATTCTATGGGAGATAACAGGTTTCTGAATAACGGATCTGATACCTGTACTTATCCTGTCTATGTCTCTGTCTATGGCACAGGTTTCCATTGTACCCAACTGGATTTCTAGTCCAGCACATGTTATGAATAATTTGTTGTAGATAATAAACAAAGAGATAAACTAAACTGAACAAATAATGACTAGAAAGAAATCACACATATTACTAAAAGGCAATTAAAAATCTCAATGTTTGTTTTTAGAAGTGACAGCCTCTAACCTCCAAAAACCATTGTGCATTAGGGCTCATTTACAACCTGCAACTGAAAAAATGAATGCAGTCGTTGAGCAAATCTACAGCATTAATAAAAGATATTTTCATCCAAAGCCACTCCTTTAACTTCTGCATTGTTAACACTGCATCCATCCTGCTTTTGTAAATCGAGTACGACACTGGGCATTCTAGGATTATCATTCATGTACCTAAAGAATGCCACAAAAAGGGTGATGTTGGTGCTGTGCACTGGAAATAGAGCAATTCCAACTTTGTGCATTTTGCATTAAATGCATTTTGATGCTATTTCCCTACATCATAACAATTACATTGAAGTAGCCTTATAAAGCTTTCACTTAGTAACCAGTAAGTGTCCAGTAATTAGTCAGTAGGAGAGCTGGGCTGACGCAAAAAGGTGCCCAAGGCACACGCCCAGCGAGGCACACCCTCTTCCCCCTGCCACTGCCACTACCGCCCAGTAACACTCCACTCAACATTTCCCTCCAAAGAAATATCCCACTGAGATGAGTGGGCAGCCCAGGGATGAACAAGAAGCAGCTTAGATTAAAAGCCCCACTGTGACAGAGACTGAAGGATTGAAACACCTCTTTTGCAAAAACGGATTTAGTTGCCAGAAGCCACTCTAAATGTCCAATTAGTAATGAAAACATTTACTTTTTGGTTTTTATTCAGCTTAATATTTTAGTCAACCCACCATTGCATTCATATATAACAATGTAGAAAAAGAATCAAATGTATGCACTGAACCATAGCCAACAGTGTAAACTGTACATAAAGCTGATTTTCAGATTAACTCAGATCACAAGACATGTTTAACATTTGACATCTAAAGGGTAACATACCATATGCTGACAAATATATCTGTTCTTAGTTAATTAAATCTGTTGAGTGCACAATATGTTAAGCAATAAGTGTTTGCAGCAGATTATATTTTTTTTTTTCCAAAACAACACTATCAAGCACATAATGATTAGGATGTATCTTGCCTTGCTTCATTAAAAAGGACCAAGGGATTTGTTAAAGCATTGAATCATAATGATGAACTGTAAATGGAATTTCTAGATGGTTAAGCTTTCTGATCTTTACAACATCCTGGTTTCTGATGTCTTTATGAAATTAAGTTTGCCTGTAAAAAATAATTTGAATATGTAACTTTATAATACAAGAAATAGTGAAATATTCTATAAAACTGTTAAAGCACAGATCTTATTTATTACTAGATAATTAAATGCTATTTTTATTTGTACAAAAATATTGTTGTGGGGAGTGATGGAGTTTTAGATGCATATTTGCTGCACTACCAAGTCTCAAGCTGCTAACAAAAGAATGTGAGACGTGGAAAAGCAACTTACTGCTAAAATATATGATTATGACTTCGATATACTGAGTGGGATTAACTTGGCAAAGGTACCCCTGTACAATCAGCAACTGACCAATTAACTTTGATCTGTTTACTGCAAGATGAATAGTGATAGTAAGTTTCTTGGTTGTAATGAATTATTGTTATGTAGGGATCCCCAAAATTGGTCCCCAGGAGCGTTCCCATTTAGACAGGCACTAGAGGGTGGCCTCACGGGATTTGGACACCTAAAGGTGGTCCTAGTTGTTTTTGTGTGAAAAGGGGAGTTTCCCTGCAGTTCAGGTGGCAGCTACTGGGTGGTGTGTTAAGATATAAAAAGGGAAGGTTTCCTGGTTCAGCAGGTCTTTCTGCCTGGGACCCCTCTGGACAGAGGTTAATGACAGGCTAGTGTTTAGATAGTAGATCTGGAAGTAATAGCTCACTCTAGGAGTGGGAGACAGGTTATTTAGTACGGGTAGTCATCACCCCTACAGGAGACAGAGGGATTAAGATCCCCCAGCACTCATAGCTGGAGTCAGGGCACAAACTGGTAAATTCAGGAGATTACCTAATCCAGTGGGTGCTCGGGCGTGAGTACTGGGGTGAGGTCTCAAAGAGGTGTCCGCTTGGCGGGAGTACCGGGGAGAGCCCTAGAGAGGGTCTTCTGGCGCGAGTACTGGAGGGAACACCAAAGGAGGATCATCTGGCGGGAGTGTGCTCCTGTATAACCTGCCTGTCTGCAAGTAATAAACTACATTCTACTGGTTCAACATCATACCAGTGTCCTGGTCTCTTCATACAAAGAGGATCCTCACTGCCTGGTAAGCAGCTACCCCAAAGGGAAGGGGCAAGGTACCAGGAGTTGCAGGGAGTCCCTGACCAGGGAATATAGTACAGCATTAAGTTCTCAGGAGGGGCGTTACAGTTCAATCTGTCCCTAACCTGGGCGGAGGCACGCCATTAAGTAAAGTAACATCTGTTCCCCCAAAGTAAGCGGGGCTCAGGATCCCTGTTAGTGCCATTCGATCTCAGCAGGTAGCAGCACTGTCACTAAAGTGGGCTACAGTTATGTAACAGACTTTTATGTTGTAACTGTAAATGACCTCTTTGAGTTGGTTGTTCACAATGCAAACTGACTAAAGGTGGCCAGATTTTAGCTGCCAATTCGGGTCCATCAGACTGATTCAGAAGCTTATCTGCCCGTGTATGGACACCCCGACAGGCCTACCTGACTGATATCTGGACCGCATGGCTCATTCATGCAGTCCTCAGTCCAACGGTGCATATAGACGCCATTTTGATTAGATTATATAGTCCTAGGGCCAAACAGCCGATTAGCGTGATATTGCCCACCATCCTATGGTGGGCCCATCAGGAGACGATACTCTTGTTTGGAGACCTTGCCAAACAAGCGGATCACACCTTGTATGGTAACCTTAAGTCATTGTATTGAGACTTGTATTGAGCTTTATAAAATAAGAGGGGGAAGTGTCAGCTTTATAAAATTAGAGGGGGCAGCGTTGAGACCTGTAGTACCCCTCCCCTTCCCTAACGCCCCTATCCTATCCTAAGCCCAGGCCTGGAGCATAGGTCCACTTACTATCCAAGTCGCTACATTTTTACATACATAATTATACTGCTGAAATATTATATTTTAATCACAATTTCCATTAAACAGCTGGCAAAGCAGTTGATAAGGGAATGCTGATGTTGTACACTAGCTACAGGCCCAGAGAGATGTAAGATCAGTAAAAGAAATCATAGCTAGATTTTTCAACAACTTTTGGTAAGTAATCCATTAAATTTTTATATTTTGATCTACAAATCTACAATATTTAATTGCAACAATGCAATTGTGCCTTATTTAGGAGGATTAACCCCTCTGTTTTTATAACTTTGAACCTAATTATTTCCAAAGAAGGAGACAATTCCACAAACCTGAAATTAGTAAAGATGTTATTAGGTTTATTGTAATGCCCTACATAAATTGCTAAGGGTGCTAAGAAGATTACAGATTAAAAGAGCTTAATCTTTAGACGCTGTCTTCTTAATCTATTAGATCTTCATTTTATACTGAAAAAATTATGTCAGAGTGAACAAAAATAAATCCCGAGAGAAATGTACAGTTGAAATATTCATTAGTCCATAACAAACATGTAAGTAAAGATAACTTTATTATTTGGCTACACTCATCAAACTTCCATATCTCTTATATTCTTCTCAAAATGTATTAGAAATATCAAAATCTATACAACATAGTAACAATTAATTTATCCAATCACCTCACCTCTGAAATCTGAGATACTGCTGCTACCAGGGATGACAAAGGCTGTAACGATACAGCCAGTACATCCATCCTAAGAATAATTTTGGTCAAGCATTCCACCTTCTTTTTCTAGCTGTTGCATATGCTGCTTTTTAAAAAAAACTATAAATATTTATTTAATATCAGCAGTCAGTACATTATGATCCCAACTGCAAGATCTTTGTTGCCAGTTTTAAAATGAATTTCGGACTGCAACATGCAATTTATCCAGCTGTTACTAAAATATCACTTTCAGCATTAAGCCATTAGTGATGAGCGAATCTGTCCCGTGTGATACGGAACAGCTAAAAATTTGCATAACTGTGGAAAAATTCCTGAAACCACATAAAAATTGTGAAACGTGGGTACCATGCACCTTTTATGCAGCAACTTTTTTTACATAACCATAAATTTTTCGCACAGACATGTTGCAGAAGTTTTGCCAATGGCAAAATGTGGAATTTCACTGTGACTCCATGCCTCCATTCGCTCATCATTATTAGTCACTACTGCTGGAGTATGCTGTGACTTGATGCTAATAAGAAGCCAAAGAAACACAGGTTGCACTCTCTGCACTGAAGTGAATGAGATTACTGAAGGAAATTCAAACTAATGACCCTCACATTTAAAGCAGTCCATAACTCTGCCCCACCCTACATCTCTGAACTCATCTCTAGGTACCATCCAACCCGCTTGTTACGCTCCTCTACTGACCTGCTCCTCAACTCCTCTCTCATTCCCTCCTCACATGCTCGCATTCAAGACTTTGCAAGGGCTGCCCCCCTTCTCTGGAATTCGCTCCCACAAACTGTCAGACTATCTCCCAATCTCTCTGCCTTCAAGAGATCTCTAAAAACACATTTATTCAGAGAAGCTTACCCTAATCTAGTTTAGCAATACCCTGTGCCACACCTCTCCCAACTCTGGTCATGCCCATTCCCACACCTTGTGTACCAACCCTTTCTCCTTGTAGATTGTATGTATGTAGATGTATGTAACCCACTTATTGTACAGCGCTGCGGAATATGTTGGCGCTTTATAAATAAATGTTAATGTAATGTAAAGAAAAGGTGATATCAAATTGTTGTGGGGAAATTGTTTCCTCCTTTGTTGGATAGGAGCCTTCTAACTCCAAATTAAAGAATTTAAATACAATTCCAATGTATCTTTTTCTCTCTCTTCATCTTATCCCCCCCTAATCCAATTATCCTAGCTTCTTTTTTACCCTTGTTTTTCTGCACTACCTTTTTCTCATCCCTCAAAAAAAGACTTCTATTAGTAAGTACTGTTTCCAGTAATATATATAGGCAAAGAACTGGGAAGATAAAAGGTACCAATGAGTGATTAAAATATGACTTGTTTTTAGTATGATTGTAGACAATCATATTATGTGACAGTTTGCAGTTGGTCTTCATTTTTTAAATTGTAGCTTTTTGTTTAGCTGTCCAGTTTGAAATGTTAGAAACTATTTTCTTGCCAGTGTCCAATTTACCATAGCAAGTAGTGGTTTAAATGGGAGGCTAGCATGTCAGCAAGGTGCAGAAGGAATTAGCCTTGACCACTGATACACTTGGGGGCTGATTTACTTACCCACGAACGGGTCGAATGGAGTCCGATTGCGTTTTTTTCGTAATGATCGGTATTTTGCGATTTTTTCGTATGTTTTGCGTTAAGTTTTAACGCTACGAAAAATGTGCAACTTTTCGCGTAAGTTTTAACGCTATGAAAAATGCGCAACTTTTTACGCAACTTTCGTAATGGATACGAAAAACTCGCGTTTTTACGCAAAAATCGTATTGGTAACGAAAAATTCGTACAGAATCCGAAAAAATCGCAAAACATACGAAAAAGTCGCAAAATGTTCGTTTTCAAGTCGGAACTTTTCCAATTCGGGTCGGATTCGTGGGTTAGTAAATCAGCCCCTTGGCCTTTTATCTGAGCCATTTTAATAAGGGTCATTTTTAAGTTTCAATGGAAAAGACTCTACCTAAAGTCTCATTGATAAAAATGTTGGTGCACTGGTGCTGCTTTAAGGTGACTGGCCTGTTTCATCAGAACCACTAATATATTTAGTATTCCAGTTAGATATAGCTATTGTACTCTTATGGGGCTAAGGAATAAAAAGTTTGACCAGGTACATGCGCCCATAGCAACCGATTAGCACGTAGCATTTATTGGTCACCTGTTCAAAAACAAACATCTTATTTGTTATTGGTTACAGCAGGTTATAGCTATATATAACATTGGATATTATGCTTGTTCAAGAAATCATTCAAGTCACTTTATTAACGGTGTTAATAAAATCTGCCATTGCAACATTACCCACCAGGACATTCCACAACCACAAATGCCCTCACCAAGAAGGACTATGCTGAGTCAAATGAAAGTTCTGTTCCTCTAATCTAAAAGGGTGGTCTCTGGTGTATTGTTCTTTCCATGGGAAAAACAATGCCCTGCAATCTGTCTATATTTTCCTCTAATGTATTTGTAAAGGGTAGTCATGTCCCCTCACAAGCTAATTTTCTCCAGAGAAATCAGCCCCAACCCTCATATATAGTTACATAGGGTTACATAAATCAGTCCCAACCCTCATACATAGTTACATAGAGTCCATTAGGTGTAACCCTTCCAAGTGAACCCAGCACACACAAACTTATCTATACACTCACATACATAAACCATATATACCAACATCAATACTTACTGTAGCTTTTAGCATCACAGTAACCTTAGATATTATGCTTGTTCAAGTAATAATCAAAGCCCCTCTTAAAGGCATCAACAGATGATAACAACATCACTAGGAAGGGCATTCCACAACCTCACTGCCCTCACCATGAAAAAACACCTACGCTGCTTCAAATGAATGTTCCATTCCTCTAATCTAAAGGGGTGGCCTCTGGTGCACTGACCTGGGAAAAAAGTACAATCCTCATCTGTTTATAATCCCCTCTAATGTACTTGAACAGAGTAATTGTGTCCCCTTGCAATTGTGTCCACATTTTTTCCAGAGCAAACAACCCCAACAATCTAACCTCATAGTTTAAATGTTCCATCCCCTTTACCAATTTAGTTGCATGTCTCTGCAGTCTCTCCAGCTCATCTCTAGCACATTAATATCTTTACCAGAGACCTATAAAATTCCCTTGATTCAATGCCCTTTTTAATGAAAGACAGCACTTTATTTGCTTTAGTAGCCATTAAATGACACTGCCTGGAATTAGACAACTTGTTATCTACAAGAATCCCCAGACCCTTTTCAATTAAGGATCCCCCCCAAAGCACTAAGATTTAGTGTATAATTTGCATCTATATTATATCTACCAAAGTGTATAACTTTGCTCTTTTCAACAACAGTTTGAACAATTTATTATCATCAGCAAAAATAGAAACAGTACTTTCTATGCCCACCTCCAGGTCATTAATAAAACAAGCACCAGGACAAGGACCAAGGACTGACCCCTGTGGTACTTCACTAAAAACACTGGCCCAATTAGAAAATGTTCTATTTACCATCACTCTTTGTAATCTATCCTTCAGCCAGTTCTCTATTCAAGTACAAATATTACGTTTCAGGCCAATATTCCTCAATTTTATCATTAACTTTCTGTGCGGTATTGTATCAAATGCTTTAACAAAGTCCAAGTAGATGACATCCACTGCCATTCCAGCGTTGGGGTTCCTGCTCACCTCCTCATAATAGGCAATTAAATCAGTCTTTTTTTTCTTAAGTTTAAAAAGTAACTTTATACTTAAATATTTTTTTATCAGTTTTGATTACACTGACATATAAATCAGCAGTAGCCGTCCGTACAGATCGTGAAAGCAGTTATTCTTTCTCTTTGTAAAGCACTGGTAAGGCCCTCATCTGGAATAAGCAGTGTATTCTTGGTCTCCAGTGCTTAAATGTATATTAACAAATTAGAGAGAGACCAAAGAAGGGCAACTAAGATGGTTAATGGTAAAAATGTTATGAAGAAAGACTGGCCAAGTTGTTTATACTGAAGAAGAGACGCTTAAGGAGTTATTTGATAACTATGTATAAATATGCTTTATTTAAGTAGGTCCTACCAGCAGACGCAAGGGCATTGATTAAGACTTGAAGAAAGAAGGTTTCATCTTAATGTTTAAAAAGGAAATTTACAGCAACTACTATGAAGTTGTGGAATTCTCTCTCTGAATTCCTTCTACTAGTAGATGCATAAGATACTGTAGCTTGGATGGCTTTTTAGCAATTGAGATAATACAGGGTTACTGAAATTAGCTTTAAGAACAAAGTTGATCCAGCAACTGTTCTGATTGTCATATTGAACCAGGGAGGAATAGTTTTCCCTTCTGAGGGTTTTTCGCCTTCCTTTGGATTATCTGGTACTGGCAGGTTTAATTTAGACTAAAAGGTTAAATATGACTTTTTTCAACCTAAATTACTATGTGTATTTTTATAATGGGTTAATAGATAGCAGTTGCCATACAAGTTTCAAACAATGCTTCTATCCTGTCTTTTTTGTTGATAAAGTCAATATTTTTTTACACCCATGTCTATTATTTGCTGGCAGCAGACAACTGCTTTATTCTATGCAGCAGGACACAGATTTTGCTGACAACACTATGAAGAAAACTGGTCTAAATGCTTCCAGGTAAGCCCCAGCAATAGCGAGATTGCACATTATCATCACAGACAAATGTATCATCAATAGGTGTAAAATTAATTATAATTGCCTGCATGTTTGTATAGTGAAAGATGAAAAGGTGCATTTTAGATATCTTCAGATATCTTTAGATATCAAATATCTTCTAGGACACTGTAAACATTTTTACTTAATAAATTATTTATTTAACTAAACATGAAACAATAAAGGGAACTTGAGAATTTTCTGTTATGCACCATAATTAAAATGGAGCCTTGCTACTTGGTTACCTTTCTACTTTGCTTACCAGAAAATTAATGTTATCTTCAGTTTAAAATATCTCCATTTTGGATGATGAAGATGAAAGAAAAGCTATGGTGAATTTTGTGTACACAAAGGGCCAATAACTTATACTTGCAACATGGAAGAAAGTAGATTTGTTGACTGCTGACTTTTTTCTATTAGGCAAGAAGGCGGTTACATTTTTTTAATAGCAGCTCTCCTGTAAAGAAAGAGAGAAACAATAGCCAACTGTCAGAGCTAACTGATATGTACCTTTGATCAGCCAAATGAATGTTGCAGGCATTTCTTATAGGAAGGAGATTGCTTATCGATCTATATCAAAATATGCATGCTAATCTCAGACAGAAGAGAGTATTTTCAAGTGGAGTTAATAATCTGATTGTTGTCCTGTCTGCTGCAATTCACTGTGCTCCGAGTTCTAATCAGTCTGTGGTTCTGCAGTCAAATGCACTTTGCGGTTTAAATTTGGATTTGTGACAGTGATTGAGGAGGCCATGTAAAGATGTTGACAAATCAAATTGTTTGTTCCAGCACTGTTTTGCCAGAGATCAAGTCCAAAGTAATAAGCTGTGAATTTGTTCATTACTTGTAGGTTGAAGGGAATGATAAAATTCACCTGAATGATGATCACAGTCCTAGCACCAGTCTTTCACACGAATTGCTTGCACGAAATGCAGGTTAGATCAAGATTTTGATGGCAGGGGCAGCTAAATACTGAAGGCCATTCTGAATCTGAATTAAATATTAGATTCCAAGGCACAATGCTCCTTTTGCTAAATAATTGTTCAATTGTTGTGTGAGGAATGCAATACAAATTGTAATGAAATCTTTCAGTAGATCTAATAACATATAGAATAAGCTGCTTGCATGCAAGGTATGCTGTAGGGTAACTTGAAATTCAGAGCTAAAACAATCAGCAAATGTATTAGAATTTCTCTTATTAATGCTCCATTAAACATTTAATTAGCTGAAAATTACCACTGGAAATTTTAGATAAACTTAAGAGTATAGGCTTTGTTTGTACTTCTATAAAAATTAATTCAATCATGGTTGTGTTTATGCCTATTTGCCCATAAATTAATTACTTCTCTTCACAAACTATACTAAATATCGCAGTTTTGCTGATTGTGAAAAAGGGCAACAGAGTCAATACAATGTAAAGACATATATACTGTACATGTATAGGACTGATAATCCAAGGGAAGTGAGGTTAGTACTTGGGACCAGGGGTTTTATGAATCAGGGGGGTCTGTCCACAACAGCTTTTCTAGAATCTACTAAAAATAATAAAGCACTATCAGTACAATTATTTTGCCATTAACTTAAACTTTTGGGTAGTTAACAGGGCTTGTTTTATTATTCCAAATATACATGAAATCAGGGGAAAATGAAGAATTGTATACTTATTTTGAGAATGCACTGTAAGGAATGGCACATCCTCTTGGTTTCTGCATAGGACATCTCATACTTCCTTAAGTTTATCTAGTTGTCTATTTAGTTTACTGAGTAAAACATTCTTTATTTAAGGGTTCATCCATCCAACATCAGGGCAGTTGTAGGTACAGAACAAAACACACTGTTTACAAATGCTCCATCTATAGATGCAATTTCAACAAGTTTAGAGAAATATTACCTTTTGTATAACATTGTATAGTGTTGCAAAACTTGTTGTTACAGTCCAAATATCTGCTAAACCAAATAGAATTGGGGGCAGGATAGCATTTAAATAATGCTGTCATAAACAGTATTCAGGTATGCCCTTAAGACAATTGTTTTCAGACTTTTTAGTTCTAGATACTCTTTGAGCTGCAACAGTTCTTCAGATCTACTGAAATATTTAATTACAATTTGTACTGCATTCCTCACACAACAATTAACAATTATTTAGCAAAAGGAGCCTTAGCTATTAACAAGTTAGAGATATATGTAAACATTGTCATCCAGTTCAGTTTATCATCAATGTTGGCCTCCAAAACACTATTTTTAATAGTCGCTTGTGAGAAACATGTTGTAGCAGGTAGCTGATAGTGTGCATAGAGGCTACCTAATAGCCAATCTTTTCTGATGCTTGTGTTGCTCTCCAATTCTTTTTACATTTGACTGTGGCTCACATTTAAGAAAGGTTGGGGATCTCTGCTCTACAGTTTAGTGGATTTTTGCAACAGCAGCAACATCTATTTCAAAGTTTGTTAGTATAAAGTACCTTGGATTATACATTCATTATCATTTACATTAATATTTTTCAAGGATTCTATGGGAAATAGCATTGCTATGCCTAATGGACCTCTAATAAAACATACATGTATGTATAGTAGATGAGAATGCTGATGTTTATTTTGATTACATTTCTAAAACACACACACACACACACATATACTGTATATACGTATGTGTGTATGTATGATATCTATATCTATCTATCTATCTATCTATCTATATATATATATATATATATATATATATATATATATATATATATATACATACATACATACAGTTAACAATCTCACTTTATCAGGCCCTTAGAAATGCTACTGTCACTGTTCAATTTATTTCAGTCTGATGGATATCTTTGACCTCTGACACTTGGGCTTTTCCCCTTAAATCCCTATTTCTTTGTGTCAGGGTTTGCATTATTCAGTCCTTAGGGCCAACTGTTTATACCACTTATAACTGACAAAGCATATCTGGATCTGACAGACAATTAGACTGATGGCAAAACACACATTTGCCTTCCCTTTGCAACTATTTACAATATTTGTGCTGATCTAATCTTGATTAGTAACATAACTGATGCATTTTATTTACACACTACAAATGTAACATATAATCAATTATAATACAACAAAAAAGGTTTACACTACTAAGGAAAGAATAAATTGAATTTTAATCATTCATATATCCATGTGCTCCGGTTATTTTTAACATAAACCTATAGTATTAGAGTGGCTTGTTTTAAAGTAACTTTTTTACAGTTGCTACTTGTTAAAATAACTTTGTCAAATGGTTAATGCAAATTTGTTTTATTCAATAATTTGGGTTGCAGTTTTAGGATATTCTGTGTTTTCTTAGAACTAAGATTAAAAAAAAAATCTGATTTATACCATGAAGAATACCTGATATCATCTTATTAATTTTATTTTGTTCTAGGAGCTGGAGAAATTCTGCATGGTTTGATACTAAGGTAACCAAAAACAACAAAGAAGGGCAACTGATCTAGATTAATTAGTTTTTCTGTGGTTGTCATAGTAGTATTTCTGGTTGTCATATTCTTCAGCTTCTTCTGTTTTCTCCTCATTCTGGTCCAAGTGCGCAGTAGAATGACAAGCCAGAACAAAAAGCTTGCTTTTCCCTTTCTGCATGTAAGAACTAGTTAGGGTCAAAGACAACTGAATATATGGACCGAAGATGAGCAACATGTTAGTCCTACAGAAATACCCTGGCCTGGTGCAGTTTTCAGGAAACAGAAGCCCCAGTCTGGGGTATCAGGTATCACTTAATCTCATTATGTCCCAGCATAGTTAGTGTGCATATAATGGCTGACTAACTCTTTGTAAAACACTTTGAGTCCCCCAGAAAAAAAGTGCTACATAAATGATTTCCTTTCCTTTTTCCACCTCAACTTAACATTTTTCCAGCTGCAAAAAACACTTTGGGGCCGATTCAAAATGTGCGCTATTTATAGCGTGCGGTAAAAATTTTATCGTGTCTTAATTTTCACGACTTTTCACATGATTCACTATAAGCATACTTGCGCTATTTTACGCGCGATATTGCATGCGTTATTTAATTCGCAAAGACTATTTCCATGTGGTATTTGACAGTACATTTGCTAAATAACGCACGCGAATAGTCGCCGCATATAAATAGTAGCTTAGAAATAGTGTATAAAAATTGTCGCCGCATATAAATAGTAGCCACATATAAATGGTAGCATATAAATAGTAGATGCTTATAAATAGTAGCCAAATGTGAGCAAATGTGTTCTGGTTATCTTTAGTGAAAAATTAGCAAATCTTTTGAAAGATCCACGAAACGGTAAAAATGTTGTATGGGCAAAAAAAATGTTGCCTGCGACTAATATTTTTTGACGCCTGTGTCAATTTTTGGACGTGCGGTGAATTTTTGCGTGGCGAATTTTTTCATGCATTTTGCAATTGGCAGATTGTTTTGCAAAACGCACGTCGTGCACGCCGCACGTCCAAAATTTCGCTGCGAATCCATGCCTGGCGAAACATTTCATCACTTGTAGCCGCATATAAATAGTCGTGCGAATAAACACACGCCATGTTAGCCATGCACGCCAATACTTGCAGAAAATTACTGTATTAAAAATGACCATTTCGCTGCAAACTGGAGGCTGCATCACTCTAGGGGAAACACATACTTGAATAAATAACACTGCAAAGTCCATATTTTATTGCCAAAAGCTCATTAACTGTACTTTTCTATAATTATCGCCTGCCTGAAATAGGTGTTAATTTTCACATAGCCTAATGCAATATTTAGTGCGCCTTACTGTTTGTGAATCATACGATCGTATTCTTTTCTGTGCGCTATTTAACGCATGTGTTAAAAATAGCGCATGCGGTCGCGCGAAAAATACCGCATGCAATATGGCGACTTAACGCACGCGATAATACTATGGTGAATTGCGTGCTAATTATCGCGTCTAATTTAACGCAAAAAAACGTGCGATAAATTTTATCGCACTTTAGTGAATCAGGCCCTATCAGTCTAAAGGTGCCCATACACGTGAAGATTCACTCTCCTGGCGAGGTCGCCAAGCAAGCAGATCTTCACTCGATATCCTCACCTATGGGTGGGCGATATCGGGGAACATGCGGGCCAAACAATCGAATTATAATGACGGCAATTGGGCAGTCGGTTTGGGGACTGCATCAACGAGCCGAAGCGGTCCCCGATCCAACTAAATCTTTTAACCTGCCCAATCAATATCTCGCCAATTTCAGGTCAGATATCGGTCGGGCATGCCCCTCGTTCCTGCCCCTACACGGGCCGATAAGCTGCCAAATCGGTCCAAGGGACTGATATCGGCAGCTACAATCGGCCAGTATATGGCCACCTTAACAAATATCTGGTAAAACCAACATCTCCTAAACTCAGCCTAGGACTCAAAGAAAGTATGGATTTTGGCTTAAAAAAACAGATTTTCAGGGTAGGCTAATAAAACCTTAATTTACCAATTTATTAAACAACTACTATATAATTGTATCTTGTCAAATACATAACTGACATTTTGCTCAAACCCTGAGCTTGAATTAAAATGGCAACAAGAAAAGCCTATCTGGTGGCAGAAGTACAGTATGTTGAAGTGGCAGCAAATAAAGCTTTTCTTCTGGAATCTCAAAGGCACTGCTACCATACTAGGCCTGCCCTTTACATTTTGATGAGTTGGTCAGGTAAGATAAAGGAGAGTAATGAAAAAAGAGAGCAGTGGCTGAAAAAGAAGGGAAAATAAGCTGCAAATCACCACAGGAATGCTATGCCTGATGGCAGGAAAACAAATGGAACAGGAAGGGGCGAGGTTCAGTTCAAAATGTCAGGAATTGCAAAAGCATTTGTAACCACCAATATGAGAAAAGTGAAAGAGGACAATGATGGAACCACAACCAATAATGTGAAGGAAGAAGTACAAATGCTGCAGGAAAAAAACACCACATTCACAGCCATTAAGCATTCCAGCACTTTTATACATGCAATATATATCTACATATTCAGTAAATACTTAAATGCTTTTAAACCATTAAAAAGTGTTTCTTAAACAAACAGAAACCTATGGGCACTACACATTCTTAACCCCCTTCTGAAATATCCGCACCTGACATCCTTTCTCTGATCTATTCTATTTTTCAAGGTTTAACACTATTTTGCTTGCTCTTGGTGTCAATAACGTGACACACCACTCAGGTTCCATAAAAAAGAAGAGGGGGGGGGATGCATTGTGAGACTGTTAAGCAATATGTTTTTGAGACCACAATAAGCCATCTGTTGTTGAAAAATGCCTGCTGTTCTTTTCATGTTTAGTGGAATAGTTTGATAAAGAACCTTTCTTGTAAACAGAGAGCTAAATCAATTACTAAAACACAGCCAAACACAAATCTTTATGTATGTTTGATATTCCACTAATTTGTACCCTTAAAAATGGTTAGGACAAATGATGTTGGTTATATTCCCTTGGCTAAACATATGGCTTAACTTGTGTTTGCCTGTAGTTTGCTGTGTATATTAACCTCATAGGATATAATTCCATGCAGTTATTCTGAACTGAACATTTTTTTAAATATTTCCAGATATATTTTGAATATTACCAGACATTCCTAGACAAAAGGAGTTCCACAAAATAATTATTTTTAACTTAATCTCTGTACTAGCACGATACAAGAAGAAGGGAGAAATTAAGAAAATAGGGAGAAAGAAATTTTTTTTTTACTTTATAAAAACTTATTTTTTTTTATAACTATAGTGGAAATGTGTCTAATATCATCCCAAACAGAACAGAAGAATATACACTACTATACAAGGATTTTACCACTTTGAGAGATTACGTGCTCTGGTGACAAATAGGTTTTCACTGTTTACTGTTGGATCAGAGGCTACCTGCACCATCAAAAAAGCAACCTTTTTGTGGCACATAGACTTTTCAGTAATCATTCTTCCTGTTTGATATAAAGGGCATAATCAAGGTCAGACAGGGCCAGCGGAACACTGGAAAAAAAAACAGTTGGCCCCATTGACCCAGATCTAATCCATTCAGTAGACCCTCCACCATCACCCCCTAAGCATGTAACGTGGTGCACAGCATGTTGTGCATGCGTATATGTGTGTGTGCATTTGGGCGGGTGAAGGAGAATGCGTAAGTGTGTTGAGAAGTCTGCTACTTGGGGGGGCGGACACCCCAGTCTGACACTGGGCATAACAATAGAGGCAGTACATCCAGCAGCAGTTGGGAGGTAGTATGTGGGGCACTAACTAATGTATATTTTGTCAATATAATTGCACAAAAAAAAATACTTCCCTGAAGCTTTTGGATTAAGAAAAGGCTCAAAAGATGCAGTAAAGCCAAGAACCACCAAATTGTGCTAAGAATAAAATCAGAGCCTAATTTAGTACAGTGGGAAATTTTAAGTACAGTAAATGCATTAGCCCTGTGCACACATGTATACAAATATCTGCAATTACTTGCCATATAAATGTTACTCCTTTGTAGTTAACCTTAAATCTGATGATTTGTTTGATAAGGCTCTTCCTTTTTTGGATCTTTCTAGGGTAGAGCTGCATGTACATCTTGACTGCCCTTCCCTATTATCCCTAGGTACAGCGCTGCATATCCTTGTAGCAATTTATAAATAAAGTTATTATTGCATAAATAAACACATATATACATACATACATACACATCTAAGGGCTCATTTAGAAACACAAGTGCACTATGTGCCATTTCCAAATCTAAAAGTTAGTGAACCTCTTGTACCGTGCCATGGTTATTTTTCACAGTTTTTAAAAATGTAAGTGGCTTCTTACGTATTCAGGCCATTTGTATCTGAGCCTAACTGACTTAATAAATTGTGTAATTACATACAGAAGAGTATACATCCATATATCCATAGAACAGACATTCACAGTTCTTAATGTGCTTATTTTTTCTGAATCAGAAAGCTTTTCACCTCTAAATTACATAACATAAAAGGATGTTTTTCTCCATTTAAGTTGTCCATGTCAGGAAAATTTTGCTTTTATTGCTTCACAAGTTAAATTTATTTGTAGATTCAGCACTTCCATAAATAATAGCCTAAGAGTCATGACAATATATTTAATGCTGAATTGTTTTAAAGAGAAATCATTTGCATATGTAGCTCTTTCTCTCCCATATTTATAATTTGAAGACAATAATTGTAACATTGCATTTTGCAGATGCTTTAAAAGTGGTAGTTGGGAAAACTGGAAATAAAGGGGCAGGCAGACTGCGTAAAAACATCTTCCTAAGGCTTCCTAATATTGCATATGTAGTGATATGGAATTAAGTATATATTAACCATCCATGTTATCTAATATTATATATTAGATATTATATTGTCTAATATTATATAGTTATTCCTGTGTCTGTGGGTACAGTAGACAACTTGCGCTTTTCCCCGCAGTGAGTTGCATGTGATACCACTTTCATCAAAGGAACTTGCCTCAAAATGAGCTCTTTGCACTACCATATAGTTGACCAGTCCTTCCTGCCTTTCATTTCACCTTGGTTGCTGCTGCACCTATTGAAACCCCTGGAGCTACTGCCACCTCCAGACCACATGGCATCTCTAGGGTTCCCTTAATGCCCTGCCTTAATAGATGCAGTACAGTTGTATAGGAATAGGGTGCATACATGAACTGCATTACAAACACCAGAAATGACACCAATAAGACTTAGAAAATGTCCTGTGCAGATGCACATCAATTGGGAGAAACCGCACACAAATTGCCTACTGCAGGTGCATCTGATTCGGCAACATTGACACGCCGGTAGGCACAGCCCAGTTGCATCAAGAGAATTGCCTATTTGCATCCACAATGACACTAGAATTGTGAAAAAAACTGGTACATTGAGGGAAAAAAACATAGCAATTTGCGATTGAAATTGTCATTTGCTCACTGCACCTTTTAAGCGAATCACCCTTTCCTATCTAGGTTGTGTGCTTGTAGAGGTATATAATGACACATGCATTAATATGCCCCCCCCCCCTTAATCTCTACAAATAAACATGAGAGCTTATAAATAATTTATAATGGCCTCATGTGCAAGTGGTGCAAGCAGATACAAGCACCAAGGGCAATGACATTGGCATTTTTTTTTTGCAGTGGTATTATGCTTCCCTTATTCGCAAGTGACAAAGCACCCAAAATGCCTTGCTCACAATATATTGCACAGTAAGTTATTCAAATCTTACTGATGCATTTTAGCTTGATTATTCAAATTAAATTGCTTGCTCGCAGCAATTTACATTGCAGGCAATGGCTTGATATTTCAAATGTTGTGTTGCCTGTCATTTAACAAAACATCTTGTGTGTCATTGCCCTAGGGAGCTTTTATGCCCCCTTAATGCCCATTCAAGAAAGACTCCTGGTGTGAGGTACAGAGTAGGGATAACCAAATCTGCCCTGTTTCACTTCCCTGAAAAATTTGTGAAACTGCAAAAAAATTCATGAAATGTGAGTAACGTGTCATTTTTTTTAAAGCGCGCAGCTTTTTTGACGTGAACGCATCTTTTTTTTACACGTCCACGCCTTATTTTAAACATCTGCACCATTTTTTCTCACGCCTACAGCTTTTCTTTGACTCAACTGCACCTTTTTTTTACGTGGCCAGAATGCCAATGGTGAAATGCGTAATTTCACTGGGAATCCATACCTGGCGAAATTCACGCATCATAAGGACAGAGCACAGAAATAGTGGACACAAGGCAGCCCAGTGCTAGAGCAGGTGGTAAGAATAAAACTACTTCACACCTTGTGCCAGTAAGTGCTCCGTATCTTGCATGTCTGACTGACATGCAACTTATGGAATATGTGGCAGGTGGGAGGGGGATGCCTATGTGCCTCTCCCGGCCCACCTACATGAATGCATCACTGTGCTGGTGCAGCCACAGGGGCTGACAGTGGGGGTACAAAGTATGAAAAGCATGGGAGCTTACACCTGTTTTTTTCCACTTTGCACCCTGCCCCGCCATCAGTAAATGATCCCTGAAATCTGTACTTTTTGTACATTTTTCTAGGCTGACAAATAGTATAAAATACTAAATAGATAAGCCTGGTAGT
Organism: Xenopus tropicalis; assembly: GCF_000004195.4. NCBI lineage: Eukaryota > Metazoa > Chordata > Amphibia > Anura > Pipidae > Xenopus > Xenopus tropicalis. The sequence goes on from NC_030680.2 coordinate 50,551,120, forward strand.
GCCTCTGTGGGCGCTCATCCATATGAAATAAAGTCATGACAACTTTCCTGTGGATAAAATAGTAGCCACAGCTTTTATAAAAATTCATAAAGAAACCAACCATTAACGTAATTTACCTACTGCCAGGAGGCCCCGCAGGCACAAATTTACCACATGAGTACCCCACATAAGTCCCAGGAGTCTCTTGCAGCTGGCCCCAGCTGTAAGCTGTTGACTGAACTGCTTAACTCGCCAAATTTTCTAACAAACACTGTCTGGTGTCGCCATCCACCAAATAAAAGCTGTGATAATAAGAAACATAACAAGGTTGATTGTACAAAGAAAGGGCTTATGAACATGAAAACCTGAGGTAACGTGAAAGAAGAATGGGTGGGTAGAATTTTTTTTTTTTGTAGTGTTTTGTCCCTGAGGAGTCAGTAACAGCTGGACTGATAGGATGGGGTGATTAGGTGTAGTGATATTAAACAAGTATCACTCAGGCACCCTGACATCTGTGTTTGCATGATGTTAATGGCTAATGCAAATGTGCAACAAGTTAAAATGCAAAAAAAGAAGGTGCACAAGTAACCTGTATATGCAGACTCACAAAATGAAAACAGTGGTCCACATGCACAAGCCCCTGCCCCTCAGCTCAGGTTGCAGCAAACTGTCAGCAATAGGAACAAAAGGGGACCTCCCATTCATAAAAGATGAATTTTGTTCACGTAAACAAGAAATTAAAGGGAACATGGCATATGTATGAAGTTAATATGCCATCATAAAACATATAATATCTTTTTATGCAATGGGCATACATATTGTGTATTTTAATGTCCTCTTGTCTTTTTCATGTAATACCCAATATTTTTCCTTTTATTTTCTAAAATTATTTAATCACGTTTCTGTATAATCTATTCCAGTAGTAGAACATACATTAAAATACATTTTTAAGCCAATGACTGATTGCTAAAGGGATTATTGGATCCATAATCAACATGTGATATATGTAACATGTTTTAAAAAAACCTATACAGGTTATGTTTCATGCAGCCTCTGCTTTTGCAAATGGTAAAATAAAGCCAATCACTGAGAAAAATATTTTCATTTATATAATACACCTTTTTCATTGTATTTAGTGAGATACTTCCAGACAAGACAGGGTCATGTTTCTGACTAACTGAACCCCTGCTGTTATTAGTGTTTTTCTGTGTGTCGTATTGTGGGCATCATAAAAAAGAGAGATATATGTTTTTATGCTCAGAGAAGCAATGGGGGCCCAATTTTCCTATCAATCATATCTAATCACATAAGCTATTAATGTAATGTTATTATTAAAGAATTTCAAAATCCATTCCCTGCCATGTGTTTGTTCTTGACAATTATGTTTTTTCCTGTTCTTTTTTCTCTTTTTAATAAATGCATTGAAATTTCACCTTTTGTGAAAAATTGGACTATTATATGGCATTAGGAAATATGCACTAAAATGTAAAACTGCCTTTTTGTTGAAAAAGGAGATGCTTTTATTTTTCCATTTTGAATAATCAAATTCAGTATCTAATTGTTTTAGAACTTCCTTTTTGTGCTTGACAATGTACCTCTTCTCTGTTCCTTCGGGGGTCAATGAGCAGTGGCCATTTGCTTGGAACTGGGTAGTGGGGAATTAAATTCCCCTGAGTGTAGGTAATTGTACCCTTCTTGTTATAAATGATGTGGAGGAAAGCCTACAACATGCAACAGATATAAATTTGTTATCTTATAATAAATAATGTACAAAGCAGTACTAATACTTTTTTATACACAGCAAGTCTTATCCCACTGAGCTCAGTGCTTGAGGGGCAGTAACCATTAAGAGAGACATTTACTAATCCACGAACGCTCCAAGTGTTCTTTCGAAGGATCCGTGCGTATTTTCGGTAACTTTTTCGTACCTTGCGCGACTTTTCCATACTTTGCGACAAAATTTGTGCGACAAAATCGTATTGTTGTGGCGAGTACGATTCGGATTCATTCAAGCTTCGTCATCGTGACTTTCCTTGGGCCAGGTTGGAGCTGCACAGTGCCATTGATTCCTATGGGAGGCTTCCAAAATCGTGCACAGAAGAATCAAAGTCGGGAAGGTTTTCCCGCTGTTTACAATAGTTCGGTACGAAAATTTCGGATCGCCAATACGGTATTATTGTGACTAATACAATTTTTTCGTAAGCATTTACGATATTTGCGATCTTCAGAAGTTATCGTATCCAATCCAAATTTTTCCCATTCGGGATTTGAACTTGTGATTTCATAAATGAAGCCCTAAGTATCTTACCTAAGACCAACAATAACTCATTTACACTCTCAAAAGGCAGTTCTTGTTCTGATCTTGCTTCTAGAGACAGCTTGGAATACAGCAATACAGCAATACAGCAATACAGCTTGGAAACAGTGTTCAGAGGATGTGTCATTATAGATGGCATCTGGATACTTTTATGTAAAAAAAGGATACTTTTGGCCATACAGGTGGAGGTCTTTATAATGGAAAAAATGTTTTTAAAAAAACTACATTTGTACAAAAGAATTATGCAAGAGTAATAACACACAATTTAAAGCAAAAGCAGCTTCTGCAGCAATAGTTAATATTCCATTATTGAGACACTAAAACCTAAGCAACTTGTCTTGTAGTTTCTTTACTAGTACTGATTGCAATGCAAGTTCTATTCCTCTGCAACCACAAAACCAATAAAACCACACATTCTGTGTTCCTTTTATTTACACTCCTGGGTGCATCATAGGGTAATAAAAACTCTGGGGAATGTAATAAGGGTTGCTAACAGAAACAATATGCGCAATCAGAACAATTTTTCCTTTGCACTCTATGTAACGTTTGCAAATCCACAAAAGTATTAAATGACCCATTTGCTACAAAAAGTTGTTATTCCCCCCCTCAAAAAATATTACCAATAAGCAGGTTCTAAATAATACACTATGTACAACTACAAATTAGCAAAATAGCAACCGTTTAATGAGAAATATGTAAAAAAAATGAGGAAATGTAAAAAATGTATGCCTTCATGCCAACAAATTTTTCTTTGTGCAAATTTAATATAACTTTTGTGGACCCAGGAAACTGTTTAGAGACCACAGCGAAAGCAGAGGAAAAAATATTGCAAATGTTATAGTTTGTACCAGTGCGCAGTGTATGTAATAACATTTCTAACTGGAAAAAGTTATGTTTATTTAAAAAGATAACGGCACCTTCACGCATGCCTTAAAAGTTCGCTATGCACAATTAAAATTTGCAATGCAGTAACAGTCTAATAAAGGGCGTTATGTAATAAAACACATAAACAATACAAAATCACAACAAAGGAATACAAATTTGCATTCCACAATGCAATAATACTCACTGGACAGTTTATTACATTGCAAATGTTATGTATGGGATCTTTAATCCAGAATGCTTAGGATCTGGGGTTTCCTGGATAAGGGATCTTTCCATAATTTGGATAAAACCATAACGATTACGATAGTTTTGCATCCAATATGGATTAATTATATCTTTGTTAGGATCAAGTACAAGATTCTGTTTTATTATTACATAGAAAAGGAAATATGTTTTACATATTTTACATTATTTTTTTAAAATGGAATCAAAGGGAGTTAATCCATCCATAATTTGGACCGTTCTGGATAATGGATCCTATACCTGTATATGTTGACATTATACATATTTTTTCCGCTAATGCTGTTTACTTTATAGGGGGGTAAGAATATTACATTGTGAATTGTGAAAATTTTAATTTTAAATTTGTGCAAATGTTTTTTCTAGTTTATGATATATTTTTTCCTTTTTTGATTATTTTTTTCTTGTATAGGACATTTTTTTTATGTATTTGATTTTATGCATTCTTTTATTTATTGATTGATTTTGCTGAGTGGAGATGTTTAAATACCCTGTGCATATTAACCGCATCACTTACTCTTTTGCTTACCTATTCAGCAAATGTATATTGATATGAAGGAAATTTCCCTCCAGGTGGTGTGTTTCATTAAATGTGTAACTCTACAGAATCTCTGCCATATTAGGGCAAGGTGGTGAGAAAAGTATCGTTATTATAGGAACTCGCTGACAACTTTTGAAGTGACAATTACCAACATTCTTTTTACACGTTTCCGTGACTGATCTTAGTTTACTCAGAATTCCACAGACGTGTGTGAATCTCTGCCTACAGGGTACATATGTTGTAGGTTAACAAGAAAATGCCAAGAATCAGCTTTTTTTTCTTTTTAAACAGTGTATGCCCTGGTTTGGGACATCGCAGCCTGCAGAGAAATGTCTGTCACTGTGTGACAATAAATTTAAGTAAAACCAATTTGAATGTCTTATATGTATTTTTGGTACAATAAAATACCTTCATAACATAATGTTATTTTACCTTCATAACAAAAGATATTCTGACCACTAATTACACTGTCATGTGACTTATTTTGTTGTTTCACTGATTTGCAAAATTTTTGTGGTTTTATCGCATTTTTATAAGTTTTATAAGTGTTCCTGATCTGATTTTAGCATAGCTTTGCCATGTGTAACTTTGGCGTACAAAAATAACTGTACCTATTTTGAATTCATCAAAATGTGTACTTTCCAAAAATATATGGTTTTCTGGGGGTCTCTGTATAGTTAGGGGGGTTACAGCACATAATACGCTGTCAGGGGGCTCTGTGTGCAAAAGGTGAGCTGGCAGGCGAGAAATCCTTATGCGCTATTTTCATTTTGGGTTCAGTACATACCATAGACTTTGGTATATCTATGCATATTGGGCATCAAACTGTTCAGTTCCTATTTGGGGTGACTTGCCTTTGTACGCAAGAAATTGTGAGAGATAAATGCGGCAAACTGCAACATTTTTAGGCGATTTTCTGAAATGTCATAGAAACCAATAACTTTAGGAAAGCTTTTCAGATTGGTACTTTTGTGTAGAAAGGACTCTTTACCCTTGTTGGATTTGTCAGAATGTGTACTTTCCAAAAATATATGGTTTTCTGGGGGTCTCTGTATAGTTAGGGGGTGTTTCGGCACATAATACACTGACAGGGGGCTCTGTATGCAAAAGCTGAGCTGGCAGGCGAGAAATCCTTATGCGCTATTTTCATTTTGGGGTCAGTATATACCACAGACTTTGGTATATCTATGCATATTGGGCATCAAACTGTTCAGTAGACCTTAGGTGTTCCTATTTGGGGTGATTTGCCTTTATCTGATCTTTATCAAGAAATTGAGAGAGATAAATGCGGCAAATTGCAACATTTTTATGCGATTTTCTGAAATGTCATAAAAATCTGCAAACTTAAGAAAGCTTTACGGCTTGGTACTTTGGAGCAAAAAGAAATGTTTACCCATTATAGGTTAGGGGGAATGTGTACTTTCCAAAAATATATGGCTTTCTGAGGTGAGTGTACTTTTTTGTAGCATTATCCCACATAAAGGATGTAAATGTGTAAATGAGCTGAAATGATATATCGTATGTTCCCATTGGGGCCCCTACATGCCAAATATTTAGGTAAACCTATATATTGGGCATCAAACTGTTCAGTGGTACCCTGGCATTCAAATTTAGGGTGTTTATCTTGGTACCTAACACTATGTGGAAGATAAGATGCTGCAAAGTGGAAGCTTTGAGGGGATTTTTGGAAATGTTATCAAAATTGCCAACTTTAGGAATGCTTTACAGCTTTGTACTTTGGAGTAAAAAGACACGGGTACCCATTTTAGATTCGGGGGAATGTGTACTTTTCAAAAATATATGACTTTCTGGGGTGAGTGTACTTTTTACTAGCTTTATCCCACATATAATGATGTAAATGTGTTGATTTTGCTGGAGCTGAAATGACAGAAATGATTGATCATATGGGGGTATGTTCACATTGGGGCCCCTACATGCCACATATTTAGGTAAACATATACATAGTGGGCATCAAACTGTTCAGTGGACCCCTGGTGTTCAGCTTGGTACCTAATGCTATGTGGGAGATAAGATGCTGCAAAGTGGAAGCTTTGAGGGGATTTTTGGAAATGTCATCAAAATTACTAACTTTAGAAAAGCTGTGCGGCTTGGTACTTTGGAGTAGAAAGACACGGGTACCCATTTTAGATTCGGGGAAATGTGTACTTTCCAAAAATATATGACTTTCTGGGGTGTGCATACTTTTTACTAGCTTTATCCCACATATAATGATGTAAATGTGTTGAATTTTCTGGAACTGAAATAACAGAAATGATTAATCATTTAGGGGTATGTTCACATTGGGGCCCCTACATGCCAAATACTTAGGTAAACCTATACATATTGGGCATCAAACTATTCAGTGGACCCCTGGTGTTCAAATTTAGGGTGTTTTATATTGGTACCTAATGCTATGTGGGAGATAAGATGCTGCAAAGTGGAAGCTTTGAGGGGATTTTTGGAAATGTCATCAAAATTGCTAACTTTAGAAAAGCTGTGCAGCTTGGTACTTTGGAGTAGATAGACATAGGTACCCATTTTAGATTCGGGGGAATGTGTACTTTCCAAAAATATATGACTTTCTGGGGTGAGCGTACTTTTTACTAGCATTATCCCACATATAATTATGTAAATGTGTTGATTTTGCTGGAGCTGAAATAGCAGAAATGATTGATCATATGGGGGTATGTTCACTTTGGGGCCCCTACATGCCACATACTTAGGTAAACCAATACATATTGGGCATCAAACTGTTCAGTGGATCCCTGGTGTTCATATTTAGGGTGTTTTATTTGGTTACTTTATGACTTGTGGGAGATAAGATACTATAGACTGGAAGCTTTGAAGCTATTTTCTTTGTTTCTGATATTCTCAGACTCGCTTTCATCAGGTATGGTACCTAGGGATTGGAAGAAGGTGAATGTCAACCGGCAATCTGGACGGCTAATTGTCAGATTTAATGTGGATAAATGTATGGTCATGTACCTGTGGTGTAAAAATATGCAAGCCACTTGCATAAGGGTATAAGTATACCCTGAATGGTACTGCACTGGGTCCTTGTAGATAATAAACTTGGCTGTAGCAAGCAATGCCAGGCAGTAGCTGCAAGGGCAAACAAGGTTTTGAGCTGTATTAAAAGGGGTATAGATTGACAGGAGGAGGGGGTTATTCTTCCCCTTTACAGAGCGCTGGTAAGGCCCCATCTAGAATATGCTATTCAGTTTTGGTCTCCAGTGCTTAAACGGGACATTATTGAATTAGAGGGGGTCCAGAGAAGGGCAACTAAGCTGGCAAACGGTATGGAAAGTCTCAGTTATGAAGAAAGACTGGCCAAGTCTGTTTCCACTGGAGAAGAGGCGCTTAAGAGGTGACATAACTATGAATAAATATATAAGGGGATCATATAATAACCTCTCTAATGCTTTATTTACCAGTAGGTCCTTCCAACGGACACGAGGGCACCCACTCCGTTTAGAACAAGGGAGGTTCCATTTAAATATTCGGAAAGGTTTTTATACTGTGAGAGCTGTGAAGTTGTGGAATTCCCTCCCCAAATCAGTTGTGCTGGCAGATACATTATATCGCTTTAACAAGGGGTTGGATGGCTTTTTAGCAAGTGAGGGAATACAGGGTTATGGGAGATAGCTCTTAGTACAAGTTGATCCAGGGACTGGTCCGATTGCCATCTTGGAATCAGGAAGGAATTTTTTTTCCCCTTTGCGGCAAATTAGAGAGGCTTCAGATGGGGTTTTTTGCCTTCCTCTGGATCAACTAGAAGTTAGGCAGGTTATATATAGGCATTGTGGTTGAACGTGATGGACGTACGTCTTTTTTCAACCTAACTTACTATGTTACTATGTTCACTGAATTCTGCCGTAGCTGTCAGAAGGTTATACATTCAGCCATGAAGCTTAATGCTATTTTAGTTTATAAGTAGAACTGGTACAGGTATGGGTTCTGTTATCCTGAAATTGAAATACTCCAAAAAACTGACAATACTATAACACACAGGGGCACATTTACTAACCCACGAATCCGAATTGGAAAAATTCCGATTGGAAAACGAACATTTTGCGACTTTTTCGTATTTTTTGCGATTTTTTTTTTGTCGCGACTTTTTCGTTACCAATACGACTTGCGCGAAAAAACGTGAGTTTTTCGTAGCCATTACGATGCGCTCGTATCTTGTCGCGACTTTTTCGTATTGAGCGCTCGTAAGCGGTGGGCGAAACTTTCAGACTTTGCATGATTTTGGAAGCCTCCCATAGGACTCAATGGCACCCTGCAGCTCCAACCTGGCCCAAGAAAAGTCACCATACTGAAGCTTGAATGAATCCGAATCTTTCGTACTCGGCGCAAAGGCTACGAAAAAGTCGCGACTTTTCGCGCAAGTAGTAACGGTATGAAAAAATCGCCAAATTTTGCACAACATTTGGAATGGCAACGAAAAAGTTGCGACAATTTTCCGAAAAATCGCCAAATACCGATCAATACGAAAAAAACGCAATCGGACGCATTCAGCCCGTTCGTGGGTAAGTAAATGTGCCCCACAGTGTATTGTCAAAAAAGTCTGTTTGCCATCATATCCAGTGTTCAGCATGCGAGTGATGTGTGCATCCTATACTTTTTGCGCAACTGTGCTGGAACTGCCACCTGGTCAGAAGGTGACATTAGCTCCAGGGTCAATAGGTGCAGCAGTACCTTGTTCAGCAGTGCTAAGTGCAACTATACAAGAGTGTGGAGAGTGCATTTTAGTGCAAGTACCTTAAGTGAAAGTGGTTTTCACTTAAGGTACTTAAGGTACAATGCAAGTTGCCCACTGCGCTTGCATCATAAATAAGCCCTCTCATCTTCTCACAATTTTGTGTTTTTCCTGGTTTTAAGCTATAGAATGAGTCCTCACACTAAAAACCAAAGGTCCCACATTCATTTTTTTTTTTTTTTAATATGTGTGTCATGATCCATGATTTTAAATTGCTCCTTGTTTGTTTGGCCATTGTGGAAAAAATAGGGCACAGTATATACATTTAAGAGGTTTATAATAACTAGTTTTATTGTAAAAAAAAAAAAGGGGAATTGAAAAGATATTATGCATCTGATAGTCATACAAGGTTAAAAATAAGTGCAAAATATTTGTTAAAAATATTTGTTCTCATTTTGTTTCCATTGCCCTTTCTTCCAAGCAGGCATTTATGGCATTTCCCTATTAGTCTTCTGGCATAAAGTGCATTTTGATCACGGCGACTTTCTCAGGGAGAAGTTATTGCCTGCCAACAGCTGTTTGCCATAGGTCTTAGACTGAAATATAAGTTAATGCTTTAATTAGTTGACACCATTATCAGCAAGCGGTTTTATGGTTTGGTATGCATAAATGTTAGCTTCTACTTTTCAGTACAGTTTTACGCTCCTATAATCCAAAGCATGATTAAAAGTAGGCACAAGTGACACTTACGCCTCTCAAGTATCTGTCTTACCCAAGGTGATGTTCAACATGCTGCTGTATGTAACCTTGCTATCCTTTTAATTATTGTATCTACAAAGTGTACTTGGGACAAACAGCATCCCATAAAAGCCCGGGGAATGAATTTGTATTCACCAATTGTACCTTTAGTTATGACGATGTATACCTAGAATATATTACAGTTATATACATTGATGCCCGACATGTATGATTCCCTTAAAAATTGCATAGTTACCTTTTACAGAGGGGTGTAAAGAAAAAGCTAAAGCCCCTCCTTTGGTGAGTATTATTATTAAATTAGGGTTGTATATGATCCTTCAACTAGTACTAAACTCCTATTTCCAGCATCCTTTAAAAAGTGTTTGGCCATTGGTGAAATATTGGGAGCTAAAGGACTTCGTATCCCTTGGGCACAGCGAACTTTAAACGCAGGAGTTCAGGTGTCTCACCATTGTCCCACCATATAGACATGTAGATTATTATTGCACCTTTCCCTTGAAATTAATGCTGTCACATGCTGTTCCATGCACTACATTTGACAATATCTACCAATTATTATATAATGAGCTTTTGGAGGATAATACTGTATATATATATCATGTTCTCCTAAAGCTCAAATTTATATTTAAAACACAATGTCTTAAAATAAGCACAGAATGTTTATGTTACAGGTGGAATAAGTAACAATAAGGTAGATAGGCATGGGTTTTTATTTTTTATCATTAGGTATGGCCTTCTACTAATATATTGTAGTTTTTACTGTCATCCAATTTTTAATGTACAAGGCTGAAAGAGGAATCCTATCACCAAGTGACAGCAGAACAGCTTTATTCGCTAAGCGTAAAGAGCACTAAGAGTCAGAGAAGTTCTCTTGTTTGGCGAAATCCCACAGAGAAAATTGCGTGCTTGACATAAGAGCAATCTAAATTAAATTATGCTCTGCTTATTATTTAGAAGAATTGTTTTCTAAGTAGAATACATACAGGCAGGGTAATGAAATACTCCACAGCTAGCTGTGATCGAGCTGTTTTTAGATCAAATCCGCTAAGTCCAGGCTTTGTAAGGCAAAGATGGAATTTAATTTCATCAACAGTGAGGGACTTCTTGTTAAACTAGAAGGATAACTGGATGGCACAAAATATTGGGAAATATTGAAAGAGAACCTGCTTTTGTCTGCTAAAAATGAAAAAAAAAAAAATAATAATTATACAAAACAATAGGGTTCGTTTACATATAGTTACATAGTTACATAGTTACATAGTTACATAGGGTTGAAAAAAGACCATTGTCCATCAAGTTCAACCCATCCGAGTAAACCCAGCACACAACCTATACTAACCAATCTATACACTCACATACATAAACTATATATATACAACCAGTAATACTAACTGTAGATATTAGTATCACAATAGCCTTGGATATTCTGCTTGTTCAAAAACTCATCCAGGCCCCTCTTAAAGGCATTAACAGAGTCTGCCATTACCACATCACTAGGAAGGGCATTCCACAGCCTCACTGCCCTCACCGTGAAAAACCACCTACGCTGCTTCAAATGGAAGCTCTGTTCCTCTAATCTATAGGGGTGACCTCTGGTGCGCTGATTGTTTTTATGGGAAAAAAGAACATCCCCCAATTGCCTATAATCCCCTCTAATGTACTTGTACAGAGTAATCATGTCCCCTCGCAAGCGCCTCTTTTCCAGAGAAAACAACCCCAACCTCGACAGTCTAACCTCATAGCTTAAATCTTCCATCCCCTTTACCAGTTTAGTTGCACGTCTCTGCACTCTCTCCAGCTCATTAATATCCTTCTTAAGGACTGGAGCCCAAAACTGCACCGCATACTCAAGGTGAGGCCTTACCAGGGACCTATAAAGCGGCAAAAATATGTTCTCATCCCTTGAGTCAATGCCCTTTTTTATACAAGACAGCACTTTATTTGCTTTAGTAGCCACAGAATGACACTGCCTGGAATTGGACAACTTGTGATCTACAAAAACCCCTAGATCCTTCTCCATTAAGGAAACCCCCAACACACTACCATTCAGTAGATAGTTTGCGTTTATATTATTCCTACCAAAGTGCATAACTTTGCACTTGTCAACATTGAACCTCATTTTCCAGTTTGCTGCCCAGTTATCTAATTTTGTCAAATCGCTCTGCAAGTGCAGTTGTTGTCCCAGCAATTTCCCCACAGTCAGCTGCACATAAAACCACTAGAGATGAGCGAAACTTTTCGGCAGGCATGGATTTGCAGCAAATTTCTGCGTTTCACCTTTGACGGATTGATTTGCAAAACAGGTGCAAAAATTTGCCACACAACAAAAAACGGTATGCGCATCAAAAAAATAATGCTCTAATGCCCTAAACGATGTTTGACTGCTCAAAGCAGTTACATTGATCTTCTTTTATATTTGTTTGTTTGTTTACATTTGTTTCCTGGCAGTCAAGACAGTCTGTTCCAAAAAACTGTTTTAAAATATACATGTATCTAACATACACATTGTTTATTCATGCCATATACATCTGTAAACACTATATAACTAGATAATACTATAATCATAAACCATGAACATCCAGCTCAGTTCAGCACAGTGGTAATTCAAACAGAGGCATACTACAGTAAAAGTAGAGAGGTAACTAGATCATACTACAGTACATACAACTAAATACATAAGATTTTGGGGTGATACAAAGCTTGCCTTAATAACAGTGTTCTCAAAATGGTGCCTGACTGTTGGCTGTGACTGTAAATTCCAGGACAGTAGAAAAAAATGTAAATAGTTTATATAGAGTATTTATAAAGTTTATTTTGCTCAACTAACATGATTTGGAATCATTTTTTCCGGTGACAGGTCCCCTTTAATTTATAGACTTAAGTCATATAACAGGGGTTAGCATATGATTAAGTTCTACATAGGGCACATACACATAAGTATCTCTAATTGTACTTCTTTACTTTGTGTGCATGCTTGAACGGATTTAGTTAGATTTCAGTGAACTAAAATAAAGATTTTTCTTTTTAAATAACAGTGGTAATATTATAATAGATAATTAATGATCTTGTTGAAAAAAACATATTTGAACTTCGATTTAATATAAATTCTCTCTGATTTAATATAAATAAAAAATTGAAAATAATAGAAAATAAATAATACACTAAATACACTTTAGGTTGCAGCTTACAAAAAAGTGTGCCATTTCTTATGGAATATACCTTATCATTTGAGTTGCAGACAGAACAACTTGTATTTTAAATAATGCAACTTTAGAATGACCGGCACCACATAACACTTATTTTTATAATCAGCTGGAGGAACAAAACACATATTTTAATGAAAAATATATACTTTCCATTTAAAATATATGCAAAAATTAGCCCTCTCATTTCTCCCTGTGTATACAGATGCACATTTTTTTTTGTGGATGTTGTCATTTTCTAAGACAGATACATTGCAGATTGCCATTCTATATGTGCTCTACTGTTAACAAGTTATAATTTGGTTCAAGATGTGTTGGCATCCATTTCTTCTACTATCATTGCTCATTGATTAGAACGTAGTTGTCTGATTGCACTTTTTAATTGGGATGTCATTATTAGACTGATATACGGAATGTTAGATTGATTTCTGAGACCTATGGAAATAATAGGCTACTTCTGCAAGATGAAAATCATAATAGATTATTGACTTACACATGGGTTCCTGATGAAGGACACATTGCCAATGTCAAAATGTTCAATACCTTTACTTTTATGCTAAGAGACTTCATATTAAGTTGTTTATTAAAAGTTTGTGTCATATTGATTCTGTTATTAATGCCAATTGCATAATCTTAGTTGTCCTTGGGTGATTAAATCGTCACAAGATCTGCAAGTCATATGTACTCGGTTTGAATTTTAAGTGTTTTATTTTGACTTTAGAATAACAATGGAATATCTGATTTAGAATATCTGATTTAGAAATGTAACCTCTATTTCAGCTCAATAGCTGCCTTCCCGGACTAGTACCAGTAGAACATGGGTTACACTGTACTCTCTTACCCAGAATGGGCCTTCGCTAAGTGGAAGAGGAAGGTGAGGGTGTTGTGCAACTACACCTCTCTTACTGCTATGCAGAATTCCCTCAGGGAATTCTCTATCCTGATTCCCTATTCACTTTGATCCCTACACTACAGGCAATGTGGCCTGGGAGAACTATCTCCAGAAAAACATTGCTGCTCATTCTAGCTCAACCCTAACTGCCTTACACTCCTAGAGTGTACTATAAAGGGAGCTACACCTGCCACTATCTAATGCCTCATTCACGGGGCCCTGTTCCCCGACTTCACTGGGCCTGGGCCCATGCCCTGGGCTCTCAACACACATCCACCTTGTCCCTAAGGTGGAAGCAAACAACAGGAAGGTGCCACTCCTCTCCCCACACTATACCAAAGTCAGGCAGGATGTGGTCACTATACCTTCTAACCAATAGCACACATGTTAATGAACTCACTTAGATACATTCCCTTCTGCCCAGCAACTAAGGGAACTGAACCTGTAGGGATTTAAAGCCATAGGGACCATTTAACCCTATGGGTCCCTACAGAAACATGAATGCAAATCCGTATCACAATTCCTGGCACAGCTGCCTTGCAGGACTGGCTTCTGTGGATCAGTCCAGTCAGGGTGATATCTAAAAGGAGTTTGTATGTTTTTACCATGTTTGCATGGGTTTCCTCTTCACATTCCCCCCATTCTCCAAAAACACACAAGATGGTTTACATGGCATATAATATAATTGACTGCAGTGACAGAATCCTTAGATTGTAAGCTCCACTAGTCAAATGTGAATGATAAGTTCTTTGTAATATGTTGGTACTATACATATAAAGAATAAATATCATTGCTAAATAATTTTGCAAAAGTAGTAGATTAAATTAGAAACACAACTGAAGCTATAAATGGGGGAACCAAATTTCCCCAGTCAATCTTTCCTTTCTGTATCTTCTCCATAAACACCCTGCTGCACCAAAATCATTTTTTTGTCGCAATGTGATCTTTCAGAAGGGTTGTATAAGGGTTGTATTCCTAAGTAGCAGTGGTTAGCCATTTTCTATGTAAAGAGTCTAAACAATTGACTGGTTTAGCAATTGCCTCTTCTGAACCCTTCAGGTATAGCACCTGGGCCCAGTGTCTATATACTCTGGGGTCTATTTATCATACTGTGTAAATGAACAGCGATCAAATACACCACAAGTTACTAGGCATTGCTGTGTAAAAAAACGTCCGCCAATTAAAAATACTATGGGAAAATATGGACTTTAATGGATTATGCAAGGTCATACATGGTGGCAAAAGTGGTGGCAAAGACACCCATTGCCTCCTATGCATTTGAAGTAAGAAAATTATTGAGAAAAAAACATCAAATGCACTTGGTGCAAGAAAAAAAAAAAGGTGAAAAAATGCCCATTGGATCCATTGTATTTGCTGAAATATCACCATTTTGCAAAGGAAAGGGGCTAGTTTAGCTTATCACTACTTAATTTACTATGAAAATACAAGTTCCCTTTATGGTGTTTTAATTTGGTGTTTAGCTGTGTCTTTTAGTGTATACAACGTCATTTATCATTAGATAATCAAATATCTAGTACCCATATAAAATAAATGCAGGAGCTTCACTTACTACTCAGCTATAACGTATACATTTTTAGGAGAGCTCTAGAAAAAGAAAACATGCATCCCAGTATGATTTTGCTCATATTTCTATGGCATTTTCAGTTTCCCCAATCCTTTTTTTAATTAAACCAGTTCTACAGTGTGACCTTTTTTTCTGCATTTATTGTTGTAACCACATAAGACAAAAATGAGACGGCTGCTCAAACAAAACCTCACAATCATAAACTGTATTGAAAACATTGTTTACGCTTCTATTGCTGTGAAAAGCAGACTGCTCCTATGACTAATAAAGAACCAGAGCCAAAATGATGTGGTCACACACAGTCGCCATAGCACAGCCTGGTGCAACTGAAAAATGTTATATCTCCTTTGTGGTGAAGGCCTGACAGAGATTACAAGAATCCAAAATAGGTGCTTATTTCATTATGCTGAGAAAGTTCCAGGAATAAAGTTATGTATAACTGCTGAGAACTAACTCCGTCCCTAATGACCAAGATTTAACAAATGCTATTTAAACATGGAAAGACATTTAAAAAAAAACTCTGCAGAGAGTAAAAAAGCATTTTACACAATTCTGGGCAACATGAGTTTTAAATAGGATATTGAACGCAATGGGTTTACACTCACAAGTCTATCGATAATATTACAGGGATCCATAGATTCTGCACAATACACAATTATTGTAGGAATTCTTGGGTAATGAACTTCCCTATCTCAGTGTTCCTTATGTATAATGCTGTAAGTCCTTTCAACCAAATATCATCTATAACATTACTGTAACAATTTACATCCACACGATGTTGTTCCCAGTCAATTGTAATATCTGTTTTGTGTTTGATGTTTTTGAAGACTTGGGCATCTGACCATAAACGAATGAAGGAGACATGCACATGTTTCTATCACAGATTTATTAGCTGTAAAATATGCAATAAAAAACAGATAGTAAGTTCCACTTGGCTGCCTAGCATAGCATCATTCTGCTGCTCTGAAAAGAAAAAGAAAAGAATAGAATAGAGTGGAATAGAAAAGAATGGTCAGTAGAACCTCCATTCTCTATTTTACATGGAAAGAATTTATGCTTATAAAAAAGGGCAAACAGAAAATAATGAATCATAGAAATATGTTGTTCACATAACTATGTTCTTTCTTTTCTTGCATAGGTACTCTAAAAAGAGATGCACATAGAGACAAAACTCATACCTACCTTTCTATACACTGACATTTCTAAACTATATATACACCAATATCTATACTAATTGTAGATTATTGTATCACAGTAGTCTTAGATATTATGCTTGTCCAAAAATCATCCAAGTCACTCTTAATCTGCCATTACAATATCACTCAAAAGATAATTCCACAACCTCACTGTTTTCACCGTGAAGAACCACCTACGCTGCTTCAAAAATCCACCATGACAAAATTTGCAAGTGTGAAAAAAAATTGTGTTTGCGTCAATAAAGTTATGTCAAATAAGTCACAGATGCATCAAATATGTTGCGGGCGCATCAAATGGGTTGTGGTTGCGTCAAAAAAAGTTGCATTTTGTGAATTTTTCACAAATTTTTCAGCAGTTTTGTGAATTTTGAGACAGAATAATAATTTTAATCAAAATAATAATTTTATTCATAATAATACTAATTTAAATACATATATTTTTTTTAATGAACTGGGGCCCAAAATGGCACTGCATACTCAAGGGGTGGTCCTACCAGCTGGGGCTATTCTAGAACAAGAGCCACCCTGAGGCGGCTCCTGTGATGTGCACCCCTCCCCCCCCCCACCTCAGTGATTAGCTTTCCTGTGCCAGAGGGGGTCGGGGGGGTGGGGGGGAATCCACAAAGGTAGTGCATAGGTAATGTCCAACCATATCTCTTCACTTATACAGATCATTATCACACCTTTTTTAATTCAAATGCATGCTGTGATGTTCTCCTGCTGATAGTGCAGAGAGCAGCCAGACCCTACAGAAGTGCTCTTGCACTAAAAGCAATGCTTTTGCTCCCCTTCTGGGGATATATTTCTGTTCTGTAAGCCATGTTCCAGCTGTTCTACAGACTGGCTTTTTAATTGTTTAACACATGCAAAAAACTGAAATATAGCCTAACAACATTGTGCAACATTAAGCAATTATACTTTGCAAAGTAAGCACTTAAGGGCATGCAACATATAGCAGTTACTCAACTAATCCCTTAATGTGTAACATTTTTTAAGACATGAGAATCCCATTCAGTCCATGCGGAAATTTATATTTCCTTGTGGTCAGATACCTGCCAGTGAGTCCTGAGTAGTTTAATGTTGTGTCTTACCCACCTTTTGCTGAATGCTGTACCTTAGGGTGACCAGATCACTTAAAAATTCAGGGACATGTCTAGAAAATCCAGCTAGAAGGGCTACACTGATTGCAATTAAATGTTAATGCAATCAGTGCAGCCCTGCAACATATATTTATTAGACTTGTCCCAGAATTTTCAAGTGATCTGGTCACCCTACTGTAAATACTTCCTCTTCAATGCATTTACAATGTTCTTAATTACATCTTGTATTTAGTTCAGGTAGCAGGATTCTTTGGGGTCAAGTGCAAATAAACAAACACAAAATATACAGTAAGTCTTAGCCTTTCCAGTACCACCTACTACAAGGATTTTATTCCTCCTTATTAAAGGGTAAGGGCCTACTGACTCAGCCCCTACAAACCAAACAATATATTTTTTTTTGTCTTCTTACAATTTAGTGAGGTTCTCTCCTAGGACTGCAACCCCTGCTCTCTCCAAGACTTTAACTGACACAGGTGAAGATCATCACCCACTCACAGATGCATCATAATAAACAGCAGGCTACCTGACTGGGAAGCTCGGATATGGATTGGTCTATTGTAATGGAAGAATCAGCCAGTCTTCTCCATTCACTCCTGGGACCCTGAGCACAAACTTTTCTTTAAGTTGAACTAGTGGAAAAACTAACCTACTTTCCTCATTAAGAAAATAATGAAAATATATAAAACACATAAGACAAGGATTTGTGAAAAACATAAACACTATCAACCTGTTCCCTGGTGCTTCTCTCGTGCCCTCTGTTTTAAAGGGGACCAGATTTAATGCACATTTAATTAAAAGTTTGGTTTAAACTGCTTTGTTAGAGGCTATGTAAATCTAAAAGTCTTTATTCACTCTCAACAAAAATGGAATGTAAGTCCAAAAAACATGGGTAGTGACTTTTCCAATAGGTAAGACCAGAATGCCAACTATAAGAATGTAAAGGACTTGGTGGAAACCAAGTTCTAATCATAATTAGTGATGAGCAAATTTTTTCACCAGGCATGGATTTGCAGCGAATTTCCGCATTTCGCCAGTGGCAAATTGTTCTGCGAAACTTCCATGAAAATTCACTGTGAAAAAATTTGTTGCATGGATTTTTTTTTTGTCACGCATCAAATTGGGCGCATTCACGTAAAAAAAGGCACGGTATTTTCTTGCCATTACGCAAATTTTATGGCGAAGCAAAACGGGACAGATTCGCTCATCACTAATCATAACCTTGCATCTACTGTAAATGTGTTGGCCAGCTTAATTAGTCACCAAAATGTTCTGTATAATATGCAAGGAAAAATATAGTTGAAATTCATGTAAAAATTGAGGCAAGAGGATGATATTATACAGACTGAGCAAACTTTATCTAGACATTTGGCTCAAGCCTACTGCCATGTCATCATTTATACCTTGTTACTAAAATGTTGAAATGACTACATACTAAAAAGTCCCAGACTTATCAATGCTATTCATAAAAGGTACTTGCCCCATAACACCCTCATTGCACTTCTTTTACATACTAAAGTGCCAATATGCCTGCCCATTTTGCTCTGATGAATCTTGTTAAAGTATAATGGGAACCCAAGGGAACCCAAAAATTACTGCCACCCAGGACATAAGTAATTTCAGGGTTCCCCTGTCTGGGTGCGTCAATAACCAGAAATGAGTAGTGGCAAAAGATTTGCAATCTAATGGTGTTATCAACACTGGGTGTATTCACATGAAAGGTAATTGCGATTAAGTGCATTGAGTGCAATTGTCCTGGAAGCAGCTCAGTGGGCATCTGCAATGATGCTAAATTCAGGGGGGAAAACATGGAAATTTACATCCAAAAAGTACACTTTGCACCATGTGCTGCATTTGTAAGTAAGCTATTTTATGTCATGGTGTTCTGGTGTTCATCATCCTTTTACTTCGTGACCCAGTCCCTACTCATTATAAAAAAACACTTTACTCAAATACTCTAAATGTACCAATCACATAGAAAACCAAAGAAAAATCCTTTACAGATGGTACAAAACACCTTCAATCCTTCACCAGAAATACCCAATGTCCTCCCCAAATTGTTGGAGATGCAATACTGGAAAAGGGACGCTAATACACATTTGGTGGGAATGCCCCAACATTGCTCCCTTCTGGACAGCAGTCTCGCAACTTCTATATGATACAACAAACCTGCACATCCCACTGACCGCACCACTAGCGCTCCTTAACCATGGGATCCAGGACTTACCCCAAGACCTACAAAAGCTCATGTTTCACATCATAACCTCAGCCAGACTACTAATTCCTAGACTCTGGAAAACAAGCACTATTCCAACCAAAGAAGACTTAATCTACCTCACGGATTCCAACCTCACCTATGAGCAACAAGCATCACAACACTCTGCGAAAACAACAAACAAAGATAAGACCACTCATCATATATGGCGAACTTGGACCAAAACACACATGAGCGTCATTTAACCCAACAACCAAAGTAAACAAAAGTCATGGAACCACATACAACGGACTGTACCCACACCAACCTCCCCTCACTAACCAAAAAAGGAAAAAGAAGAGCAAGAACAAACTCGGCAATAAAGAGACATTATTACCAGGCACGGAACCCCCCCCCTCCCTTCCTCCCCTCCTCCCACCTACCTCTATCACCTCTCTCAAATCTTTAACCCCATTGTTCTTTTTGTTGTACACCACATGTAAAAAAAAAAATGAATAAAAATCTTTAGTTAAAAAAAAAAAAACACTTTACTCAAACATTTTATTTATTCATTAATTCATTTTATCTTATCAATACTTGGCACATTATAACCTCTTTGGGGCCACTCACGTACCTCTTTGAGTCCACCCACGTACAATAACTTTCCTGAGAATAAAACAGCAGCAAGACACAGACTAAATACTTAACCTTTATTTCAAAATTATTTCAAAGTTTCAACTCTATTTTTATTTTAATACCCCAATAGAGTTTAGGAGCTCTCTACATCAGTGGATATGTCTCTCGCCCTCTCTTTGAGGTTTTGCAAATACAAGGTAGGTGCTAGTTCTTCCTCTACACCAGAATCAGAGTAGGCTATGGTGGATTGCTGTGCCACCTCCTCTGACTTTTACCTACATGCATTCATAATTCTCCACTCCCTGCTTAAGGCATTTTCATCCAGTTGAAGGGACCCCAATGATGGAGGTCACTTGCTCTTTAATTTCCTCTTAATAACCTCCAGACTCTTAGCTCTCAAAGGTAGCCTGTATGGCCAGACCAAAGGCCACTTCTTACCTCCAGCACATACAGTATTGGCACCTAATGCCCCCCAAGCAAAGCTCTTTGTATGCTTCTGAAACATCTATATTTTTGAAACATCTATATTGTATTTCTTCCTTTCTACTCAGTTGCTGATAAAGGGAATTTCTTATTTGGATTGTAATTTACTTTTTTCAAAACAAGAAGAGGCTAAGAGAAAAAGAAAAAAAAAAACAAAGAAAAAGAAAGGGCACACAGCATAGGACAGAAAAGATATGTAGGTATAGTACAATGGAATGATTCAATCAAAGCTGCTAAAAGATTGCAGATGTTAAAGCTATATTTTTGTGCACTGTGCTTCCTACATGAAATGATTCCTTTGTGATTCTTTTTATTATTTCTTGTAGTTGTCTTAGAGTATGCTTTAAAATTAATTTAATCATGGTAGAAATGTGCTTTACAATTTAATGTTCTTCTGGCATGAAAAGGCTTTCCTCTTATGTTTGTTATGTGAGTAAGTAATGTATCATTATTTCATACCTTGCATCTTTCAGTTCCATATGTGCAAATGATTCTGTTTGTCTCCAGCTTTAAACACATGCAACAAGATACATGCTTTTGTATATTGTTGTGAAATAATGTTTAAACTCCACTGCCTTCAGGTAGGTCATGAACCAAAGTGCCATTGACCATCATAAAAGACAACCTATTTCAATATTATTGATGCTTAGTAAGTTTAAAGGAAGTTGAGTTTCCTAAAACTACATTTAAGCAGGAAGCCATTTGCTAGAAATGTTAGATCTTTCTAATGTCTCCCTAACTAGAAACAGGTTATCAGGATTCTAAGCCTGAAGCTATAGCAAATGGTCTCACTTCAAGACTTCATCATTAGAATATTTACAGCAAGCTGCATGGAGAGTCTGACACAGCACTAATAAAACATTCTAGGAATGGTTCTGTGTTTCTGATATAAACGTGAATGGAAATAAGATATTACCAACAGTAGCTTGTACATAAAAGGCTAGACAAAATGTATAATTTCTCTTATATTTAGGAATAAACGCTTTCTCCAGTATACATGTATGTATTTTTGTCCATCTGTATTCAAATAAGGGTCTCTCACACTCTAATCTGTGACCTTTAACCCACAACACAAATGCAAAGCAAAATTACGTGGTGATGCAAGATGGAAAGGACCATGATTTTAATGTTTGAATTTAATTAAATATGTAACTGTTCTGCATATTTATTTAAAGGGTTAAAAATATCCTTACAGTTAGCAGTGAAATTCATAGGTTTGGTGGCTTTAAACACATTCATGAATCCACACTAGAATTTTGTTATTTGTATAGCTTTGCCAGAAGCAAAAACTGTTGCACTGGAAAAAAATTCAGAAAAACCCAACATCATTATTATGTGCTCTTTGCCTTACACAACATCCAATAAGATCGGAGCTCTCCCCCTCCCCCCTAATTCAGAATTTGGGGTTTTTTTTGCTTTCCTGTTAACTCCAATGAGTTTCAGTGAATTTTTGTTTCACAAATTCTTCCACAATTCAGCAAAATAAAATGGACCAGTTTCACTCATCACTAGATACAAAGTTACACACAAAGCAGTAGAGTTCAGCCATTGATTATTTTTAAGTTTTCTCTAGCCCTTGTCCTATCAACTTGGGCATTTTTTTAAATATAATATCTCACACCAGGGTCTATCATGTAGGCTTAACATCCCTTTTAGCAAGGGAGCATATACAAAGTCTTAAACTCAACTAACCTCTACTACTAAGTTGCTCCAGGGACTGATCTGAATGGGGGTTTTTGCTTTCTCGGGATCAGATAGAATTAGTCAGGGTTGATTTGGACATGCCGACCTTGTATGTATTTACAGTGAAACCACAATTTTACATACCCTGGTATATTTTAAATTAGCCTCTGCATAACTATTTGTGCTACTAATGGAACACTAATACTATTTCCTGTTTGCAGAGAAGGGTGATATGTAGGCTGTTCAAAGGTATAAAAATGTAGCTCAAATGTAATTATTAATTTTTTATTCTGAAAATCCATACTAGTTCACTGAAAAGTATTGTACCAGAGAGATGAAACTTGGTTTAACTTGGCAACACTTAACATTGAATGACATTTTTGCAAATCGTTGCCCCAAAATGTATTAATTCAAGTAAGGTAAAAAGAGTGAATTTCTTAAAAAAAATGAATACTAAAATAGATAAATTGTCAAAAATACACATTGTACAATAGGAGCCTGCCAGTTTTTTTTCATCCAAATTTTCAGATTTTTCTTTTTTTTTAAGTCTTGAAAATACCAATGTATTTAATTTTTTTTTTTTTGCCCAAGCTGCAGTAGAAAGTCTTAATCCAATTTTAATAACTCTCCATTGTTTTAACTGAGAATCAAATACATACAGAAAACAATAATATATATCAATAAATAACAATAAATGATCTAACTATATATGTTCATAGTAACATAGTAAGTTGGGTTGAAAAAAGACATACGTCCATCACGTTCAACCATAATGCCTATATCTAACCTGCCTAACTGCTAGTTGATCCAGAGGAAGGCAAAAAACCCCATCTGAAGCCTCTCTAATTTGCCACAGAGGGGAAAAAATTCCTTCCTGACTCCAAGAGTGTGTTCGGTGAACACCATACATTTTTACAATGTACTTTTTCCCACAGATAATACATACATTAATGTGGATGCTGAATAGCATACAAATTACAGGAACTAGCTTAGTCTGTGCATTTTTTATATACAGTACATGTAATGCTTGGAACTTTGTGTTTTCCTGGATAAATGGTCTTTCCATAATTTGCATCAACATACCTTAAGTATGCTAAGAAAAAATTAAATATGAAATAAACAGAATAGCAATGTTTTGACACCAATATATATTCATTCATGCTTAGATCTAGACTGTGTATCATTTTAAATGTTGGGTTTTCTAACGATGTTGGGGGGTGGTTTTGCATAATATTCCAAGGATACAAATCAAACTCTCACTCTCAATGTATATTTCTTTTTTATTCTTTGTTAAAGAGCTGGCCATAGTTTTTTGTAAACATTCCTGAGCTCAAGACTGTGTAAATTTGATTCTAATTGGACAAATGTGTGGTGTACTTAGCTGTGCAAGTGCTATTTTAAGGGATATCCTGCAATAGAATGTATGTATTTGATAGTGTCCTGCAAACTGTATCTGGGGTCAGACATCTGTATAAATGTGTTTTTACAATAAACAGTTTCCAAATTTTGATCTAAATTTCTTCTTTTAATGACAAAATTTCTCCTACCCACGAGATTTGGTTTGCAGAATGCCATAGCAGATGTATTGGGGATTTTTTTTATAGCATTGGTATTGTTTTTAGTACCAGTGGCATTTTCAGGAACCACAGGTTCAAATGTAGCTGCAGCTACTAATTTTTAAGAGTTTGAAACGTGGGACAAGGAGGAACAGAACTGGGACACAGACAGGACACGTGCTTGGCAAACTAGAATTCACTTTATTAAATGCACAGGCAGGTAAAACATGACTTGAAAGTAGGTACTGGCACAAGCACAAAAAGCTCAAAAGTCTAATGTCCAGGAAAATGGTTAGGACAGGAAAGGTATAATGCAGAGACAGGAAAAGGCCAAAATCTTAACCAGAATAAAAGAGGCTATAGTACTGACAGCAGGAGGACATATAATTAGTAAGGTAATCATCACCAAGGTGACCAAACCAACTAGCCATGTTATTGGCATCAGTAGGCCTTTTATTACAAAGTTAACACCACAACAGTAGTGGTGTCCTGGTGCTACATGATCAGCATTGGGCCATCATGGTTAAGTGATATCACTAGTGCAGGAGAACACCAATGGGCACATTCTCATCAATGTATTTATTTGGTTACCCCTCCATGGTTCAAATACAGTAACAATAGAAATACTTACTGCCATTACATCCAAGACACATTCCGACCTCTTTGAGAAAGAGACATTGTTATTTGAGCTAAAGCTAGGTCTTCAAGAAAACCAATGTTCAAGGAATAGGAACATATTGTAGTTTTAATTAAAACATGGATATCTATCTGGAAAGATAATCAGCAATAAAATTTTCCCATACATTTTTGTTAAGATACAAACAATTCCAGTTAAAACATGTGTGCAAAATAGTAAAGCACTGTTTTAAAACAAATAATATATACATTCTTTATATATGTTTGTAATATATATTATATATGTCTTGTGTTGCTTGGACTAATCCAACTTAATATTCTTATTATAAACAACAGGCCATATGCTATACCCTATTTATTTCTGATGTGTGTTAAATAGAAATCAATACTGTTTATCTGTCGCCCAGATCCCAAGAGTATTTGGTTAGCCTGTGCTTTAATAAAATTAAGCCACAAATACTGAAATCCATTTATTTTTTTCCAGTCTAAATTGGTTCCAGCATGTCTATGAAGATTCTTATTCATCCAGGTCATGATATACAGTATCTAGTACAATTAAGTCTAAAACAACTGGACTTTTCTGAGTTTTCTTGAAAACATTTTCCATGCCTACATGGACTCCCAAAAATACACAAGGAAGGAGCCCCTCTGAGGCCAATTGTCAGCAGCATTAACTCTGTGACTTATAACATCGCTAAATATGTGGCCGACATCTTAGCATCCTTAGTTGGAAATACAGTACACCACATTCAGAACTCCATGGACTTTGTAAAAAAAAAGTGCATGAGGTAAAGCTGGAGTTTGATGAAACAATGATGTCCTATGATGTTACATCTCTTTTTACATGCATTGAAACAGTGAGGAACAAGACACCACCCTCAGCAACAGAACAAAGCTAAATTCAAAACATGTTTGTTCCTTACTGGACCTATGTCTCAACACCACTCACTTCAAGCACAAGGAAGTTTTATATAGACAACAACATGGCTGTGCCATGAGTTTACCTGTCTCCAATCGTAGCAAACCTTTATATAGGAGAAGTGGAAAAGAAAGCCATGGACACCTTCGAGGGAACAACATCAAGTCATTGGTTCAGATATGTGGATGACACCTGGGTCAAAATTAAAGCATGTGAGGTTCCAACCTTTACTGAACACATAAACTCGTTGAAAAAAAATATCAGGTTCACAAGGGAAGATGTGAAAG
Organism: Xenopus tropicalis; assembly: GCF_000004195.4. Lineage (NCBI taxonomy): Eukaryota > Metazoa > Chordata > Amphibia > Anura > Pipidae > Xenopus > Xenopus tropicalis. Next base: position 50,576,910 of record NC_030680.2, read on the forward strand.
ACAGCAAACTAGCTTTTTCGAATTGTGCAATAGTGATCAAAGGGGGAGGGCTGGATATTGAAGTAACTTACTCACATGGATCACTGCTTGCAGTTTGATTCCTACCACCTTTTGGAACATAATCTGGGTGTTATAAGGACTCTATATCATAGGGCTGAAACTGTGGCAAACAACGCGAGGCTGAAGAGAAGGAAAACAAACACCTAAAAGGAGCTCTGAAAACATGTGGGTACCCAGACTGGGCTTTTAGAAAAAATAATGTCAAGCAAAAAGATCCGACCAACACACAGAGAGGAGGAACATAGCCGGGCAAGTAACATAGTCATTCCATATGTTGCTGGAACATCCAAAAAACTTCAACAAACATTTAATTTCTGTGTTTTTCAAACCGAGCAACAATCTGAAGTTGATGCACCCTAAACACCCTACACCAAAGCACAAGAAAAGTAATTTGGTTTATGCTGTCCAGTGAAGTGAAGAGTGCTCTGACTGATACTGTACATTGGGGAGACAAATCAACCTCACTGTAAGAGAGTGGCCCATCATAGGAGGGCCACAGTAACATTCTTATTTTGGACCAAGAAGACAGATGGTTTGAAAGAGGTATGAAAGAGGCCATTTATGCCTATGTGGAAAATCGAATCCATGCCTGGTAAAAAAATTTGCTTATCACTATGCTGAACTGAACAGAGGAGGGGACCTGCAACACTGCTTGTCACAACTTTGACATCCTTACGCCGGCGGTTTCACAACAATTTCCACTTCCAGTGGAGATTAACACCTGCATCAGTGAGAATCATGGTACCATTGTGACTGGATCATGCCTTCTTATACCTGTGAGTTTCAGCCAACACCTAACTGAATAAATTCAATGGAACCATTGTGCTTGAATGTCTGTGACTGTACTACACTCAAGGGTTTAAATGCTGTTAAATTCTCTACCAGTAATTTGAATTGAAGAAGCCACTCGGCTTTTTCATGAAAACTCAGAAAAGTCAGTTGTTTTAGAGTTAATTCTAATATATACTAGAATTAGTTCCAGTCTTCCCATTTTGAGCTACTCCCCAAATTATTATCTAATAATCTCTATTTTTTCAGAAAATAAATTGGCTATGGAACTATTAAGGAAACATTATTTTTAGAATACAGAATAATTACAATCATTAAAGTTATTTTTAGTATTTTTGTTATGTCACAAACCTGTAATGGATGGTTTGAAGAACTACACAGATGGTGTCATATATCAAGGTAATTGTACTGTATTCTTTTTTACCCATGGGCATCATAGTGTTATAGGTGTTTTCCGTTTTAGCACCAAAATAGACCTTTTATCATTAAAAAGTAAAAGGCATAACTCTGCTGTTTTGTGTATCCAATGATTTGAATGGTACTCTTCTGGGTTTCTGAATATCTATACAAACATTTCCAATGCAAGAATCTAAAAAAAAATAGAAAATACTCCATACATCCAAATACCCATACCACAGCATGCATTATGAGACAATACCCTAAATTACAAAAGGCATGAGACTAAAGACTGCAGTCAGACAGAAACTGAACTGATGTCTGGATTCTAGTGATGAGGGATTCTGTCCAGTTTCGCTTCGCCATAAAAAACCGCAAGAATTTTTTTTTGTCGTCAGCGCCTTTTTTTTTTTGTTGCCTGCATTTTTTTTACACAACCGCGCCCAAATTTGACACGTCCACACCCAATTTGATACAACTGCTCCCTTTTTTGATGCACACAGAATTTTTCCACTGCAAATATTCACGAAAAACAATTCACCAGTGCCGAAATGCGGAAATTCGCTGCAAATCCATGCCTGCTGATAAAATTTGCTCATCACTTCTGGGTTCTTCCAGGGACCTTTTTATACAAGGGCACTTGCACTGTATGATATCCTTGACTTATACACCAGCAGGTGTAAGGTTCTGGAAGTGGCCAGATATAAGCAGGATATGACCAGGTTGTTAAAGGTCATGGAAGTATGAACAATCAATTAAAAGGTCATGTAAGGCTAAATACTGCCAAAATTGGAAAACTGTTTTAGAGGTCAAGGCAAAATAACAGGCAAAGTAACTTGAGGTCAGGGTTATCTGATTGCCACAAATTCTTACAAAACAGGCTTGAAGGTTTAAGCGGGCTGAATGAAAACATATTGGGCATAGACAAAACAATAATAATTAGTTATGTGGACGTAATTTCAGTATATGGTCTGGAAGGGGACAAGCACTATTAAGGCTAAACACTAAAGACTGCTGTTAGATAAAAACTGAACTGATATCTGTGTTCTTCCAGGTACATTTTTTTATAAGACACAGACCCTTGCACTTCCAGACTTTTGAAACAAACAAAAAAGGCCTTGCTCGCACACCCTTAGCTCCACCAAATTTTAGCGCTCGGTGCACACTGCTGGGGGGATCGGCACCCTCCCAAAAATCCAAATAGCAAAAAAGCACTGGCACTCAGAGCTGCAAACGGACTAGCCCTTTAAAAGTCTTTATTGCAGAGGTGCGGGACTAGCCCTTTAAAAGTCTTTATTGCACCTCCGCTATAAAGACTTTTAAAGGACTAGTCCCGTTTGCAGCTCTGAGTGCCAGTGCTTTTTTGCTACTTCCAGACTTTGTACCAGCGCTCACTTGCTCTGGACTTATACATCAGCAGTTATGAGGTTCTAAAAATTACCATATATGAGAAGACTGTGGCCACACTGTGAAATGCATATAAACTAGTGATTATATGGCAATTAAGGGCTAAATACTTCATAACTGGGAAACAAAAAGGGGCAAAGCAAGTAATCGGAGGTCAGGGCTAATACAGAATTAACAAACTTAAAGGTCTAGATTGGCTAAATGAAGACAAATTGGGCATAACCAAACTACTTATAATAAGATATTTGAATGAAGTTCGAAAATATCATCAGGGACCCAAGGAGAAAACGAAAGAGATACAGAATAGGAAGAGAACAAGCACACTATTCTGTATGAACAAAAACTTTTCATAGGAATTAAAACTTCAGGGTGCAAATAATGACTGTGATAAGATGCTCAATAGTAAGGGAAAAGGAGACTGAGACCATGAGAGTAGAGCTTTACTTCCACATAGCCTAATTTAAGAAAACTCCATCATAGACATTTCCATAAAGCAATTACTTGTGTGGATTATGCAATACATGAAAATGTGGAATTACTATTAAGTAGCAATTACTGGCTATTGCATTTAATTGGCAATCAGAGTTACCACCAACACTTTTTATGAAAAAGCCTATTGCAAAGTCTGTGAACTCTTCTATGAACATTTCTGTGGATAAACATAATCAGGATGTCTTTTTCCTGAACAGACAAAAATGACTAATTGTGATATACAGTCTCTATAATGTATTTATACAAATGATGACAAAATACAGGAGGGAGAATGTACATTTAAAATGCAGACTCAGACTACATTTTGCAGTTTTTAAACTAGAATTACAAACTAAGAATTATTAACCAGAGCCAACTGCACATATGTCAAACACAAGGCCCGCAGGTCAAATCCTGTCTACCTGGCTGTTTTATGTCGCCCTTTATGTTACACTTTCCTTGGGACTCTTTTCACTAGGTTTGATCTGTTGAGTACTATTGAGTCCTATGGAAGGCTTCCAAAGCCAGACATGGAAGTCATCAAAGTCAGAAAGGCCTTTGTGGCATAACAAACTTTTCAACACGAAAATATTGTGACTTTCGAAATGCAATTCATACGAACGATAAAAGCATTTTTGAGACATTTTAGAACTTCAGAAATTATTGCGGTTACTCCGAATTTTTACCATGTCGTGTTTTAAGCCCAGAAAAAAAATTGGATCTTAATAAATGTGTCCCTTAGTATCTTACTAAATATCTTAATAAAAAATTCGGCCTGCGATGTAGCCTGTGTATTCGATTTTGGCCCCCTTATGTGATTGGGTTTGACACCCCTGATTTAGAGCTTCTGCATGGTCATCTGCACTACTCATGGTCATCTGCACTACTAATGGAACACTAATAATCCAATAATGGTGAGGAAGGGTGATTTGTAGGTAGGCTCATGAAAGGTAGGAAAAAGAGAGTTAAATGTAATGATTAATTCTTTCTTCTGAAAATCCATACTAGTTAAATAAAAAGTATTGCAGCAGAGAGGTGAAACTTAGTTTAAGATTAAAGATAGGCATTAAAGATAGGCAACTCCAGACAGATTGAATCAAAGATATGCCACTCTTTGCCCCAACACATATTAAACTACAGGTAAATGATCCGTTATCTTGAAACCTGTCAATCAGAAAGCTCTAAATTATAGGAATGCCATCTACTATAGACTATATTTTAATCAAATAATTAAAATTTTAATCAAATAATTAAAATTATCTTGTCCTGTAATAATAAAACAGTACCGTGTACTTGATCCCAACTAAGATATATTTGATCCTTATTGGAGGAAAAACAATTCTATGGGGATTATTTAATGTTTATATGATTGTTTAGTAGACAGGGTATGGAGAGTCAAATTACAGAAAGACTCTACAGAAACACAATTTCCAACAACCTTTTCTAAAATTTGAATTTAAGTTTTTTCAAAAAGTCGATGTCGAGGGAAAACTTCTTAAATAAACTTGAATGACAAAATAGTCGGATGTTGATACATCGAATTGACTTCCACAGAAGTTTGCCAGGCTTTTTAATGCAAACTTTTAGAATTCTTTTGACTGATTTGTGAATTTAAATTATTTACTTGGAATTTCACATGCAGTTTTGCAATGTACATATATTCTCCGAATTTATGTACATTTAAGCAGTAGCTCATAAAATATTTCTATACGGATACAAAGGATTACATAAAGTGAAAAACCTTTAGAAATGCAACCTGGCAGCAATTAAAGTGTTGGTTTTTACTATGAATAATCTATAGGATTTTATATGCCAATCATATGCAGGAGCACCAAACTGTATCATGAAAGGGTATACTTAACAGCTTCTGTCTTATTGGGGTGCTGGGTTCGATTCCAGTGTGAGCATTATCTGCAAAGAGTTTGTATGTTCCACTCATGCTTCTATGTTTGTGTGTGCTCCCTTTTGTTTGTTCTGGGTACTCTGGTTTCTTTCCACACTCTAAAAACATATAGACAGGTTAATTGGCTTCTTGAAAAATTGATCGTATTGTCTGAATGTGATAGGGGCACTGGGGCAAGGACTGATGAATGATGTATAACTTCTGTAAATTTCTATATAGGCGCTAATACAGGTATATGACCTGTTAACTAGAATGGTCTTAGGGTTTCCAGATAAGTGGTCTTAACATAGACTTTCAGTCTACTAAACAAATCATTTAAACATTAAATAAACCCAGTAGGATTGTTTTGCCATCAATATGGATTCATGTAGCTGTACGGACAAACAATCCCTCTTTTTGGGGTGGGGAGGGAAGGCATTTCTTAGTAGCTGAATGCACAGAAATGTCCTAATGTCCTATTTCTACATATTGATAATGGGTGAGTGCAGAGGATTTTTTGCGGTTGTTTATATGTATTTTGTGGTCACAGCCTCATTGCACCCCCGCCTAATGGTTTACAATTTAGTGGTTGAGCACAACTTTCCCTTTTTCTTGTGTTATAGCTTAGAATCATATGCAAACTAGTTTCATTAAGGAAAAAAGCAAATAATTTTTAAAAGTTTAATCAAAATTTGAATTATAAATCAGAGTTTTCTGGATAAAGGGTTTCTGAAAATGGGATCCCATACCTCTAATAATAATAATAATTCTGTAACTGACTTGCAATGTTTAATTGTAATTCTGTAATTGACTTTAAAATGTTGTGAACAGATATATTAGACACCCCTATTTAATGAAAGGCTAAGAGCTATTTAAAGATAAATGACCTAACCCCACGGGGACTTCAATTTAAAACCTCCAGGATGAATTCAGCACACTAGCCCTATGCTTCACCCAGGCATGGCCCCCTCTGTTTTACCAATTTCTGGTTCACCTCCAAGGCATATTTGTATTATTCATGTTTGTTTTTATAGTGCTGTAGGTTTGTACAACATAATATCAGTACATGGGGACAAACATTGTGATACATAAAAATATAAAGAGTGACAAAGATTAATTGGAAAATATGTAAAGGAATTTCCTTTCTATGAAAGAAGGGATAATCCCCTCTCAGATTTAAATATAATGCTTCAAAAATAATATACACCCATAATGTCTGCCAACATAATTTGCATGCATTTGCATCTAACAAAATCTTGTGAAATTTTAGGCACTTCATCAGTGACCTGAAGTCAAGAACAATTAGCTCATAGAGGTTACAAATTATTTGACAAAGTCACAGATATATTACTCAGCATTTGGTTAACACAGAATACTGTATATTGTAAAAGAACAAAAGCCTTGCAATCCAAGGGGGAATATAATAAAAAATTAACACAAAAATATGCACAATACAAATCATTTTTCATTTGAGCTTATTTTCATTTCACTGACACACAGGAAAGGGTTTTCTATAAAAGCTATTTTGGTCATTTTAAATGTTCTAGTTTGTCAGAATAAATTTGACTGCTTTGAGTAATCAAATCAAATTCTTTTCCAAAGAGTTTTTTCATAACTCTAACACCCCAGTTATTTGTTAGGTCCCCCAAAACAAAAGAACATTGATTTCATTTAAACACAATGTGAGTCTAGGTGGAACTTAAAACTTTTCTACAATACTGTACATTGGTAGTGACAGAGACAATGATTCGTAAATGTGTACTTTTTTGTAGCAGTAACATTTGTTTCATAGCAAATGCAGACATACTGTTTAGTGGTGTTAGGACAACAGCATTATAACATATAATACTGTAGACATTTTCCAAAGTCTAGTCTCCCACAGCTTTTAATTTTATTACCTGTAAAAGCTACTTGCTGTTTAAATGCTATTGGTCATTAGATCAGAAGCAATGTTTGCTGTTTTCATTAAGATAAGCAATGCAGAAAACTAAAAAATTGCAGCATAAGGATGGAGAGATGGAGTGAAGACTGGAGTAATGGAAAAGGTCATTAAAACAGTTACTAATGTGCCCATGAGATATTGTGGGTCTATTTACACACTGTATAAGGCTTTGCAATAATGCCATTCCACTTTGCAGACCTATTTATTACCATCTCAAAGTATTCAGTTTTCTATAAACCTTTTAACTCTCCACATATGGGCTGTAATTATTAATAATTAACATGAGTCTTGATTTGAATTTTGGATTTTAAAAGTGCATAGATACCTTTTGAGAGAAATATATCGGTATTAACAGGTACTGAATACATTTTGATCGCCCATGACAGAGTGTAATTCTTTTGCTTTTATTAGACACACTGTAAACAGCACTGTATAAAAATCACTTGGTGTAATTTTTTACAAATGGTTGTTTTGCGCATATTTTTCCTTAAGAACTGGTGTGCCCATCTTTCCTTTTTTTGTGAATCATGGTGAAAATTGAATTGTGCATAAAAATTTGGAAATTAGATGTGATTTGCATGAGCATGCCCTGTGTGTGTGTTTATTGTGAGCAAATATACAGTAGCACTGATTTTCACTTTGTAAAAATAAATGCCCAATTTGTGAAATCAGTTTAGCCAATATTTTTTCCGCCACCAAAGTTGCAGACGCAGAGTGTGCGCATATATATTCACAATTTGCAAGTAGGAAGTTCTGTAGGAACCAGTTGAGTAGGAACATAGCAAGCAGTTACAGATTTTCCCATAGATCCACATGCAATTCAGTGAGAAACCTTATCTCGCATGAAAAAAACTAGAAAAGATTTCTCCTCATTTTTTTCTCCTCCAATTGAATCTCACCCAAAAGTTTCCACATGCTAAACTATAAAATAACATTTTCTCATGGAATTGAATCTGGCTGATTATTTCATATAGATCAAGTCCCTTAAGTGCTAGTGTGCAAGTTGTATAATTCTTTACCAGGTACCAGAACCCAAGATAGTATCTTGAATTAAGAAGAATGAGTATATATTTTCTGGGGGATTGTTCTGAATAATAGAAACCTGTCTATTTTGTTCCAGATTGACTGTGATTTTGAGAATAAGTTGAGATATTCTCAGACTCTCAGACCCATTTACATGGGTTTATCCTATAGACTAACGCTTACCCACTGGGTTTTTAAAGCAAAAGCCAGGATAATAGCTGATCAGATTCCCAACTACAGACTGGTTTCACCCTTCTTGGGGTTCATCAGTAGCGATGAGCGAATCTGTTCCGTTTCGCTTCGCCGAAAAATTCACAAATCTTTCAAAAGATCTGCGAAACGGCGAAAATGTCATGCGGCAAAAAAAATTGTCGCCTGTGACTATTATTTTGTCTCCCGCGGCTATTATTTTTTCGCCTGCAGCTATTATTTCATCACGCAGCTATTATTTCATTGCGCGGCAATTCTTTTGATGCGGCGTCAATTTTTGGACGTGTGGCAAATTTTTTCATCCGTTTCGCGAAACAATCCGCCAATGGCGAAACGCGGAAATTCGCTGCAAATCCATGCCTGGCGAAACATTTCGCCCATCACTACTCATCAGTGTAGTGCAGGGTTTTCTGATCAGCTTATGTAGAGCCAAGAATGAGTATATATTTTCTGGGGGATTGTTCTGATTGTTCTATTGTTCTAATAGAAACCTGTCTATTTTGTTCCAAATTGACTGTGATTGTGAGAATAAATTGAGATATTCTCAGACTCGCTTTCATCAGGTATGGTACCTATGGATTAGAAGAAGGCTAATGTCATTCCTATATTTAAAAAGGGAGTAAGATCTCAGCCTGGCAATTATAGGCCTGTAAGTTTGACATCTGTGGTGGGCAAGTTATTTGAAGTCTTTTTAAGGGATCACATACAAAATTATGAACAATTTAACAGGGTTGAGGAGAGCGCCTCATACGTATGCAAATAAGTCAAAGGGATTCTGGGAACAAATTCCTTAAAGGAGCAGTAACACCAAAAATTAAAAGTGTATAAAAGTAACTAAAATATAATGTGCTGCTGCCCTGCACTGGTAAAAGTTGTGTGTTTACTTCAGAAAGTCTACTATAATTTATATAAATAAGCTGCTATGTAGCCATGGGGGCAGCCATTCAAAGGAGAAAAGGCACAGGCACATAGCAGATAACAGATAAAACACTATTGTATTCTACAGAACTTATCTGTTATCTGCTATATAACCTGTGCCTTTTCTCCTTTTTTCCACCTTGAATGGCTGCCCCCATGGCTACACAGCAGCTTATTATATAAATTATAGTAGTGTTACTGTAGCAAATACACCAGTTTTACCAGTGCAGGGCAACAGTGCATTATATTTTTATTACTTGAAAGCTCTTTCATTATTTGGTGTTACTGTTCCTTTAAGGCTCCTGAAAAATCCCATTTACATGGGTTTATCCTATAGACTAACGCTTACCCACTGGGTTTTTAAAGTAAAAGCCAGGATAACAGCTGATCAGATTCCCAACTACAGACTGGTGTTGCCCTTCTTGGGGCTCATCAGTGTAGTGCAGGGTTTTCTGATCAGCTTAGGTAGAGCCAAGAGTGGGGATTGGGGATTCACATGATCAGAAAACCTTGTATTCATAAAGAAAGACTGGCCAAGTTTACACTGGAGAAGAGGCGCTTAAGAGGTGACATGATAACTATGTATAAATATATAAGGGGATCACAGCGCTGCGTACATAAGTAGTGCTTTATAAATAAAGATATACATACATACATACATCATATAATAATCTCTCTAATGCTTTATTTACCATTAGTTATTTCCAATGGACACAAGGGCATCCACCCCATTTAGAAGAAGGGAGGTTCCGTTTAAATATTAGGAAAAGATTTTTTACTGTGTGAGCTGTAAAGTTGTATAATACCCTCCCCAAATCAATTGTACTGGCTGACACATCATATAGCTTTAAGAAGGGGCTGGATAGCTTCTTAGCAAGTGAGGGAATACAGGATTATGGGAGATAGCTCTTAGTACAAGTTGATCCAGGGACTGGTCCGATTACCATCTTGGAGTCAGGAAGGAATTTTTTCCCCTCTGCGGCCACTTAGTGAGGCTTCAAAACCCCCATCTAAAGCCTCACTAAGTTGCCGTTGCAGTTGGGCAGGTTATGTATAGGCATTATGGTTGAACGTTATGGACGTATGTCTTTTTCAACCTAACTTACTATGTTACTAATTAAACCTTTTTAATTAAAACTTTCACTTACACTTAAGGCAATGAACTGCCCCCACGCTGAAAAGGGATATCAACATGTTTCATCTTTAATGTGTCAGAATGACTGATCCTATAAGATTTGGTTTGTTGTGGCAAAATAAGCCCCTGAGGTGCCCTTTTTACCCAAATAGCTAGGAAGAATGGATAAGAATTGAACAATAGTACTTAATCCTGCATAAAGAAAAAGGCAGACAATGAATATATCCAAAGTTATTTCTCAGCTACAGCTAGATAATAATACACATTTAAATTTATCTTTCTTATACAGCTCTCAACATGAATGACTCTTGAGACTAAAAAGTCAAGTGTTTAATCAAAACACACAGTTCATCACACTTTATATTTTTTATTTTATTTTAATGTAATCTCTATAGCAACAGGCATATTCTTGGAAACAATTTTCATAGAAGCCTGCATTTTAAAGGGGACTGGTTATACGGACTTGGCTAGGATTTATAGAAGTAAGTGAATGAAGCTTGTGCACATTAAAAACTATTTGCCAAGAGAATTGTGTAATTGCACACAAGGGGAGAAAGACGTTATGTGCAGGAACTGGAAGTCTAAGCATTTAGCTGACACATGTTTCAATGCTTGGAACGTGCCACTGACTTTATACATGAAGCTACATTGCTCTGGTTAAATTTGTAGGCCACAAAAAAAAAATCACATTTTATAGGTGTACTGAAATCATAAAGCAATAATGTAAAATCACACAACCTTTTGATTTCTTTGGGATCTCATTTATAATAAAGATTTAAATAAGCTTATCTTTAGCAGGTCTTTCTTTAAAAGCACATAATCTCCACTGTCATATTTTAGGTGTCTTCCCAGGCACAAGAAAAGTTTTCTTGGCATACCTACCTTAAAGATGAGGTGGTCCAGGAGGTGGGTTCTTATATGCATGTATATATGGATGGATATATGTTGAAATTGTACTTTTAGTCAACGCTTTTTTGAGGAGAGGTACTGCAATATGCCTCAGATGCTTTAAGTGTTCCAAGTATCAAGTCCCCACTAGTATGCCTTCTGGGAGCGGTAGATCTCCTGGGGTTGTGACTAAACTCTGTTACGTCCAACTTTTTTATGATGCTAAAAAAGCTACAGCACCTCCATCCATCACCTTGTGTGCCTTGTGGCTCTCACTGGTAAATTACACCCTTCCCATATTTGGATAGAGGCTGCCCAAGGAAATCTGAGATGGTTTGGGGTCCATGGCTTGCTCTGTATGACACCACTGTTGACTCTAATATTTAAAATTATACTTTTGTACGTGGCTCCATTGGCACTCTACTTTCTTTTTTTTTTTTTTTTTTTTATCTCCTCTTTCTTTATTTCCGTTTGTTAAAAATGCAAAATTAAAAACTTAAAAAAAAAAAAAAAAAGTTGAGCTGGTCAAGTTATGAGACACATTGCCAGATGCAAATCACTGTTGACTCTAATATTTAAAATTATACTTTTGTACGTGGCTCCATTGGCACTCTACTTTCTTTTTTTTTTTTTTTTTTATCTCCTCTTTCTTTATTTCCGTTTGTTAAAAATGCAAAATTAAAAACTTAAAAAAAAAAAAAAAGTTGAGCTGGTCAAGTTATGAGACACATTGCCAGATGCAAATCAATGAGATAAACTTTTCTTATTGTTTATTATATGAAAACTCTATTGGTGCCTATGGGGAGAAAAAACTGAATTAGGAGATAAGTCATCAAACTGAATCTGGCCCTAAATGTGCTTGAATTGCATTCATCCCTTTAAGCTGAATTTTCTAGAAGTGTTTACAATAGGATCATGGAGGTTTATATCTTTGTAGTTAGTTTAGGTCATATGCCATGAAATAGAAGACTCATTGAACAGTGGGTTAGAGCGGAACACTGTCATTTAAAGACAATGCACTTCTGAAGCATAAGAAAACACATTGTACACTAATATACTGTTCTGTATCAAATATAAAAATAAATAAATGTTAAGGTTTTGTTCTCATTTAAGTTTGAAGTAAATAAAATTATCACAAAAAACAATGTACCGGAAAAAGGAAAATGAAACATATAGGCTTGAGCAATGCCTATGCTATAAATGTTTATTGTTCAAAATATGCATTTAACTATGTTTTAAGATACCAAATAAAGAATACAGTGTAAAAACTACAGTATGTCTTGTTTCCATCTGGTTCAGCTACAGAAAACCCCTTTACACTTTGAGCTAAACAAATTCCTTTGGATTCTAATTTAAAATATGTTTTTCAGAAGAGGAATCAGGAAATTGTTACATTCCCTTCCATAACTTGTACTTGGCAAATTACTGGTTTGCTAAGGCATCATCCATTATTCTTCAAATTAGAAGCTGAGATTTTTATGTGTGGCTTGCATCCAATGTAATCCAAGGGACAATAGTGATTGTTTTTGAATGTGCGGCGGTTCTTGTGTGCTTGTGCTATTGTTTAAGTTCAATTAGTTTCTCATAACTGACAAGCGCACCAGTACTGCTTGTTAGCAAGTGAAATGAAAGCTGCAAAAACTCCCAGTATAGCAAAGCTTTATATGTTTTCATTGCTTCTATAATCCTACAAGCTGTGCTTACCCTGGAAATAAAATATTCTATGCATATTTAAGTAATGGTATCAATATTCCAGGTAGTACTATATTATCAAGACAATATCACCAAAACAGATAAATATTGCATTTAAATACAGGAACACTATCCTCTGGAGTACAGAGCATTGTGGTCAGTTTGAGTGGCCATACCAGTGTCCATAGGAATTTCCTTTAGATAGCACTGCAGGTTGCTTTGTTACATTCACCAAAACAGTGTGTAAAGTTTACTTTGGGCAAAATGACTTCAGTACATAAGGGCATTTCCTACTTAAAGGAACAGTAACACCAAAAAATGTATATATTTTAAAGAAATTAAACTATAATGTACTGCTGTCCTGCACTGGTAAAAGTTTTGTGTTTGCTTCAGAAACATTACTAGAGTTTATATAAACCCTGGTGTGTAGCCATGGGGGCAGCCATTCAAAAGAAGAAAAGGCACAGGTTACATAGCAGCTAACAGATAAACCCTGTAGAATACAATGGTGTCTTATCTGTTATCTGCTATGTAACCTGTGCCTTTTCTCCTTTTTTCCAGCTTCAATGGCTGCCCCCACGGCTACACAGCAGCTTATTTATATAAACTATAGTAGTGTTCCTGAAGCAAACACCCCAGTTTTACCAGTGCAGGGCCACAATACGTTATATTTCAATTACTTTAAAATACTTTCATTTTTTGGTGTTACTGTTCCTTTAAATGTACTATTAACTACTAAACTTAATTATAGATTTATTTTCTAGGTGGCTTCATGGTTGTATTTTTCACTGCTAGGGAAATGCTTTTAGACTTTTCAGATTAATTATTAGCATCCTATATTTATACAGCTCTAACATATATACATCATTTATAGCAGTGCCTGTACCTAAAGTCTAAATTTCAAGGTCCCTATCACATACAAACAATAGTTAATTTTTTATTTATTGTGATTGATGATTCTTGTTTCTAGAGCATAGGAGGAAACAGTAGCCGGTGCAACCTGATGCCAGCTGGAATTGAGCCTAGGGCCCCAGTACTATAAGGCAATAAAGGCATGGTGTCCATTATCTATATTATATATAATATCAGTATTTTCTGATATTTTCAGTGCTTTGCACACGTTTTTTTTCTTGGAACACAGTATGTATATTATGTAGCACGACCTTGTGTGTTGTGTCTCGTCCATGAGTTGCACGAGATAAACCATGAAATTACTTTTTGTCACTGAATTGCATTTGGACCAATATCTATTAAAAACAATATAGATAACAAAGTATATGTATATATGATATTCATGCTAATGCAATAAAGCTGGCATAACAATTTTTAAAAAAGCATGTTGAACAAATTGCTTTTCAAGAAACTTTGAGAAACTTCGGAAAGCCAAAGAAACTTGTATGTTTTCCAACCAGCGATTTACATTATTGCTGGTGGGAAAGCATTTGAGGAGATTAGTCTCCCATGGTAGAGGAGATTTATTGCAGGTGACTAATCTCCTGGTGTGTCAAAGCCCTTATAGCAGGGTTTATTCAAAGAACCAGCAACATTAAACAGTGAAAAAAATGTATAAATGGGTTGTATTTGTTAACAAAACTATTTCTTGGCAACAAATATCCTATATGAGAAACGTATTCAGTCTTTGGTCCTGTTGAAAGCCATGAATGGTATTTGACTCCTGTTTATCTTCCTTTGTAAGAACTACATTGTATTCTACAGAACTTATCTGTTGTCTGCTGTGTAAACATGAGCCTTTTTTCCTTTTCAACATGAATGACTGCCCCCATGGTTTATTATAGAACCTTATTTATGTAAACTGTAGTAGTGGTTCTGAACCAAGTATGCAGTTTTTACAAGCACAATGCTACAGTACATTATATTTAAATGTATATAAAACACTTTTTTTATTTTTTATATTAGTGGTCATTTAAGATGGGGTGTTTTAGCAGAGCACTCATGGAACTCAGATAAAACATCCTGATAAACAACATACATGGTATTACAAATACCAACATTTTTGTTAAACATTACATAATAATAATGTAAAGCATAATTATCTACAGGTATAAAGTTTCTTTATTAGCAAGGAGGTGAATGTCACATGTTTCTAAACTCTAGTATGTATAGGGAGTATATTACTTGTGTGCCCAATTGTTTTGGTGCAGCTGCACTGTGGTGATTGATGCAGGCTGCTATGAACGCTGGAACTACTGCTTGGTTCAGTGTTGGTGGTAGCTCCAGGGTCCCCACAGTGACCTATGTCAAAAGGTGCAACTGTGATCAGTACAAACTATACTGAACATACCGATGCAAGTACCTGAATGGGATTTTTCACACAAATAACCGTGGCCACATGAAACTGCAGTCTGGTAAGTAAATGGCCATTATTTTTCTGAAGGATTTCCTTGAAAAATTCCTACTCCCATAAAACTTATTAGTACCAGTCTTTACATATCCAGCATAAAAAATAATGGCAGACATTATAAGATACAGGGCCATGTGATCCCATATGGGGGACGGTAATAATTCTAGCATTCAGATATTGTAATTACTGTATCTGTATAACCTTGCAAAAATAAATTTAGATTAAGAAAGAGATTCTATAATGCGTTTCGCACCAATGGGTGCTTCATCATCATCACCTCCTCTGATGAAGCACCCATTGGTGTGAAACGCGTTCGGAGAGTGGGTGCCATGAGACACTGGGATGCACCTATCCATTGTTTGGTATAGTATGGTTTTTGTTTAAACTTGATTTAGTTACATAGTTACATAGTTACATAGGGTTGAAAAAAGACCATTGTCCATCAAGTTCAACCCATCCGAGTAAACCCAGCACACAACCTATACTAACCAATCTATACACTCACATACATAAACTATATATATACAACCAATAATACTAACTGTAGATATTAGTATCACAATAGCCTTGGATATTCTGCTTGTTCAAAAACTCATCCAGGCCCCTCTTAAAGGCATTAACAGAGTCTGCCATTAATTTGTTTGATTTGAGCCAATAAGGGCTCTGGCACACAAGGAGATTTGTTGCCTGAGTTTTTTCCCCTCTGCGCTTTGGCAACAAGTCGCCACAACAATACACACAAAGAGATTTCATGCGAGTTGAGCTCCAGGCGATCTGCTACCCATGGTACCACTCAATAGATACCCCTCCCACATGTTTACTCAAGTCGCTCAGAAAAGGGTCTGTGTGCGATTTGAAACAGCAGGCGACTTGAAGTAGCCTCGTATGTTTTGACGCTGGTGATATCCATTGGTTTAGCATTGGCGTCTTGTCATTTGTCTTGTCGCCAAATCACTCTTTTAAAAATCACCGGCGACAAATCTCCTCGTGTGCCAGAGCCCTAAATGTTTTGTGTATTTCATTGATCAATATGTTGTTATTTGTTTATATACTGTATCTGTATGTAAGAATTTTCTGCAATATTAAAACACACCAAAATGCAGTGCAAATTAGCATCTATTTATGAAGAGTTCATTAAATCTGCAACAACAGATCTCTTTAGGAATGTCTGAACAAGAGGCATAGCTGAAAGCAAAGTACATCACCATTACACCATTATATAATACTCCTAGACTCATACTCCTAGAGCAGCAATGCAGTACAACTGAACCATATATAGTGGGGTAGGCACCCAAGCATTACCATCAAATGCCTTTCCCAATTGGCAGTAGAAATGCACATTTAATTTCTTATATATATTATTGGCAGCCATTTTGAAATCTTTTAGTTAAACCCTCCAGCAGATATATAGGCAGTTTGATGAATCTCTCTCAAGTCATTTATTTTGACATAAGTAGACTTCTCTTTGAATCATTTCCCGCAATCATTTCCTTTGTAAAGAGTAAGACAAATAAACGTATTATGGTAGAAACAATTCTCAAAGGAATAACTCAAAGCATATGGATTCAGTCAGGAGAATTCCTCGCCATGGTTCATGGTCTTATGATGTTTTATGAATGTATTTTCCAAAATAAAATGTACTTTATGGCTAAGTAGAGACATTTTTCCTGGTATTGCACACAATTATTGCTAGGCAATGTTTTTATATTTGAGTGACTAAATCTCTGGAGGCACAAAGAACTAGTTAGGGAAGTCTAAGTAATTACTTCAATGAATAGATAATATCTATTTGAGTCATACACAAAATATTCCAACAAACAATTAAGTTTACTTAAATAAATTCAGTTTAAAAATAATTGATGGAATTATACATTGCTTAAAAGGATGCACTGTGTTGTACATCTGTGCTGTTTACAGTATTAAATAAGTAGATAAATGTATGTGTCATTCTCTCAGGGCCATTTTCTATTTTAATTTCAAATGGCTGACATATGGTGGCATTGGATCATGTAATAACATAACTCAGGCAAACATTACCTTTGGTGGTGTTAGTTCAACTATTCAATAGTTACATTAAAAGCCTGAAGTAAATCTAAACCCTTAATGTCACCTTTGTTTACAGATGCTTCTCACATTTGAACATGCTGGTTAGGTTTTAGATTCAGTTAAAGAGGTGACATTCTGCCATTCAGCATGAGATCAATAAATAGAGCTTGTACTGAACATATTTTTACCTATTTTTTGAATTAAGATATGGCAACATTTTAAAATATCTTTTGCACTTAAAAATACATCAGGGCAACTTTCTTTTTCTAACTTCCTGTCTCACTTCCTGCTCTGGAAAGTCACTGTTTGCAGACGAGATGGTAGAGAAACTAATTCCACAAGATCCAATGTATTATGAGACATTTTTATAAGGGAGGAGTTTATACATGCAGAACTCATCTATATTTCAGCCAATAAAAATATATGTTTTTGTACTAAAAAAGAATAGAACAGAACACGTGCATTCATTCACTGTGATCATGTTGAGAAAAGGTATATATGTGTATATTGCCCCTGTATATTCAAATAAATCCTTTATAATATTAAGCATTAAGCTGCGTTCTGGTCCATAATGGTTTAGTGCACTTGAAATATTGAAAGAAAAAAACTATTGCCAACAAAGTTCCACTGATACTTGCCAGTAACTCACATCTGGATTATGATTGCACTAGTTGATGTGGTCTATTGACAACATTCACATAATCACTTTTTGAGGAAAACAGCAGCAAGAGCATACTCTCTTGCATTGGATTCATTGTAGTTTTCCAAGATAATTATCAAATACAGTACCAGTAAAGGATATTAATAAAATATTTATGTGGATATAAACATTTCATCAAAATGGGACACTAAAGGTAGGCATAACCTGACTGGCAGCATATGCTATTGAACCAGTCAGGCCATGGACCTGTCTGATCGGTGGATCACCATGCATGCATTGACAATGTTACAATACAATTTTATTGGTGCATAAATTAGCAGCTTTATTTTCCCTTTTGACTGACTATGAAAAAGTAGTGATAGCACGTTTACTGTTACCCTACGTAATTCTTGTAGGTTTGTTGCACAATAAAGAAATCTGTTTTTTTGCTTGTTAGACATCTCTTCTATTCAGTAGTTTAATTCATTCAACAGAAGTCACCTAAAATCAGATAATAAATCCAATTTTAACACTAGTTTATAAGTACAGATTCTTGGCAAAGCTTTAGTCCAGCTGTATAATTTACTACTCAGTTACTGCTGTGTCCTGTGTCTGCACTCAGAACATTAGGCAATTTGAAGACACACGTTTATAGTGGGCCACAGGCCACTTCTTACAATACAAATTTTAACTATTGCAAAACTCACTCTACACATGACAGCTAAGCTCACCCTACATTGATAAATTTATATGCATAGAAGGGTACAATAAAGCAAAGCATGTAGGCAAAAAATGCAAGAAAATATATACAAGAAATATATACTAGTTCAGCATCAGCGACTTTTCTAATATATTTAATATGGGGACAGAATCCTCAAACTTTTGTTCCGTTATCATCAGAAAATAATGCCTTTATATATAGGTTGCTGTAACAGCCCTCTACCCTCATCTCTACTGCTTCACTAAGTGCATAGTGAAGATGGTCTGAATGACCTCCTAAACTGAGCCCTATTTGAAGCAACTGTGGGCGCCATATGTGAATATACATGTGATATGTCCATTATGTCACTGGCTTGGGAGCTCTCTAGAGCCATAAAAGTATGTACCCAAGCATTCTTTGAATGGCATTGCATATTGTAGTAGTACTACTAACTGAAGCTTTTTTTTTTCATTATTATAATCATTGTTATGATGTTATCATCATATTGATAGTAACAACCCTCTTTTACATATCATGTGTGTATACTGTGAGGCTTACAGCTTTTTTTTGGCTTTTGCCAAGTTCTATACTGCATATTGGGAGTTCTTAACACATTCTGCAATTCTGTAAGTATGTCAGTAAAGGCCCAGGAATTCAAGAAACTATTATAGTACATTTGCTATTCGGTTATACATAAAGAAAGATGCACAAAAAATGATTGGAGAGAAAAAGGATATTCCAAGCATAGGCTTGTTATGTTAATCTTTGAAGAACTAATACAGCAAAACATTTTAGAAAGTAAATATAAGGCAACTACTGGTATGGGACCTGTTATCCAGAATGCTTGGGACCTGGGGTTTTCCAGATGAGCGATCTTCCCGTAATTTGGATCTCCATAACGTGTCTGCTAAAAATCATTTAAATATTAAATAAACCTAATAGGCTTGTTTTGCCTCCAATAAGGATTAATTATACCTTAGTTGGGATCAAGTACAAGGTTCTGTTTTAATATTACAGAGAAAAAATTTGAATTATTTGCTTATAATGGAGTCTATGGCAGATGGCCTTTCTGTAATTCGTAACTTTCTGGATAACGGGTTTCCAGGTGAGGGATCCCATACCTGTACTAGTAATTTAATAGAAATAAACTGTGATGTAACTAAAGTTACCTGGACATCTCTGGTTTCCTAAGACAGTATGTGGATAAGAGGAGCTGCCCCCACTATATTTTGCCCTTGCATATGTCCCTGGACACATGACATCAGTGTGCACTTTTGTACCCAACACCTGTGTGTTTAAAGCGTGTGCATTAATTTTACCAACTTATGGTGTGTGATGTCATTGTTCTAGGAAAAATGGCATACATGTTTGAACTAGGGGGATTGGCAAAGATGACAGAACTGAGGGAAATTCCAAAGATAAGACTAAAATGAGGACCAAAAAGCTAAGATTGAAAGAGATGTCTTAACTGTAATCATGGCATTGATAACTTTATTAGGTGAATGGAGACAAAGATGCTTTGGGGGAAAATGAGCATGCAATAGTATTTTTGGCACAGAATATAACAACGTACGGCTGTCTTTACTTAGGAGACACGTTATAATGGGGCCTTTATTATCAATTTTCAAGGTCTCTGACCAAGTTAGAGAAAGTGGTGGGAATACAAGTATGGCAACTGGTAGCACTTTTCCAAGTCATTAAAAAAATGATTAAAAAAAATACCAGCAAAAGGCCAAAAATGTTTATATTTGTAAGTAGACAAGGTAGAAAAATATTTTCTAAAACTTTTACTATCCCTTTAATCATCATCTTGAAGGTGGTGAATGCAAAATGACATTATGAACTTAATTTCCATTTTTTATCTATTTGAACTTATTAAGGCAATTAATTTATTCCTCCAACAATAAAACATTTCAGATTCAGATGCAAAATGTTTATTAAATCAACACCCTGGGAGTTTTGTTTGCAAAACAGAAGTTTCCCTGATAGGGCCCATGCAGTATTTATTTCTGTTTTTCTGATGGAAAAAATGGACTTATCACTACAAATAAGTGATTCACTAGTAAAAAAACAATATTTGGCATGTAGATAATTTGTAGTAATTAAAATGCTAAATTCTCCTTGTGGCTACACAAATACAGTATTAATGAGGAATGTATATAAAACACAGAAAATTCTCATTTGTTAGTACATGAAATTACTTACACAGGAACTCTTTATGACTGATAGCCACTAGCAATCTGAGGCTTTCCCTGCAACAATAAAACATAAAAGTTGATTTAATGATAGTGTATTTTAATAGGAGACCTCATAAACAACAAGAAACACAGCTAAAAGTGAGAAAAAATAAATAATAAAGTCACGTATTTCTTAAACTGCTAATTACAATAATCCCCTGTTAAAATGTTAAGGTATTACACATACAAGTGTTATTTTTTACAGTGAAGCAAGGTAGTAAACACAGTTGTTTTATGGTTTGAAAATTGGTTGCATGTAAAATGCCTGTGTATCGCAGGCAAATTTACAGTGAAATTCTCATTGAGTGGCTGAGCAGTAGAAATCATCACATTTTAAAGTATGCTGTATAATATAAATGGGAAGCTAATGAGAGAAACTGTGGACAATACCAAGCTGTTATTATAAGCCTTTATATTATTTTTTTTTTTTTCAAATGTTTTGGTGGGATTACAAAATGACAGAATAAAAGGACATGAGTCATTATGGAAAAGGTAAGGAACTTTGGTTATAAATCATAGTAGTAATTCTTAGCATAGATAAGTAGCATTCATGGTAATGTAGGGCAGCAACTGTTCCCTCTAGGGGAGCAAGCACTGAGCCTCTGTCTGTCTGTTGTGAGCAGCTGTCTAGCAACCAGCTGAACAGCAAGCTCAGGGCTGCAGGAAGTTGCAAAAGGAAAAGTTGCAAAGGAAGCTGGAAAGCCTGGCAGAGGAAGCCAGTAGAAGGAGAAAGAAAGCTCCAGAGCTCAGGAAGTTGCACATGGACTCAGGGAGCTGAACAGCCCAACAAGAAGCTGCAGGTGCGGAGGGTGAGCGAAAGAGCTCAACCCAAACCCGCCAGGGACCCACAATTGATATGCCGAGGTTGTATATCACTACTGCAGGAGGATCCCTATCTGAATTTCTAAAAGGGGCTAGTAGCAGCACTGCACCATCTTCATAGGGGGAGATTTATTACACACGAACGTTCGGAGCGCTCATTCGAACGCTTTGAGCGTATTTTTGCAGATTTTTTCACATGTGCACAACTTTTTTGTACGCCTGCACAACTTTTTCATACGCTTCCGCGACTTTTTCGTATACTTGCGTGAAAATTTCGGAAGTGTTCTGCTGCTGTTTAAAATCGTTTCCGTACGAAAATTTTGTGACTTTCAGATCGCCAATACGATATTATCATGACTAATACGATTTTTCTCATAAGCATTTTCGTGATATTTGCGATCTTCAGAAATTATCGTATCCAATCCGAATTTTTTGTGTTTTAATGAATCGGCCCCATAGTGTTAAAGCTGGAAAAATCATAAACCTGTAAATTGCTGCAAGTGCTATAGGTACATAATGTCAAAGGGTAATTACGGCCAATATGTAGACCGGAGTTATTAGCGCAAAGGATAGTTACAGCCATGTGTAGACCGGGGTTGATAGCGCTCAATCCACCACGTGATGGAATAATGTGAATTACACATGGGCTGCTACAGGTCCAATAAGAAGGGAAACTGGTCCGCACATGTGGTATTTGTTCCCTGGAAATATACCGGGACATCACCAACATGGCATTCCTATAGCATTTCCCTACTTGTACCCAGTGGTTTGCGTGGCAAATTTTTACAGAATAACCCAGCACATACCCATTCAAAAAACACAAAAAACGGGAATACAAAAGTTAAATGTTGGTAGGTATACTTAAAAGGACATGAAGAACCCGCCCGCATTAATTGATGTTATAAATAACAAACATATCAGTATTGTATATATATATATATATATATATATATATATATATATATATATATATATATATATATATATATATATATATATAAATGGAGAAAGGAGAAAGTATATATAAATGGAGAAAGTATATATAAATGGAGAAAGTGTCAGCACTCTTAGGATTTTCATACAAAGTCAAAGAAGTCATCAAGGCTATTATGATGCGAATGGTGAGTATTTATTTCCAACGTTTCAGTCCTCACTTGGGAATACCCTAACGAAAGTCCCAAGTGAGGACTGAAACGTTGGAAATAAATACTCACCATTCGCATCATAATAGCCTTGATGACTTCTTTGACTTTGTATGAAAATCCTAAGAGTGCTGACACTTTCTCCATTTAAAGATTTCTTTTGCTCTAGCACCAAAGTAAAGCAACTTTTTTTTTTGGTGTGCTTCCCATACTGGACTCTATATATATATATATATATAAAAACAAGTATATCGGTATAATGTGTAGTTCATGTCGAACACTCAACCATGTAGACTAACCAATAGCAGAACATTTTCCACGGGCTAGGAGTCAGAATTACGGAGGTTAGGGGCGCGGTAAGTGGATATAGTCCTAGCATAATAGGTACCAAACACATATCTTACAAGTAGAGTGACAAGGTCTACATACCATAATAATGCAATAACACATTCACGGAAGGTAAAAAGGGAAATAAATACAAGTTTGTTAAGTCCAAACGGGTTGAGGGTATTTAGCCGATGGATCCAACACAGTTCTCGTTGCAGTAAACGTTTTTCACGATCCCCACCCCGAACCGGGGTGGGATGTGGTCAATAATCATACTCTGCATGCTGGTCAATGGATGTTGATGGACTAAAAAATGAAGTGCTAGCGGAGTATGGGCCTTCCCTGTGTCAAGAGCTGATCTGATGGTGGACCTATGATTAGCCATACAATCACGAAAAGAAGTGATAGTCTTGCCTACATAGTATAGGCCACAGGGACACTTTATGAAGTAAATGATAAACTTGGATGTACAGGTCAGCCTGAAGTTGATGGTGATAGGTCTCCTGGTGTGTGGATGGTTAAATACAACTCCTGTAATTAAGTTACCGCAAGTTGTACATGAAGGGCATTTGTAACAACTAGGTTTTGTAGTATTCAGCCACGTGGAAGGTTTGTCGTTGCTATAACAATGAGTTGGATCTGTTTTCACTAGGATGTCTCTCAGAATCCTCCACAATATGTGGTGGATCTCTGAAGACAGGAGGAAGCGTTCTATCTTTAGCCATAACTGACCAATGATTGTAGATCGCATCAATAAGTAGGGATGTAGCGAACCTCAAAAAAAAAAGTTCGCGAACGCGTTCGCGAACTTACGCCAAAAAGTGTGAATATTCGCGAACTTTGCAAACCCCATAGACTTCAATGGGAAAGCGAACTTTAAAACCTAGAAAAGCCATTTCTGGCCAGAAAACTGATTTTAAAGTTGTTTAAAGGGTGCCACGACCTGGACATGCCGGAGGGGGATCAAGGGCAAAAATTTATCTGAAAAATACTTTGTTGACACAGCGTTGCGTAAAAACGCAAAGGCAGCTGGCAGACCTAGCGGAAATACGCGACGTTTTTTGCTATTTCGCGCTATTAGCACCATGGAAACGGGATTTGCTGAAAAACGCCATGTGTGGCTTGTGCAGTGTTTTTAGGCAGAGAAAAAATGCAGCGGAAAAATGCCACGCGAACCCAAATTGCGAACATACGCGAAAAGTTCGCGAACTTGCGTGTTCGCGAATACCCGATGTTTGCACTAATTAGTTCGCCGGCAAACAGTTCACTACATCTCTATCAATAAGTGGTTTCTTATCTGGTGTATATGTGGTCAGGAAGGTGAGTCTGTCCTCCGAAGTGGTCTTCATTGGCTTCGTGACCTACTTAAATAGATCCTCTTGACAGTGAAGAAGAGCTCTATCCTTGCAGGACCGTAGGTAATATGAATCATACCCTCAGGCTTGGAATCGATCGATCAGATCGTCCACTTGCTGATTGAGCTGTGTCGGATGTGTGTTATTCCTGACCATCCGAATCATTTGCGAGTAGGGAATACTTTTAAGAAGATGCGGAGGATAGCAGGAGGAATGGTGTAGGAGAGTATTCCTATCTGTATCCTTTCTATAAGTGGTAGTATGTATCCCTGTTGGTGTCAATGAGAAGGTGAGGTCTAGGAAAGAAATAGTTCATGGATCAATGGATGCTGTGAACCTTATTGTGGTGGGAAGATCATTCAGCTTGTTGATCATCTGCAGAAATTGTTCAGGGGACCCTATCCAAATCAAGAAGAGATCATCAATATAACAAAATAGTTTATAGATGAGCCTACCATACTTAGGAATGATGTAGGTCCACTCATAATGGGACATGAAGAGGTTGGCAAGCGAGGGAGCCAAGTTAGAGCCCATGCTGGTCCCACTTATTTGTAGAAAATATGATCTTTCGAATTTGAAGTAGTTGAGCGTGAGACAAAATTGTAGAAGTTGTATTAAAAAGTCCGTGGATGGTCTCTTTATGTCAGGATTCTGTAATAAGGCCTCCTTTACCACATTAAGGCCTTCACAGGTTGGAATGACCGTGTACAAAGAGGAGACATCCATTGTAGCAAGGACCACTACATATACCCCCTACACATCTGCCTCCGGTTATTTTGTTTCATTTAAATCTAGCACTCTTTTGTTAGTGTTGCGTCTAATCTGTTACTATGTTTCACTTTTTGATTATATGTTTTCTGTCTCTCCCTCGAGTTATACTCACCTACACATTCGGTCAGAGGTGGGCACTTTTTCAGTTCTTTTCAGTCCTTTTTTTAGTTCTTTCGGGCTTCGATCCTTCAATCCAACGTTCCAGATGCGGAATGGGTATGTGCTGGGTTATTCTGTAAACATTTGTCACACAGACCACTGGGTACATGTAGGGAAATGCTATAGGAATGCCATATTGGTGATGTCCCGGTATATTTCCTGGGTACAAATACCACATGTGCGGACCAGTTTCCCTTCTCATTGGACCTGTAGCAGCCCGAGTGCCAGGGAAGGCCCAAACTCCGCTAGCACTTCATTTTTTAGTCCATCAACATCCATTGACCAGTATGCAGAGTATGATTATTGACCACATCCCACCCCCGGTTCGAGGTGGGGATCGTGAAAAACGTTTACTGCAACGAGAACTGTGTTGGATCCATCGGCTAAATACCCTCAACCCGTTTGGACTTAACAAACTTGTATTTATTCCCCTTTTTACCTTCCGTGAATGAATTATTATGGTATTTAGACCTTGTCACTCTACTTGTAAGATATGTGTTTGGTACGTATTATGCTAGGACTATATCCACTTACCGCGCCCCTAACCTCCGTAATTCTGACTCCTAGCCCGTGGAAAATGTTCTGCTATTGGTTAGTCTACATGGTTGAGTGTTCGACATGAACTACACATTATACTGATATACTTGTTTTTATATATATATATATACAATACTGATATGTTTGTTATTTATAACATCAATTAATGCGGGCGGGTTCTTCATGTCCTTATAAGTATACCTACTAACATTTAACTTTTGTATTCCCGTTTTTTGTATTTTTTGAATGGGTATGTGCTGGGTTATTCTGTAAACATTTGCCAACGCAGACCACTGGGTACAAGTAGGGAAATGCTATAGAAATGCCATGTTGGTGATATCCCGGTATATTTCCAGGGTACAAATACCACATGTGCGGACCAGTTTCCCTTCTTATTGGACCTGTAGCAGCCCATGTGTAATTCACATTATTCCATCACGTGGTGGATTGAGCGCTATCAACCCCGGTCTACACATGGCTGTAACTATCCTTTGCGCTAATAACTCCGGTCTACATATTGGCTGTAAATACCCTTTGCACAGTAATGACTTCTACCTGATTGCACCTCTGAGGGGAGGATTGACTGTCAGCCTGATGAGCACTGCACTATTTGTGAATAGTGTGACATTATGTACTCTGCTTAACAGCAGGTCACTCCCGCTACTAACACAGCCCTGTGTATATTACTCCTTGGACTACGGTACCGGTGCACTTCTACACAGTTTCAGTTAATTGAAAGGGGTGTAAGGATCCGTGCCTCCTCCACACATAGGTTCTAGGATAGACCTTTCAGAAACAATTTGACAATGATAGTGCCCGTACTGATGAATGGGGGCAGTCTCTACCCGCATCTCTACCCGCACCTCTACCCGTGAATTAGGCCATTCTTATACCTGCCCATTCTCCGTTTACTAAATCCTTATGTTTATGATTTTGGGGTTATGTCTTTACTTGACACATTGTTGCCTGTCCCTTGGTGTTTGTGGATTAACCCCTCTTACCCTAACACATTCTTTCTTCCATTGTGATCTCCCTGGTCCCAACAACAATATTCTGTCTTTTGATATAACATCAATCGCTGCTTTTTTCATTTTTTTGCGTTCTTTCTTTTTCTTTACTTGGATAGCGATTATCACTCTGTATTGTACTCCTACTATCTTATGTGTTTGATTTTTATTGAACATTATGGCTTACTATTTTACTAATTTAGGGGTAAGAAGGGGATATTGTTACGTCATGTTTGCAAGTCACTTTTTGAATGTTTCCGCCATACACGGTATATATGGTTCACTGTCACTTGGTTTTGTAACTTTGATAAAGGCTGGTACTTCAGCCGAAACGTTAGTTCGTGTGTTTGAATAAAATCACTTTTTTGTTTTCATAAGTCCTGTGAGAGCGGCTTCTTCTCCACGATTTTCTGTTCATTTGTTTGATCGTCTCACAGATAGTAAAGAATCTACCAAATTAATTGTAGGGGTATGCTATAGACCCCCTAATGTAAGTGAGGAGGAGAAGGCTCAGCTCCTGTTGCAAAATAGAAAAGGCTGCTAGTTTGGGGCAAGTGATAATAATGGGGGATTTTAATTATCCTGATATTGACTGGAGCCATAGTACTGCCACGACAGTAAATGGGAACAAGTTTATAAACTTGCTGCATGACAACTTTATGTCACAGGTTGTTGAGGAGCCAACCAGGAGCCATGCTATATTAGATCTAGTGATCTCTAATGACCCAGAACGTATAGCAAATGTGCAAGTGGTTGAACCCCTGGGTAATAGTGACCATAATGTTATTTCATTTGATGTTTGGTGCAGGGACAAAATTTACACTGGGGCAACAAAGACACTGAATTTTAGAAAAGCAAATTTTAAGCTCCTTAAGGGCAGCGCTTCAGGGCATAGATTGGGGCATAATGTTTTCTGATAAAAACACAGAGCAGAAATGGTTGTCATTTAAAATGATATTAAATCATTACTGTTCTCAATTTATTCCATTAATAAGAAAAAGTAGAAGTGTTAAGAATCACCCTATGTGGCTTAACTCTGAGGTAAAGAAGTTAATAGGGAGAAAAAGGAAAGCTTTTAAGAAATATAAGTCAGAGGGGACAGTAGATGCGTTTAATGATTATAAACACTATAACAAGTGTTGTAAAACAGCAATCCGGAAGGCAAAGATAGAAAATGAGGAGCGCATTGGGGCAGAGACCAAGACTAACCCCAAAAAGTTTTCTAAGTATATTAATATTAAAAAGATGCAGGTTGAGGGTGTGGCCCCATTGAGTTATAGTAATATTATGGTTACAGCAGATACAGAAAAGGCAGATGTGCTTAATTAACCAGTTAACCAGTGTATACAGTAGAGGAGCCAGTGGGCCAAGTCCCACCCAATAGCTACACTGTTGCCTCAGCCCTAACTACACAGTGGGTACCTAGGGATTGGAAGAAGGCGAATGTCATTCCTATATTTAAAAAGGGACTAAGATCTCAGCCTGGCAATTATAGGCCTGTAAGTTTGACATCCATGGTGGGCAAGTTATTTGAAGTCTTGTTAAGGGATCACATACAAAATTATGTACTGGAGAATGGCATTATGAGCAGTAATCAGCATGGCTTTATGAAGAACAGGTCATGTCAGACCAATTTAATTGCTTTTTATGATGAGGTAAGTAAGAAGCTGGACAGTGGGGATGCAGTAGATATAATTTATTTGGATTTTGCCAAAGCATTTGATACCGTTCCCCACAAACGACTGCTTTCTAAACTATGGTCTATTGGTCTTAGTGAAGTTGTTTGCACATGGATAGAAAACTGGCTACAGGATCGGGTACAGAGGGTGGTTGGTAATGGTACATTCTCTACTTGGAATAAGGTTCTCAGTGGGGTCCCTCAGGGTTCTGTACTGGGTCCACTTTTGTTTAACTTGTTCATAAATGACTTAGGGGAGGGTATTACAAGCAATGTTTCAGTGTTTGCAGATGACACAAAACTCTGCAGACCAGTCAATTCTATCCAGGATGTGGCATCCTTGCAGCAGGATCTTGACCAACTGGCAATCTGGGTGGCTAAGTGGCAGATGAGATTTAATGTGGATAAATGTAAGGTCATGCACCTGGGATGTAAAAATATGTAAGCCGCTTATACCCTTAATGGGACTGCACTAGGCAAATCAATAATGAAGAAGGACCTTGGAGTCCTTGTAGATAATAAACTTGGCTGTAGCAAGCAATGCCAGGCAGCAGCTGCAAGGGCAAACAAGGTTTTGAGCTGTATTAAAAGGCATATATATTCACGGGAGGAGGGGGTTATTCTTCCACTTTACAGAGCGCTGGTAAGGCCCCATCTAGAATATGCTGTTCAGTTTTGGTCTCCAGTGCTCAAACGGGACATTATTAGTTACATAGTTAGTTACATAGTTACATAGTTACATAGGGTTGAAAAAAGACCTGTGTCCATCAAGTTCAACCCATCCAAGTAAACCCAGCACACCTAACCCACACCTACCAATCTATACTCACATACATAAACTATAAATACAACCACTAGTACTAACTGTAGATATTAGTATCACAATAGCCTTGGATATTCTGATTGATCAAGAACTCATCCAGGCCCCTCTTAAAGGCATTAACAGAATCTGCCATTACCACATCACTAGGAAGGGCATTCCATAACCTCACTGCCCTCACCGTGAAAAACCACCTACGCTGCTTCAAATGGAAGCTCCGTTCCTCTAATCTAAAGGGGTGACCTCTGGTGCGTTGATTGTTTTTATGGGAAAAAAGAACATCCCCCAACTGCCTATAATCCCCTCTAATGTACTTGTACAGAGTAATCATGTCCCCTCGCAAGCGCCTCTTTTCCAGAGAAAACAACCCCAACCTCGACAGTCTAACCTCATAGTTTAAATCTTCCATCCCCTTAACCAGTTTAGTTGCACGTCTCTGCACTCTCTCCAGCTCATTAATATCCTTCTTAAGGACTGGAGCCCAAAACTGCACTGCATACTCAAGGTGAGGCCTTACCAGGGACCTATAAAGGGGCAAAATTATGTTCTCATCCCTTGAGTCAATGCCCTTTTTTATACAAGACAGCACTTTATTTGCTTTAGTAGCCACAGAATGACACTGCCTGGAATTAGACAACTTGTTATCAACAAAAACCCCTAGATCCTTCTCCATTAAGGAAACCCCCAACACACTACCATTCAGTAGATAGTTTGCGTTTATATTATTTCTACCAAAGTGCATAACTTTGCACTTATCAACATTGAACCTCATTTTCCAGTTTGCTGCCCAGTTATCTAATTTTGTCAAATCGCTCTGCAAAGCGGCAGCATCCTGCATGGAACTTATAGTTTTGCACAATTTAGTGTCATCAGCAAAAATAGAAACAATACTGTCTATGCCCACCTCCAGGTCATTAATAAACAAGTTAAACAGCAAAGGCCCAAGGACTGACCCCTGCGGTACTCCACTAACCACACTGGTCCAATTAGAAAATGTTCCATTTACAACCACTCTTTGTACTCTATCCTTCAGCCAGTTCTCTATCCAATTACAAATATTATGTTCTAGGCCAATATTCCTTAATTTGATCATTAACCTTCTGTGAGGTACTGTATCAAACGCTTTAGCAAAGTCCAAGTAGATGACATCAACTGCCATTCCAGCATCAAGGTTCCTACTCACCTCCTCATAAAAGGCAACTAAATTAGTCTGGCAAGATCTGTTACGCATAAAACCATGCTGGCACAAACTAATAGTATTGTGAACTGCAATGTATTCAAGTACCCTATCCCTTATTACCCCTTCCAAAAGTTTTCCTACTACTGATGTCAGACTAACAGGCCTATAGTTTTCAGGCTGAGAACGGGATCCCTTTTTAAATAACGGCACCACATTAGCAATCCGCCAGTCTCTTGGCACCATGCCAGACCTCAATGAATCCTGAAAAATTAAGTGAAGAGGTTTGGCAATCACAGCGCTCAGCTCATTTAATACCCTGGGATGAATCCCATCCGGCCCTGGACCTTTGTTTACCTTTACATGTTCAAGTCTCTTTTGAATTTCCTCCCGAGTGACCCATGCGTCAGTAGCTAAATTACTAGAACTGGGCATATTACAAGGGAAGCCTTCATTATCTGGCTCCTCAGATGTATAGACAGATGAAAAATAAGAGTTCAAAATTTCAGCTTTTTCCCCGTTTTCATCAACCAACGTACCCCCCCGTGATAATAAAGTTCCCACCCCTTCTTGCTTCATTTTTTTACTATTCACATAATTAAAAAATAATTTTGGATTCTTTTTACTCCTAGCAGCAATATCCCTTTCCATCTCTATTTTAGCTTGCCTGATAGCTTTTTTGCATGCTTTATTTGCTTCCTTGTACCTGATGAAAGTTTCTGCTGTCCCAGCTAACTTGAATGCCCTAAAAGCACGTTTTTTCTTACCAACCTCGACAATAACACTTTTATTCAGCCATAAAGGTTTTGCTTTGCGATGCCTCTCCTTGCTTACTAGGGGGATATACTGTTGCGTATACCTACAAAGCAATGTTTTAAAGATGTTCCATTTTCCTTCTGTGTCTAACCCCATGAAAAGCCTTTCCCAGTTGACACATTGCAGAGATGCCCTTATACTGGCAAAGTCTGCACGTCTAAAATTGAGTGTTTTAGTTACTCCCTTATAGCGTTAGCGTTATTGAGTTAGAGAGGGCCAGAGAAGGGCAACTAAGCTGATAAAGGGCATGGAAAGTCTCAGTTATGAAGAAAGACTGGCCAAGTTGAGGTGCTTAAGAGGTGACATGATAACTATGTATAAATATATAAGGGGATCATATAATAACCTTTCTAATGTTTTATTTACCAGTAAGTCCTTCCAATGGACACGAGGGCACCCACTCCATTTAGAAGAAGGGAGGTTCCATTTAAATATTCGGAAAGGATTTTTTACTGTGAGAGCTGTGAAGTTGTGGAATTCCCTCTCCGAATCAGTTGTACTGTCTGATACATTATATAGCTTTAAGAAGGGGCTGGATGGATTCTTAGCAAGTGAATGAATACAGGATTATGGGAGACAGCTCTTAGTACAAGTTGATCCAGGGACTGGTCCAGGGACTTTTCCCCTCTGCGGCAAATTAGAGAGGCTTCAGATGGGTTTTTTTGCATTCCTCTGGATCAACTAGAAGTTAGGCAGGTTATATATAGTCATTATGGTTGAACGTGATGGACGTATGTCTTTTTTTAACCCAACTTACTATGTTACTATGACTGCACCCAGGCATAATTTGTCGCTTTTTGACATGAGTGCCGGTAACCTCTGCTTCATATATACATATATATATATGAAGCAGAGGTTACCGGCACTCACGTCATATACATATTTCTATAGTAAGCACAAATAGTAAGCACAAACACACCGCACTCACAGGACTTGTATGAAGCAAAAACTTTATGGCTTAGACTCAAGCCTTGAAGACGCCTTGAGTCTAAGCCGAAACACTGAATTAAACACAATTGTTTTGCTTTATACAAGTCCTGTGAGTGCAGTTTGTTTGTGCTTACTAATTATGTTATGTTAATCATGCACCCAGGCAGTACATGGAGTTCTCTGTATGCACCATTACTGGAATTATTATATATATATAAAATCAATTGGGGTTTGTTTCTATGAATTAAGTCAAAGACTTATCTTTGCTTGGTCACACTCCGAAGGCCCCGCATGTTCCATGACATAAATTTAACTGTAAACATAGTTAAATTGCAGACAAGTTCAGAAACCTACAGGTTGTTAAGTGTGAACCAGTACACAGCACAACTTTGTGTGGTTTCTAAGGAGTTTGTGAAATAAGCACGATAACAAATGTAAACTGTATCACCTCCCTCAACTGAGTGAGTTTTGCTTCTGTAACTGTGAAAAAGGTACAATCTAAAGTAAGATGTAATATCTAGCACAGCCTTCTGGTGGGGGGTTGTTCAAGAGTTGTAGGTATAAATAGCTTGTTGGACTGTGCAGAAGTCACTTTAGCCCGTTGTGGTTGCCTGAAAGGTTTGTAGTTGACCTGTTATGAATGGCAGATTTCTGCATGTACCAAATGGTTGGCACAGGAAACACATACCTCTACCAAGTAGTCCATTCAGGCAACAACAAGGTTACTCATGTGGCCACCCAGGAATTATAACTATTTGTCCCGCTGTGGTAATCATTGAGGTCTTGCTTCCAGTCAGTTTATGGAGTCATCTGATGAATTGAAGAAATGAGTTTGCCATTTTCTGTGAGTCTCACTTGGGCCGGGAAGATCATTGCAGCCCACCCCGTCAATCTTTGTTAAAGTTAGTAGTTTCTACAAAATAATCACCATATTGTGTTCCATATGCTCAAGAATAAATTAGTACAGGTATGGGATCCCTTATCTGGAAACCCATCATCCAGAAAGTTCAGAATAATAGACTCTATTATAAGAAAATAATTCTAATTTTTAAAAATGATTTCCTTTTTGACTGTAATAATAAAACAGTACCTTGTACTTGATCCCAACTAAGATATAAATAATCCTTATTGGAGGCAATACAATCCTTTTGGGTGTATTCATTATTTAAATTATTTTTAGCATACTTAAGTTATGGAGATCCAAATTACAGAAAGATCCCTTATCCGGAAAACCCCAGGTCCCAAGCATTCTGGATAATAGGTACCATACCTGTATTGCTAGTAAAGTAACTTCAGAAAAAAATACACTTTCTCAGAAATTTAAAATGGGTATATGTCCTTAGACAACAAAATAATGAAACACAAACCTTTGTTAAAATTATTCTTTTCAAGAAAGAGTCCATGGACAATCTCAAGATTATCAGTGTGCATCAATTTATCTTCTTCAGGTTCTAGGAAAGAAAGACAAAACACCAATATGAATTCCACACATATTCTGAATACTTGATACCACTTGTATGTCTTATGATTACCTAACATGCAATTTGGCCCTGCCAACTAAACATACAGGACCCATTTAAATACTTGTATTAAATTTAAAGCAATACTATCTCTAAATGATAGTAGTTGTACAATGTATTTAAATACGTTTGCCACAGATGCAACACTTTTATGCTAGAGGTGTCATTAGTCTTACTCAGAATCATTTTGGCACCTTGTTGTGTTTGAAATAGCTTGAAGGCCACACACAACAAGCATATTTATTGCATATAGAAATGCCTATCCAAAAGCATGTGTTTTTGTAGCACCCAAGGATTTGTACCAAGGAGTCACAAAATGTAAACCAACCAGTTTCAATAATTTCACGATTATGAACCCTATGTGCATCTGGGGCTGGAAAACCCACCAATGGTGTTTAAAATCCGAATAGAACTTAAAGTATAACTTTTACTTTAAGGATTAAAAATCACAGCTTTATAAATATCTATGTATTTAACACCAATTCCTGCATATTGTTGTGTAAAATAAATGCCACGTTATTTTAACCCTTTAAGTGCCAAGGGACGTAGATTCTACGTCCCAGGTACCAAGGGACCAAAGTGCCATGGGACGTAGAATCTACGTCCAATGGCACTGTCGGGTTTACAAGCGCTGCGCTCGCTTTTAAAGCAGCGCAGCGCTTGTAAACCCCTCAGATCCCCCTAGGCAACGAGCAATGAAGAACATACTCACCGATCCGGGTCCCCCAGCCGCACCGATCGCGTCGCCAGCCAATGACAGCAGTGGACACGCGTTGATGACGTGTCCACTGCTGTCCCTTTAAATAGCGCCGCCTACTGTCGGCTCCCTCACTCCTGCTGCGCACTTCGGACGAGATGGAGCTCCCCTGCTGCCTTCCTGCTGGATTGATCGCCCCTGATCGCCCCTGATCGTCTGCCTGCCTTGGGTAAGCTGAACTACAACTCTCTACCACTGTTTATTTTGCTTATTTCTATCTCAACTGTCTAAAAAATTTTTTTTTTTTTTTTTGCATTTTTTCTTCTATCTTTGTCATTATTACACTTTTGCACACATACACACTTATTTACAACTTTCCCAAGCACACACAGACACTTACACACACACTTACACTTACACTTTTTTTTTTTTTTTTTTTTTCTTTCTTTCTTTTCTTTTCTTTCTGTCTTTGCTTTCTTTGGCAGTCTTTTTTTTTTACTAAAACTTTATTTCTGATCTTGCTCTATAATTATCTGATTTATTTGGTTGCATTTTAGTGTTTTTTTGGCATTTTCATAATTGATTTCTGT
The DNA here is from genome assembly GCF_000004195.4 of Xenopus tropicalis. NCBI lineage: Eukaryota > Metazoa > Chordata > Amphibia > Anura > Pipidae > Xenopus > Xenopus tropicalis. The sequence continues at coordinate 50,612,056 of NC_030680.2, forward strand.
TTTTGAATTATTCTATTGCACTGTAACTTTTTTTATTGCTATTTGGTGCTGAATTTGCAGTGACGTTGGTGGATCCAGGGCTCTGACCACCGATTTCATTGCAATTATTGTTCTTCTGTTGGTTTAGGTGGTTTTATTGGATTTTACGGTGTTTTATCTTTGCATTGTTCTTTATTGTGTGTTTAGTGCCCCCAAAAAGGTTGCTTTTGCAGTGACATTGGTGGATCCAGGGCTCTTACCGATTTCATTGCAACTATTGTTCTTTGATTGCTTTTAGTGGTTTTATTCCATTTGATTTCAGTTGTTCTAGAAAGGTCCAGAGGTGCTAAGATTGTTCTGGTAGTTTCTATTGCCAAGGGTTAGGCTGATGCCACACGAGGCGTAGGGCTGATTTTTTCAGCAAGTGGAAAAACGCTTGCCGAAAATTCAGCCCTACGCCTGCTACTTGTTCCTGCACCCGAATGAATGGGATACGCTCGGGTGCAGGCACGTGTAGCCGATATACGCATGAAAACGCGAGACTTTGCATTCTCACGCGTTTTCATGCGTATATCGGCTACATGTGCCTGCACCCGAGCGTATCCCATTCATTCGGGTGCAGGCAAAAAAAAAGGGGTGCATAGAGTGCAGCCCCAATATTATGCATTTTCAGGTTTGGCGGCCATGTACTTATGTGCAACCAGACATAGGTATCGTTTTATTCAGGGGAACTTGCAGATTGATGGTTAGTAAGTTTTTGGTAGTTGCCATGGAGATTTTGGGGAGAAATCTAGGTTTTTTATCTGGTTTTTCCTTGATTTCTGACCAAAATCTAGGTTTGTATCTGGTTTTTCCTTGATTTCTGACCAAAGCGCTGACTTCTGCAAGGGACTGCGGCCACAATTTTCCATGTAGAAAGAGAAGAGTGGCGTCTCTGAATAGCTGAAGGTGTGCACTTTTCGTAAATATATAGATTGTGGGGGTTATCTCACAGGTAGGGGGGGTTAACACTGAAAAACTGCAGGTAGTGCACATAGAGCGCAGCCCCCAAAATTTCAACTGAAATTGCCCTTATGCATTGCCCCTGTTTTGGGGCATTTGGTGGCCACGTCTTTATGTGCACCCATACATATGGGGTATCGTTTTATTCAGGGGAACTTGCAAATTGAGGTTTAGTAAGTTTTTGGTAGTTGCCATGGAGATTTTGGGGAGAAATCTAGGTTTTTTATCTGGTTTTTCCTTGATTTCTGACCAAAGCACTGACTTCTGCAAGGGACTACGGCCGCAATTTTCCATGTAGAAAGAGAAGAGTGGCGTCTCTGAATAGCTGAAGGTGTGCACTTTTCGTAAATATATAGATTGTGGGGGTTATCTCACAGGTAGGGGGGGTTAACACTGAAAAACTGCAGGTAGTGCACATAGAGCGCAGCCCCCAAAATTTCAACTGAAATTGCCCTTATGCATTGCCCCTGTTTGGGGGCATTTGGTGGCCACGTCTTTATGTGCACCCATACATATGGGGTATCGTTTTATTCAGGGGAACTTGCAGATTGATGGTTAGTAAGTTTTTGGTAGTTGCCATGGAGATTTTGGGGAGAAATCTAGGTTTGTATCTGGTTTTTCCTTGATTTCTGACCAAAGCGCTAACTTCTGCAAGGGACTGCGGCCACAATTTTCCATGTAGAAAGAGGAGAGTGGCGTCTCTGAATAGCTGAAGGTGTGCACTTTTCAGAAATATATAGTTTGCGGGGGTTATTTCACAGGTATGGGGGTGTTTAGACTAAATAACTGCAGATAGAGCACAGCCCCCCCTTATGCATTGCCCCTGTTTGGGGGCATTTGGTGGCCACGTCTTTATGTGCACCCATACATATGGGGTATCGTTTTATTCAGGGGAACTTGCAAATTGAGGTTTAGTAAGTTTTTGGTAGTTGCCATGGAGATTTTGGGGAGAAATCTAGGTTTTTATCTGGTTTTTCCTTGATTTCTGACCAAAATCTAGGGTTGTATCTGGTTTTTCCTTGATTTCTGACCAAAGCGCTGACTTCTGCAAGGGACTGCGGCCACAATTTTCCATGTAGAAAGAGAAGAGTGGTGTCTCTGAATAGCTGAAGGTGTGCACTTTTCGTAAATATATAGATTGTGGGGGTATCTCACAGGTAGGGGGGGTTATCACTGAAAAACTGCAGGTAGTGCACATAGAGCGCAGCCCCCAAAATTTCAACTGAAATTCCCCTTATGCATTGCCCCTGTTTTGGGGCATTTGGTGGCCACGTCTTTATGTGCACCCATACATATGGGGTATCGTTTTATTCAGGGGAACTTGCAGATTGATGGTTAGTAAGTTTTTGGTAGTTGCCATGGAGATTTTGGGGAGAAATCTAGGTTTGTATCTGGTTTTTCCTTGATTTCTGACCAAAGCGCTAACTTCTGCAAGGGACTGCGGTCACAATTTTCCATGTAGAAAGAGGAGAGTGGCGTCTCTGAATAGCTGAAGGTGTGCACTTTTCAGAAATATATAGTTTGCGGGGGTTATTTCACAGGTATGGGGGTGTTTAGACTAAATAACTGCAGATAGAGCACAGCCCCCCCTTATGCATTGCCCCTGTTTGGGGGCATTTGGTGGCCACGTCTTTATGTGCACCCATACATATGGGGTATCGTTTTATTCAGGGGAACTTGCAAATTGAGGTTTAGTAAGTTTTTGGTAGTTGCCATGGAGATTTTGGGGAGAAATCTAGGTTTTTATCTGGTTTTTCCTTGATTTCTGACCAAAATCTAGGGTTGTATCTGGTTTTTCCTTGATTTCTGACCAAAGCGCTGACTTCTGCAAGGGACTGCGGCCACAATTTTCCATGTAGAAAGAGAAGAGTGGTGTCTCTGAATAGCTGAAGGTGTGCACTTTTCGTAAATATATAGATTGTGGGGGTATCTCACAGGTAGGGGGGGTTATCACTGAAAAACTGCAGGTAGTGCACATAGAGCGCAGCCCCCAAAATTTCAACTGAAATTCCCCTTATGCATTGCCCCTGTTTTGGGGCATTTGGTGGCCACGTCTTTATGTGCACCCATACATATGGGGTATCGTTTTATTCAGGGGAACTTGCAGATTGATGGTTAGTAAGTTTTTGGTAGTTGCCATGGAGATTTTGGGGAGAAATCTAGGTTTGTATCTGGTTTTTCCTTGATTTCTGACCAAAGCGCTAACTTCTGCAAGGGACTGCGGCCACAATTTTCCATGTAGAAAGAGGAGAGTGGCGTCTCTGAATAGCTGAAGGTGTGCACTTTTCAGAAATATATAGTTTGCGGGGGTTATTTCACAGGTATGGGGGTGTTTAGACTAAATAACTGCAGATAGAGCACAGCCCCCCTTATGCATTGCCCCTGTTTGGGGGCATTTGGTGGCCACGTCTTTATGTGCACCCATACATATGGGGTATCGTTTTATTCAGGGGAACTTGCAAATTGAGGTTTAGTAAGTTTTTGGTAGTTGCCATGGAGATTTTGGGGAGAAATCTAAGTTTTTATCTGGTTTTTCCTTGATTTCTGACCAAAATCTAGGGTTGTATCTGGTTTTTCCTTGATTTCTGACCAAAGCGCTGACTTCTGCAAGGGACTGCGGCCACAATTTTCCATGTAGAAAGAGAAGAGTGGTGTCTCTGAATAGCTGAAGGTGTGCACTTTTCGTAAATATATAGATTGTGGGGGTATCTCACAGGTAGGGGGGGTTATCACTGAAAAACTGCAGGTAGTGCACATAGAGCGCAGCCCCCAAAATTTCAACTGAAATTCCCCTTATGCATTGCCCCTGTTTTGGGGCATTTGGTGGCCACGTCTTTATGTGCACCCATACATATGGGGTATCGTTTTATTCAGAGGAACTTCCAGATTGATGGTTAGTAAGTTTTTGGTAGTTGCCATGGAGATTTTGGGGAGAAATCTAGGTTTGTATCTAGTTTTTCCTTGATTTCTGACCAAAGCGCTAACTTCTGCAAGGGACTGCGGCCACAATTTTCCATGTAGAAAGAGAAGAGTGGTGTCTCTGAATAGCTGAAGGTGTGCACTTTTCGTAAATATATAGATTGTGGGGGTTATCTCACAGGTAGGGGGGGTTAACACTGAAAAACTGCAGGTAGTGCACATAGAGCACAGCCCCCCCTTATGTATTGCCCCTGTTTTGGGGCATTTGGTGGCCACGTCTTTATGTGCACCCATACATATGGGGTATCGTTTTATTCAGGGGAACTTGCAGATTGATGGTTAGTAAGTTTTTGGTAGTTGCCATGGAGATTTTGGGGAGAAATCTAGGTTTTTTATCTGGTTTTTCCTTGATTTCTGACCAAAGCGCTGACTTCTGCAAGGGACTGCGGCCACAATTTTCCATGTAGAAAGAGAAGAGTGGTGTCTCTGAATAGCTGAAGGTGTGCACTTTTCAGAAATATATAGTTTGTGGGGGTTATTTCACAGGTAGGGGGGGTTAACACTGAAAAACTGCAGGAAGTGCACATAGAGCGCAGCCCCCACATTTTTAGCTGTAATTGCCCTTGTGCATTGCCCCTGCTTTGGAGTGTTTGGTGCCCATGTCTTTATGTGCACCCATACATATGGGGCATCATTTTATTCAGGAGAAGTTTGTCTTTCAAATATGCCTTTGATAGAAAATTTTTATGAGATTTTTTTTTGTCAAATCCACATTTGATCATGCGTCCAAGTTTACGTTTTAGAAAAAAAAAAAAAATGTCATAAAAAGTTCCAAATTTCACAATGCACTGACAAAAGGTATTTGGCTTTTGAGTGAAAACTACATTGCACCTAGAAACCTGAAGGTCTGTAGTTTCTAAAGATACCAAACATGAGGGGATATTTTAGATTTACATATAAGTTATGCTGCATTAACTGTTACAAGCGCTTTTCTGCTTTGTTCTGGTGTGATATTGTACTAAGTATTGCCTTAGTTTGGGGGTTACTTCTGGACAGGAACTGTGGGGTACCACCACATATTTGGTATCGTTGGAATTGGGAGTATCAGGGCTTTTACAAACAATAAAAAAAAGTGAGTAAAATTAACTTTTCTATGGAAAAAAACCTCAAAATATACAGAAATTTTTCATAATTTTATTTTTTTTTTACATATTTCACCCAAAATACACATCATATCTCCAGAAAAGTTATAAAATTTGGTATGTATGTCGAAGCCCAATTAGTGACGAAAAAAACGATATATAATTTCCCTAGTTTCGTGGAGGTTTTCCTACCAAAAAACATTGTTAAAGTGAATGAGTACAAAATGCTTAAAAAACGTCTGGCACTGGGGGGAACCGAAATGACGAATTCGGCTGGCACTTAAAGGGTTAAATATGTTGTTTAATAACATTGTTTATGTTTTGATTGACTCTGCAACTGTTTCTTTATTCAAATTTGGTTATTATCCCACTGGCTAGGCCAGGCCCACACAAGTGGGATGGATTGTAGTTCAGAAATGCATTATAAATATGCATTTTTACACTTAAATCATTGTATGCTGATGGTCCTATGTTGTGTCTGTAGTGTGCACATAAAACGGAGCAGAGAAAACAGTGTGTATACTGACCAAGACTTTGGAAAGAGATAAGGGAAAGAGACAATCCAATGACTTTTAAAAGAAAGACAGAACTTAGATAGAAGACTTTAAATCTCTCCACCATTATTAAAAACAAACAAAAGGAATTCTGGGAATGAATTCCAAACTCCTAAAAAAAAATCCCATTTACATGGGTTTATCCTAAAGGATAAAGCTCACCCACTGGGTTTAAAGCAGAAGCCCATAAAAAGGGACAAACACATTTAGAAGAACATAAAAAAAGTTAGATTCTGTCAAGATATTGTTTTACATAAATATATTTAATTTTGACTGGTCTCTACATAAGAACAAAAAAAGACAAAAAATATGTAATCATAAAAAAGTAATATTCCCTAGAAAAACATCTGAAGCACTAATACTGTACTTAAAAATACGCTGTGCACTGCATCAGAATTCACAATATAAATTGCTAGTTTTTTTTTAATGGGAAATGTCATCTTTACATGTACACATGGCAATTGGCCATTTAGAAATTACTAAAGGAAATGGCTCATTTTCCTCCTTGGAACCTTTTTTTCATGTAAATATTATCAAATGGGTGGTATTTGGGGGAGGCAGAATCATCTTGAAAAGATTAGAGAAAAAAAACAAGTTTTTAGTGAAAAGTTTTAACTCTTTGCCGTACAGCCAATCGACTGTAAATCATTGTAAATCATATTGCTAAACTGTAGCATACCATTTTACCAGGACAAAAAAATAGAGTTCTTTGCAATAAAATTATCCTCCTTTTCTGACATGTCATGACTAGTTAACCTGCTGATTTTTAAAAATAATTCTTGCTAAACTAAAAGGTTTTTGGAATACTGTCATGGTTTTTATGGTGTAATTTTTACTTCTAAATTACGCTGTTTACATAAAAAATAATTCACTCTACCATTTAAAATTGTATTCTTGAACCAACAAATGTATTGTTTTTTGTTGTAATATTGGTGTGTAGGAAGCCATCTCAGTGCATTGTGCCTGATTCTGAGCTTTCAGAAGGAGCCAGCACTACACATTAGAACTGCTTTCAGGTAACTTATTGTTTCTCCTAATCCCATGTAACTAGAGGAGTCCCATGCTGGACTTGGATTTCTTACTATTTAGTGCTATTCTGATATCTACTGGGAGCTGCTATCTTGCTACCTTCCCATTGTTCTGCTGACCGGCTGCTGGGGGGGGTGAGGAGGGGGGGTGATATAACTCCAACTTGCAGCTCAGCTTCAGTGTGACTGAAGTTTATCAGAGCACAGGTCACATGGCTGTGGCACCATGGGAAATTAAGAATATGACCAGCCCCATGTGAAATTAAATATAAAAAAATCTGTTTGTGTTTTTGAAAAACAGATTTCATTTCAGGATTCTGCTGATGCATTTTGGAAAAAAACATGTTTTCATGGAATTGAACTGGATCTATATTGTATAAGTGTAAGAGAGGCAATGTGGCATTAATACATGAAATCTTCTCATTGTGCTGTTTTCCAAGCTAGTTTCTTTGACCTACCTTTTATTATAGTTTTCCCTTTTTCAGCAAACATACCTGTTACATTTGCACACAATGACAAATGTAACCCTGTGTTTGTAGGACTCATTCTATTAGCTCACGTCACCAAAAGAAAAAAAATGTAGGGTTTAATTACTAACAGACACACTACTGATAAATGTCAGTTGGTTATTAAGCAATGATGTTTGATATATGGGGCATGAGAAGACTTACTTTTCATAAGGCAAGATTGAATTTGATAAGAAAAGCTTATGTCCTAATTCAATTTCAGATTTTCCCACAGAGCCAGATACATTTTCTTATAGAATTGAATTTTGCCTATCATTTCTTCAATGTTTTTTTCCTCCAACTTATATCAACAAGAGGGACGTGATCATTTTGGTCCTGTAGGAGGAGGGCTAAATGAAAGGCCCATATTTATGGCAAGATGACAACAAGGAAGCAAACAGCAATACCAGAAAACATGCCAGAAGATTGCTGCAGCTCATCTTCAAACAAAGGACCAGATTCAATTCAGTTAGATCTTTGTGCCTAATTCAGTTCCAGACTTCAATAAAGTTTCCATGTGATAAAACATAAGGCAAGTTTTTTTTTTTTTTATCAAACTGAATCATGCCCGATTCTGGGAATAGAGAATAGTAAAGTAGTAAGTAGCCTCTGGTAAAAATTGTAATTTTGGAAACCCTTTAAACTAAAAGCATATGGAGGCCACAGTGTGCTGTTATCATGTCATGTCACTGTGTAATGAAGTCATCACTGTGGTACAATGAATGCACTCCTGTGCTTAGACACATGTACCAGCTGGCCCCATGTTGGAAAATAGACTAGCCAGAACTGGGCTAAAAACACAGTTCTGATAGTGTTTGCAGATGGTCAAGACCATCTTGATGTCAGAGTCAAAAACCATCAGTTACGGTCATAAAATATTGAGTATGCAATACCTTTTTTGGTTAAAGGTGGCCACAAAAGCTAAGATCCAGTTCAGTGCTGGGCATAGGGGACCATTACATCAAAGACTGCATCAATGAGCCGATGAGGGAAAATCCATAGGGAAAATAAAACTTCAAGCAAAATCAAGCAGATAAGCTACTGACTTAAATTGGCAGCTTGAAATTGCCCATGTATGGCCACCTTAATTTAGTAGATTATAAACCACAAACATATGGGTATTGGTTTTTTTTTAACAAATGAGATGCATTATTTATTGGTTTTCTGGAATCCACCAACCACACTGCACACACTTTTTGTAGTATTCTGAAAATACTATAGGTAAACATGTTATTTACATCTAACCAGGTATGTACATGCACATTGGTCTGCCATTTTTCCTACTGTTGCAAAAAAGGAATAGATAGATAGATAGATAGATAGATAGATAGATAGATAGATAGATGAAAGATAGATAGATTATCATCTATCTATTCCTTTCAACAGCACGCAGAATTAAAGTTTGTTGTTCACAGAAATTTGGCTACAGAATTCAATAGGGAAAATGCAGGGTGAATTGTATACCTTTAGCTGGTTTTTGTATTACAAAAGAAGTTCTTATATTACTTTTTAATTCTGACTTAGTCCCTGTATTGTTGTTCTTTAGTTCTATACATTCCTTCATGTCCAGTCAGTTGAATAAAATTGCTTTGAAGTTATTGTTAAACTGTAACATTGAACTCCACATATGCCATGGCATACCTGTAATTAGAATTATTATATATATCCATGACTGCACTTCTGTGTTATTATTGAAATGAAAGAAACAAAGATGTATTTAATCTGCCGCACACTGTTTTGCCTTAAGCACTGGAAGGAAGTCTATTTTTGCACAAAGGTGACCTGTCCAATGCAAACATTTAGATGTTTTTTCTGCTCAGATATGGATCTCTGTTTTAGGACATCTGTTTTTAAATTCTTTGGTGAATATTTATCAATTGATGAATAATTAATGCATAAGAAAAATATTAAAAAACATTACTTTATCATGATAATCAACAAAAGAGTAGTTGTGCATTGAAATGTAGGTGGTACTGCTCCTTGATATTTAGATTCAGACAGAACAGGAGGCAAGCACCGTGGAAAACTCTCTGGAAAAAGAAATAAGTGTAATTAGCTTTATATATGGCGAAAATGCTTTATAGTTTGCCATGACTGAAAGCTTAGAAGAGTAAGATAAGCTCCACTAAAGAAATAGGTTTAGACCATTGCATAAGTCAAAACATTTCTGTGGAAATAAGTGGAAGAATTCCTGAAGAATGAAAAACTGTTATGATAGATCTCTGTAAGTATCTTTGTTATTAACCAAAAGTTGAAAAAGCCAAAGCATGCTACAATAATGCTTGCATTGTTCAGAATATAATACTGCTAGGAAACATACCATTTTATTAAGAACCAGATCTGGCAAACAACCTTGTTTACCTAACCTGTGTTTCTGCTAACAGAAAGTATTTCCTGCAGGGGTTTCTCTGTGAGCTATACTTTATGCAATTCAGTAAGGACCGCTATGCTCCAAGATTGCACAGATCATTTTCTAGATGGTTTTACATTTTCTCACTGCCCTATTAGGGACTACAAGTCCATCAGAGTTAACCATTGACATGCTAGTAAACTTACACAGAAAAGTCTTTCTTCTTCCAATTGAGGTAATTTACCAGATTTCCTGCAAAGTGACCCTCACTCCAAATTATAACACAGACTGACACCTTGTTAAAGTGACACTGCTACATAAACAAGGTTTTATTGAACGTTACTACAGTGTTGTACTGCTCTACATATAAAAAGCCCTATTTTTAACCTTTACCTTGAAGTTCTTGGGGTGCACTTTTTCTTATATACAGTAATCTCTAATAAATGTATAGACGGCACAGCACCTCTGTATATAGTAGTGATATCCCTTCACAGTCCAGAAAGATTACAGTTAAGAGTTGCCTACTGTTTCAGAAATAGTGCTACTGTCAGTTATAATATCTACATGGCTGAATGTATTGGAATTACAGATTACTGATATTTGGTTGTTAATGTAAAAATTTCAACGAATTGTGTCTAGTGGTTTCAGTCAAAAGCTTTAACCTCATTTTCTGTTAAGTGCCCCAAACACTAGCTCTTTGACTGCTTAGTATAAAAGAAAAACATAGAAACAAACAAACAAAACTATGTTTATCATAACACAAGGCAGCTTAGACAATTAAAGGCACAGTAACTCTATTGCCATAGTAACATAGTAACATAGTAAGTTGGGTTGAAAAAAGACATACGTCCATCAAGTTCAACCATAATGCCTATACCTAACCTGCCTAACTACAAGTTGATCCAGAGGAAGGCAAAAAACCCCATCTGAAACCTCTCTAATTTGCCTCAGAGGGGAAAAAATTCCTTCCTGACTCCAAGATGGCAATCGGACCAGTCCCTGGATCAACTTGTACTAAGAGCTATCTCCCATAACCGTGTATTCCCTCACTTGCTAAGAATCCATCCAGCCCCTTCTTAAAGCTATATAATGTATCAGCCAGTACGACTGATTCGGGGAGGGAATTCCACAACTTCACAGCTCTCACTGTAAAAAATCCTTTCCGAATATTTAAATGGAACCTCCCTTCTTCTAAACGGAGTGGGTGCCCTCGTGTCCGTTGGAAGGACCTACTGGTAAATAAAACATTAGAGAGGTTATTATATGATCCCCTTATATATTTATACATAGTTATCATGTCACCTCTTAAGCGCCTCTTCTCCAGTGTAAACAGACCCAACTTGGCCAGTCTTTCTTCATAACTGAGACTTTCCATACCCTTTACCAGCTTAGTTGCCCTTCTCTGGACCCTCTCTAACTCAATAATGTCCCGTTTGAGCACTGGAGACCAAAACTGAACAGCATATTCTAGATGGGGCCTTACCAGTGCTCTGTAAAGGGGAAGAATAACCCCCTCCTCCCGTGAATCTATACCCCTTTTAATACAGCTCAAAACCTTGTTTGCCCTTGCAGCTGCTGCCTGGCATTGCTTGCTACAGCCAAGTTTATTATCTACAAGGACTCCAAGGTCCTTCTCCATTATGGATTTGCCTAGTGCAGTCCCATTAAGGGTATACGGGGCTTGCATATTTTTACATCCCAGGTGCATGACCTTACATTTATCCACATTAAATCTCATCTGCCACTTAGCTGCCCAGATTGCCAGTTGGTCAAGATCCTGCTGCAGGGATGTCACATCCTGGATAGAATTGACTGGTCTGCAGAGTTTTGTGTCATCTGCAAACACTGATACCTTACTCATAATACCCTCCCCTGTTTATGAACAAATTAAACAAAAGTGGACCCAGTACAGAACCCTGAGGGACCCCACTGAGGACCTTATTCCAAGTAGAGAATGTGCCATTAACAACCACCCTCTGTACCCGATCCTGTAGCCAGTTTTCTATCCATGTGCAAACGACTTCACTAAGACCAATAGACCTTAGCTTAGAAAGCAGTCGTTTGTGGGGAACGGTATCAAATGCTTTGGCAAAATCCAAATAGATTATATCTACTGCATCCCCACTGTCCAGCTTCTTACTTACCTCATCATAAAAAGCAATTAAATTGGTCTGACATGACCTGTCCTTCATAAAGCCATGCTGATTACTGCTCATAATGCCATTCTCCACTACATAATTTTGAATGTGATCCCTTAACAAGCCTTCAAATAACTTGCCCACCACAGATGTCAAACTTACAGGCCTATAATTGCCAGGCTGAGATCTTACTCCCTTTTTAAATATGGGAGTGACATTCGCCTTCTTCCAATCCCTAGGTACCATACCTGATGAAAGCGAGTCTGAGAATATCAGAAACAAGGGCCACTGCAATTCTGCCCCTAGCTCTCTCAGTACCCGAGGGTGTATTCCATCTGGCCCCGGTGCCTTGTTTACATTTATCGTGTGTAACCCTTTAAGCACCATATCCTGTGCCAACCACTGTATAGTTGGAGCTGAGGCAACAGTGAAGCTATTGGGTGGGACTTGGCCCAAATGTTCCCAATGTCTCCTGTCTACATACAGCTGTGGATACAAGCTTGGATATACATGTAACAAAGCAAAATAAGTTTGACCAGTCACATTCGCCATAGTGTTTGAAACTGCAGTCACAATATCTGATTATATGCGTTGTACCAGCCTCTACTGTAAATAAGGGAGACATGTTTATAGCAGGTCATAGTATAGTATCTATATGTGCTACTGTGTCCATCATCCTCAACATGCAAATTGTTAAAGTATTTTATGAACTGTAGCACTTCTGCATGCTGGTCCCAGGACCCCCCCCCCCCCACATACACACACCCAGAGAAGGGGGCATACATCACCTTTTATAATGGGCATCTATGAAAAATGCATGGAAAAATATTATCGTAAAAATGAGGCTGACCTCCAAGGATCTTACACTTGTTAATAAAGGTAAACCATACAATGGGTTGTAGTATATTTGTACACTTTGTAGCCAATATTAAAATCCTAAGTATGAGCTGATGCTGTGAAGTGTAACTGAAACAGTAAGCCCACCTTACTCTCAAGGAGAAAATCTGAGTTAGTAAGAGAGCAAGCTAAATCTGTCCACTACATCCCCTCTGCTCAAATGTGTATCACAATAACAAGAGAGGGTGACCCCTGTTAGTCTGCCCTTCCAAAACAATGGCCCATGATGTCCTTTAGCCGCAGCATCCTGGCTCAGCCCTCCTCGCTCTATAACTCCAGTAGCCAACCACTACTGAGCCAAGGGCCCAACCCAACTATGGCCACCCACCTTAGGGGTTAAACCATTGACCAAACACATGTCTTCTTGTGGCACCCACTCACACCCTTGGAAGACTGACAAGGGCCCTGCTAAGAGCTGTGACAAAACCCTTTGTTGAAACTAGTTATTTTATCTGACTGTTCCTTGCTCACTGTTACCCTGCTCAAACTAACTAAAGCCTAAACCTCCCTACCCATTTACTGCACTGCAACCCATGGTCACACCTATAGGCAGAGCAGGATCATGGCCGTCCCTCTTCCAAGCCTGCGCTGCTATCCATGGCTCACAAGCAGTGAAGTGTATGGTTGCCCCCTATTATTCAGTGTATTTCTATTAAGCCACAGCCAGGGGGCATCACAGTTGGGTGTCACCAGAGGGGAATTTACTAGTATCAGAAACATATCAGAATTAATGCATTCACATAATGCATATGACTAAGAACATATTAATTTTACTTTGTTCAGATAACAGGTGATGTCCAAACTGAAAATTTTGCCCTGTCAACAGTAGCAATTTGCTTTGGCAGTCAAAGAAATAATTTAAGTCCAGTTGCATGCTCAGTTAAATGGAACAATACTGGTCCATTTGAAAATGATTACCTTGAAGGTCAGCAAGTGCATGCGAACTTTAAAAAAAAAAAAAAAAAAAGCAGACTCATTAATCATTTTTCTAAAGGTTTAAAAGAATGAAGAAGCTCTAAAGGCGTTGGACTCTAGTCAAGTAACACAGTTATATCACTGAGTGCTATACTGTAGGTGTACTGTGATTTTTCTTTATCTCTTTGAAGTTGCAGGTCAATTAAAAACTGCAACTGCAGCGTGAAGGTTTTGAGGTATGTATAAAATAGATTACAGTTCTGGAACTGCTTGTGCCACTTTTTTTCTTGTATAAACATGCCAAAACACTATTATAAATTGCCACTTTATGCTTTAGGTCAACAAGATGAACCCGTTTTCACCAGTTTTGTTTGTTGGATGAAATGGGCCTAGCTGTATTGTGACAAATATGTGACTATATCTCATCCAAGGGATGAATTTTTACATAATGAATTCATTAGCTATCCCTATAATTATTTACAGAAAAAGAATATGAATAAGATCCTTTTCCTACCAAGAAATACTTTAGGTTGTACTTCTCAAACAAGGAAGTTCTTTAACCCCTTCCCACTGAGACAGAAAGCTGAATAGCCAAGTCAAACCTGGCAACAAATGAGTCCAACTGAGCTGTTTGTAATTTAAATGGCACTATTTCTTTTAGTTATTTCCTGTCATTCATTGATTGCACCTTTCTACACTATTCCAAGCAACACTTGGCTGTTTTTCTTCAGTCTGATGCAATTAGAGCTAGAATGTACAGACATGTGCATTGAAAGATGCATTCTACAGTAAGCAGAGGGCCACGTGCTAAGCTACAATAAACAAACATTACTACTTGGAAGCATGCAACGTTATGATTTATAAGTAACACTTCACATCTGATGCAATCACTACAAAAGTTTTTTTTTCCTCTCAGACCATATTAAGAATTGCAGTACACTGGCAGAAAATTATTGCGTATGGATTTCAGTGGAGCCAGTACAGAAGGAGGCCAGAAACAAATGAGAGGGAGAAAGGGTTTAAATATGAAAAACCAATGCTAAATGCCACAGGATAATGGGGATAAAACAGAAGCTTTGTGGCGTCCATGTGGAAATAGTAATTAAAGATATAAGGGAAAAAGAGTGGATATAAGAGTCAAATGTAGTGGGCATTTACTATTCCTCTGGAAGAAGTGCAGTAGCACTAAAGAACTCAAGAACAAAAGCAAGTAGAAAATACATATGCTATTTTGTGACACACTTTGAATTTAGTAGATTTGTTTAGCACATTTCTTTAATAAGCTACCCAGAGCACACTAAGCATGTGCAAGGTTTTTTTTATTTTTTTTTATTTTTATTATATTATTTATAATCACTCGGGGGGGGGGGGGTAAGTAATGCGATGGACTAGATGACTAAAGAGAGCAGACTAGGGGTAGGCAGGAGATGTTCCAAATCTTGAACACTCTACTCACCAAACTGCACCCCTGTCATACATAGGCCAGTACGTAAGATCACATCTGTCACACAAACCCCACCCAGCTCCAATAATGCTATGCTGTCACAATTTTCCTCTGTCAATGAGGAAGCTTCATTTCTCTCTATCTTGCACCCAACCACCTGCTCTCTTGATCCAATACCCATCATAACTTATCTACTTTCTTCCATCTACTAACTGCCCAAATCTTAATCCTGTCTTTGATATCTCTCACGCTCTCTCCCCACTGAGAGTCCCATCTGACTGCTTAGACTATTACAACCTGCTTCTTATTGGCCTCCCACTTACCCTGTATCCATTCTACAATCCATCTAGAATACAGCTGCAAAACTTATCCACTTCACCCACAAATCCACTTCTTCTGCACCTCTCTGCAGATCCCTGCGTTGGCTACCAGTACATTCTTTCATAAAATTTAAACTCCTCACGCACACCTACAAAGCCCTCAATAACAGTGCTTATCTCCAGGTACACTTCAAATCAACCACTTCACTCCTCTAATGATCTTCTAATGAACTTCTTCTGCCCTCATTACCTAATGTATTGATTTGTTTGTATTTTATATAACCTTATGTACAGCTCTGCGGAAAATGTTGCTTTATAAATAAATGTAGTAGTAATGATAATAATAATAATGTATTATATTGACATTTGAATTCAAACTTTTTCACAATTCAGGTTTGTTTGTGTTTTTAGCTAAAACTCACAAAATTCAAATTATGGATGAAAAACTCAAATGTCTGATATTTATTAAGTGCAAAAACCCAAAAACTTGAATGAAAGACTTAGGGGCCAATTCATTAAAACATGAGTTCGAATCCCAAATGGGAAAAATTCGGATTGGATACGATAATTTCTGAAGATCGCAAATATCACAAAAATGCTTACGAAAAAATCGTATTAGTCACAATAATATCGTATTGGCAAACCGAAAGTCAGGAAATTTTTGTACTGAACGATTGTAAAGAGCGGCAGAACGTTTCCAAATTTTTAGCGCAAGCGTACGAAAAAGTCGCACAGGTGTACAAAAAATCGGCGAAGATACACTCGGAGCATTCAAGTCTTAATAAATCATTATCATCAATGGGAGTTGTTCTAGGCAAAGTCAAGCCATTATTTTCAATTCAAGATTTTCAAGTTTTTTATCAAGTTTGTGAACTCGCAAATTTGAGGTATTCTAGCTTTTTATTCAACTGAGTTTTCCATATCAATAAATTAGCAAGCATTAGAGTTTTTTTTAAATGCAAGTTTATTTGAATATATAGAATATATAGAAAATGACTATAAATTCACAAACTTGAAAATTGTTTATAGGAATTGTATTGTTTTTTGCATTAGACTACTTTAACTACAGAGCTCAGTGACAAGGTAACTACAACTTGAGTTGATATTGGTAGAAGATTAGAGGACTGGGCATGCTTACACAGGATTTATGACTGTGTATTTTGCTTTCAAAATTGTAACTAGTGTATTATACCAGACGACAAAATAAATACATTAGATGTGACCTTGATGTTTTATTACCTGGTTTTTGGGACTTTTCGTTGACTTGTAATATCCTTAATGCACCTAATTTACAGTAAAAGAGCATTATACTTTACACATGTAACACTTGTTTGGCTTAATAGGGGTATATTACCAGGCTAGTTGGGCACTTAGAGCATGGGTTACATTCAACCCCCTTTCCCAGGAATGGGCCTCCGCTATATGGGAGCTATGTCAGGGCTAGATGACGTAGTTGAACTACAACTCACACTGGTGTTGTGCAATATAGTAAGTGATTGGACGCCAGGAGCTCTTGCAGTTAACTGAATGATACTTTATTTGGACAAGGCACATATAGAATAGTGCATCAGGGTATATACTCACAGTCACAGCAGTATAGAACTTGGTCACAGAGAACACAGCAGAAGTGACACTCAAGGTAACAGTATAGCCCACTTGGAGGATATGCAGAGTATTAGCTGTATGCCAGGAATGGATGCCCTTTACTGGAACGGATCCCCTCCAGCCAACTATGGTTCAGGGTAAGGAACTGCCTGAATCCTGCGTCTTAACTGTGGTCCCTACAGCAAGGCATACAAAGCCTGGGTTGGACTAAACCCTTACAGTCTCCTTTGATGGGGCCAGTGCTGCCCTTACTAAATAAGCTATCTATGCTCACCACTCCTAGAGGGTGCTATTACATATGACTGACTGTGCTGGCTTTATCTCATTCACGGGGCCCTGTCCCCGACTTACAAATCAGCAGTTCTCTTTACTGGGGCCTAATTGCCTCAGGCTCAGTGACATGAAGCCTCAGGACAACATCAGCCAAAGAGGAAGACACTTCCTTGTGCCAGACACTATATAGTCTGCACAAGGGGAGTGGTCAACCTGGGCTAAACCTATAGGGGGTAGCCTAATACTGTAATCTGAGTGTAGAGGGCTCTGCCCTATTACAACACAGATAACATAAAGGTAGGGGATAACACCATAGGGAACTTAACCCTTATGGGTCCCTACATTCACCCGGGGGAAGAATCCATTCCGACCCGGCAATGGTAAATAACAATAAGTACACTTTTCAAGCAATAACAGTAGTGCATTGAGTTAGTGCAAAAATACAGTACCCATACATCCGTTTCTGATACCCTCTCCTGAGGAGTATCTGGTACATTGGATATCTGCAAGGAAAGATTAGGCACATACAGCAACTTTATTGAATCATATACACTTTGAGTGTCCTATAGGATCACTCCAGTGCAACATGGGAAATGCTCCTGAAGTACAGGTTCCCAGGCACCTTCTTAGCTGTAACAGAATTTTGATTTAAACAAAATATTAACTGTTTCGTTGCTAGTTACGTTACTGTAAACCATATACAATCATGAGTGTCATAATAGATCACTCAGGCACTTTACTTATAGATCCATGACACACCATCTGACTCTGCAACAGAGGTATGACAGGCACAATACTTAGAGCAAATCTTGAGTCACCTTCCTGACCACTACAGGGGTGCTCAGGCACACACTTAAGAGGTCCTTGATATACTACCTGTAACCTGCAACAGGAGTATAACAGATACACTTACACATGGAAACGATCCTGCCTTCATTCAGGTGTCTCCAGGCTCAAGCTTAAAGAGAAAAATGTTAGTGCAAACAATAGTTAACTCATTAGACATTTATGGCCCCACCCAAGCCAACTTTATTAGTCCATTGCTTCCCACCCTAGCCCAGTGTTCATGAATCTCCCGTCATGCACTTCGTAGGGGTGGATTACTGCAATGGGTCCTCCCTGTGAGGTTGAGGTAGAAGTTGCAGTGAGGTGGGGGCTCAGCAGTCTTTTTATGAGCCAACTATGTACACAAATTAATGTCTCAGCAGTGCCTCCTTTTGGAGGAGAACAAACCCACCACTGAGGGGTAAACGAAGGAAGAAGTCTCTGTTTGCTCAATACCGTGAGTCCAGAGTAGGGATTTCATCCCAAAACAGATGAGGGAGGGTACTGGCCAGTCTCTCGGTCCCTATACAATGTTCCTACAGTGCCCAGCCGGTGCCACTGTGGAAAATCATCTGGAGGCCCCAAACCTTTTGAGGGTTTCATCCAGAGACAGATAATAGGAGGGGTGAGGCTTGTCGATCCTGCCTCCTCCTGGGAGTTGAGCATTCATGCTGAAGTATTTCTCCTCTTGAAATTTACCGCAGCTTTTCACATAGTGCTTGAGGATGGTCCTCCCAAACCACCACTCGTGCATGGTGTTACCAATAAACTCCACATCTCGGCTCCTCCTTTCGGGGTCGCTGTGGAAAACACCTTCTTTTCCGATGTCAGCTCTCCTTATGATCTCGCCATACAGCCACTCCTGTACTTTCTTTTCGACTTCGTCAAAAACCCACTCTGGGGCATAAGGCATGCAGTATCCCCAGAGGTCCCTCACACGTGTATTGATCATGCGCTGAACACGGGACACTGACCTCATCTTGGCTGGATCTCCCCGGCCGGGCAAGACCCAGTAGGCCTGATTCAAGCCAGGCACGGCCCCTTTTAGTGGCACAGTGGGTAGTGACAAAACAGGCTCTGCAGGAGGCTGTTCAGGCATCACGGTGGCATAACTAGGAGGTTGTTCACTCCTATCCACCCATATGGTGGTGGTCCCGTCAGTGGCCCATTCTTTGGCCTCCTCTGCGGGCTGTTCTTTTGTTGGAGTGGAGGGTTTGGTTGCTACACTAGGTACACGGCCTCTCCCCCTAGCAACCGACCTACGCTCCCCCATAGTGGTTGGAAGCTCCTCCCCCGAGCTGACTCCACGCGGGCTCTCTTGGACTGTATCCCCAGCCGGGGAAACTGGCCCTACTGCCACACTATGTTTGGAGGAGATACTGCGCCCCCCTGGGGAGGATGTTGGGGTAAAGGGCTCCGCCTCCGCGGAGAGTTCTGACCGTCCGGACAGCTTTCTTAACCCTTGTACAAAGGGCCCCGGTGTTGGTCTCCCTTTAGGTGGCCTGGATTCTTGGTAGGGGCCTATCCAGCAGTCATAGAAACAGTAACTGCAGTGACTTTTAAAGTCTTTGGCCTCCTCAGTGAGGTCTGTGCCACACCGCCCACAATAGGGAACTAATTCCCTCACCCCCATATCGGTGAGCCTTTCACCATAAGTGCCGCCCCATATGTAGCGGGCACCCGTATCTATTACTGGGGGATCTCTGAGGGTAAATCCCTTAGACTTTGGTTCATCCAGGACCTCCCAACCATCCCACCCTTTGTCTGCCATGATGGGAATAGACGGTGGGGTTTAGCAGTTTAAGCACAAAGTTCAGTAGTGTATCCTGGCTGCAGCCGCAGACTCAACTAGCAAGAATACAACCACCCGCTCCAAAGAGAGCCGCCCCACTATGTGGCTTGGCTGGGCGCGGTGGTATTAGGCAGTCTTTATGCTCAGCCGCAGCCGCGGTCTGAACGGAGTTTTGCACAAGTTGATGTGCTGGGGTACACCCGTTTGGTCCCTCGCGTCCGCGTAGGGTAGATGCAGTTCCCAAAAAAATGGCACAATTTATTTTTTTTTTGTTATGGCCGGCCGCACTGTTTAAGCCGCCCCACTATGTGGCTTGGCGGTGCGGTATATATATCAGGCCTCCTCCCCGGAGAAATTCTCACCCGCAGCCGCGGTGTATTAACTGGAGGAGTTCCTGTGGCAAAATGCGCAGCCGCGCATATGCTGGTAAGCTGTGGTGATGTGACAGGGTATCCCTTTGCAGCCGCTTGGGGTCTCTGTACACTATCCGGATGTGGAGCTGCTCAGCACACGTCCGCTCACATGAAAGTCTCACCACAAAATGGCGGCGGGTGACGTGTGTCCGGGAGCCGCCCTTGGAGATCTCGCGTCTAGACTATTCTTCACGCGAGACTCCCCCTTCGCGCCAAATACCTCCCGCGTCACTCAGAAAGTGCGCGAAACAGCAGAGGGTGATTGACAGCGCAGGGAAACCAATGGGAAACGGTTAAAGAGCTCCAGAAACCGAACCCACGGCCAATTAAATTTAGATTTTTCAATGCAGGCTAGCCTTTTTGCCTGTCAGTGATTTTAGAAGCACAATTTACACACAGTGTTTTCCAGCCCCACAATTACGTTGGGCGCCAAAATGTAACACTTGTTTGGCTTAATAGGGGTATATTACCAGGCTAGTTGGGCACTTAGAGCATGGGTTACATTCAACCCCCTTTCCCAGGAATGGGCCTCCGCTATATGGGAGCTATGTCAGGGCTAGATGACGTAGTTGAACTACAACTCACACTGGTGTTGTGCAATATAGTAAGTGATTGGACGCCAGGAGCTCTTGCAGTTAACTGAATGATACTTTATTTGGACAAGGCACATATAGAATAGTGCATCAGGGTATATACTCACAGTCACAGCAGTATAGAACTTGGTCACAGAGAACACAGCAGAAGTGACACTCAAGGTAACAGTATAGCCCACTTGGAGGATATGCAGAGTATTAGCTGTATGCCAGGAATGGATGCCCTTTACTGGAACGGATCCCCTCCAGCCAACTATGGTTCAGGGTAAGGAACTGCCTGAATCCTGCGTCTTAACTGTGGTCCCTACAGCAAGGCATACAGAGCCTGGGTTGGACTAAACCCTTACAGTCTCCTTTGATGGGGCCAGTGCTGCCCTTACTAAATAAGCTATCTATGCTCACCACTCCTTGAGGGTGCTATTACATATGACTGACTGTGCTGGCTTTATCTCATTCACGGGGCCCTGTCCCCGACTTACAAATCAGCAGTTCTCTTTACTGGGGCCTAATTGCCTCAGGCTCAGTGACATGAAGCCTCAGGACAACATCAGCCAAAGAGGAAGACACTTCCTTGTGCCAGACACTATATAGTCTGCACAAGGGGAGTGGTCAACCTGGGCTAAACCTATAGGGGGTAGCCTAATACTGTAATCTGAGTGTAGAGGGCTCTGCCCTATTACAACACAGATAACATAAAGGTAGGGGATAACACCATAGGGAACTTAACCCTATGGGTCCCTACACACATAATGGGTTTCTCACCAGTATAACTCAGCAAAAACTGTGTGCTTTAATATTACCATAAAACTCTTAGGTAAAATTTACATATAGGTCAAGCTGATCATTTTTAAATGATAGGTTTGCTTTTGTAAGTGATTGTAACTTGAAGTTCCTAAATCTGACTGCTGCGCCTGTTGGTTAGAGTTTTCACTGCTAACTGCACTGTGCAAATATGGCAGCCACCTCATTCAGGACCATGGGGGATCAGATAGGTAATGTAAAAGCACTGGGCAAATACTTTTAAGGCAAAAATATAATTAGTATGCAAAGACATTGCTATGATAAATGTAAAAAAGGTTTAATTTCTAATGTTAAAATTTCTTTAAAATGCATATAACACACTGTTGCTATAAATAAAACATTGTTCTTAATGACAAATACTCTGTTGCTTTTGAAAATCACTTATCTGCACCCAGTGTAGTAAAAATTTCTCAAACTTGCTAGGGACAGCCTTTGACACAGGTGCAGTTTCTTTCCTAGAGATGATAAATTGTAATGGGCCCTTAAATGTCTGTCATGATATTCTATGGTGGCATGGCTCTGCCAACTTGCACAGTGTAATCATAAAGCAAGCTCACCCTGAGCATGGTACTAGTGGAGCACAGCAGATCCTAAAAGTCTGCACCTGTGTTGGCAAATATAGAATAGATGTTCCATTTCTTTATGCCAGAAAATTTGACCTATTCTAGCAAACAAAACAAACATATTTTTACTTGATATTCATACTAAATATATTTTCATGAAAAAAATCAGTATAGTAGCAAACCAGATAATTATCTTAAGAAGTATTTCAAATGTGAAATTAAAATAAGGCACACACCTAAAAATGAAATATAGCATTTAGTATAACTCGAGCAAATTGTCTATATATAGTTTTTATAGCTTTGTGAACAACCTATAAAACTAACAAGACTAGGGGGGATATATGAGAAAGCTGGCAAAATTTGCACCAGCAAAAATGTAGTAAGTTCATCAGACCTCCCAGACCTGACTTTGTAACTTATAAGTGACTTTAGGGCTGATTCACTAAGGTGCGATTCATTAAAGGATATTTGCGTTAATATAGACGCAATGCTGTTTGCGTTATTTAAGTCACAAAGACTATTTTCGTGCAGTATTGGCATGTGCTACTTATCGCATGCACGCCATATTAGCCATACACACCATTACGTTTGCAAAACTACTTTTTTTGAAAATGACTATTTTCCTGCACACTGGAGGCTACATCACTCTAGGGCCAACACATGCTTGAATAAATCACACTGCAAAGTCCATATTGTGTTGCCAAAAGCTCATGAACTGTACTTTTCTATAATTACCGCCGGCTCCAAGTAGGTGTTAATTTTTGTGTAGACAAATGCGATATTTAGCGTGTCTAAGTGTTTGTGAATTATGCGTTAGTATTATTTCTGCGCTCTAATTAATGCAATGCGGTAAAATTAACACATTCGGTTGCACGCTATTTAACACATGCAATATGCAACTTAACACATGCGATAATACTTTAGCTAATCGCGAGTTTTTTTCGCTGCAATTTTAACGAAAAAAAAGCATTTGATAAGCGTCATCGCACTTTAGTGAATCAACCCTTTTGTGACTTATATGCAATGTCTGATACCTGTTGCAGTCAGGATACCCTCTATGCTTAAGCTGTTGTTCCCCAACTCCAAACAGACCCTACAAAACTGAGAGATGGTTAAAAACCTTTTCATACAGTCTGGGTGACAGCTATGATAATAGAGCAACACATTTTTATCATTTGTAGTGATGAGCGAATTTTTTCGCCAGGCATGGATTCGCAGCAAATTTCCGCATTTCGACATTGCCGAATTGTTTCGCAAAACTTCAGTTAAATTCGCTGCGTAAAAATTCCTTTTTAACCACTTATTTTCTCTGACTGTGTGTGTCAATGTGTATTCATGTCATGTGAGTGCTACAGGTTTTATCTATTTATACATGGATTTTAACTGTCAACGGGGTCTTCATAAAGGTCAAGATAAAGGTCAAGATAAAGATGGAGACAGAAACATTGGCATGTTATTTTTAAATAGAATAAATTCATTTTGACTTTTTATTTTTAAAACATTCCTGGTGTGCACCTGCCTGTTCCTGGATCATGCATACTGTGGCATAATCAGGTAGCACCCAGATTATTTGTCTTGCAGTTATAACTCTATGAAATGTGTATATATATTGTGACATGCTGTCTGCCTGCACACATAATTTTTTTTTTTTTAATAGGCAGATACGCAGAGGATCATGAGCATAGAGACAGGGACATAATTTCTGCAGGCAAAAGCAAAGGTTTATTTAGGGCAAATTCATTGCAACATAAACACAGTTCACAGCAAACAGTTAATCAAACTTATTCATGACTTGTCCCTTCTTTGGGCTCTCACCTACCAGGGTAACACTCTGGAACATTTTCCTGGGGCTTCTAACCTACCCCAATGTCCTACACACATCCACAGTGACTCTCACACTCTTGAATAGAGATGTAGCGAACTGTTCGCCGGCGAACTAATTCGCGCGAACATCGGGTGTTCGCGTTCGCGCAAATTCGCAGACTTTTGCCGATGTTCGCCACTTTGGGTTCGCCGCGGTTTTTTTTGCCGCCACGTTTTTTCGCCTTGGTTTTTCCGCCGCGTTTTATCGCCTATGCATATACATAGGAATAGCTTGCGGTTTTTTTTGGCGTTATTTTTTGGCGGTTTTTTTTGGTGTTTTTTTGGCGGTTTTTTTTTTTGCGATTTTTTTTTTTTGGCGGTTTTTTTACAAAGTATTTTTCAGAGAAATTTTTGCTTGATCCCCCTCCTGCATGCCACTGTCCAGGTCGTGGCACCCTTTAAACAACTTTAAAATCAGTTTTCTGGCCAGAAATGGCTTTTCTAGGTTTTAAAGTTCGCCTTCCCATTGAAGTCTATGGGGTTCGCAAAGTTCGCGAATATTCGCCAGTTTTGCCGAAAGTCCGCGAACGGGTCCGCGAACATTTTTGGCGATGTTCGCTACATCCCTACTCGTGAACACTCAGACTACTCATTCAGCCCTGCTGTCTCTCCTCTCATGGGATAGCAGCTCACCAGCTTCTGGCACACTATGTCTTCTCACTAAGCCTTGCTGACTCTTCATACACCTGGTCACAGCTCCCTCTGCTCCTTGCAGTGACAGGCAGCACCCCCAGCCCCTCCGTGAGTTCCTCACACAGGCAGGCAGCCTTCCCACTCTGTGCCCAGCTCTGAAAGTGGACACCTTTCTAAGGGACCCCCCCTTTTTTACCTCTCCAGGCAGATCCTCTCTCAGCCTCTTGATTAGCAAACCAAGAGGAATTATTAACCCTGTCTTTATACAGCACTACTTATGAACACAGCACTGAACAGCAGGAACAACTAGAAATGGAAGTTTGATAACAAACTTCTTGTTGGGTTGAAAAATGTGAAGTCACTGAATGAAATCTAATTGGCTTTTGTTGTCTCCATGCAGTTTTTCTAACCTTGGACCACAGTTATATTGTAAAAACCATTGTGCAAAGTTTGTGGACCCTGGTTTTAAAAGTGTCTGAATGGCAGCAATATACATTTCCTCACTGAAAGTCAATAAGTGACATCTAATTGGTGGTTAGTTTGGGCACCCTGGCATAAATAGTGTGAGAATGACAGCTTTTTAAATTTAAACCACTGAAATTCAATGGATAAAATCTGATTGGACGTTAGTTACTAAACCCACTTTTCTTTTTTTTGATCTGCAGTCCCCCAGTGACCAACTCTGTAAAGTTTGGGGACTCAGGCGTAAAAAATTGTGGGGCTGACAGCATTTTACATTTCACCATTAAAAGTACATAGGTGAAATGTGATTGGCTGTTGGTGTCTCCACCCAGTTTTTCTAACTTTGAACCACAAATACTTAAATAAGGGCATCAGTTTAAATATAAAGCAATGAAATTAAGTGGGTGTAAACGGTTTGGCTGTTGGTTGCTCCACCCACTTTTCCTAACCTTTAAACTTAGTCCCCCAGTGACAAACTGTGAAAAGTTTGGGGACACTGACATTAAACGTGTGAGAATGGCAGCAGTTTAAATTTAAATGTAAACCAATGAAAGTTTATAGTTGAAATCTGATTGATTGTTGTTGGCTCCATCCATTTTTCCAAACTTGGGACACCCAGAGACAAACTGTGCAAAGTTTGGGAACCCTGGCATTCAACCAATAAAATTCAATAGGTGAAATCTGATTGGCTGTTTGTGGCTCTGCCCACTTTTTCAAACCTTAAACTGCAGTCCCCTAGTGACCAACTGTGAAGAATTTAGGGATGCTGGTGTTAATACTGTGAGAATGGCAGCAGGTTGAATTTCCCCATTAAAAGTCAATAGGTAAAATCTGATTGGCTGTTGGTGGTTCCACCTAATTTTTCTAACCTTGAACCACAGTTACCTGGTGCCTAACTCTGCAAAGTTTGAGGACCCTGGCATTATTACTATGAGAATGGCAGCAGGTTGAATTTTCTTCTCTGAAAGTGAAAAGGTAAAATCTGATTGGCTGTTCGTTGCTCCGCCCACTTTTGGTCATCCAACAAATATCATATTTTCATTCAGGCTAAGCCCATAACTATGTGATTCTAGTTTGGTGAGTGTAGCCTCACATCTGTAAGTTTGGCAGCAGTTTAAATTTCCCTATTAAAGGAAATTGGTAAATTGGTAAAATTTGTTGTTGTTGTTTGATGACTGTTTCATTCGGGGTGACCCCATGATTATGTTCTAAATGTTTGGGTATTGTAGCTTCAAAGCTGTAAGAGTGGCAGCAGTTTGAAAATCTTCCCTGTCAAATTCAATGGAAAAATTGGGTGGGATCGCTTAGAAAAGCACAAGCAACCTGCTCCGCTATAGGATGAAGAATTGTGGAAAATTTGGGTGTTGTACCCCTAAAACTGTAGGAGGAGTAGCGTTTAGAAAATGAGGGGCGCTAAGAACAAGAAGAAGACGAAAAAGAAGAATCAAAAGAATAAGCTGAAGTTGAAGAACAGTATGTTGGGTTTTTCAAACCAACCTAATACATTAATACAACCAAAAGGGGGTTATTACGATAACAGATAAATCCAAAGTATGATAATAAATGCAAATAAATACAAAGTACAGTTGTATTGAGGATTCCAAAGAGTTAAGACAAAGAGACAAGAGGATGGAGGTACCTGCCATGTAGAGCTTACAATCTAAATGGGAGGGTCATTTAAAGGAGGGTATTATAGGAGGGTATTAAGTGCTGTGGGTTACAGTGGGTGACACTGCAATATAAGTGCCAGTTCCCAGTTCAGGTGCTATGTGAGTGCTCTAAGAGGTTGTCTTTAAATTTAGTTCTGAAGTCACTGATGGAGGATTCTATCTGCAGGAATTTAGGGATGGCATTCTAAGGAGCAGCAAAATATATATTATAAACATATTGTAACTTTATATAGAAAAAAACAAGAATAACAAACAGATTTATTTATAAACCATTAAAAGAAATCCAAATATTTACTAGTACTACAAAGCAAATATACTGGATAACTAAACAAACTGATATCTAGCAGAGCATAAAGAAATTAGACAGAAATATAGACTAAAACAGTAGATTCTCACAGGCTACAACAAATCCTTTGGATGAAGAACCCTTTAGCTCATCTAAATCAAAATACAAAAAAATACAAAAAAACAAACAAACTGTGAAAGGGTTAAAAATACCCCAGACATAATATCCTTTATATCCCCCACCATGCCACTGGGACAGTGCCATGACCAAATAAGAGCAATGGCTCCAAGTGCAAGCAAGTTTTAAGAAGTTTTAGGAAAACAGGGGTGGATTCTCAGCCTGCATTTATCCACAGGCCATGAATCTGCCACGTGGGGCAGTCACCTTAATGTAGTCATCATAACATGGCCCATCAGATTTTTTTGCAACTTCATTGTGAAAAACTATTTGCATTGCTTCAAGTGAAATAGATGTTCCTTATTTATAAAGGGGTGACCTCTTGTCCTGTCTATAATGTACTTGTACAGAGTAATCATGTCCCTTCACAAGTACCTTTTCTCTAGAGAAAGCAACCCCAACCTTTGCCTAGAAAATGTATTAGAAATACCTGTATTTCAAAATAAGCAAATCCAACCCAATGAATGTGTTTCTAAATAAAGCTTTGTGTCTGTATTTATTTGAAGGAGTTAACTCTATGCAAAGATCCCCAACCCCCAAAGACTTAACTGTTTATGGAAATTTGATTCTCCTGCATGAAGAAAGAAAGAAAGAAGGAGAGAACGATTACTTGGAGGTTCATAAGGATTATCTTGATTAATAACTTTAAAGATCTTCAAAACTATACATTTATATATTGTGAGCCGCACAACCCACTCTTTGGATGCTTTATTCTGATTAAATACACTGAAATGAAGTATTATAAAAAATGATTAACTATATTCAAGATAAAGTCACAACACAGTGAAAATTAGAAACTGTAATGCAGTGTTTGAATAAAGCAGCATGATGCTACATTTTTGGCTGACACCCTGGATTAGATTAAACCAACTGTGTGACGATCCCAGTCTGGAATAGATGAAAAATGTGCAAATGTACAGTTTTGGGAGATAAAGCCTGTTTTGTTGTCCATTCTAGATAGATAGATAGATAGATGATTTCCGCATTTTGATATTGGCGAATAGATTTGCAAAACTTTAGTGAAAATTAGCTGTGGACAAAATGCGACGTGCGTTAAAAAAAAGTTGTGATCGCATCAAATTAGGTGAGGTCTCGTCAAATTGGTCACGGTCCTGTAAAATCGGTCATGGTCACATCAAAATGGCAGTGGTCACGTCAAAATGAGTGTGTTCACATAAAGTTAAAACACGGGCGACAAAAAAGTCACGCGTTTTGTGGATTTTTTGTTGTTTTGTGAATTTTCTTTTTGTTTTGCAAATTTTAGGGTAGAGCGAAACAGGACAACCCCAACTTGGTCAATCTTCCTTTATAACTGAGACTTTCCATGCACTTTACCAGTTAAGTTGCCCATCTCTGGACCCTCTCTAATTCAATAATATCTTGTTTGAGCACTGGAGATGAAAACTACACAACATATTCTAAATGGGGCCTTACCAGCGCTTTGTAAAGTGAAAGAATAACACCCTCCCCCCACTAATTAATTCACGTTTTAGCTCAGAACCTTGTTTGCACTTGTAGCTGCTGCCTTGCATTGCTTGCTACATCCAAGTTTATTATCTACATGGACTCCAAGATCCTGCTTCATTATGGATTTGCCTAGTGCAGTTCCATTAAGGGCTTACATATTTTTACATCCCAAGTGCACAACCTTACATGTTCATCTGCCACTTAGCCGCCAAGATTGCCAGTTTGTCAATATCCTGCTGCAAGGATGTCACATCCTGGAGAGGACTGATTTGGTTGCTTAGTTTTGTTTAATCTGCAAACACTGCTATAATACTTATAATACCCTCCCCTAAGTCATTAATGAACACATTTAATAAAAGTGGTCCCAATACAGAACTCTGTGGAACCCTGCTTAGAACCTTACCCCAAGTAGACAATGATCTGTTCTTTATAAAGCCATGGTGATTACTGCTCATAATGCCATTCCCCAGAACATAATTTTAAATGTGGTCCTTTAAAAAGCCTTCAAATAACTTGTCCACCACAGTTGTCAAACTTAGTGGCCTATAATTGCCAGACTGAGATCATATATTTCAAATATAGGAACTACATCAGCTTTCCTCCAGTCCATAGGTACCATATTAAATGAAAGTGAGTCTGAGAATATCAGAAACCAAGGCCTGGCTAAAACTGAACTAAGCTTTCTCAGTACCCAAAGGTGTATTTCATTTGGCCCTGGTGAGCGTATCAGCTATAGTGGTAACTGGTACAGCATAATTTCCAAAACAGGTTTTAAGGGGTCAAAGCTCCTTATGTAAAATGTGTAATTTAATGTGTTATTTACATTCTCCATTCTCTATCCTCCAATTATACTGGATGAGTTCATCAAAGTGCAGTCAGAGCCCATTATGCACCACAAGTGGTCAGATTTACAACAGGATACATTGTGCTTTTCTATTCTTATAAGCTGGGAAAAGCTGCCGAGCTAAAAAGTGTTCTTCACCTAATATGATGTTGTTTTTCTTTCAAGAAATTGGGGCAGCGTCACTTGTGTTCTGCGTCCTGTCTAGCAAAGACTTATTCCCCAGACAAAACCCTGTGACCCTTTCCCCTAGACTATATAAAACAAGAGAGTAATACAGATTATTTTGATGTTGGATATATATTATAGAGCCTGGGGCAGGTAGGCCACCAAATAGGTCAAACTGGGCCAGTATAGTACTAAATTCTAGGCTTTGTTGCTCCAGTATCAATAAACAGTATAGGCTCTGTAGCCAAGCAGCATTCTGCATATACAAGTTAGTACCCAGTGAGCCACCAGTACAATATTAGCATTTTAAGTAGTGCTATTCCCCATAACGTGTTCCCACAAGTGTAGCATTTAGGTGGTGGTATTCCCCCTAATGTGCTCCCAAAAGTGAAGCAGACAATAAGGAATTTGTATTAGTATTAGGCCTTGGTACTGAATTATATTTTGATAGTATGCATTTTATTTCTCTGTATTCAAATCACATATCTGAAGAACAGTTTCAAATGTGTACATCAGTAAAACATTTCTATATTTAGATTTCATATAAAATAAATAAAATACATAAACAGTATACATACACTAAACTATAATACACCCCCCCCCCCCCCCATCTTTGATGCACGATACAAAAGGTACCTGGAAGCCCCTGCAAGGGATTCTAAATTTCACTGCACAATTTTGTGATGGTCTTTATATCTCTTTGCAGAATGTTGACTTCAGAGAGCATTGAATGAAGGCCAAACACTATTAAATCTTAAAACTTGAAATAGACATTTTGGATGGAAAAATAAAGTTTTACTTAATTACTGCTGTACACGGAGACACATGCCTGTAAATTACTATCTGTCCATCTGTGGGACAGATGGGCTTTCAAAACACGGCAATGTCTTTTTTTGCTTGTCATTTTTTATTATACATCAGCTCACTTCTATGAGGTCAGAATAAATATTTATTATGTTTTACATGTTTAAATAGCTGAACTGCCACAAACTTGCAACTGGAAAGGTTTTATATTTTCCCCTTGTATAAGTAATATTATTGCTAGCCTGAAAAAGAAATCAAAGAAAGGTGTCTTTAATAGAACAATAAAACAGAGCTAGAATTTGGAAAAACAGCAAATAAAAAATTGGAAATAACACAAAAAAAATAACACTGATTCCCATCATATATAAAGATAAATTGCAATGTGCATTGTAAATATATGGGTCAGTACAGAAAAATGGGTCCCTGGGCTGTTTATTATGATCCCTTTAATAATATATTGTTTCCTCCTACAGTAACTAAACTGAAGGGTATAATTCTTATTTTTGGGTAGAAAAGCTGAGTCTGCAACTCAATCAATCTTTTTTGTCACCTGAGAAGAAGGTAATGAAACTCTTTTCTTAGTAGCTATTGCATGATGAAGCATTCATTTAAAAAGAGGGCCTGCTGTCTGCTGAGTTACAGCACATCACACTGAAGACAACGGCTTGAAAGATGAAACAAATTAATTTACCATTTCAAAAACACTTTCAAGTTGTATATTGTATTACAATTTATAGATCTCCATTTTGCAACTTAAATATATGCCTTTATAAAATATATTTGAATCTAAGGGACTGAAGCAATACATATGGTAATATAATGCATATGGTTATTTATTAAAATGTTCATGATGCAAAACCATATAATGTTCTTATTAACAACAGCACAGTCGGGCAGACTTTAAAAGATCAAAGGCATTATTTGAGACTTAGACCTGGCCTGGACCCAAAGAGATTTACACCCTAAAAGCTTCATTTCAGTGATATTTATACACATCTCTCACAAAAACCTTAAAAGTATCTTCGTAAAAAAAAAAGTGTTTATATTCAAATAAGTGACTGTATTTTCCCTGCAAAAATTGCAACTCTTTTTGTATTTTTTATCTCTAAAATCCTGCATAATTTAAATGAGCCAAAAGTGAAAAATGAAACACAAATATGTCTTCGTGCATTTTCATTCTTATACGTCTCTTGCAGAACAATAAAAACGTCTTTTAGAGTGGATTGTGAAATGTTCAATAAACTCTAATGTTTTTATTCTGTTACCCAAGAAGATTTCAGGCCTACAATTAGTCACAAGAGACAACAGCAGCATGAATCAACCTCTTGCCCCTTCTCCCCCCCCCCACCCCCACACACACCCTACTTAGTTTAGAAACTTTATTATTGCCAATTGCAAGAACCATCTGGGTGAATTTAACACGAGGCAGAGTTCTTTATGTGGATAATGCACAGATGCTTCTATTGTTAGTGCCTGGAAATTGTAAATAGTTAAAATATTTACCAAGGCACCAAAGCAATACAATTTTATTATTTATACCTTTTCAAAGAGGTAAAAATAGAGGTGTCCACTAAATGTGATGGATTGAGCTTCTAAACAGCCATTGAGGCCATCAAACTTCACTTGTCAACTCTGCTTTTGTGTCTGTGTGCTTCTAAGCTGACCAGTGATCCATGCATAAGGTAGGAGGTTAAAGATGTGTTTTCTTCACAGTACAACTACAGCTGCAGAGAGAGGGAGAACTATGGAGATGTGTCATCAACTCTTTATACTTTAGGATCAGAGCTGACTAAATCGAAAAAATCTTTAGATTCCCTTGAGTAATATGTCGCCTTTTGTAATCCGTACTAAGTGTAGCAAAATGGATGTTAACATATGGAAATTTGGCTTACTTCTGATTTTTTTCCAGTTTGCTGCTTTAGAAGGCACCAAAGCAACGTGATTTGGTGAAAGTTTAAGTATTATAAACTCCAAAATACTACAAGAAAAGGCTTTAAAGGGATTTTGTCATGGTTTTTATGGTGTACTTTTCATTTCTAAATTACACTGTTTACATTGCAAAAATTAGTTTTAATGTTGATATGTTGGCAGCCATTGTGCTTGATTCTAACCTTTCAGAAGGAGCCAGTGCTACACATTAGAATTGCTTTCAGATAACCTATTGTTTCTCCCAGTCCCATGTAACTGGAGGAGTCCCAAGCCGGACTTGAATATCTTACTATTGAGTGTTATTTTGATGGAAGCTGCTATTTGCTACCTTCCCTTTGTTCTGCTGATCTACTTAGGGGGGGAGGGAGGGGTGGGGAGGTGATATCACTCCAATTTGCAGCTCAGTAGTAAAGCGTGACTAAAGTTTATCAGAGCATAGGTCATGTGGCTGTGGCACATTGGAAAATGAAGAATAGGCCTAGCCCTATGTGAGATTTTAAAATGAATATATATATATATATATATATATATATATATATAGTTTTAAATCTGTCACTAATGCTATGAAAAGTTCTATACTTTTAGGAACGTTTTATTGTTACTGTAATATCTAACCATATCTGAAACATTTTGGTTTCAGAAGCATCTGTAAAAAACGCTATTAAATGCATAGAACATACAAACTGCACTCATATTGTGACCTGGTTTGGACCCAGAGCTCAAGATCCATGGGTTAGCAGAGCTAATCAATACACTGGTGAAGGCAAGCAAGTTTAGTTCAAGCTTTAGGTTTTTTGCTCATTATGGTACTTATTTACTAGAATTGCACAGATTTGCACCTGGGCAGGAACCCATGGCAACCAGGCAGCGATTGGCTTTATTCAGTCAGCAGAAACTTAAACAATTCAAGCATTAATCTGATTGGTTGCCATGGGATACTTCCAAGGTGAACATTTGCCCAGTGTTGGTAAATGAGCTCATTGTCTTCAGCTGCAGCCAAAGTGGAAACAGAACACTTCTTACATGTAAATTACAACCAAATCCAGCATCCTGCATGTATAACTACATGACTAGAATTATCCAGCTTCCATAAGCTATATCTATACAGAGGTCTATTCTTAGATAAAAAAAAGCATTACCCTATACTGGAATTGCCCTGATTCCTCCATTATATGAACAATGTTATGTGAAAAAGTGATAAAAGATCTTTTTACTAAAAGATTATCACCCCAAAAAATGCAAAAAATTTAAAAAAAAAATGATAAACCTCTCAACCACAACTGTGACCATACTGCGACCACTGACCACTGCTTCCCGTGTATTCTGTAATGCTTCCATAAGTATACAAGGCTAATGTCAAGTGTGATGTTAATTGTAATCTGTGTTTACCCTTGTACACATTTGCAATTAACTTACCTAAATGTAATATATAAATAAATGAATACATAAACAACTAGAAAGAGAAGTTTGAGAACAAACTTCATGTTGGGTTGAAAAACGTGTAGTCACTGAATGAAATCTGATCTGTTGTTGGCTCCGCCCACTTTTTCTAACCTTGGACCCACAGTTATATAGTAAAAACCACTGTGCAAAGTTTGGGGACCCTGGTGTCTGAATGGCAGCAATTTAAATTTCCCCACTGAAAGTCAACATCTGATTGGCAGTTGGTGGCTAGGGACCCTAGGATTAATAGTTAAAGATTGGCTGTTTTTGGCCCTGTCCACTTTTCTAAACTTGTAACATAGTCACCCAGTGGCTGACTGGTTTGATGCCAGGGTTTGAAAACCTAGAGAAGTACCTAGAGAAGAATGAGACCTAAATAAAGCACTGTATGCATACATATACAACTATAGATATGTGATATAAAGAGAAACCCATATAGTAAAATAAAAAACTTATTAGGTTTACTGGAAAACAGTATTTTTCTGGATTTCTTCAAATGCTATAAATCAGTGATTTTCACCAGACATGGATTTGCAACAAAATTCTGCATTTCTGCAAATTCCCCCCCCCCCCCCCAAAAAAAAATGCCCATTCCCTTCAATGCATTTGGTGTGAGAAAAAACTTGAGAAGAAACGATCATTGACTTTAATGCTTTTTGAGTAAGAAAAGACACTCATTGACTTTAATGCATTTGCCCCCATATGTAATAAAAGGCACTTAGTTTGCCCAGGAGCAGTAACCCATAGCAACCAATAAGATGATTACTTTTTTTTTAAACTCTTTATTTAAGTTTTGATTTTTTTCTTTCTTTTTACTGAACACTACAACTGATTACAATATCAGTACAGTATTGAATACCAAACATTTTCTAAGAACCAGAAAATAAAATTAGGGGTAAAAGGGGGTAGAAAAGGAGGGAAAACCTAAAATAAAAGGACAAAATGGCGATAACAAGAAATTAGTAGGCAAGAGGTCTTGGCTGATTGAAAAGTTGTCATAAAAGACATTGTCAACAATATACCATAATATTGGTGTGAACTAACTAACAAGGGGATGTGGACTAGTCAGTTTTTCAGTAGAGAGGTAAGTGACCCATGGTAACCAAATACTATTATGATTCTCCAGCTTATCTTTCAAAATAGTTGAAAGATAGTACATAGATTAAATACATTGAAGACTTTCTTTAACCATTGTTATGGAGAGTGAGAAGGTTACCAATGTAGGGCTATAAACCAGCATGTAGCTGCTAGTATTTGTGCAATCAGCAAGTATGATTGCTTTTAAACAGGTGACCAGTAAATGCTTCCTGTTGATTGGTTGCTATGGGTTACTGCTCCTGGGCAAACTTAGTGCCTTTTATTACATAACCCCCTTGGAGTAAGAAAAAAAAACCCTTTGGCTTCAGTGCATCTGGAGTGAGAAAATGCTTGAGAAATGCTTATTGACTTTAATGCATTTGGTGCAAGAAAAAACGCCCATTGACTTTAAAGCTTTTGGAGTGAGAAAAAACTTGAAAAAAACACCCATTGACTCCAATGTATTTTGCTTAAAAAAAGTTGTGAAGTAGCCATAAAAAAATGACTATTGACCTCAATGCATTTCACAAATTTTTCACCATTTTGTAAATTTGTCAGCAGTTTTGCTAATTTTTTGGGAAACAGGACAGATTCGCTCATGACTATTTATAAGTAATTACAAAACTAGCAAGTTCTAGAGGCATCTGTATGCGCATATTTCACATCACCCTTCTACCCAATAGCATTTTATAGTGCACCTCTTAGAACCACTGCAAAAATAAACCCATTCTAAATCTAAATTACCTAAAAATACTTCTGCATTTTTTGTTTGTATGCAATTGGACTGCTTTGAAAACAGCAATCCCCATAACCTGCAATGATAAGGTGTTTTCAATTATTCTGTTGCCCATGCAAGAGACAATTTCACTCAAAACAACCCATGTGATGTTACACTGAAAGATTGCTATAGATTAGTGATGGGCGAAATGTTTCCCAGACATGGATTTGCGGCGAATTTCCGCGTTTCGCCATTGGTGGATTGTTTCTCGAAACTGATGAAAAAATTCACTGCGGAAAAATTCGCCGCACGTCCAAAAATTGTCGCCGGCGTCAAAAAAGAATAGTCACGGATGTCAAAAGAATAGCCACGCCACGGGCGACAAAAGAATAAAATAATAGCCGCTCGACATTTTTGCCGTTTCGCTAATTTTTCGCCGTTTCACGGATCTTTTGAAAGATTTGCGAATTTTCCGCCGACGCAAAACGGAACAGATTCGCTCATCACTACTATAGATTATATATAATGATGCTACAGATTAGCTAATTCATTGAACTTTAGCAAGTCTGGTAAATTTCTCTTGTGCTTTATCAGTGCATTGATGTAAGTTGTCTGTAAAGTACTGATTTCAGGGGGGTTTTAAATGCTACATTTTCAGCCTGCAAACAAATTCTCAAATCACTGTAACAACACCCACTGGAAACATAAAAAACACCCACTGATAAATTAAATAAAGCAATTGTGTGACCTCTGAGAAATAAACGAAAAGGGAAAAACGTGTTAGACTTCCTAATTGATTCTACAGACTTGAGAGGTAGAAGGTTTTTCTGTTATTGTTGGTCTAACTTGGCTATGCTCAAGTGTGACCTTGATTTGTTTATACATGTGGTGTTTAATATTGAACAATTTTATGGAAATTTTAGGCTTATTAAGAACTACAGGTCTTCATAATACTAGATATCAATTTCTCTGATTTTTATTTAAATCCACCCAACATAAAATTTTAAAAGGTCATAGTTCAACATACTTCTTCTAAATTCCGTATGCAAATCCCCATCCAAAGTGTCCATGCCAGCACTGGTACAGAAAAGGTTAAAAACAGTGAGTGGGATGGAGGCTATCACTGAAAATGTAAAATTTATTCTGGCTTTTAAACATGTCTTTTCCTGTTTAGATACACCATGACACTAGTGAATGGGCGTCAAAATTAGGTACATAAAAATTTGTTTTGCGTAAAAAAATTGTTGCGAGCATAAAAACGCGATGCGCGTCAAAAAGAGTTGTGCACGTCATTTTGTGTGGCAATTTTTTTTTGCCGTATGACATTTTCAGCTTTTTGCAAATTTTTCGGGACAGATTCGCTCATCACTACATAACACTTCTAGCTCATTTACTATGGGAGTTGGACATGTGCCTTCTCAACATTCTGAATTACAGGGGCCTATAGTGTTTTGCTCGTAGCAATCAAGCTTGCCTTGGAAGTGTTGCATCACTTTCTGAAGTGACTTTTAAACCCATGATTTTTCTGCTAAAAGACCACAACAGGCACAATTGCCACTTTTCTATTCAAATTTTAATGTGCAGGTTTCCATCTTGATTTTCAAAAATACCAAGGCTCGTATCTTTTGATCAAGTGCAAACACATTGTTTCTCATCTGCTGTTATCCTTTATTTCCTCAAGTAAAGTTTTTCACTGATAAAATGTTGGTTCTTGTACTCAAGTTATGGGTTAGGCTCATGCTTGTAAGGGGATGGTCACCTAGTAGTCAAGAAGACCATTAACTTGTCTCAGTGCTGTATGTGGCTGCCCACTCTGACCCATAATCTGTAAGAATTTATGCTGATAAATGTGTTTTGCTTGAATTTTTGAGCTCAACAGGGGGACATGATTATTCTGTACAAATACATTAGAGGAGAATATAGCCAGATAGGGGATGTTATTTTTTCCCATAAAAACAATCAACACACCAGAGGCCCCCCCTTTAGATTAGAGGAATGGAGCTTCTATTTGAAGCAGCATAGGTGGCTTTCCACGGTGAGGGCAGTGAGGTTGGGGAATGGCCTTCCTAGTGATGTTGTAATGGCAGATTCTATAAATGCCTTTAAGGCCTTTAAGGGGCCTGGATGAGTTCTGGAACAAGCATAATATCCAAGGCTATTATGATACTAATCTACACTTTTTTTTAATGTTTGTATATATAGTTTATGTATGTGTTGGTATAGATTGGTAAGTATAGGTTGTGTGCTGGGTTTACTTGGAAGGCTTGAACTTGATGCACAACCTAGTGATCTATAACCTCTTCCCATTCCTGTTGGTGTATAGTTTGTCACCTCTTGGTTAGAGAAAAAAACACTGTGATCTCCATTGTGCATGAACTTAATATATATATATATATATATGAACTGTTTTTCTAAATAAATTAAATAAAAGCTATAATAATTGTCAGTACATGTTTATTGTCCTACTGTATTACTGACTTCCGTACTTTACTTGAATAGAAGTTGAACCTCCATACAGCATATTTGATACAAAAAATAATCTGTCTAGATTTTGTGAAAAAAAATTACGATTAGTAATTATTATAGCATTTTCCTTTATTTTTTCTTCTGTGTTGTTATAAAGTAGGCCTACTAAAAATGCGAAGTACAAATAAAATTTCATAATTTTCAAATTTTTTTACTTATAAAACTGCACAAAACTGAGTACTTTGGCTCGCAGCAATCCAGTATGACATTTTGTATCAGATACAGGAGGCAGAAAGATTTGTACAGGTTAGTGAATGCATTAAATTAAGTACAACTTGTATCTGCAACATAAAAGGAAAAATGTGAACATTGGTGCCCACTTAAAAGCCTCTATTTGCCTTTGATTCAACTATGCCAACTTTTGAAAATGCAACAATAATGCATTAGCCCTGAAGAATCAAAATTACACCAAAATACTCATACTTGACAGTTCAGTTCAAGCAAACTATAGAAAGTTAGGACATTAGACATAGATAAACCAAGTCTAGCTTTAAGAAGTGCTAGTGTAAATTGTCTCAATTTTAATTTTGAACGATTCTGCACTTCTACTTACATCATACATATATTCATTCTAGCTTTACTAGCCACTGTGTTGCTAGAGGCCATTGTTGCCCATAATGGCTCAATTGTGATTAGTCAAGTAGGTTTTTTATTGTCATTCCAACCATATACAGTACAGTACACAGTGAAACGAAACAGCGTTCCTCCAGACACACAACATAAATTAAAAAATATTGTGCAAATAGTTGCAAAAGCAGTTCAGGTAGGTATGAACAATTGTGAGATAGTTTTAGATCATGATCATGATTTTCATGTGTGTGTTTGTCAGTTTAGACCTGATGTTATTTAGTTCATCTGAATGATTTGTGTGTTTTTCCAGTCCCTTTGTGTTGAGAAGACGGATGACTTGTGGGTAAAAACTGTTACATAGTCTGGATGTGAGTGTCCGAATGCTTCGGTATCTTTTTCCAGATGGCAGAAGGGTGAAGAGTGAGTGTGAGGGGTGTGTCCGATCAGCCACAATGCTGGTGGCTTTGCGGATACAGCGTGTGGTGTAGATGTCTTCGATAGAGGGGAGAGAGACCCCGATGATCTTCTCAGCTGCCCTCACTATCCGTTGTAGAGTCTTTCAGCCGCTCGAAACACTTCATAATGATGGGTGTGAGTGCAACAGGGCGGTAGTCATTGAGACAGGACACAGAAGACTTCTTCGGCACAGGGACGATGGTGGTAGAAACATGTGGGAACGACGGCGCTGCTCAGATTATATATGAAGTCACAATGGGGCTCTGTAAGCACCACCATTAATTTATTGTGTAACGTGAAACGTGCAGAATTTAGGTTTTCTGAATCCTGAAGAACCTTGACTGTTTAGTCAAACTCAATTTGAACCTGAGGGGCAGGTGGGGCCAAAATGGCTTGAGCAATCATAAAGGAAATCCCACATGAGTAAATGAAGTCACACAGGGTTTCCCAAGTGGGCTTTCTTGAAAAAGTTTTAAGCAGCTTTTTTTCTTATATTTTGGAAAACACATAATAATATTAAGTCCATATAGATTGTTTTACCCCTGCAACTTATAGATAGTACAAGAATATATTTGTGTGTCTATACAATATGTGTCTAAATAAACATTTCTATTTCTGACATTACTTTCATATAATCATCTCACTTAGTGGTTAAAGCAGCTTTTCAGAATCCATAAATGTATGGATTAGAATAGCTCTATTTTCCCTCTTACATTTCACAACCCATAATTAGAAGCTTTGTCATGCAGACCCGTGTGGCTAAACATAAAAAAATGTCCGTGCATTATTCACTGACCATGTGAAAATCCTTTCACAAAAGTGTCTCTCAGGTCTGAAAATATTAGCCAGAGATAAACATTCCTTTGCAATGATTCATCTTGTCATTGTGTAATAGAAATTGAGTCCCTTTTTTACATGGCAAAGCTGATTCGCAAACAGGAGCTGAGGTTAATTACAGGAAGGACATTCATTGCAATACCCACAAAACACATCTTGTATTTCTCAGACTTTTTATAGGTCTAAAGATGCTGAATCAATCCATAAACAGGTTAAAGATAATTATAAAAGTTTTTTGTTTTTTTTAAATAATGACCTAATATTATTGCTTCATCTCTCAGTATTTTCATTTAAAATATTTTGTTTAGGAGACAGATTGTAAAAGAAAAAGTGTTTTAATGGGAATAATGTTTTCCACGGTTGTACAGCAGCAATAAACTGTTCATAGTGAACAATTGCTTTCTGGTTCAAGAGGAGGGAGAGATAGGAGAAAAAATACTTTTTGGCAGCCTCTACTCAGCATTTATGCTGTTTTTTTGAGTCGAGTACCTGTCTTTTTTGGACTCTGTTGGCACGGTTTTGTGACATCATTATTATATTAAAGTGGCTTGGTCCCAAACGTCTGAAGCCAGTATACAAACTAAATGATTGGCCTCTGTATCCCCAAACTAATTTGAGTATTAGCCATAACAAGTCCTCTTGACCAGATTTGTGAATAAATACATTAAAGGAGAACTACACCACCCCCAGCTATAAAAGCCCCCTTAACTGGCCTGCCTCAACCCCCCCTCACCTCTCCCTTATCGCATGCTTATTGCCCCTAGGTTTGCGACAGGGGCAGTTTTTTTAACTTATAGAGTACGCGATAAGGGAGAGGTGAGGGGGGTTGAGGCAGGCCAGTTAAGGGGGCTTTTATAGCTGGGGGGGTGTCGTTCTCCTTTAAAGAAATACTAAAAAGTGTAAACTGGCAAAGTGAAAACACTTAGATGTAAGAGCTTGTACAGCAAATCTTAGAAATGTACTGTTTAAGCTGCAAATAATTAAGGTAATTATTAACAAAGTGTGCTCATTCCACCTCACTATAAGACAATATACAGTCTGCACAGATGGTTAGTGGTGTACAGTCAATGTAGTTTGATAGATTGGGTAGTTTAGAAATGATAAAGACTGTCTGGCAAGAAATGATATTCAAGGGAATCACGCCGATTTAAAGTTTTCTGAATTGCTGAAATGTTTAGACGAAAATAGTTTTGGCTTCGCTTTCCGAATAATGCATAGAAATTGAGCATAGCCAGAAGAGAAGCCATGTCAGCTGTTTTGAAGTGTTTTTGCTGCCAAATCAGCTTTTTCAGGAATTAACCTGTAAGTGAAATAAGGGCACATTTAAGAATGCAGAAGCAGTGTGCAATGTGAAATTTTGGATAACCATGTTTTTTTACCCACAATTTCATTCCACTCATTTCATGCATTCACAGCTATTGAGTACATTAGGGTTCACTGAAATTATGTCCAATTCATCAAAAATAATGCAATTGAATGGCATAGTGTGTGTTTCTTTGGGCACAAGTCAGGCACTTATTTTGACATAACTCATTGACAGAACCCTTGAGATACCCCAGTGTGGCAATAGTTCCAGAACCCCCAGCATCAATAGGCCTACTTTGTAAGGGGAGAAAACAGGCATTCATTGCAACTATTCAAAACTGCAAGGTGTTAGGATGCAAGTAATGAACAGCTATAGGTTTTATATTGTTAATATTC
This sequence comes from Xenopus tropicalis, assembly GCF_000004195.4. Classification (NCBI taxonomy): domain Eukaryota; kingdom Metazoa; phylum Chordata; class Amphibia; order Anura; family Pipidae; genus Xenopus; species Xenopus tropicalis. The sequence goes on from NC_030680.2 coordinate 50,653,743, forward strand.
CAGTTGACCTAAGGGAGCAGTTGGAATACTTAGCAAGCAGTTATTTGTTTGCTATGGGTTAATGGACTGGTAAGTGGCATTTTATGAGTTACATTATACACAAAGAGACAAGAAGGTGAAAAAAACCTAATTGCATGAGTTTTGAGCAAAAATCGCCTGACATGCAAGTACACAGGCTGGGCCCAGGCAGTTACCATGCACATCTACAGAGTAAAAAGTGCAAACTTTTTGACCTTTTTTCGTTACATATACCACTATCTTTCTACAACAACACAATCACCACTATCTTTCTACAACCACACAATCACGACTGTCTTGAACAACTTTGCTCCCCTCTTCACGCACCACCCATGTCGCACCAACAGACAACCCTGGCACGCTAAGCACACTAAACTAAAACTCCAAAGGCAGTCCCGCAGGCTTGAACGCCGCTGGAGAAAAAACAACTCCAGGCCTAATTTCGCCCACTACAAAAATGCATTACACAATTACAGGGATGCTTTGTCCTCTGCAAAGCAGTCCTACTTTGCCAATCTCATAGCCACACAATCTCGCAACCCCAAACAACTGTTCAACACTTTCAACTCCCTTCTACATCCACCCACCCAACCTACTGCCACCTCCCCTATCACTCCTGAGGACTTTGCTAGCTATTTCATAGACAAAATTCAAAAAATCCGCACGGAAATAAACCAGAACCCTAAGGAACACTATCAAACATTCCCTCAGCTGCTACTTTTCTTGCATCCTTTCCTGCGCTTATCGAGGAGACTGTCTCCCTTCTCCTGTCTAAAGCTCACCTTACCACCTGCTCTCTTGATCCTATTCCTTCTCATCTCATTCCTCCTCTTTCACCTATATTCACTCCAACTCTCACCTCTCTTTCTCTACTGGCATATTCCCACACTCATTCAAACACGCAATCATCAAGCCCATACTTAAAAAACCTTCTCTGGATCCTACGCTCCCCTCTGACTATCGGTCGATCTTCTCCTCAAAACTGCTTGAACAACATGTACATAAAAAACTCTCACACTATCTAACATCTAACTCCCTACTTGACTCTTTTCAGTCTGGCTTCCGTCCCAACCACTCTACAGAATCTGGCCTCACTAAAGTAGCGAATAACTTACTCACTGCCAAAGCAAAGGGCCACTACTCTCTCTTAATCCTGCTTGACCTTTCTGCAGCTTTTGACACTGTCGATCATTCTCTCTTGCTCCATTTTCTATCCTCACTGGGGATTCAAGATAAGGCTCTATCTTGGATCTCCTCCTATCTTTTCAACCGTTCCTTTAGTGTCTCCCATTCGGCCTCCACCTCAACTCCTCGGCCTCTCTCAGTTGGGGTACCTCAAGGCTCTGTTCTTGGACCCCTTCTATTTTTAATCTACATCACTGGTCTGGGTAAACTATTCAGCTCCTTTGGATTTCACTATAATTTATATGCAGACGATACCCATGGAAAATATTAACATAACCCCAGTTCCACAAGCTCGCTGTCTAGGGGTCACATTTGACTCTGCTCTCTCTTTCACTCCCCACATTCAAACACTCTCTAAATCCTTTCAGTTCCACCTCAAGAACATTGCACGCATTCGACCTTTCCTCACTCATGAGACTGCCAAAATTCTCATCCACACCCTCATCATATCTTGCTTAGACTACTGCAACTCACTGCTCTGTGGACTTCCCCTGTCTAAATTGACCCCATTCCAATCCATCATGAACATTGCTGCCAGACTCATACACCTCTCCTCCAGCTCCACAAGTGCTGCCCCTCTCTGCCAATCCTTGCACTGGCTACCTGTCATGTATAGGATTCAGTTAAAGATTCTTGTACTCACCTTCAAAGCATTCACTGGTGCCGCACCACTCTATTTAACCACCATAACCCCCAAGTACACCCCCAGACATAACCTTCGCTCTACACACAACCTCCTTCTCTCCTCCTCACTCATCACCTCCACTCACTCTCGCTTCCAGGACTTCTCACACAGTGCACCCATCCTCTGGGACACCCTTCCCCGTCACATTAGGCAAAGCCTTTAAACAATCGTTTTAAACTCACTCACCTTTTCACTCGAGCCTATAACCTAAATCCCCCAAACATTCAATAACCACTGGTTTTCATCTCTCACTCCGCACTTACTGTCACTTTACACACTTACATGAACTCCAATGCCATGCTAGTTACCCTGACCTGACCTTATGTCTCACCCCTCCCATTTAGAATGTAAGCTCTTGTGAGCAGGGCCCTCCCCCTAGAGTCTCAGATCCTCATCCAATGTAACTGCAAACCATTCTTGTGAATTGTTTATATGTACATGTTACCTTATGTCTTTTGTACCCCTCTATTCTGTAAAGCTGCGTAAATTGATGGCGCTATATAAATAATAATATTAATAATTGGGAAACTGGGAAATTACAAGGTAATGGCAGAAAAACTGGCTTTGCTAAGAATACTGGATAAAAGCAAATATAATATAACCATACATTCATTTCTTCATATTTACATTTGAGAAATACCAAGTTAAATGAAAAAAAAAAATCTGGCCTTACTGGAATAATGTAAAACTAATAAGTACATTGCTGGTGTACCGCAAAGTAAAGCATATATACCAGCCAGCAAAGGAGATGGCCCCAGACTGTTGCTTTATGCGCTGAATAGTGATGGGCGAAATAATTTGCCAGACATGATTCGCCATGAATTTCTGCACGAATTTCGCTGTAAAAATTTGCTGAACGACAAAAAATAGTTGCATGTGCAAAAAGAAATTGACGCATGCAACAAATTTTTTTTGCTGTGCCCATTTTTTGTCGTTTCACATATTTTTCACTGTTTCACGAATATTTTTACAGATTTGTGGATTTTTGGGTGAAGCAAAAAGGGACTGATTCACTCATGACCTATGTGCCTGTCATATAGGTGCTCTAACAGAAGAGGGAAATGATGTAATGACTATTAATCGGTGCGTGAGAATACCTATAAATATTATAGTATATATTGGCCCTATTTTTTCCTAGCTCTAATATTTCTTTAATTTAACAACATCTCCTTTATCCTACATTTATTTTTATGTAAATTTACTCGGTACAACGTATTGCTACCTTTTTAAAAGCTATGAATAAACATTTTAGCATAATTCTGTTTAAAGCCTTTAAATCCAGAAATGCCAAAATGGCAACATTATTATGAAATATGCTGTTTTGTTTTATTTTATTGAATGCTCTTTACATCTTTAAATTTAATGCATAAGGGACATAATCCATATCTACTTTATTATGATATACTGCCAACAGCCTGTTTTTTTTTAAATATGCAAATGTAATCTGCCTGTGGTTGCTCTGAATATAAATCCATTTCCCCCTTTCATTATATGACAATATATTTCCTGGAACACAATTCAATATATGTTAATGATGCATGAATTTAACTCACTGACCAAGAGCAAAAGGTTAATTAATTTTATATATAATCAAGCATGCTGAATAAAAATATGAAAAAATAACTTTATTGTTCTTTTGAAAAGTAAAATATTAGGATCTGATGAATAAACCAATACAAAAGAAAAAGCAAGCAGTGCAAGTAAAAATGGGCTACAGTGCAGTGCATGTAAATTTTTACTGCCCTAAAATATCACTGATTATTGATCTGACCATGAAATACTTGATTAAAACTTTTCACCCTGGTTTAATAATATATGTGGAGCTATAGAAAGTTAATACATATATATATATTACACCGGTAGGTCCGCACTCCCATACGAAGTTTACTTTCACAGTTCATACACGGGTGCTGCACATAGTTGAAGCTTGTATCCATTCCCAATTCCCGATTCGGTCCTGGTTTGGGACCTTATTCAAAATTTCAAATTTGACAAATTTGACCGAAACGTTGATGTTTTTAAACGATGTTTAATTATTAATAAATTTGATTAAAGGAGACAGGAGTGCGCATAGTCATTGGGAATGGATGTATATACAGTATATATATATATATATATAATGACTAACTAAAAGGCAAGCTAATATTCTATAATAAAAAGAAAAACAAAATAACTATTACAAGGATTCAGCACTTTGGGGCTGATTCACCAAAGTACGAGTTTGAATCCCGATATTGGTAAAATTCGGATTGGATACAATCATTTTTGATGATCACAAATGTCGCGAAAATGCTTCCGAAAAAATCGTATTAGTCATGATAAATATTGTATTGGCAATCCGAAAGTCACAAAATTTTCATATCCGAACAGTCGTAACCGGTGGGAAAACCTTTCTGACTTTAATCCTTCTGTGCATGATTTTGGAAGCCTCTCATAGGAATCAATGGCACTCTGCAGCTCCAACCTGGCCCAAGGAAAGTCACGATACCAAAGCTTGAATGAATCCGGAACTTTCGTACTTGTTGCGACAATATGATTTTTTTTGACGCACAGTACGAAAAAGTTGCGCAAATTACCAAAGAAATCAGTGAAACTATGCAAGGTATGAAAACTTAGAAAAACTACGATTTTTTTGTATTAGGAGGCAATCATACTTTGATAAATGGGCCCCTTTGTCTAGAACACAGAATAATAATAGCAAAAATAATAAAGTGGTACAATTTTTTACAAGATTTACTAGAGGCCTTTTTGTCAATATTTAAGGAATTCTGTTTACATGTTTTTTGACCCATGCTTGTCTTCAGATTTTAATACTAACCAGCCTGGATATAACCTACAGCCTTAAAGAAAAACTATACCCCTGAACAGTGTAGGTCTCATAGATCACATAAAACAGTTCATATGTAAAACCCTGCTTCATCTAATTAAACCATATTCATAAAAATAGACTTTTTTAGTATGCCATTTACTAATCCTAAATAGAAAACTTCCATACTAAAGGCCACCCCTGGGATCATACAATTCACAGTGCACACAAACAAACCAAGGGTACCCATACTGTACATGTTAGGTCACATCAGACCATGAATGGACAAAGTTCTGTCTTTTTATTTTCCTACTTCTTCCTGTTACACTTAAAGCTTCATTATTAATTTATTTCTAGTGCAATTGTCTTTAAGGGAACACACCAGTCATCACAAAATGCAGGCTCAAGGTAAAAATTGTAGAGAAAATCCACTTCCTGTGTTTGCACGCAGGCTAGTGCCATGTTTGTGCAGACAGAGGAGACAGCAGAGGAAAACAGATCAGCTTTTCTTCGCCTACATACAAAAAGCAGTCAGTAGAAGCATATCCCTGGCTCCATATGTCATTAGTATAAAAAGGTATTTCTTTGAATATGTTGTAGCTTTTCAGGTATGCATATGGTAACCAACCATGCCAAAGATTTTCATCGTACCTCCTAAAGTACATCCACCTCTCCCTCCAAATCACCACAGTTTTGACTGACCCACTTTCCTGCTGTTTGGATCTTATTTAAATCTAGCATTACTTTCCCCAGAACATTTAGACAGCAGCTTTATGCTTTCTCTTGACTAGTGATAAACTATGCCTGTTTCAGTCATTCTGCATGGGAAAACTGGCAACTAATGCTCTCACATTTCTCCATCTGGCAACTGTAATCTGCTATACACAAGCCTCCCTGTAGTCCAAGCATACACTCTTCACTCCATATAAAATGCTGAAGCAAGGATCATAACTATGTCCTCACACTCAACATCTGCAACCCTTCTCTTCTATTAACCAGAAATCCCAGCAGGCTATTTTCATTTTGCATTCAATATAAAATTCCAAATATAATGCCTCGCAGCAGCATTTAGACCCTTGACCATTTCCTCATTTTACTCAGCAACACATCCTACACAGTTCTCTGTGATATTTTTATTTTAAAAATACAAAAGGAAAATACTCCAAAGCTAACTGAATTATAATGGATGTCTAACTGTTCTAGCCACAATTTAAATACAAATGGACTGATTAATTGACATTGCCTTACCCCATTTTAAAAAATAATAACATATAGGAAAACAGCACTTTAAGTAAACTATATTAACCTTTGTTGTTTAACAGAAACTGAGAGTCCTTTTTGGGCCCTTTAAACGCTCAGGCATGTACATTAAGATATGAAGGAAATATAAATTTTGATAGAAGTACTATATCAGTTTGCATATTTTTTACTTCTTCATTTATTTAGTGCTAATATATTATTTGACTTTGGAAGTAAGAATAAAGGTTATCCAACTTTTCATGTAAATTCTGTACAAATAACAGGCATAAAGTAAGTTCAGCTCACTAGCAAGTTCTCTTAAATGTACATTTTTAATCCAGGGAAAACCCCTTGACAAGCTGGAAAATCTTTTCAAAGGTTGACCATGATCTTTTCTATGGGTGGATCTGTATGGAACTGACAACATGTCTACATGTATTAAAGCCAATTAGAACTTCATATTGATTTTCATTGCATTTTTTAAATTTTTATTTAAAATACATTTAACTTAATTTGTGCATTGATAAATATTAGCAAGATGTTATGGACTCAGTATCATATGTCTCTACTAAGTGCATTATGATCAATATGTTAAGGGGATATTTGATGTGTTTACTATGTCCACTATGTTTTGACAAGTTGGTTGAACTTGCCAGTGGGCTTAATGCTGCACGTAAAAAAAGGCTGCCACTGTTGAGAAATCACTTAGCTTTTCTTAAATATCAGTAAAGAGTAAAGCTTTACAAATAACTAAAATCATTCATAGGATAGCAAAGAGGAGGCTAGTCGAGGACACTTCATTCTGTCATGGAAATAAATTGATACCAGGTATCAACACAAGAATCTGGACACAATGGAACTTATTCTGAAGATGGAATATATTGACGTTAATCTGCCTTTGATTTGACAGAAGATGTCTTACAACCAGAAGAACAACTCAGATAAGAAGTGAAGGATGACATCTGTGACAATTCTACTATCAGATTACAGACCTACAGCAAAGTCAAATGAATTTGCTGCTTCCCAGTGACATCACGTTAGAGTGCAAGAGGCACAAAGAGAATTGAAATTGCTTAGGCAGAGATGTAGGATACAAAATCATCATGAGTTATAACAAGGCATGTACTAAAAGGCATGAATTTAGGAACAATAGGAACAAGATATTAATGTCAATATAGTTTACAAGGTCTTTACATGGAAATTGGCTGCAGCTCAGAGATTACAAGAAGACAAAGGAATAAAAGCATCTATTATTGTTTCTCTGGAACATGAAACACATGGGTATAAAAAGTAGAGTGGTAATGTCATCTACATTATTTGAAATACAAAGGCAAAGAAATATATTGCCCACAACAGCTAATGTAACCCTTAAAATGTCAGTGAGATCATGAATACTTACTTGCCCCATATATTTACTATATCTACAATGTTAAGATGAGTTTTTATGATTGTTTTTTTATATCCTGGCAATTTTTATTATTCACATATAATAATACACCTTAATTTATATTATTTATACTGGTCCAGTGATGGTTTTCTACAATCTTACCACCCTACATAGTATGGACAAAGGCAGAGACCAATAATAATGTGGTGCAAGGACTAATTTTGCATTATAATCAATGTAGATCCAGGTGAAAACTTTTAAATGTACACCTCACTTGTTGCTTCCTTACAAAGTATAATATAGTCTTACTTTAACAAAGTGAGAAGTACACAAGAAAATACATTTTTCTAACTTGACTTTTTTCTTGCCTATAAGGGAATATGGCTGTACAGTTAACTATTTTATGTTTGCTTACTATGAAAACTGTGATTTTCTTTGGACTTTTTTTAATTGAAATAAACTTGAAATTTTACCAGACTTGAATGTTTGCTTATTTATTAAAACATTTGAAAAAATGAAAAAACAAAATGTGAATGTAGGCAATTTGCATTCAACTTATCCTTTTTAATAGGTGTACAAACTCTTAAATGTTAAAAAAATTAGAACTGCTTTCAGATAACCTATTGTTTCTCCTACTCCCATGTGACTGGAGGAGTCCCAAGCCGGACTTGGATTTCTTACTATTGAGTGCTATTCTGATATCTGTTGGGAGCCGCTATCTTGCTACCTTCCTATTGTCCTGCTGATTGGCTGCTGGGAGGGGGGTGATATCACTCCAACTGCACGTAAAGCAGTAAAGTGTGACTGAAGTTTATCAGAGTACAAGTCAAATGGCTGTGGCATCCTGGGAAATAAAAAATATTGCTAGTCCTGTGTGAAATTTCAAAATTGAATTTAACAAAATCTGTTTGCACTATTAACTGATGCATTTTGAAAAAAAACATGTTTTCCCATGACAGTATTCCTTTAATGCTGTGCTGCCCAACTTCTGTGGTACCGTGGGCCAGAATTTTTCTGGCCTACATGGTGGAGGGTTGAAAATGGAAGCCAGTTTTGTATGTATGTATGTATAACTTTATTTATAAAGCGCCACAAGGGTACGCAGCACTGTACAATCTTACAGTATACAAATTTACACACAGGGAGGACAAGTGATATAATAAATAAATACAATAAATATATATATATATATATATATATAGTGCCATGTGGTATGAGACACAGTAGGAAGGAGGCCCCTGCCCCCTAGAGCTTACAATCTAAGTTTTGACCACTTCCCCTTTTTTTAACCACACCCATGTTATCACAAGATCTTTTAAGACCATACCCACATTAATGGCGGTAGTACAGCAAAATCCCAAATGGTTGGTGCTCACTGTAAGGATATTACACTTCATGCATATGTAAAAGAAGTTAATTAATATTATATTAAGACATAGCCTTAAATCCATCTGCCTCCTTTGTGGATAGCACAGCCAACCCCAGCACATAATTGCACACCTCAGGGACCATATAATGACTATTTCCAGATTCAAACAAACTCCCCGAACAAACCCCTGCCAGGTTCACCTCCCATAAGCAACATAAGGCAGGCAGAGTATGGCACACACAGGAAGCATAGGGCAGACAGTGTATGGCACACATTAATAGCATATGAAAGGCAAAGTATGGCACACACAGGCAACATAGGGCATGCAAAGTATGGCACACACAGACAGCATAGGGCAGGCAAAGTATGGCACACACAGGCAGAGTATGGCAATTCAGGGATTAAAAGGTGTAAACAATACAGGGTCTTTAAGGTTTGAACAATACAGGGGATTACAGGTGTAAATGATATAGGGGTTTACAACCTGAATATGAGGAATAAGCAATGCAGGGGGGGGGCAGTTAATCTTAGCACTTATACCATTTAAAGCTTATACAAAGGTAAGCAGTCGCAGCAGATGGGCCATATGAGATTCGCAGGCCACCAGTTGGACAGCACTGCTCTAAGGTGTTCCAAGCAATAATCCAAAAATTATTTATGTTGAACAGTCAGATAATACAAAGTACTATTAAAATCTATATACAGGTATGGGACCTGCTATCCAGAATGCTCAGGACCTGGGGTTTTTCAGATAAGGGATCTTTCTGTAATTTAGATCTCCATAACTTAAGTCTGCTAAAAATAATTTAAATATTGAATAAACCCAATAGGATTGTTTTGTCTCCAATAAGGATTAATTATACAGTATCTTAGTTGGGATCAGGTACAATGTTCTGTTTTATTATTACAGAGAAAAAGCAAATCATTTTTAAATATTAGAATTATTTGCTTATCATGGAGTCTATGGAAGATGCACTTTCTGTAATTCAGAACTTTCTGGATAACGGGTTTCCGGATAAGGGATCCCATACCTGTAGTACTATTTAAAATATATATAATCAATATGAATACTGCCAAAGTTAGAAAATGCTCAACTATATGACATTAGTTCAACCTTTGTTGAATGAATTAAATAAAAAATCATGCTTTTTTACTAGCCCTAGATAAAAAAAACAAATCCTTTAACCCTTTTACTGCCAGCCGTTTTGAACAAACCGAAAATTTAGTCTTACCTGAAATTTTCCTTTTCTTTAGTCCGTAAGGCAGCACACAATGGGTTAAGGTTGGACCAATCTCTAGTAGGACAGAAAAAAACATCCAATAAAATCAAGGCAATATTAAACCCCCCCTTCGCTTCCCCCAGCAGTGTTAATTGACAAGCTACTACAAGGAAGAGCCACAAGAATAATCACACAGAATTAATGCTGAAATATTTATTGGGAGGGCAACAATTTTTGTGCTGACTTACGGACTAAAGAAAAGGAAAATTTCAGGTAAGACTAAATTTTCGGTTTTCTTGTCGTCCTACAGGCAGCACACAATGGGACTTAGCAAGCTAATAGGGTAGGGACAGGACTCAAGCCGAATGCAGTGCTGCTTCAAGAATTCTGCTGCCAAAGACTGCATCTTGAGAGGCTGCTACATCCAATTTGTAATGCTTGGCAAAGGTGTGCACATTACTCCATGAGGCTGCTCTACAAATCTCCGTAACTTGTACTGCTGATCTCTCTGCCCAGGAGGTAGCGACGGCTCTAGTAGAATGCGCTTTTAGTGGAAAAGGTGGGTCCATATCCAACTCTGAATAAGACTGACTAATAGCATTCTTCACCCATGCAGCAATGGAAGCCTTTGACGCTTTCTTTCCTCTCCTTTTCCCAGCAAAAAGAACAAACAAACACTCTGAAGACCTGAATTCTTTAGATCTGTCGATATAAACAGAGAGGCATCTATGAAGATCCAAATATTGTAGTTTTTCTTCCACCGAATTTGAAGGTTGCTGACAAAAGGCAGGCAAAATAATCTGAGAGTTTATGTTGGACATTGTTGGTACTTTTGGAATGAAGTAGGGTAATGTCCTCAAAATCACCTTATCCGGAAAGAAAAGTGTGTAAGGAGGTACAGCTGCTAAAGCCTGCAGTTCTCCCACCCTTCTGGCAGAAGTGATTGCCACCAGAAAGGCCGTTTTCCATGAGAGATGTTTTAGGCTAACCTCCTGTAAAGGCTCAAAAGGGGATGCACACAAAGCCGACAGGACTGTATTCAAATCCCAAGGAGGGACGATGGAATGTAGACTGGGCCTGATTCTCGACACTGCCTTCAGAAACCTCTTAATAAGAGGCTCCATAGCCAAATTCTTCGAAAGGAAGACAGAAAGAGCTGATATATGGACCTTTAAGGTGTTTGCCTTTAAACCTTTCGAAAATCCATCCTGCAGAAACTGAAGAATACTTGGTAACTGACAAACATTTGGAGAAATACTCTTAGTCCCGCACCAAGAACAGAAAATCTTCCACACCCTAGCATACACTTTGGATGTTGACTGTTTCCTAGCTAGCAACAGAGTGCCTACAACATCATGAGAAAGGCCTTGAAGAGCTAGTAATTCCCTCTCAGCCTCCAGGCTGTTAGACTCCATCTGGATGGATCCGGATGTTTCAGGCATCTCTGAAAAAGAAGATCCTCTCTGCATGGGAGAATCCAATATTCCTCTCTGGACATCACCATCAGATCTGAGAACCAAGCTCTCCTGGGCCAATGGGGGGCAATCAGAACCACTGAAGCGCGATCTTGCCTGACCTTCTGGAGTACTCTCTGAATCATTGGCAGAGGGGGAAAGATGTATGCCAACCTGAATGTCCATGGTATCGACATCGCATCCACGAAGGTGGGATTGTCCTCCCTCAGCAGGGAACAGAATCGGGGTAACTTCTTGTTCCATCGTGATGCCATCAAATCTATCTCGGGAGAGCCCCATCTCCAAACAATCTGACAAAAAACATGGGGACTGAGTTCCCACTCCCCCTGCCTCAAGGTTTCCCGACTCAAAGCATCGGCCACTGAATTGTCCACACCCCTTATGTGGACAGCCTTGAGTGACTGGAGACTCTTCTCTGCCCATGACATGATTTCCCTGCACTCTTTCATCAGCAAAGGAACTCTGGTTCCCCCTTGCTTGTTCAGATAAGCCACCGTCACTATGTTGTCTGAATGAATCAGAATTTGACGATGTTCCACCAGACTTTTGAATTTTTGTAATGCCAGCTTGACGGCTCTCAATTCTTTGAAATTCGAAGATTGAGTCCTCTCCCATGATGACCACTTGCCTTGGGCTAAGTGCTCCCCAAGGTGGGCTCCCCAACCGAAGGTAGAGGCGTCCGTCGTCAAGGATAGAAACTCTGGCACCTTGAAGGATTTGCCCTGAATCAGAAACTGAGTTTTGACCCACCAATTCAGATCTCTTCTGAGACTTGTTGTCATTGGGAACTTCTTGTCCAGAGACGTCAGTGATCGATCCCACACTCCTAATATCTGACTCTGAAGTGGACGGATATGAGCTTTTGCTCAAGGAACTGCTTCCAAGCAAGCCGTCATCAATCCCAGGACTTTCATGGCAAACCGCAGAGATATCAGCCTGGAGCAACAAAGAGTCTTCACTGCAGAATGGAGAGCTAAGATCTTGTCTTGCGGAAGGAATACTTTCATGTTGAACGTGTCTATCTGAAGGCCCAAGAACCTGATGGATGTCACTGGGTCGAGATTTGACTTTGCTCTGTTTATAATCCACCCATGACTCTCCAACATTGCAATCGTCAAGTCCCTTTGACAAATCAGCTGGGCATGAGAAGGAGCCTTTACGAGCCAGTCGTCTAGGTATGGCACTACATAAATACCCTGCTTCCGAAGAGCTGCTGCTAGCACCACTATCACTTTTGTAAAGACTCTCGGAGCTGAGGTGATCCCGAAAGGCAAAGCTTTGAATTGAAGGTGATGAACAGCGGGGCCCAAAAAAACTGCTATCCTCAGAAACTTCCTGCTGCTCTGATGAATAGGAATATGCAAGTAGGCATCTTTTAGATCGATTGTAATCATAAAATCCCCTTCTTGAAGGATGCCTAGTGCCGACTTGATTGTTTCCATTCGAAACTTCTCTTTCCTTATAAATTGATTTAAGTATTTCAGGTCTATGACCAACCTGAAGCGGCCCCCTTGCTTTGGAACCAAAAACAAGCGAGAATAAATTCCCAACATCCTTTCTGAAGGAGGAACCGGTTCTAACACTTTCATGTCTATAAACTCGGTTATGGCTTTTTCTAGAGCTGCTTGTTTTCTTTGGTCTGTTTTGATGGTGTTGACACAGAATCTGTACTTCGGAGGAGACTGGAAATTTATAAAGTAACCGTCTTTTATAATACTTAGAACCCAGGAATCTGAAGTAGTTGACTCCCAAGTTTGAAGGAAGAAAGACAGTCTGCCGCCCACTTCCTCTTGCCTTCTGGCGTCAGAAGGAGCTACCTTTTCCCTTGTTGGTTTCCTTCTTTTGTTTGGTTTCCTTATCGAACCATCTAGATCTGAAATTATTTGGTCTAGATCGGAATCCTCTAGATCTGTTGAAGTCTCTATCTGATCTTCTAGAAGAGTTTGCCTGAGGCGAAGATCTTCTTGACGAGGAACGAAAGGACTTCCTTCCAGTAAACCTTTGCTTCTCTTGCGGCAAAGTCTTACCTTTACCAGAAACCAAACTTTCCAGCAGCTTATCCAAGGGGCTCCCGAATAATTTTCCTGGCTCAAAGGGTATGGAAATTAAACTATTTTTTGAAGCCAGATCTGCCGACCAAGCCTTGAGCCAAAGTGCTCTCCTCCCGGCAGTGGACAATGCCATCGTTCTTGCCCCCAGTTTCAGATTCTCAATAGACACATCACACAGGAAGTCTGAAGCTAATTTTATCGTGCCCATCATATCTAGAATGACATCTCTAGAAGTCCCGGCATCTACTTCCTCTTCTAGGGAATTAATCCAAAACTTTAGTGCCCTAGACACAGACACTGCAGCCAGTGCTGGTTTGCAGGCATTAGAACCTGCCATATACGCCCTTCTTAAGGAACACTCGGCCCGGCGGTCCATCTGGTCTTTAATTGCAGATTCCTCAACAGGAATTGTAGTCCTTCTGGACAGTCTAGCCACCGGAGTGTCAACCTTCGGGGGATCCTCCCATTGACTTATATCCTTAGAATCAAAGGGAAACATTAGTTTAAATCTTTTAGAGGATTCTGGCTTTTTCCCCGGGTCCCCCCTTTCCATTCTTGTTCAAAAATTTTAGAAATAGAGGAATGGACTGGAAAAGACATGGACTTTTTCTCAGAAAAAAATGGCAACTGTTGTTTATCAGATTCCACAACTGGTGCAGTAGACTGGTCCATTACTTTATTTACTTCTTTAATTAATTTCGACATTTTCTCCACTGGAAAAAGATAGAAATCCTCCTTCCGCTTCTTTACCTCAGCCGAAGAAACAGAAGCTGAATCAACAGAACTATCTGAATCAGAATCAGATGATTGGCATGGGACAGCAGATGATGTGCCTAAATCAGGGGCTCTTGCACCAAAGTTTTGAAACATCTCTTGAAACCAAGCAAAGAAATCCTCCATTTTATTCTTAGAAGATGACTGGGCACACTGATCACATTTGCTTTGAAGGCAGTTATCAGGTAAGGGTTGACCACATTCCGAACAAAAACAGTGCCTGGATTTCCTTTTTCTTTTTCCAGATGCTCTGGCAGAATCAGACATCTAAGGAAAAGAATAAGGTGCAAAATAAACAGTATGTAACAACAATTACTGTAAGCAGTGAGGTGGCAAAGAAGGCTACTACATGTACCTTCACAGCCTCAGACACACACTCAGCAGCCTGGCAGCACGACACCACAGGAACTGCAGCACCACAATGGCCAGCAACAAGGGGGAATAGGAGGCTTAATATAGCCCTCAGGGGCTTGCTTAACCAAAGCATAAAGGCATAAAGGGACCCCCACACTCACCGCACCGATTGCCGACATCTCCTGCCATTCGGGAGCAACTTCCTCCTGCGCTCGCCAATGACGTCATCAGATGCGCCCGCTCTCCAGCGCACAACACCGGAGCAGAGGGGAAAACACCCTGGCAGCAGCCGTTCTCCTCTACATGGCGCCGCCAGCACGCTGCCGCACCAGACCGCATCTGCCAGGTAAGCCTCAGGGAGCCTTGTAATCCCCTGAGCAATCCACCCTCAGGTGATCGCTCATACGGCCCTCGAGCTCCTCAGAGCCCGGATCTTCAGACCCAAAGGGGTCTCTGCACTTCCTACCTAGATAGGACAGAAAAAAACACTGCTGGGGGAAGCGAAGGGGGGGTTTAATATTGCCTTGATTTTATTGGATGTTTTTTTCTGTCCTACTAGAGATTGGTCCAACCTTAACCCATTGTGTGCTGCCTGTAGGACGACAAGAAAAGTGGAACTTCTACTGCCAGACAGTTTTTGAACATTTTGCACTGTTTCACTTTAGGGGCTTTTCCTCGGGGGAACATTTAGTTTACCCAGGAAAACTATATATTGTTTTTTTCAGGACAACCTAAGCTTTTAACATATGGTGGAATTTTTGTGTAATTCCAATTCTGTAACAAGATATAGGCTTCTAAATGTCTAAAAAATGAAAAAAAAATAATATTTTCCATAATATAAACACATACACCAGAAACAAAAATTATTTTATGCACAAAAATACAACTGATTTGGAAAGTTCCATGTCTCCTGAACTTGCCAATACCAAATATATATAGTTTTATGGAGATTTCTCACTTATATAGGTCAAAAACTCCCAGCAGTACACTACCAAATTTCCAAAGCATTGCTCCAGAAAGCTGCATACTTTAGATTCAAGGTCACAAATTCCACTAACATAAGGGTTATCCCAGAAGATTATACATGTTTAGAAAGAACAGATTCTGTGGAATCCAGAATAGATAGAACTGCCTGTCTACTCCAAACTACCAAGTTGCAATGCTTTCCTAAAGTTATTGGTTTTTATCAAAATTTGTGAAATTTCTTAAAAATCGCTTCAAAGCTTCCTGTCTATAGTATCTTATCTCCTACAGGTCATAAAGTAACCAGATAACACACCCTAAATATGAACGCCAGAGGTCCGCAAAACAGTTTGATGCCCAATATGTATAGGTTTACCTAAGTATGTGGCATGTAGGAGCCCCAATGTGAACTTACCCCCATATGATCTATCATTTCTGTCATTCCAGCTTCTGCAAAATCAACACATTTACATCATTTTGTGTGGGATAACGCTACAAAAATGTACACTCACCCCAGAAAGCCATATATTTTTGGAAAGTACACATTCCCCCAAATCTAAAATGGGTACCTGTGTCTTTCTACTCCAAAGTACCAAGCCGCAAAGCATTTCTAAACTTAGCAATTTTGATGACAATTCCAAAAATCCCCTCAAAGCTTCCACTTTGCAGCATCTTATCTCCCACAGAGCATTAGATACCAAGATAAAACACCCTAAATTTGAACGCCAGGGGTCCACTGAACAGTTTGATGCCCAATATGTATAGGTTTACCCAGGTATGTGGCATGTAGGGGCCCCAATGTGAACATACCCCATATGATCCGTCATTTCTGTCATTTCAGCTTCTGCAAAATCAACACATTTACATCATTTTATGTGGGATAAAGTTAGTAAAAAGTACACTCACCCCAGAAAGTCATATATTTTTGGAAAGTACATATTCCCCAAAATCTAAAATGGGTACCCATGTCTTTCTACTCCAAAGTACCAAGCCGCAAAGGTTTCCTAAGTTTGACGATTTTATTACATTTCCAAAAATCACCTCAAAACTTATGCAAAAACTTAAACAAAAAATATGCAGCATCTTATTTTCTATAGGTCATTAAGTACCAAGATAAAACACCCTAAATATGAACCCCAGAGGTCTATTGAACAGTTTGATGCCCACTATACATAGGTTTATCAAAGCACACTAATTTCATGGCTTACCTTTACCTAATTCATAACCACATGGCAGTTTTATGTGGGATAGAAACTGCAGAAATATAGGGTTACCCCTGAAAACCATATATTTTTGGAAAGTACACATTCAGACAAATCCAACATGGGTAAAGAGTCCTTTCTACACCAAAGTACCAATCTGCAAAGCTTTCCTAAAGCTAGTGGTTTCTATGACATTTCAGAAAATCTACTAAAAATGTAGCAATTTGCCGCATTTATCTCACACAATTTCTTGCATACAACGGAAAATCACCCCAAATAGGAACACCAGAGGTCTACTGAACAGTTTGATGCCCTATATGCATAGATTTACCAAACTATGCGGAGTACAGGGGCACCCAAATGAAAATAGTGCATATGAATTTTCACGAATGACGCTCCGGCTCGTGCAGTTTTTGCACCCGGTATGTGTATTATGTGCCATAAGACCCCCTAACAGTATGGAGACCCTAGAAAACCATAAATTTTCTGAACGCACACATTCTGACAAAAAAAAAAAATGGGTAAATACATCTTTCTACTGCAAACTACCAAACTACAAAGCTATGCTAAACAGAATAGTTTTTATAACATTTCTGAAAATTGTTACAAAGCTTGCATTTTGCCCCACATGTAGCCCACATTTCATAACGTACCAACATAAAACATCCTAAATATGAACGGCAGGGGTCTACTGAACAGTTTGATGTCCAATATGCATGGCGCGGCTATTCTTTTGTCACGTAGCTATTCTTTTGACGCCCACGACTATTCTTTTTTGACGCGCCACTATTCTTTTGACGCGGGCGACAATTTTTGGACGCATGGCAAATTTTTTCATCCGTTTCGCGAAACAATCCACAAATGGCAAATGCAGAAATTCGCTGCGAATCCATGCCTGGCGAAAAATTTCGCCCATCGCTACTCAGTTATCTGAAATCTTGGAAGCTGGGGGTATTCCAGATAAGGATTTTTTCTGTAAATTTGATCTCCTTACCTGCTAAAAATCATATAAACATTACAAACCCAATAGGATTGTTTTGCCACCAACATCAATCCATTAATTGGAATCAAGTACAAAATACTAATTTATTAATATATAGAAAAAGGAAATAATTTAAAAAAAATTTAATTACTTTTTGAAATGGACTGCATGGGAGATGGTCTTCCTGTAATTTGGAGCTTTCTGGATAACAGGTTTCTAAGATTAGAAGATCCCATACCTGTAGTACATGGGGACATAAATTGTACATTGGTCTCTGCTTGTTTATAATTCATTTCTGTACACTTTGATTGAGCCTAAATTAATTATTATTATTATTATTATTATTATTATTATTATTATTATTATTATTATTATTATTATTATTATTATTATTATTATTATTATTATTATTATTATTATTATTATTAGTATTATTATTATTAGTATTATTATTATTAGTATTATTAGTATTATTATTAAACAATAGCAATAATAATAATAATACCCAAAGGAGATAGTGGGGAGCACAGAGAGAGGTATTAGTCATTTGCCCAGCTTCTAGCTGACCACCAGCAGTGAAGAAGTTAACTAATTATGGCTGGACTTTATAAACTACATCTAGTTATTTATTGCAGTTATAATTCTGTCATTTTTTTGAAGCATGTGAAAAACTATAAATGTTTTGTTATAATTGATTTTGTTGCTTGAAATATGATGAACACTTCAGGAATGAAAATAATTAATATGTGTGCGTGGCATGGCTCTGAACCTCAGATTAATTGATCGCAGTATTTAGAGGAATTGAACTGAACATATTTTAATCCTGGTTTTGTACTTTGAAGTCTATATTCATATATCTTGAGAATTAAAGCAAAATACAGATAAAGTAGGAAGATATAAATCTGATTATTTGTTATTTTTCCCTGATTTAAGCAGGAAACAGAGACTTCAAGGAACAATAAATTCAGCAGTTGATTTGTACAGATCTCATTATAACTCTTAAACAATATTTGACTTAAACTGTTGTTTAAAGGGCCAGATTTCTGCAGCAAGGAAAACAAACTTTTCTTCAAACAGTTTTCTATATGTTTGGCTTCCTGTGAGTGAATTACACAACCTCAAAGTAAAATGTTCATTTGTTTGCTTTATAAATGTAAAACCTTAGCAATAAGACTGGCTTTAGTTAGGTTTAATTATTACTTATATTCATCCTTTTTCCTATATTGCTAACATTGAACTGTATAAATATTCGTTTTGATGTTTCAAAATTCTTGGAAAAACTAAGCACTTAAAGGGTACAGTACAGGTTGCTGACAGCAAACCTACATGCCATTATTTGGTATTACTTAAGACATCCTTATTTCATCAGGGCAAGCGACCACCAACCATCAACCATTCCTAAAGGTGTCAGAAAAATTCCTTTTTGGATGTGAAACCTGCATCAGACCTTGTGCTGCTAGCCTTGTATTGTTTCCTGTAGTAAAATACATTCACCATTTTTGATGGACAATGATTTGACCTGGCATAGTAATCAAGAGTTAAACCCATGTAGTGAAAACCTTATTAAAACTTTCTGTTTTAGAAAGTCTTTTATTGCATGTCTTTGCGCCTTTTATGCTTCTTTTATTCCTTTGCATGTCTTTGCGCCTTTTCACCTTAACCATGATGGTTGATTTGCTTGGTTGCCTTCCAGGTCATAACCCTCAGATGACAGATATCTTGCATTCATAAATGATGAGCAAAAATTTTCACCAGGCATGGATTTGCTGCGAATTTGCGTGGTTTGCCATTAGCAGATTTATTCACGAAATGGGCGCAAAAATTTGCCGCGCATCAAAAAAGTTGTGCGAATCAAAAAATGTTGTGTGCATGTTGCTTAGGACAGATTTGCTCATCACTAGCATTCAAGAGATTAAAACAGGTTGTTTTCAAGTCTGGATATGTGGTTTTGAAATATAAGGCTGTATCCAGCGGTTCTGGATGTATAGTTGGCCACAGGAACATTAAGGAGTAATTTGCATGCCTCGCCCCTGTTAAAGGGGATCTGCCACCCATGAGACATAAAAAGTTGTAGAATATAAGTTCTTTTTAAATTAAACTGTAAACTCATCCATGCAACATCCATACTTGTTATAAACTTATTTAGAAATTGCAGCTTACAATCATATGTTGCCTTCCCAGCAATTACTTTCACTTTCATTTTTGCACTTCCTAGATGTCACTTCCGTCCTTACAAGCCCTATCCTCCTCACTTTCTATAATTGCACAGCCTATGCATAGTGTCATACTGGAGGTAAGGTCCAGCATGGAAAGGGTTAGACTTTTATTTTAGTAAGTATTCTTAGAATCCACATTTGAAGGAAACTCATCACAGTAGGGGGTAATTCACAAATACCCCCCTAAGGGTGAAGACAAATGGAGCAACTAGTAGCAGCTAATTTTTCATGGCTATTAAACTCCAAAAACACCCTGCCAAAGACAAAACAGAAAATTGCCTTTGCTAAAACCCAAATAGAGACAATTATCAGTAAACGATCAGCATTGTCTATTTTAGTAGTCGTGACAAGTAACTGCTACTAGTAGCTTTGAGTGTCTACACCCTAAGGGTGAAGACACCTAGGGTGATACTAATTGCTTCAGGTAAGAAGGGTAAGGGTAAGACAGCTGGTGCAATTAGTCACTGTGATTTTTAAAATCCATTTGCAGTGATTAATAGTGGTGAGTAATCTCCATGCACAAATATACAAGTCACCATGTGCAAAATATACCGTGCGGAAGTAGTTGTGGTGGCTGATTAGTCACCAAGACTAATCAGCCACCACTAAAATCGCTGTGAATAGTGGCAACTAATTGCCAGACAGCAAAACTAGGGGACTGTGAGGTGTGAATAGCCAAACATTACATTTTGAGATGATACAAAGCTTGCCTTGTTATAAGTTCTAATTGTTGATTTTAAAAAAAATGAAAAAAAAACGATATGAAAAATGTTTGTAGAGTAAGTATATCTTATTTTGCTCATCTAACATGATAGTGTACGATTTGGAATAATTTCTTATGGTTACAGGTCCCCAGTCATTTCTCAAGTGAGCACCATCATCATTTTCTTCTTACAGCAGTACTATATGTACATATACAGGCAAACGTTTTACTAGAACTGCATAATTTTAACAAACTAATATTGTTAAAACACAATAGTTGGAGGGCCCTGCTCATTGAAGCTTGCATTTGTGCCCTATCAACTATATACTGAAATTCCAAAATGAAGAGTTTCTAAAGAAAAATATAACTAATTCAAAAAGTACAAATAATTATAAATGAAGACCAATTGAAAATTATCTCAAAATATCACTCTCTGCATCATATTAAAGTTAATTTAAATGTGAACAACCCCTTTAAGCATGTTACGCTGTGATTGTGTCTTTTAAACAACTATAAAGCAAAATTACAGCCAGTCACAGGCTGGCACTGTTTTAGTATATTACATGCTTTAGATTTAAATTTCATCAGCTTTTTCTCTTGTCCTTAATTGCAGCAAGGATGAGTAATGAGAAGTACTTTTTTTGTCTGTATATATGACTCTTGCCTAATAATAAAGTATGGGCAATGAAAATACATAGAGGAGAACAGAATAAAACTGGAGGCACATGTACAATGCTCAATTATCTTTTACTTTAACTATGAAAGTCCAGGTATGGGACCTGTTATCCAGAATGCTCGGGACCTGGGGTTTTCTGGATAAGGGATCTTTCCATAATTTGGATCTCCATAACATAAGTCTGCTAAAAATAATTTAAATATTGAATAAACCCAATAGGCTTGTTTTGCCACCAATAAGGATTAATTATATCTTAGTTGGGATCAAGTACAAGGTACTGTTTTATTATTACAGGAAAAAAGGAAATAATTTTATAAAATTAAAATGATTTGCTTATAATGGAGTCTATGCGAGAGTCTATGCTGTACATGAATTGAGTAAAAATAATGTTCACGAGGGGGATATTGCATTATTCAAGGCATCATAAAAGTTGTGCAATAGTTAATTTTCTTCAGTGGGGTGGTTAAGTCTTGGGAAGGTGCTTGAAGAACATATGTGGACGATACTACATAGAGGCTTTCTTAAAATGGAATATATCACAGTATGTGGAACAAAACTTTTCTTTTGGTAGCCTACTAAAATATAAAATCAACCTGCTTCTCTGTGGTAGGTGAGGATATAGGGTCATTTGGAGATGTGCATTATTACCCAGACAATGAATTATTTTGATAACCAAAACATAATGTTTTATCTTAAAACTCTGTAGTCACTATACCATATACCGTTCTTGGGTACTTATATGTTTTCTTTCGTCAATATGTAAAATCCAGTGTCTATATTTCATACAAATAGATTTAGTCCAAAGAGATTAATCAGCATAGTAGCCCTATCTCCATCTATTTTGCTTTTTTGAGGCTTTTAATAAATGGGCTGATATGCAAATAAATAAGATCAATAGGGACAGCCGGGCTGCCTTCTTTCTGTCCCACGTATTAATGTGATATGTGATTCCCTAAGTACATGTAATGTATATTTTATTTCATATTGTCTTTATTTACAAAAACCGGAACATTATATTTTATTAGGATCTAATGCTATTCTGAGATATTTGGAACATTTCCAGTTGTTAACTTAAGACTTCCTGAAATAACACTGTACAGGAAGGTGGGAACAAATATGATGTATTTGTTTGTTTTTCTCATACATATTTCACCATCTTCGATTACTAATGTGAGTAGAGGGATCCTTTACATCTGACAGATATACTTCACCTGATTAACTAGAGTATACTTTTACTAGCTATTCGGTATTTCTTACTCTAAGCTGATTTTTATTCTTTTTACAGAAAGTGTAAGTATGCATCTCAAAATAACGAAACAATCATTTCTTTGCATAGCCTTAGTTTTCGTACTCCAAATATATTTCCAGCATCTGTGAAAAAATATTATTATATGCTTCTTAAATTGTGCCCTCTTTGCTTTATTGTTTTGTAAAGCTGCATTGCCCCTTGATTTTGTGACTTTTTACCCATAAGAGTTTCACACTGACATCTATGTCCATATATGAATGCTCTTATGCCTGTCTTCTAATGTGAACCAGCCTGTTAGTGTAAGGCATATATTGAAGTTGTATTGTCTATTAGATCATCTGCTTCCATTTGTTGAATTTCTTTCTGCATGCTTACATATGTATTTCACATGTTTAGTTATGGTTTAACTAGTACTAGGCACCTTAACTAAATCTGCTTTAAAAGGTTAATATTTTGCAGGCGTATTTAAATTTTGCATCAGGACTAAAACTAGGCTACTCCTGTGCCTACCAGCAACAGCTGGGTCAGTTGTCTCTATGATTTATTAGGCCCACTGAGGAGTACACCCTGCCACATCTATTATACATCTACTGCCACCCACAGTAGATGTATCAATTACAACTTAAGCTGCCCTAGGATCTGAGGCTATGGCAGATAATGATGTTGGAATCCTTTATGTTAATAAGAAAGGATAGATGTATAATATGCTGAAAGCTTGAGTACTGGGCCAGTATTTTCATATCATCTAAGGTCCATGGTCTGATCTTCCACAGAACTGGGGAACATTAAAGGGCAGAGGAAAACCAAATACTAAAAGAAGGAAACCCTAAGATACATATGGAATATTCCTCCAGGTGCTATGTGGGCTACTTTGATGAAAGGACTGAAACATGCATGCATAAAGCAATTCTGAGAACTGGAAACCATCAGCATCCATTGTGGGTGTGCAGTGGTGCTGCTCTTTTGAAAACATAGAATTAGATGGCAGAAAATATCCAGTTGGTCCATTCACCCACCAGAAGCTTTCTCTTAACGAGCAGACGAAATAGACAAACTTCTTTGTTTCTGACAAATTCACTTTCTCTGTACAAGCATTGAAGATGTTTTAATGCCTCATGACCCATTATATTTACAGGTTTGGAGGAAATAAAGACTTATCATTGGCTAAGAGAAATGGGTATTTATATAAGACACAACAAAGAAGGTACAATATTGTGAGCATCCAATATAGATATGTAAAAGCAGAAACAGGTTCTTTACAGGAAAATACATACTAATTTATATAATGTATATATTTGTTGGGTGTAAAACAGAACCTTCTGTGTATATCTGTATCATGCCAGGCAATTGTAAAGAGGCATTGTAAAGAGGTAAACCTGGCAGCATTTGATTTGTGTCCACAAGACACCCTTAATTAATCCAGTACACACTATCAACATCGGGTTGCAGGCTCCCACAGAGAACCATAATTAAATATGCAACTAGAGACTGCGGGAAGGTGACACATTCATCAAACTCATCAGACAATGTGGGACCAGTCCGTTGAGGCAGGAAGCTGGGGGGCCTTTGGTCTCTTTGATCTGTTGATCAAAGCAAGGCAAAGTGTGGACCTAGGAACAGCAGGGGGTGCAGCTAGGATAAAATATGGATTATAGAAAGGGATCCATATCTCCTTTGTTTTAGGGTTCACATCCTCATAAATCACATATTGTTTATGAGGAGGCCCCATGCTTCCCAATTATACCAAACAGGGACTTCCTATACCCACCAGTTAGGAGGGATAGTTTCTGGGGGACTGGGACATGAGACACCCCTCATGTTTGGTATCATTTTGATCACCCACATATGGGTCAAAACAAGCCCCTACCTTCATAATAATATTGGGTACTGGCAAGTACCAATATTATATGACAAGAAACTGGCATGAGAAGTGCAACTCTCTACAGGGGGGGGGTCATGTGACACGTTCCTGGACACTCTATCCTCATGCATAGGTAATGAGGGAGGGGCCTAGTGGGACATAAAAAGCACACAGGCCCAGGTATTCTTCAGCTCATATTTTGAGGTCCCAATCAATTGGGGGATGGGCTCAAGATTTCCAAACTCTTGCCTCAGGAGGACACAAAAGATAACTCGATAACATACATAGGGTTTTCTCTGTGTTGTATTTCCTTTTATTTTATTTATTGTTTGTATGTATATGTCTCTTTTTGTAAAACCTTTTTTTTAAATGCACTGTAACCTTTGTAATATTAAATATAAAATTTAATAAGTTCTGTTCTTTGGCTCTATAAAGATCCCCAAGTACCTTGTTTACATGTGAATATATATTAACTGCTTGGCTGTATGTGTATTAAGTAGAGGGCAAGTTTTGTGTAAATGCTAATTAACTAGTTGACTGCTAGCAGGAGAGTGTGTTTGACTGTAATTAACCCTTTGGCTGCTGGAGTGTGTTGAATTAGCGGAAAACTAACCCTAACTACACTAAGAAAGCTTGTGTGATATATTTGTGCATTAGGTTTCTATCGCCTGTTAAGGATAGATAGTGGCAGCGAATAGTTATTTGGGGCGGTGGTGTGTTTGGGGGTGCTTGATGTTAGTCTAACCTGTGTGGAAGGTGACTGAGTGTAACCCCTTGGTTCCCCTTCCCGGTGTCAGGCGTGTCTGAGAGTGGCGTGTTCTTGACAATCTGCATTTCTATTTAAAAGTATGTCCTAAAGACAAGAAAGCCCTGATTCACTGTGATGATAGACAGCAACTCAGTGTATCAAATCCCTGCATTTTTCCCCCCCAGGCCGGTGCTCCATTAAGAAAATAAAAGCATTGTCTGTGTAATAGGTGGGTAATGAATGCACCGCCATGCTGTATATACCTTTCCTAAACCCTTACCTATCCCTTATCAGACTGAGAGGCCTATTTATCAAAATTTGTATTTGTGTAAATTTTGTATTTTAACCATGGAAATTAAAAATAAAAACAACACAGATCTTACCTTATGATTGAATAACGATTGTATGACAATTTCATCATTTTAATGAGGTTTATAGGCTAAGCTAAAAAAAACTGTAAAAACTAGAATAAAGAGTTTAAATTTTGCCTAGGACACCTTCCATTGATGGGGTGTCTTCAAGTAAATCAGGGTTTCTTTGGTCTGTGTTTTTGGTAAGAATCAGTTATAGGCTAATTAGCAGTTATGCACATGGTTCCTTTAAATGTTGCTCATTTTTTTTTGGCTATACACAGAATGATGAAAGGGTTAAACTAAAAACTTATCAAACATCACCTCATGCACTCTGACTCCGTGGCACTGATCCTATTATACAGTGATTAATGAGATCCCATTCAACAGAGTCCCTGAAACTTATGAAAAGTGTTAATCAGAAGACTGAGAACAGGCCTGACCCAAGGCATCAAAGGTCAAGCCTTGAACATAGGACATGTTTATCAATGACTGCTAAATGGGCAAGTGAGGTAAAATATCATTAAAAATGCCCTGTTTTTATGCTTCAGTATAAGCTTTACTATATCTGTATAATAACTGATCACGCATATGCTTTAATAAATCATTTGTTTTAATACTCATCATTATTAATCACTATGTTTATTACAATTAGTGTCTATTTCTGGTGTTCTTCTGCAATATAACAAACCAATAATGACATGCAAGTTGGACACATTTTGATAAACATTAGTGAGAAAATGACAGGAAAAGTGTGTTTTGTGAATGCAAATTGTGAACAATTTGCTGCCAATCATTGTGTGTGTGTTTGTGCCAGGAAGTGGCAAGTATGCCATATGCTGAACTTTTATTTATTCTTTTAAAAAGCTTGGTTGTTTTCTTTGCACTGCTTCAGTTGAGCCAGCACCTATTGTTAATTCAGACACAGAGCTCTCCGGAAAGCAATACAGAAAATCTAAATAAGCCTTCCATATATAAAGTAATTGACCTTAATTTTTTTCCACAGCAAATTTTTGTTCCCGTTTAACAAAAAAATCTGCCAATGGCGAAACAAAGAAATTTGCCGCAAATCCGTGCCTGGTGAAAAATTACGCTCATCACTAAACCTGATGCATACTTTGGGCTGTGAATGCAATTTTAGAACCCATGCCATAAAGCAAGAAAGCGCTACTGGTTCTCGATAGGAAGAAAAGGCAGGTCCTGAGATTATCAAGAGATTATTAAAACTATAACATAGTATGCCACATTGTTTTCCAAATCATTACTGTAATACATTGTTTTCGAAGCAGGGAGAAGCATATTGATCACTTAGATGGATATTTAAGGGACAATGTGGTCTATTAATAATTAGAAATAACAGTAGTTGTTGTTGGAAGATTAGCCTTTGTAATGTAGCCAAGCAGGATTTCTAGGAAAAGAATATACACAGACACCAATACAGGTATGGGACCTGTTATCCAGAATGCTCGGGACCTGGGGTTTTCCGGATAAGGGATTTTTCCATAATTTGGATCTCCATAACATAAGTGTGCTAAAGATAACTTAAATATTGAATAAACCCAATAAGCTTGTTTTGCCTCCAGTAAGGATTAATAACACCTTAGTTGGGATCAAGTACAAGGTACCGTTTTATTATTACAAAGAAAAAGGAAATCATTTTTAAAAATTAGAATTATTTGCTTATAATGGAGTCAATGGAAGATGGCCTTTCCGTAATTCTGAACTTTCTGGATAACGGGTCTCTGGATAAGGGATCACATACTTGTAATACCATAAAACACTCCTTTCTTTCACAGTACAGGTATGGTACCTGTTATCCAGAATGCTCTAGACCTGGGGTTTTCCAGATAAGGGATCTTTCCATAATTTGGATCTCCATAACATAAGTCTGCTAAAGATAACTTAAATATTGAATAAACCCTATAGGATTGTTTTGCCTCCAATAAAGATTAATTATATCTTAGTTATGATCAAGGTACTGTTTTATAATTTATTTATTTTTTTAAAAATTAGAATTATTTGCTTATAATGGAGTCTATGGGAGATGGCCTTTCCGTAATTCAGAACTTTCTGGATAATGGGTTTCCGCATAAGGGATCCTGTACCTGTATCTGCTTGTGTGAGCACTACCTAATATTTGGATTTTTTTTCTTACTAATAAGGTACCCTTAAAAGATGCAGAAAACAATATCACAGGTAACCATCCATTTCACAAGTTCTTTTAACCCTTTTACTGCCAGCCATTTTGGTCAAAGCGAAACTTGTATTGCCAGACAGTTTTTGAACATTTTGCACTGTTTCCCTTTAGGGGCCTTTCCTCGGGGGGACTTTTAGTTTACCAAGGAAAACAATATATCGTTTTTTTCAGAACAACCTAAGCTTTCAAAATATGGTAGAATTTTTGTGTAATTCCAATTCTGTAACAAGATATAGGCTTCTAAATGTCTAAAAATGCAAAAAAAATCAAATTTTCCATAATATAATCACACATACTAGAAACAAAAATTATTTTATGCACGAATATACAACTGATTTGGAAAGTCCCATGTCTCCTGAACGTGCCAATACCAAATATATATAGTTTTATGGAGATTTCTCACTTGTATAGGTCAAAAACTCCCAGCAGTACACTACCAAATTCCCAAAGCACTGCTCCAAAAAAACTGCATACTTTGGATTTCAAGGCCAAAATTCCACTAACAGAAGGTTTATCCCAGAAAATTGTACATTTTTGGAAAGAACAGATTCTGGGGAATACAGAATAGGCACAACTGTCTGTCTACTCCAAACTATCAAGTCGCAATGCTTTCCTAAAGTTATTGGTTTTTATCAAAATTTGTGATTTTTTTTAAAAATCGCTTCAAAGCTTCTAGTCTATAGTATCTTATCTCCTACAGGTCATAAAGTAACCAAATAAAACACCCTAAATATGAATGCCTGGGGTCCACTGAACAGTTTGATGCCCAATATGTATAGGTTTACCTAAGTATGTGGCATGTAGGGGCCCCAATGTGAACATACCCCATATGAACTGTCATTTCTGTCATTTCAGCTTCTGCAAAATCAACACATTTACATCATTATATGTGGGATGAAGCTAGTAAAAAGTACGCTCACCCCAGAAAGTCATATATTTTTGGAAAGTACACATTCCCCCGAATCTAAAATGGGTACCCATGTCTTTCTACTCCAAAGTACCAAGCCGCACAGCTTTTCTAAAGTTAGCAATTTTGATGACATTTCCAAAAATCCCCTCAAAGCTTCCAATTTGAAGCATCTTATCTCCCACATAGCATTAGGTACCAAGATAAAACACCCTGAATTTGAACACCAGGGGTCCACTGAACAGTTTGATGCCCAATATGTATAGGTTTACCCAAGTATGTGGCATGTAGGGGCCCGAATGTGAACATACCCCCATATATACTGTCATTTCTGTCATTTCAGCTTCTGCAAAATCAACACATTTACATCATTATATGTGGGATAAAGCTAGTAAAAAGTATGCTCACCCCAGAAAGTCATATATTTTTGGAAAGTACACATTCCCCCGAATCTAAAATGGGTACCTATGTCTTTCTACTCCAAAGTACCAAGCCGCACAGCTTTTCTAAAGTTAGCAATTTTGATGACATTTCCAAAAATCCCCTCAAAGCTTCCACTTTGAAGCATCTTATCTCCCACATAGCATTAGGTACCAAGATAAAACACCCTGAATTTGAACGCCAGTGGTCCACTAAACAGTTTGATGCCCAATATGTATAGGTTTACCTAAGTATGTGGCATGTAGGGGCCCCAATGTGAACATACCCCCATATGAACTGTCATTTCTGTCATTTCAGCTCCTGCAAAATCAACACATTTACATTATTATATGTGGGATAAAGCTACAAAAAAGTACGCTCACCCCAGAAAGTCATATATTTTTGGAAAGTACACATTCCCCCGAATCTAAAATGGGTACCCATGTCTTTCTACTCCAAAGTACCAAGCCGCACAGCTTTTCTAAAGTTAGCAATTTTGATGACATTTCCAAAAATCCCCTCAAAGCTTCCACTTTGAAGCATCTTATCTCCCACATAGCATTAGGTACCAAGATAAAACACCCTGAATTTGAACACCAGGGGTCCACTGAACAGTTTGATGCCCAATATGTATAGGTTTACCCAAGTATGTGGCATGTAGGGGCCCGAATGTGAACATACCCCCATATATACTGTCATTTCTGTCATTTCAGCTCCTGCAAAATCAACACATTTACATCATTATATGTGAGATAAAGCTACAAAAAAGTACGCTCACCCCAGAAAGCCATATATTTTTGGAAAGTACACATTCCCCCGAATCTAAAATGGGTACCCATGTCTTTCTACTCCAAAGTACCAAGCCGCACAGCTTTTCTAAAGTTAGCAATTTTGATGACATTTCCAAAAATCCCCTCAAAGCTTCCATTTTGAAGCATCTTATCTCCCACATAGCATTAGGTACCAAGATAAAACACCCTGAATTTGAACGCCAGGGGTCCACTGAACAGTTTGATGCCCAATATGTATAGGTTTACCTAAGTATGTGGCATGTAGGGGCCCCAATGTGAACATACCCCCATATATACTGTCATTTCTGTCATTTCAGCTCATGCAAAATCAACACATTTACATCATTATATGTGGGATAAAGCTACAAAAAAGTACGCTCACCCCAGAAAGTCATATATTTTTGGAAAGTACACATTCCCCCGAATCTAAAATGGGTACCCATGTCTTTCTACTCCAAAGTACCAAGCCGCACAGCTTTTCTAAAGTTAGCAATTTTGATGACATTTCCAAAAATCCCCTCAAAGCTTCCACTTTGCAGCATCTTATCTCCCACATAGTGTTAGGTACCAAGATAAAACACCCTAAATTTGAACGCCAGGGGTCCACTGAACAGTTTGATGCCCAATATGTATAGGTTTACCTAAGTATGTGGCATGTAGGGGCCCCAATGGGAACATACCCCCATATGATCTATCATTTCAGCTCCTGCAAAATCAACACATTTACATCCTTTATGTGGGATAATGCTACAAAAAAAGTACATTCACCCCAGAAAGCCATATATTTTTGGAAAATACACATCCCCCCGAATCTATAATGGGTAAATATTTCTTATTGCTACAAAGTACCAAGCTGTAAAGCTTTCCTAAGTTTGCAGATTTATATGACATTTTCGAAAATCGCATAAAAATGTTGCAATTTGCCGCATTTATCTCTCACAATTTCTTGATAAAGATCAGATAAAGACAAATCACCCCAAAAAGGAACACCGGAGGTCTACTGAACAGTTTGATGCCCAATATGCATAGATATACCAAAGTCTGCGGTATGTACTGAACCCAAAATGAAAATAGCGCATAAGGATTTCTCGCCTGCCAGCTCAGCTTTTGCACACAGAGCCCCCTGTCAGTGTATTATGTGCCAAAACTTCCCCTAACCATACAGTGACCCCCACAAAACCATATATTTTTGGAAAGTACACATTCTGACAAATCCAACAAGGGTAAAGAGTCCTTTCTACACCAAAGTACCAATCTGCAGAGCTTTCCTAAAGTTATTGGTTTTTATGACATTTCAGAAAATCGCCTAAAAATGTTGCAATTTGTCGCATTTATCTCACACAATTTCTTGCGTACAAAGGCAAGTCACCCCAAATAGGAACACCAGAGGCCTACTGAACAGTTTGATGCCCAATATGCATAGATATACCAAAGTCTGCAGTATGTACTGAACCCTAAATGAAAATAGCGCATAAGGATTTCTCGCCTGCCAGCTCAGCTTTTGCACACAGAGCCCCCTGTCAGTGTATTATGTGCCAAAACTTCCCCTAACTATACAGAGACCCCCACAAAACCATATATTTTTGGAAAGTACACATTCTGACAAATCCAACAAAGGTAAAGAGTCCTTTCTACACCAAAGTACCAAGCCGCAAAGCTTTCCTAAAGTTATCGGTTTTTATGACATTTCAGAAAATCGCCTAAAAATGTTGCAATTTGCCGCATTTATCTCACACAATTTCTTGCGTACAAAGGCAAGTCACCCCAAATAGGAACACCAGAGGCCTACTGAACAGTTTGATGCCCAATATGCATAGATATACCAAAGTCTGCGGTATGTACTGAACCCTAAATGAAAATAGTGCATAAGGATTTCTCGCCTGCCAGCTCAGCTTTTGCACACAGAGCCCCCTGTCAGTGTATTATGTGCCAAAACTTCCCCTAACTATACAGATCCCCCACAAAACCATATATTTTTGGAAAGTACACATTCTGACAAATCCAACAAGGGTAAAGAGTCCTTTCTACACCAAAGTACCAATCTGCAGAGCTTTCCTAAAGTTATTGGTTTTTATGACATTTCAGAAAATTGCCTAAAAATGTTGCAATTTGTCACATTTATCTCACACAATTTCTTGCGTACAAAGGCAAATCACCCCCAATAGGAACACCAGAGGCCTACTGAACAGTTTGATGCCCAATATGCATAGATATACCAAAGTCTGCGGTATGTACTGAACCCTAAATGAAAATAGCGCATAAGGATTTCTCGCCTGCCAGCTCAGCTTTTGCACACAGAGCCCCGTCAGTGTATTATGTGCAGTAACCCCCCCCTAACTATACAGTGACCCCCAGAAAACCATATATTTTTGGAAAGTACACATTCTGATGAATTCAAAATAGGTAAAGTTATTTTTGTACACCAAAGTTACACCTGGCAAAGCTACGCTAAAAACAGATCAGGAACACTTATATAGGGATAAAATGTGATAAAACCACAAAAATTGTGCAAATCAGTGAAACAACAAAATAAGTTACATGACAGTGTAATTAGTGGCCAGAATATCTGATCCAATAGTTACGCTGTCAAAATAAACAGTTTTTAGGTAAAAGAAAATAAAAACAAAGTGGTAATATGAAAAAAAAAAAAAAAAAAAGCAAAACAAAAAAAAACCAAAGTGTTTGTGTATACATGTGTGTACATGTGTAAAAGTTGTGTGATCGTGTGTAAGTGTGTATATGAGTGTAAATAAGTGTATAAAAGTGTGAAAAATGAAAAAAAAAAAAAAAAAAAAAATTAAATAAAAAAATGCTAAAATGTGTGCTGTAAGTGTGTGTAAATGTATGTAAGTGTGTATAAATGTATGTAAATGTGTGTATAAGTGTGTAAAAGTGTGTAAATGCAATAAAAAAAAAAAGTCCTTACCTGTTCCTGAAGACCGATCGCCTCCTTCGTCATTTGGGCCGGCGCTGGGGGAGAGGGAGGAAGCAGGAAGCAGCAGATGCGATGCGATCGCATCTGCTGCTTCCTGGAGGGTCCTGCGAGCGATCGGTTCGCAGGACCCTGATGACAGCCCCCCTGGCACATTGCCCAGGGGGGCTGTCATTGTTAGAAGCCCTCTGCAGCGGCGGCACATGCCGCCGCTGCAGAGGGCAGCGCTTAAACGCCAACGACGTATGAGACACGTCGTTGGCGTTTAAGCCCTTTTACTGCCAGCACGTATGCCATACGTGCTTGGCAGTAAAAGAGTTAAAGGAAAGCCCTGGAGCTATAAATGCAGGGGCTGCATAACAAGACACCCGAATGACCAGCAGCCAGATTACACTGGTTTATGTTTTTGAGATTGGCAGAATCAGATTGGACTGTGGAGACTTATTCCCTCCCTACCAAATTGCCCCCCTTTTGCAAGCAATACCTAGCCGGAAAAAACACAATGACACCATAGCTTTTTGTGGGTGGAGTTCGGCCACAGCTTTATTACGGAAAATCTAACATCAGAGAAAAAACAGTCCTTGCCATGTAATACGAACTTTTTTCCAAACATCGCAACAACAATTTTTTTATATAACTGCTTAATAACGAATGCCGGCCACTGCAAACGCAGTGGGCATGTGTAAACCATCAAACCACATTTACCACAAACCACCAGAAATGAAATGGCCAAGGACTATCCCCCGCCTTTTGCTGTGACAAACCGAAATGTAAAGTGTTCAAAATATATTTAAGCCTTTGAAACTTTATTTATTTTTATTTTTTTATTTATTTTTTTTTATTTTTTTATTTTTTTATTTTTTTTAAGAGAGCCTGCGAAGAAAATGTTTGACAACATGCAATTGGGAGAACTTACCGACCAAAGGATACTGGCTATTTACTCTTTTACAGGGAGGGGGGGGAGGGAGATGCTGCTCCGTGTCTGCTGCGTGACCCCTTGTAGAGAAGAACTGGCAGGCAAAAAAAAAAGGGGGAGGGGGTGAGTACAGACTACTTTCTTTCCCGCCCAACAAGCTGAGCTCATTAACCCCTTGTTAGCTGGAGGGAATCCTGTATAGATCAGCTCCCCAGTCCCTCAGCGCTTTCATTAGGCATTTCAGCGCCTTCCAGGTGAGAAGCGAGTCAAGTCAAGAGAGTCAAGGAGGGGGAAAGCTGGGCTGGGGGTGAAGAAGGGTAGGATGTGATGTCACAAGAGAAGCAGTTGCTCAGTATCTTCTGAGCAGGTAGAAACATGAGGCAAAGCTCTGTAATATAATGTTATTAGCTGCAGTATATACATACTAACTCCTTACTATACTGCTGGCTTTGGGGGTAGATCTATTTGGGCAGGCTGCTTGTTAGGCTCTTGCTGTTTATTTGCAGTTTTACAGCGGTTAATCTCACTGTAGTCTCTCAGGCAGCAAGAAAGTCAGCCTGGGCCCAAAAATGTACTCTCTCTATTATATAGAAAGCCAGGCTGTGACACTGAGCTGCAGCTACTGCAACTCATTAGAGTATACAAAGAGCTATAGTTGGAGTATACAGAGAGGGTGGTGGGGCTCATTCAGTAATAGGGCAAAGCCTGAATTCAGTAACTTTCCTGGGCTTTGCTTTACTAAGACTATGTATTGCACAGTAGTCCTATAGTTATTTGATTCAGCAACCTGCTGAGTTTGACCTCTACTTTTACTGGGCCTTATCAAGTTGCGAATGTCATCTATCTATATATTATTAACCCATGCAGAACCTGCCGGCTATCCATCTAGTTATTTGGACAACATTCAAGCTGCCCTGATATCCCCTGTAGAGTTCTACTGTGTTTCAACATATATATATATATATATATATATATATATAGAGAGAGAGAGAGAGAGAGAGAGAGAGACAGGGAGAGACAGAGAGAGAGGAGGGGATTACAGTACAGTTGCCCCTGTGAGTATATCATGGACCATGTGGCAGACCTCTCTCTTTTGCATAATGTTCTTAGTTGCAGTATATACACATTTACTCCTCATTATACTGCTAGCATTGGGGGTAGAACTATTTGGACAGGCTGATTAACAGTCGTTTTCTTGCTGTTTTTACAGCAGTTAATCGCACTGTAGTGACTTAGGCAACATGGAAGTCAGCCTGGGCCCAAAAAGGTATTCTCTCTATTATATACAGTATATATATAGAAATCCAGGCTGTGACACTGAACTGCTTCTACTGAAACTTATCAAGAGTGCACAGAGAGTTGTAATTAGAATATACAGAGAGGGCGGTGAAGCTTAGTCAGGACTAGGGCAAAGCCTGAATACAGTAACTTTCCCAGGCTTTGGTTTAAGAAGCCTGTACATTGCATGGTATTTCTGTAGATATAGTTACTCGATAAAGTAGGCCGTAGTTGGATTCTTACCTCTAATTTTACTGGACTTTATTGAGTCACAGATTTTAGCTCATGCTCAGAGGACAATCTACTGCTACTCACAGACAGAACCTACAATTAGTATAATCCTCTGTTAGTACGTCTAGTAGGTGTCCAGATACCGATGAGTAAGTATAAAAAACAGAGCCTGCTTGTAGCTTGGTTGGGATGACTACCGACTGGTAGTGAGACAAGTGCTTGATGGGCATGGGTCCCGCAGATGTGATGACAATTGGCTGCCTGGTTACACTTGCCCACCCAACCCCTAGCAGTTGGGTGGCTGGCATGTCAAGTAGCCCAGGAAGGTGGATTGTGGCTGATTATTGGCAAGCATTCCCTCTGGAAAAAGGTTTGTATAAAAAACCCACAACGAAAATACCATACGCTTAACACAATGTCGCTTGCAGTTTCAGGGCACTCAGCTTGCAATTGGGGGGTAGATGCAATTTAACCATATCTGTGCAATTATATAGAATTAGCAACCCCCCCAAAATTATATCATATGGGCCTGCTTATTGTAGCTTCCCTTTGCATGGGGGGTAGAGGTATGTTTATTAGATCTATATATTTATGCTGATCCTTGGCACAATGCTAGCCTTTAATTCATAGAGCTTAGTTTTAATTTTATGGGCAGAAAGCAGTTCCCCATTGACAGAATATCATTTGATGATCACCTGGGGGGGAGGGCGATCAAGGAGTAAGGGTACAATAGCTCATTCAAGACAATGTTATCAGTTATTTCTTTCTGTGGCTAGTTGTCATTACAGTCTTCACAGCATAGAAGGGCTGCTATGGAAGCAGTATGGTAGAGTGAACAGTTGGCCTTACCCTCAGAGCTGGGGTCCCTGGGCTGGGTCTCCACATGCGTGGAAGGGCTGCTACAGAAGCAGCATAGTAGAGTGGTCTGTAGGCCTTACCCTCAGAGCTGGATCTCCACATGCGTGGAAGGGCTGCTATGGTAGCAGCATAGTAAAGTGGCCAGTTGGACCCTCAGAGCTGGATCTCCACAGTGTGGATGGGTGGCTACTGGACCAGTATGGCAAAGTGGTTGGCTGACCTTACCCTCTGAGCCAGGCAAGTATAGCTGAAGGGAGGTCTCCCCAGAGTGGATGGGCAGCTATGGGAGCAACTTGGTAAGTGGTCGATTGACTTTACCCTCTAAGCCAGGCATGCTGGAGGGAGGTCTCCAAAGAGAGGACAGGCGGCTACCGGAGCAGCATAGAAAAGTGGTCGGTTGACCTTACCCTCTAAGCCAGGCATGTACAGCTAAAGGGAGGCCTCCACAGAGAGGATGGGCGGCTATGGGAGCAGCATGGCAAAATGCTTGGTCAACCTTACCCTCTGAGCTAGGAGTGTACACCTGGAGGGGCATGGTAAGTGGTCGGTTGACTTGTGCTCCATTGTTATTAAAAGAAGTGCAAGTTTGGTAACAAGGATGGAATCAGAATGCCTTTGAAAGGCTGTTAGCATCCTAGTGTACCACATGGGCAGAATACATGGTAATTTGTAGCAAAATAATGCTATAAATTCTTAGGCAGGTCTTTTGGCCAATAGAATGTTCCTGTAGTTTTGGTTTTTATGCTCACCAAGTGCTCTAGCTGACAACTATGTATGGCAGGCATCCTAGTGGGAAGTTTTGCCTTGCCAGAGTACTGCACAGGAAATTGTAGAAGTCTCTCCTTTGACTTCATGGTGGGTTGATTGATACAGATGCTACTACTGCTGTGCTTGGTGACAGCCTGCATGGATTTCTTATCATCAAGACACTGCAGATTCAGGACGGGCAGCAGGGCTCCTGAACATGGGGGGAGATGCAGCTCCTGCTGGTAGCAGAGTTTGGGGCCATCCTCTCTGTAGGTAGAGCATAGTAGCAATCTCTTATGGAATTATGGCTTTAAATATTGCCTTGGGGTAAGGCTGGCAAGGTCCTATTTATTTGATAAAATGTGATTAAATGCTGTGGCCTCTTTTTACCCATTTCTGGCTCCTGGTGTTTCATTAAGGTGTGTAACAATGGGGATCAGAAGGATGGTTGAAAGCGAAAGGCAATTGAGGAGTCACCTTGTCAAGCACTTTCACATTGTGATTCACTACTCTAACATCCAGGGAACTGCCATGTCTCTCCAGGCACTCACACACTCACACACACACACACAAAATGTGTTTATTGTCTTGGTCCTTAGGTTTGTATGTTTACTGCCCCACCCACTGCACTTTTTGGTGTCAGTTATACAGTAAACCCAAAGGATTTCAGTGTGTACAATCAATTGTGGGACTTAAATGAACTAAAACAGTTGAAAGTTAAATAACTCAGCAAGGTAAATGCACACTACTTGCCTTTTCCATAAAATGGAGTCATTGTTTATTGTTGCCATGTTCTTGTTTCACAGGATGGGGCACACTCTGTCGCTCTATACATGGAAAACATTCCACAGTTTCTTACTAGCAGATTAACCAATGCTTTTCAGCAGGGATACCATTTATTCCATTCTCCCATGCGTATAAACTTAATAACAGAATACATGCTGGCAGAGGATTTTTTTCCTAGATGATATAAAAACCTGTAATTTCCTTATTGAGTGTGAGAAATACAATTACAACGCCTCTATGAGGGAAAAATAGATATTGCATATTATACAAAGGAGAGTGTTATATGCCCAGTACAGGGAATAAAGACTGATTGTTAAATAACATAATGCAATCACTGTTTTCCTATTTATACTCTTTTTATTGGAATCAAGTGTGTCCTTTACTTAAACAGTTTACATTGTATGTTTAGAAAGGACTGGATCCTGATATGTGTGTCTTTTATGTTGCATATACTGTATTTGTCTGATTTGAAAATTAATTTAAATGGTTCTTCAGAACCATTTAATATATTAATAATGAAAGGAATTATATTAATAATGAAAATGTAATGCTGTGTAATGTTGACATCTGAAAAAAGTAACATATATCTTTTGCAGTATTTATTTAAACAAGTGTAACTAAGGGTTTTTATTTAATAGCCCTCTCCTGCTTATTTTCTCCTAGGGGGTGTCTATGGAGACCAATATTGTGCATTATTTTGTTTAGCAACACATCACTTTGCCTTAGGAAACCCAAGCTTCTCTATTAGTATTTCTAGGGGATCCAGAGAAATTGACAGATGTTTGACATTTTTGGAGTCATTGTAAACCTTGGTAGTGCAAGTGAGCATCTTACACCTGTATCCCTGCTAACATTACAGTCATTCGTTTATTTAAGCTCCCCTTTGCAGCAATCATAATTAAATAAAATAAGGGTCATACAACTAAAGTGTAAACACTCCCCAAATTCTGATTAAGTAAATGTAGGGACCCATAGGGTTAAGTTCCCTATGGTGTTATCCCCTACCTTATGTTATCTGTGTTGTAATAGGGCAGAGCCCTCTACACTCAGATTACTGTTATTAGGCTGCCCTCTATAGGTTTAGCCCAGGTTGACCACTCCCCTTGTGCAGACTATATAGTGTCTGGCACAAGGAAGTGTCTTCCTCTTTGGCTGCTGTTCTCTCAGGCTGCATGTCATCGGGCCTGAGACACACGGTCTCAGTAAAGAGAACTGCTGATTTGTAAGTCGGGGACAGGGCCCCGTGAATGAGATTTAGCCAGCACAGTCAGTCATATGTAATAGCACCCTCTAGGAGTGGTGAGCATAGATAGCTTATTTAGTAAGGGCAGCACTAGCCCCATCAAAGGAGACTGTAAGGGTTTAGTCCAACCCAGGCTTTGTATGCCTTGCTGTAGGGACCACAGTTAAGACGCAGGATTCAGGCAGTTCCTTACCCTGAACCATAGTTGGCTGGAGGGGATCCGTTCCAGTAGAGGGCATCCATCCCTGGCATACAGCTAATACTCTGCATAACCTCCAAGTGGGCTATACTGTTACCTTGAGTGTCACATCTGCTGTATTCTCTGTGACCAAGTTCTATACTGCTGTGACTGTGAGTATATACCCTGCTGCACTATTCTATATGTGCCTTGTTCAATAAACCATTATTCAGTTAACTGCAAGAGCTCCTGGCGTCCAATCACTTATTATATTGCACAACACCAGTGTGAGTTGTAGTTCAACTACCTCATCTAGCCTGACGTAGCTCCCATATAGCGGAGGCCCATTCCTGGGAAAGGGGGTTGAATGTAACCCATGCTCTAATTATCCAACTAGCCTGGTATAATACCCCTATTAAGCCAAACAAGTGTTACATTTTGGCGCCCAACGTAATTGTGGGGCTGGAAAACACTGTGTGAAAATTGTGCTTCTAAAATCACTGACAGGCAAAAAGGCTAGCCTGCATTGAAAAATCTAAATTGTAATTGGCCGTGGGTTCGGTTCTTTTGGAGCTCTTAGACCGTTTCCCATTGGTTTCCCTGCGCTGTCAATCACCCTCTGCTGTTTCGCGCACTTTCTGAGTGACGCGGGAGGTATTTGGCGCGAAGGGGGAGTCTCGCGTGAAGAATAGTCTAGACGCGAGATCTCCAAGGGCGGCTCCCGGACGCACGTCACCGCCGCCATTTTGTGAAGAGACTTTGTAGAGAGCGGACGCGTGCAAGCTAGCTCCTCACTGCTGTGCCTAGAGACCTCTTGCGGCTGCATTAGGGACAAGGGCTACCTCTTCACAAAGCGATACTGAGTACCAGCGCGGCTGCGCAACTCAGCAACAGTGCCTCACTCTCCATTTATACCGCGGCTGCGGGTAAGATTCTCTTAGGAGGGGGACTGTTAAATTACCGCACAAGCCAAGCCACATAGTGGGGCGGCCTTTACAGTGCGGCCGGCCATACAATAATTTGTGCCGAATTTTGGGTACTACTCCGCCCTACGCGGCTGCGAGGGATCATACGGGGGTACCCCAGCAATAGTAATTTTTGCATTTATCAGCTCAGACCGCGGCTGCGGCTGAGCATAAGGACACTGTTTGCCACCGCGCCCAGCCAAGCCACATAGTGGGGCGGCTCTCTTCGGAGCGGGTGGTTGTTCTATTTGTACCAGTATTACCTGAGCCAGCGGCTGCGGCCAGGTTAATTGTGCTTAATTTTTACCCCACGTCTACCCCAGAAATGGCAGATAAAGGCTGGGATGGCTGGGAGGTTCTTGATGAGGACAAAACAAAAGCTTTCACCCTCAGAGACCCCCCAGTGATAGACGCAAGTGCCCGCTACGTATGGGTGGGTACATTTGGGGAGAGATTAAATGGTGAGGGAGAAAGGGTGACTGTACCATTCTGTGGCAGGTGTGGCACTACCCTCATAGAGGAGGCAAAGAATTTTCAGAGCCACTGCAGTTTATGTTATTATGGCTGCTGGATTGGCCCATACCAGGAAACAAGGCCCCCTAGGGGTCGCCCACTGCCTGGCCCCATGATTTTGGGAATAAGCAAACTGTCTGTGCAGTCAGATCTCTCCGCGGAGGCGGAGCCTTTCACACCAGCATCCTCACCAGCACGTAGTGTTCTTTCTGCCAAGGCCATAAAAGAGGAGCCTATTTCTCCACCCATGGGAGGTGTTAAGGATAGCCCTCGTGGAACCAGCTCGGGGGAGGAGCCTCCAGTAATGCTGGATCGTAAGGCTGTTGCTAGGGGGAGGGGTCGAGTACGGGCTGTAGCCAACAAGCCTTCCTCTCCACCCACAGAGAGTCCTTCAGAGGAGCCTACAGATTGGGCCACTGATGGGACCACTACAATTTGGGTAGATAAACCATCACCCACACCAATGCCTACACCACCAGTACCTGACCAGCCTCCAGCGGAGCCGGTCTTGTCATTGCCTACTGTACCACTTAAAGGGGCCGTGCCAGGTCTAAATCAAGCCTTTTGGGTTTTGCCCGGACGGGGAGACCCAGCAAAGATGCGTTCAGTGTCCAGGGTACAGAGGATGATAAATACCCGTGTAATGGACCTCTGGGGTTTTTGTATGCCATATGCCCCAGAGTGGGTTTTTGACGAGGTAGAGAAAAAGGTACAAGAATGGTTGTATGGAGAAATCATCAGGCGCGCAGAGATTGGCACTGAGGGAGTATTCCACAGTGACGCCGAGAGACGCGGCCGTGATGTAGAGTTCGTAGGAAACATGATGCACGAGTGGTGGTATGGGAGAACCATCCTTAAGCACTTCGTTAAAAGTTGCGGCAAATTTCATGAAGACAAGTTCGTCAGCATGAATGCTCAACTCCCCGGAGGGGGAAGGATTGACAAGCCTCATCCTTCTTACTACCTTTCCTACGAGGAGACCCTGAAGAGATTTGGGGTACGTCCGTGAGTATTCCACAGTGGTACCGGCTGGGCACTGTAAATTTCATTTCTGTAGGGACTGAGCGTCTGGCCAGTACCCGAAAATTTTGCATTTGGAAAATTTCCCCACTCTGAACTCACGTTTTTGAGCATGCAGAGATCACTTCCTTCAGTTAGTTCAGTATGTGAAATGGTTCTCCTCCTAAGGGAGGCACTACTGAGACATTAACTTTTAGTTGTACATAGTTGGCTCTAAAAAGACTGCTGAGCCCCCACCTCACTGCAACTTCTACCTCAACCTCACAGGGAGGACCCATTGCAGTAATCCACCCCTACGAAGTGCATGACGGGAGATTCATGAACACTGGGCTAGGTTGGGAAGCAATGGACTAATAAAGTTGGCTTGGGTGGGGCCATAAATGTCTAATGAGTTAACTATTGTTTGCACTAACATTTTTCTCTTTAAGCTTGAGCCTGGAACACCTGAATGAAGGCAGGATCGTTTCCATGTGTAAGTGTATCTGTTATACTCCTGTTGCAGGTTACAGGTAGTATATCAAGGATCTCTTAAGTGTGTGCCTGAGCACCCCTGTAGTGGTCAGGAAGGTGACTCAAGATTTGCTCTAAGTATTGTGCCTGTCATACCTCTGTTGCAGAGTCAGATGGTATGTCATGGATCTATAAGTAAAGTGCCTGAGTGATCTATTATGACACTCATGATTGTATATGGTTTACAGTAACGTAACTAGCAACGAAACAGTTAATATTTTGTTTAAATCAAAATTCTGTTACAGCTAAGATGGTGCCTGGGAACCTGTACCTCAGGAGAATTCCCATGTGTGCACTGAGTGATCTTACAGGACACTCAAAGTGTATATGATTCAATACAAGTTGCTGTATGTGCCTAATCTTTTCCTTGCAGATATCCAATGTACCGGATACTCCTCAGGAGAGGGTATCAGAAATGGATGTATGGGTACTGTATTTTTGCACTAACTCAATGCACTACTGTTATTGCTTGAAAAGTGTACTTATTGTTATTTGCCATTGCCGGGTCGGAATGGATTCTTCCCCCGGGTGAATGTAGGGACCCATAGGGTTAAGTTCCCTATGGTGTTATCCCCTACCTTATGTTATCTGTGTTGTAATAGGGCAGAGCCCTCTACACTCAGATTACTGTTATTAGGCTGCCCTCTATAGGTTTAGCCCAGGTTGACCACTCCCCTTGTGCAGACTATATAGTGTCTGGCACAAGGAAGTGTCTTCCTCTTTGGCTGCTGTTCTCTCAGGCTGCATGTCATCGGGCCTGAGACACACGGTCTCAGTAAAGAGAACTGCTGATTTGTAAGTCGGGGACAGGGCCCCGTGAATGAGATTTAGCCAGCACAGTCAGTCATATGTAATAGCACCCTCTAGGAGTGGTGAGCATAGATAGCTTATTTAGTAAGGGCAGCACTAGCCCCATCAAAGGAGACTGTAAGGGTTTAGTCCAACCCAGGCTTTGTATGCCTTGCTGTAGGGACCACAGTTAAGACGCAGGATTCAGGCAGTTCCTTACCCTGAACCATAGTTGGCTGGAGGGGATCCGTTCCAGTAGAGGGCATCCATCCCTGGCATACAGCTAATACTCTGCATAACCTCCAAGTGGGCTATACTGTTACCTTGAGTGTCACATCTGCTGTATTCTCTGTGACCAAGTTCTATACTGCTGTGACTGTGAGTATATACCCTGCTGCACTATTCTATATGTGCCTTGTTCAATAAACCATTATTCAGTTAACTGCAAGAGCTCCTGGCGTCCAATCACTTATTATATTGCACAACACCAGTGTGAGTTGTAGTTCAACTACCTCATCTAGCCTGACGTAGCTCCCATATAGCGGAGGCCCATTCCTGGGAAAGGGGGTTGAATGTAACCCATGCTCTAATTATCCAACGAGCCTGGTATAATACCCCTATTAAGCCAAACAAGTGTTACATAAACTTACTACTTGCCTACTATTTCACTGGTTCATTAAAACAGTGACCAAAAACAACAGGTAATTTCTTCCATTTAAGGAGGCCATAATAGCTAAAATCCTCCATTTATGAGGACCAA
Source organism: Xenopus tropicalis (assembly GCF_000004195.4). NCBI lineage: Eukaryota > Metazoa > Chordata > Amphibia > Anura > Pipidae > Xenopus > Xenopus tropicalis. The sequence continues at coordinate 50,697,297 of NC_030680.2, forward strand.
TAAACCACAGATAATATACTGTAGGTCAATGCAGAAAATGAATAAATTACCAGGGGACCTAAGTTCTTCTGATCAAAACCTGCAGCATTGTGTCATAAGTTATGCACTTTGGTAGAAATAATTTAAATGTGAATTATACACTAAATGGTGTTGGGGGTATCCTTAGTTAAGAAGGATTTTTGGTAGATAACAAGTTGTTTTATTCCAGGCAATTTCATTTAGTGGTTACTAAAGCAAATAAAGTGCTGCCGTGTATTAAAAAGGCAATTGACTCAAGGGATGAAAACATAATTTGCTTTATAGGTCTCACCGTGAGTATGCAGTGCAGTTTTGGGCTCCAGGCCTTAAGAAGGATATTAATGAGCTGGATACAGTGCAAATAAACTGGTAAAGGGAATGGAAGCTTTAAACCATATGGTTAGACTCATGGTTGGGTTTTGTTCTCTGGAAAAAAGGCACTTGTGAGGGGACATGATTACTCTTTACAAGTACATTAGATTATAGACAAATAGGGAATGTTCTTTTTCCCATAAAAAGAATCAGCAAACCAGAGGCCACCCCTTGAGATTTGAGGAACAGGACTTTCATTCGAAGCAGTGTAGGTGGTTTTTCATTTTTTATATCCCATATGGCCCTCCCCCCTCAAGTTACTGATTAGTTACTGATTAGTTACTGACTAGTGATGAGCGAATCTGTTCCGTTTCGCTTCGCCGAAAAATTTGCGAATCTTTCAAAAGATCCGCGAAACGGCGAAAAATTTGTGAAACGGTGAAAATGTAGTGCGACAAAAGAAATTGTCGCCCACGACTATTGTTTTGTCGCGCGGCTATTGTTTTGTCGCGCGGCTATTGTTTCGTTGCGCGGCTATTGTTTCGTCGCCCGCGGCTATTATTTTGTTGCGCGGCTATTGTTTCGTCGCGCAGCTATTGTTTCGTTGCCCGCGGCTATTGTTTTGTCGCACGGCTATTGTTTCGTCACCCGCGGCTATTATTTTGACGCTTGCGACTATTCTTTTTTTACGCCCGCGAAAATTTTTTGACGTGCGGCAAATTTTTCCGCGGCGAATTTTTTCATCCATTTCACGAAACAATCCGCCAATGGCAAAACGCGGAAATTCGCCGCGAATCCATGCCTGCCGAAATATTTTGCCCATCACTATTACTGACTGCTAACAACTTAGAGAGCTGTAAAGAAGGAAGTGTTCTGGCTATTATGTTAGATATCTGCCCAATACAGCCTTTAAAGATTACATGTTTGCTTAACTAACTATATTGAAAACATTTTTATTTTGTACAGTCTATCTATTCTAACCCAGTTTCATTCATTTTAAACCGAACTGTTCCTTTAAGAGAAGGAGTTTGTAAGTTATTGTTTTAACGGGAAGCTATGATAAGAACTTAATTAGTGGAAGGGCCAGAACTCTCCTTGATAAGAGGATGATAATTCTGGCAGCAGTATTTAAGACAGACTGTAGGAGTAATAGATGGGAATTGGGGAGGCCAGTTGGTAGAAAGTCAGGATAGAATTAGAGCATGCATAAGCATCCAAACTGTTACAGTTGAAAGAAATGGATGGATTTTGCCAATATTGCATAAGAAGAAGTGCCAGTTTTTGATGGTGGCATTAATATGGTCAGAGAAGGAGAGAGAGGTAGAGATGTAGCGAACCTCACAAAAAGTGTGAACTTTTGCGAACTTTGTGAACCCCATAGACTTCAAAGGGAAGGCGAACTTTAAAACCTAGAAAAGCCATTTCTGGACAGAAAACTGATTTTAAAGTTGTTTAAAGGGTGCCACGACCTGGACAGTGGCATGCAGGAGGGGGATCAAGGGCAAAAATTTCTATGAAAAATACGTTGTTGACACAGCATTGCGTTTTGTGCTATAAAGGGCAGAAATCACACTACATTTCTAAACTTGTGTAATAAACTGCTTTAAAACGTCCGGCGTCTACATGCCAATCAAGTCATGTAAAGGTTACAGCTGGTTCACGCACAAAGACAAAACGCCACAGTAGTGGATATGGAATATATTATTGCTGGTGGAAAAACGTTGCTCAGGTGATTTTATTGCAATGCAATGTCACTACTATGTGTAACGTGTTTGGTGCACTACTATGAACAACAGCAAACAGCACTGGACACATTAAAGAACAGTAAGTTAAATAACAAAAAAAAAATTAATAATAAAAAAAAGTGATCTCTGGTTGGTGCTGGGGGTGAACTACTAGGAGCAGCACACCAGTCCCCGACACAGCTAGACTAATAGCACTGGGCTCTATAAATTACAGTAGCAAAGTAAAAAAACACAAATAAAAAAAATGATGTTTATGTGTGGTTGGTGCTTAGTGCACTACTATGAGCAGCACACCTGTCTCCAACACACACAGACGGAGCTGCAGTACACAATGAAAAGAAGAGTAACAGTAATCAGAAAATAAAAGCAGTCCTTACAAGGACTATTGGGTTACAGCAGATTATCAGCAGGACAGCTGCCCACAGCAGCTACATACAGAGCAGTAGAAAGTAGATTACTAGTCAGCAAAGCTACCTAAACTGTCCCTCAAACCCCTGCACAGCTCTCTCCCTATGCTAACTCATCAAGCACACACAGGCAAAATGTAAAATGGCTGCTGGGCTTCGGTTTATATATGGAAGGGAGTGGTCTGGGGGTGGTCCAGGAGGGAGAGCTGCTTGATTGGCTGCCATGTATCTGCTGGCTCTGGGGTGAGAGGTCAAAATTTGGCTCCAGCTAAGGCGAACCCAAAATTGCGAACATCGCTAAAAGTTCGCGAACTTGCGAACTTGCGAACACCCGATTTTCGTGCAAATTAGTTCTCCGGCGAACAGTTCGCTACATCTCTAGAGAGAGGCATCAAAGATTACCCCCAAACAACGTGCCAAGTATTAAAGGAGGGAGTAGGACCAGGCTTAGGTCTTTTTTGATAGGCTCAGTTTGAGGTGGTGTTGGAGATTGCTAGGAGGCAGTTGGAGATTTGAGTCTGTTCATAAAGGGGTCGAAAAGTATATTTAGATATCATCAGCATACCGATAATATTTAAAGCCAAATAAGTTGGTTGAGATCTTCCAAAGAAAGTGTGTAGAGGGAGAAAAACAACGGTCTATACAGAGCCTTGTGGTACCCCTACATTAAGTGGAACGGGAAATGAGGTTTGCGTAAGAGACAGTTAAGGATTGGTTAAAAAGGTAAGAAGAAATCCATATTAATACAGGTCTATGGGGGACAGCGGATTGTTTTAGGACACTTTAAGGGAGCAGTAACACCAAAAAAAGTGTATCAAATAAAAGTAATTAAAATATTATGCACTGTTGCCCTGCAGTGGTACAAGGTGTGTGTTTGCCTCAGAAACACTACTATTGCTTATATAAACAAAGCTGCTGTGTAGCTATTTATATAAACTATACTACTGTGTAGCCATTTATATAAACTATAGTAGTTTTTCTGAAGCAAAACTGAACTTTTACCAGTGCAGGGAAGCAGTATGTCATATTTTAATTACTTTGAACTCAATTACAACAAACTTATTTTTTGGTGTTTATGTTTCTTTAAGATTGTATTTGTGGATTTCTTAACCAACTTTTATTTCATTTTCAGATATATCATTCCTACAGAAATGTAATATCCTTTGAAATAATGGTTTAGGTAATCATTTGTCCTGTATTGTGTTGTAATCTTGTTGTAAGACATCTAGTAATTACATGAAACTAAAACTGACTCACATACAATAGATAAATTGAATTATTTATGTAATAATTATACAATAACTCAAATGTTCTTGTATATGTTATCAGGGTGACTTAATTTTTTTTTGCCTGATTTTTTAGTAGACGAATTTTAAAATTTTTGAGATACTTTGTAAAAGGTTGACTTATAAGGAATAGGTCGTTAATAACGGGAGTTATATATGGGGTTAACAAGGTTTTCTAATGACATCTGTGGATTTATATTTAATGGGCATGAATGAAATAGTTTGTTCCAGTGTATCTTTCATTCTGATAACAAAGACACCATCTTTTGTATTATTTACATTAACACACTTGTCGTCTTTGGATAACGGTTGATATTTTTCAAAATGGGCTAAATAAAAGGTTCTGAATAAAACCAGATGGTTGCAATTGACTGATGAACTGCATTTAGCATGGGAAAAGAGCTGCATCTTGTGTGGCACATTCTAACTTCTCTATCCGTATCAGATACAATTACAAATACTGTGATAGAGAAACATATATTATGTCTGGTCCCAAAAGTTTGTGAACGTTATTTTGTGTTTGATGACTTGCATTTGAATATAAAAAATAGCTGGAAAGGAATACTCAACAGATTTAAACAAAATGTTCTTTTCAAAGACATTCCACTTATGCAATAGATGGAGTCTAAACACTGAACTGATCAACTTCAATCAAGCCATAATTATTGTTGCAAGTTATCATGACAAATATCATTTCATAAGAGTCAGTAGAGCTCCTTCTGAATCCAACAAGTATCAAAGATCATTTAGGGAAGCTCATTTTCAGGAAAGTGGAAAAGATTGCTATCAAAACTAATCTGTAATTTAAATTACATTGTCCATAGTATTCTTTGGAATTCAGAATCCCATATTACTCATTGTTTTTGTGAGGTGTGAGAGGTAAATTGCAGAATTTTGTTTCACATTGTGCCACACACATCACTTTCATTTTGCCATGGACACAATTGCTTGGTTGCAATTTACTAATCAGTTAAAACTGTTGTGCCTGTTTTAGTGATCATGTTAAAGTTGGAATTCTTGAAAAAAAATCACTTCATAATAATAAAAAAATGGCACTATTATGTAATGTTTTCCTGACTCCAAGATGGCAATTAGACCAGTCCCTGGATCAACTTGTACTAAGAGCTATCTCCCATAACTCTGTATTTCCTCACTTGCTAAAAAGCAATCCAACCCCTCCTTGAAGCTATATAATGTATCAGCCAGCACGACTGGTTCTGGGAGGGAATTCCACAATTTCACAGCTCTCACTGTAAAAAATCCTTTCTGAATATTTAAACAGAACATCTTTCTACTAATCGGAATGGACTTGGAAGGACCTACTGGTAAATAAAGCATTAGAGAGATTATTATATGATCCCCTTATATATTTATACATGGCGCCTCTTCTCCAGTGTAAACAACCCTAACTTGGCCAGTCTTTCTTTTCAATACCTTTTACCAGCTTAGTTTCCCTCCACTGTATCCTCTCTAATTCAATAATGGCCCATTTGAGCACTGGAGACCAACACAATGAACAGCATATTCTAGATGGGGCTGTTTTTTTTTGTAATGAAGCTAGTTTGATACCGGTCTTCCAATGCTGCATTTACTTTAGGTCTGCCTGCTCTTGTTTTGGATTAAGATTACTTTGTTCAAGAAGCTATTATCTTGCAGTACCAACAATAACATAACAACATTAACAATAACATGGGGAGGACTATTTATCAAAATTTGAAAATGGTATTTAAATTTCCTGCTTCATGGGAGCAGGTTATATTATGAAAAAAAATGTTTTTTGATGTTTAGTATATTTTTTCATAATATAACCTGCTCCTACGAAGCGACAAGTACACCGCATGTGCGGTTGCTGGGCAAGCCGGCCCTAACAACAACGGAGCAGTTGAGAGCTCCCCTAGCGCTGTGTATAGCGCTGCTAATAGCTACAGTAAGGTATCGGACATGTCTGACTCCCAGGGGTAGTTGTATGTCTTCTCACTATTTTATTTTTTACTGTTAAACTGTTGTTCATATTTCTTCACGATATTCCCTACCTTCGGTGATTTGTATACGTTTATGTGTTTGTGTAATTTTAGTGATTCATTGTTACTTTCACATGTACTTTCTATTGGTTTGATGCCATTGTTTGTTATTTATTATGCACACATGTCACAAACCTACGTCATAGATGTTTGTTCCCGCCATAGCTTGTATTTAGGTTTACCCCCCAATGTGTTTTGTAACTTTGAGAAAGGCTGGTGTACCAGCCGAAACGTCAGTCTCTGTTATTTTGCTGTAATAATTTTTTTTGATTACGATAAGTCCTGTGTGTAGCGGGCCGTGTTTTCTACCATTATCTACTATATATATATATATATATATATATATATATATATATATATATATATATATATATATATATATATATATATATATATATATATCGAGCCAAGGGTGGCACACCACTTCAATCCTGGTCCCGGGTGCACGGTAAAAAAGTTTAAATATTGAAAAAGAGACCAGCAACACCGGATCTATTGCAAACAATTAGTTATATATATATATATCGAGCCAAGGGTGGCACACCGCTTCAATCCTGGTCCCGGGTGCACGGTAAAAAAGTTTAAATATTGAAAAAGAGACCAGCAACACCGGATCTATTGCAAACAATTAGTTATATATTGAAAAAATACATGAACAGCCTATATATATATACACTCACTTATGTATGTACTGTATATATATATACTGTGGTTAGTCCCTGAGGAAGAGCACAGTTGGTGCTCGAAACGTTGGATCTTTTTCAATAAATTCTTTTTTGTTTTTCCTAAAGTCCCTATGTGTGCAGCACTCTGTTTGTTTATTGCACATTTTTGACCAGCACCTAGGGCATTTGATTGTCTGAAGGGCGTGCTCCTTTAGTTTTTGTATATACTGTATATATATATATATATAAATTGCAACGAAAAGCAGGCATTCACGCTATGATGGAGCCGATAACGCCTGGGTGCAGTATGTAGAAATGTTGTATAGAAAAGAAAAGATACCGCACTCACAGGTCTTAGTACAAAAATAAAGAAAAATTTATTCAAACAGACTCTGTTTGAATACATTTTTCTTTATTTTTGTACTAAGACCTGTGAGTGCAGTATCTTTTCTTTTTTGTATATATATACATACATACATACATACATACATACATACACATACATACATACATACACACACACACTTAACGCGTGGCAAATATTTACACATTTCTGAAAATATATAAATGGAAAGTTGTTTTCATTAATGAGCAATGCTGGCTTTCTTTCTAGCATTACATCTATTTGTAAATGGGCAAAAAGATTGTAAGCAATTATTCAGTCAATAAAAAGTTTATATAACAATATATATAATTTAACAATTATTCAATATATGTCTTATTATGAAATTGTATTTATTTATGTCAGGCATCTAATGGAAAACAAGCATAACCGGTGATGTTGCCCAAAGCGATCAACCAGCAATTAGATTTGAATGGTCACCTACAAAAGCATAGATCTACAGCAACATCAATGTTTGTCTCCAATGTTATTAAAAACACCCCTTCAGGTACTGGCACACAGAACACTATGTCACCAGCAGGAAATCACACTTCTCAGCAGGTGACAAAACATTTGAAAATACGTTTTCTTTGCAGAGCACGGGAAACACCGAGTTCAAACCACTTGAATCATGTCATCATAAGAAAATGCAGAAGACTCTGCAATTACTGTGCCACTGCCTTTATGTTCTAAATCTTCACACCTACCATCTCCATTTTACTTTCCAATTGCTTTAAAGTGTATTGCACAAAATGTACAGTATATAATAGACATTTGTCTAACACAAAGGGGCACATTTACTAACCCACGAACGGGCCGAATACGTCCGATTGCATTTTTTTCGTAATGATCGGTAATGTTGCGATTTTTTTCGGCGTCTTTACGATTTTTGCGTAAAAACGCGAGTTTTTCGGCGTCTTTACGATTTTGCGTAAAAACGTGAGTTTTTCGGCGTCATTACGAAACGTCGCGCCTTTTAAGTTTTAACGCTACGAAAAAGGCACGACTTTGTGCGCAAGTGTTAACACTACGAAAAAATCGCGACTTTGCGCAACTTTCGTAAAGACGCCGAAAAACTCGCGTTTTTACGCAAAAATCGTAAAGACGCCGGAAAACTCGCAAAAAATACGAAAAAGTCGCAAAATGTTCGTTTCCAATCGGAATTTTTCCAATTCGGTTTCGAAATCGTGTCTTAGTAAATCAGCCCCAAAGTGTGTTCTAGAGCTTTGGACATTTTAATGGTTAATGGCTAATATGAGGAGGACATTAATCTAACCATCCTTAATATTTCAGTATTTACAGATGACTGCTGGCATTATCTAAACAATTTTCAGCATAATTTCAGTAGTTTGTTTTCCATATGCTACTTTATAAAAATGCACTTTGCTGTGTTGGGGCCTGGCGCATATGCAGAAGAATCCCTATATCAATAGAACTATTATTTACTACTAATTGTTTGTCAAACTTATTTCCACATTCATAATTAGATTTTATTTTCTTTTGCCTCCCAAGACTGCCGTCATTAAAATAATAAGTAGCCCACTCAAATCCACTTAAGCCAGGAGAAGTTGGAGTAGTGCAGGTTCAGATCACTTGTTTAATCAAGCAACTGGAAGAAGTAGGAGTCGGCATGACCTACAAAGAAGAAATTAATATTTGCTGACTACTATTTAACACCAGCTGCACATTTTGCAACAAAAAACACATAGAAAAAAACCCTGCTTTGCCATTGTATTACGGCACATACATTTATACCGCAATGCTGCTAGACTGTTAATTAAATATTTTTATGGAGTTTTTACAAGTTTTAATGGATTTTAAAAGAGATATCAATGCACAAATTTAAAGGTAAACAAGATTACTTTACAATATATCCAGAGAAAGCTAATGAAGAGAAAATTATAATTTGAACAGGTATGGAATCGGTTATCCGGAAACCCTTTATCCAAAAAGTTCCAAATTATGGGAAGGCCATATCCCATAGACTCCATTATAAGGAAATAATCTAATTTTTAAAAAAGTATTCCTTTTTTCTCTGTAATAATAAAACAGTACCTTGTACTTAATCCCAACTAAGATACAATTAATTCTTATTGGAAGCCAAACACTCCTATTGGTTTACTGAATATTTAAATAATCTTTTAGTAGACTTAAGGTATGGAGATTCAAATTACGAAAAGATCCCTTATCCAGGAAAACCCCAGGTCCCGAGGATTCTGGATAATGGGTCCCATACCTGTACAAATTAATTTACATCAACCTGACTCCTATAATGAAGTGATTCACATATTATCCCTTGGTAACATAGTAACATAGTAAGTTGGGTTGAAAAAAGACATACGTCCATCAAGTTCAACCATAATGCCTATACCTAACCTGCCTAACTACAAGTTGATCCAGAGGAAGGCAAAAAACCCCATCTGAAACCTCTCTAATTTGCCTCAGAGGGGAAAAAATTCCTTCCTGACTCCAAGATGGCAATCGGACCAGTCCCTGGATCAACTTGTACTAAGAGCTATCTCCCATAACCGTGTATTCCCTCACTTGCTAAGAATCCATCCAGCCCCTTCTTAAAGCTATATAATGTATCAGCCAGTACGACTGATTCGGGGAGGGAATTCCACAACTTCACAGCTCTCACTGTAAAAAATCCTTTCCGAATATTTAAATGGAACCTCCCTTCTTCTAAACGGAGTGGGTGCCCTCGTGTCCGTTGGAAGGACCTACTGGTAAATAAAACATTAGAGAGGTTATTATATGATCCCCTTATATATTTATACATAGTTATCATGTCACCTCTTAAGCGCCTCTTCTCCAGTGTAAACAGACCCAACTTGGCCAGTCTTTCTTCATGACTGAGGCTTTCCATACCCTTTACCAGCTTAGTTGCCCTTCTCTGGACCCTCTCTAACTCAATAATGTCCCGTTTGAGCACTGGAGACCAAAACTGAACAGCATATTCTAGATGGGGCCTTACCAGTGCTCTGTAAAGGGGAAGAATAACCCCCTCCTCCCGTGAATCTATACCCCTTTTAATACAGCTCAAAACCTTGTTTGCCCTTGCAGCTGCTGCCTGGCATTGCTTGCTACAGCCAAGTTTATTATCTACAAGGACTCCAAGGTCCTTCTCCATTAGGGATTTGCCTAGTGCAGTCCCATTAAGGGTATACGGGGCTTGCATATTTTTACATCCCAGGTGCATGACCTTACATTTATCCACATTAAATCTCATCTGCCACTTAGCTGCCCAGATTGCCAGTTGGTCAAGATCCTGCTGCAGGGATGTCACATCCTGGATAGAATTGACTGGTCTGCAGAGTTTTGTGTCATCTGCAAACACTGATACATTACTCATAATACCCTCCCCTAAGTCATTTATGAACAAATTAAACAAAAGTGGACCCAGTACAGAACCCTGAGGGACCCCACTGAGAACCTTACTCCAAGTAGAGAATGTGCCATTAACAACCACCCTCTGTACCCAATCCTGTAGCCAGTTTTCTATCCATGTGCAAACGACTTCACTAAGACCAATAGACCTTAGCTTAGAAAGCAGTCGTTTGTGGGGAACGGTATCAAATGCTTTGGCAAAATCCAAATAGATTATATCTACTGCATCCCCACTGTCCAGCTTCTTACTTACCTCATCATAAAAAGCAATTAAATTGGTCTGACATGACCTGTCCTTCATAAAGCCATGCTGATTACTGCTCATAATGCCATTCTCCACTACATAATTTTGAATGTGATCCCTTAACAAGCCTTCAAATAACTTGCCCACCACGGATGTCAAACTTACAGGCCTATAATTGCCAGGCTGAGATCTTACTCCCTTTTTAAATATGGGAGTGACATTCGCCTTCTTCCAATCCCTAGGTACCATACCTGATGAGAGCGAGTCTGAGAATATCAGAAACAAGGGCCACTGCAATTCTGCCCCTAGCTCTCTCAGTACCCGAGGGTGTATTCCATCTGGCCCAGGTGCCTTGTTTACATTTATCGTGTGTAACCCTTTAAGCACCATATCCTGTGCCAACCACTGTGTAGTTGGAGCTGAGGCAACAGTGAAGCTATTGGGTAAGACTTGTCCCACTGGCTCCTCTACTGTATACACAGAAGAAAAGAACTGGTTAAGCACATCTGCCTTTTCTGTATCCGCTGTAACCATATTGTTATTATAACTCAATGGGGCCACACCCTCAACCTGTATCTTTTTACTATTAATATACTTAAAAAACTTTTTGGGGTTAGTCTTGGCCTCGGCCGCGATGCGCTCCTCATTTTCTATCTTTGCCTTCCGGATTGCTGTTTTACAACACTTGTTATAGTGTTTATATTCATTAAACGCAGCTACTGTCCCCTCTGACTTATATTTCTTAAAAGCTTTCCTTTTTTTCCCTATTAACTTCTTTACCTCAGAGTTAAGCCACATAGGGTGATTCTTAACACTTCTGCTGGTAGTATACCTACAGATTGTAATTACATTACAATTGCGTAACTGTTTATTCTGCCTATATCAATTCTTTTGTTTTTAGATTAAATTGACAATAATATTGTTTTCTCTTTTTAAAGAGGTTTTCCTATGACTGATGCAAATCTTTCTTTTTCTGTGATTTTGTTAACTGAACTGAAACAGATCTTCTCAAGCTTTTTTTCTCCATTCTCCCTCTCTAAAATGCTGGTATGTGACTGAAGCCTAAGTGACTGTTCTCTGATGCATTCAGTTTCACCATGTGAGTCAGTTCCCCTCTGATTCAGCAAAGAAAATACAAATTAAAACAGTGGTTGTGCCTGTAAATGCAGTGAGGATTTTCACAAGTGAGCCATGAATTAGAAAGCTGACTTTGTGTATAATAATGTTTGGGGCACTTATCAGAAATGATGGACATTAAGCGATCCCTAATCCTGTGGAAATTGTGAGTAATTTTACAAACGAACACACATTTCCAGTTGTAAAGGGGACATAGCCCATGATCTTAACAGGTAAAAAAAAAAAAAATTCCACAACAAAATAACAAAAAAACCCACAACCTTTAGTAAATGCCCCCCAGTGTGCTTCTGCAATGTACTTGTTTCACAACATATTTAAAGAAGGATCATACTGAAAACATGCTGAGGTACCTTGACCCTAGACTGAAGTGTAAGAGTGCTCAAGGGGAACAAAAGCATTTCATATTTCAGATTTAATTAATCTGTATAACAGCACTGCTTTTATTTTGCTTTGTATGATACTAACATTGGCCTACTATTAGGTTCTAAAATAAACATGAGTGGGATTCACATCCCAATGTTATGTTAGCTGTATCAGCTGAATGTAGAAATATTGTACCCAAAGGAGTAGACTAGCAGATTAAAAGTAGCAGGCAAATCAACCACTTTTCACACTTACAGGCTAGTAAAATTGCTATAGTGATGAGATAATATTGTGTACAATCAAGGCTTACACTGTAGGCTGCTCTGCCAACCTGTGCCCTGTTAGTCTTATTTGCTAACTATTATACTCTTGATTTACAATTTTTTTTCAAAGCATAAACAGTAAACAGATCGATTCATGTGTACTTGTTACCAATCCTTTTATTGACTTCATATAGAACAAGCTAGGAAAATTACTGATGAATTGCCTACATAAAGTTTTGGTTATTTCTAACAACATCACAAATAAAGTGTAGTCTTAGCCAACATTCATTTTACTAGATGGTTGTAATGGTAAAAAAGTAAGGTCTGTAAAATATAACATCATGGGCAAACAACCATAACACAAAGAGCCACCCAAGAAGTCAGTGTGAAATGGGAAACACCTTGCATCAAATCCCGAAGTCTAGTTTCAATTAAATTGAAGCTATTTGTACTTTCAGTGATGGATTAATATTGTTGCCTTAAAAAAAACAACAACTTTATTTTAACTGCTTCTATATTGTCTACCACCTATCAGTGAAAGAACCTCCCCTGCAAACACAATACTTATTATACTGTTGAGGGTGAGAGACATAAAGGAAATAAAATACATAATGGCTAACATTTGGGGCCTCCAAGCACAGTGGGGGAAAGTTTGGTCTAAATGAAACTTTTATGCAACTTTTATTCAGTCAGAGACTTAGCACGCAAGCCTTAGGATCCCCATCACACTTAAATGCTATTATGTACTACATGTGCTACCCCACCTCCCAAGGGACTCTGCCTACCCTTCCTTTTTATATCCTTCCATGATTTTATTACTCAGTTCTATGCCTTAATGTTATCTCTAAAGATTTATTTTGTTATATCTATGACTTGTAAATCTGCTCAGGTCACATATCCTAATTTTGATTAGCTACTTTGGAATATGATATACACCTGCTATGTCACATCCTGTACCAACATGTATCTACTTTGGCTTTCTGTGTGCTTATAAACTTCAATAAAAAGTTACAACAAAAAAAGATTGTGGCCTTAGGTAGTGTAGGAATTACATTTCCCAGCCTTTGTTGCTGCCCTCTCTGGTATCAGATCCCTTATCTGTAAACCCAGGATCCAGAAAGCTCAGAATTCCAATAGATTCCATTTTTAACTAATAATTCAAATTTCATTTTTCTTTGTAATTAAATAGTGCCTTCTACTGGATGGTAACTAAGCTAATGAAAATCCATATTGGTAGCAAAAAAATAATATTGGGTTTATTTAATGTTTTAGTGCTTTTAGCAAATTTGAGGTATGGAGACCCAAATTATGGAAAGACCCTTTATCCAGAAAACTCCAATCATACCGTATAATAGATCCGGTACCTGTATCGTATAGCAATATTGTCTGGTACAAAGGTTTTCTAGAATCATCTGTAAATATTTTGTAGTAATTGCTGATTAGTTCCCAACCATATGTCATTAAGTCCGTTTGTTGTGAAGGACCTAAGATCATATTTACCAGTACCACAAAAGGTATAATGCTGATTCCAATTTTTTTAAAATAACAAATGAAGTTACATTTTGTCAGACAAAGTTATATTTGGCTTTTGCACGTCTGTTACACTTTTGCCCTTTAGTCACACCTCTGTTACAAAAACTGGCCCACTTTCGTACTGTAAAGACAACATTTTGGCATTGTTCCATTCACATTTTATATATTTGCTTATTTATGTTCTATTACTGACGAATAGCAAGGATGACATTTTGCAGGATAATATAGATTATAGCTGTATTAATGTTCTATATCAATATTAACGTTATCACACTGAGACATTTGATAGTTAATGTTAATTCAAAGAATGCATTATCCTTAATTAACAGCATTTACCAAATCAATGCAAGCCACCCAATCAGAACTCTGTGCTCGTTCACACTTTGTGAACATATTTCTGAGAATCAAAAACCACTGCAGTTAGAAACAGACTTTAATTGTGTTATTGAACACAATGGATCAAAAGACAACAATGTGCCTGTGCATTTAGGCACTGGAAAAATGGTCCCAGATTTTCTATGGAGCTCAAAAGAAGAAATAGATTCATCTCAGCCTTCTGAGTTCCATTCAAGATCTTCTGAATAGAAATTCCCAGAAGTTTACCGTTTCTTTGGCCAAATGCAACATTTTTCATGGTTTTAGAACTGTCGCTACACAAAAGGACCAAATGTGACATTGTTTACAGTGGAGTAGCACCCAAAAAAAGAACCTTTAGAGTATTGTATTCGGACTACAGCTGGATAATGTAAGTCCAGTTAAAAAGGTGCAATGTATATTTGTAACTATTTGATTAGCTTTGTGCTTTTGGGAAAGCAAATACTTAAGGAGGTGGGGGTGACAGAAGGAGAAAAAATGCAATATGAAAAAACATATTTCTTAATTTAGAAAACCTTAATCTGTGTCACTGTATCCCGTAAGCCAAAAGAAAGGGAATTTTAATAAACTATGAATTATGAACTATATTTCCTTCTTAGCCATTATATTGCTGCATTAGCATAATCAAGAATTATGTGGATTTTTTTTAATTAGTCACACTATACTCATAATAAAGCATTGATTTGTTCCTATTAATCAGATTAACCCTTTTCACAGTAAGGGTGACAGGGATGTAAGATTCAGTTAACACAAACACTCAAATTAGCTCAAATGATTCATTTTATAAAATTTGAAAGGGTGCAGGTAAGGGTCTTCAAGTAGTGAGGAAGTATAAAGATTTCAAGAATTTTGTTACATAAATAATTACAGACTTTTATGCCAAGTTGGTGCATCTGTATTTACATTCTTCTATAAATGTTTTTATTCAGTCAGTAGTTAATACTACTATACACACATATGCGCATATACTAGGGCACTTAAAAAAACTCTAATTCAAGTTATGGTTTGAAAACTTGAATGTCTGGTATTTAATAAGTGCAAAAAAACTTGAAAACTCAAATGTAAAAATCCACCATGTAGCTTGTGAAAAAACTTGCAAAACGCATTTTTTGTTTTGTCGCCCACGTCTTTTTTGTTGCCCACGCTTTTTTGTTGTTGCCCACGCTCTTTTGACCCGCCCATGCCTTTTTTAGATGCGCTCACGCCCAATTTTTTGATGCGCAATGAATTTTTACGCAGCAAATTTTCCCAGACATTTCGCAAAACAATTTGCCAATGGCGAAATGAAGAAGTTAGCGGCGAATCCATGCCTGCCGAAAAAATTTGCTCATCACTACTCTCTTTTACTGTGCCAAAAATTACCAGGCAAGTTTGAACATCATCTTACAAATAGGAACCTTAGTTACAGAACTATTCAATTATATTGATGTGCTTCATTGTGAAATCACTAACAAATTTGCAAAATTAAGTCAATGGGCATTTTTTCATGTATTTTCATTAATTCCAAATAGATTGGAGTCAATGGGAATTTTTTCTCACAAACTTTGGGCAATTTTTCTTGTGGCTCATGCATTGCAATTAATCAAAAAATTTTCTTGCATTTTTTTTCAGCAAAACAAAATGTATGCCAAAACTCTAGGTAAGATTTGCAAATTTTTTGCCACTTTTAAAAATGTGAATTACGCAGCGATTCTGTATCAGGTGAAAAAAAAGCGCTCATCCCTATTCAATAACCATTCAATAATAATACCAAATTTAGTAATAAGCATTTTAATGACATTTGCAGATATGCAACTTGCCATTCTAACCTTTATTCAACCCAAATGGCCTTAGATTCACCACTAATCAGATTCACCACTTCTTCCACAGGTGTTTTTATAGATGCAGATTAAAGTGCACACCCCCTTAACTCCATTGACAGGCTCGGCTTTGGCCTCTGTGGAGCTACACTAAGTGCAAATCATCATGCATTTATGTGATATCTGTTCTGTGAAGCTCCACACAGGCTAGGCCTGTCATTAAAGCTATGGGGGTGTGCACTTAAAAGTGGATCCACTTTCCTCTGCGTCTATAAAAAAAACACCTGTGTAGGACTTACACAGGGGTAAATTAACTCGGGCACATTTTCTAAAATCCATTTTTTTACTGGGCTTAAAACACGATATGGTATAACCACGATAATTTCTGATGTTCTAAAATGTCTCAACAATGCTTTTACCATTCGTACAAAAATTTTGCAATTGCGTTCCGAAAGTCAAGAAATTTTTGTGCCGAAAAGTCCGTTAACGCCACGAAAATCTTTCTGAGTTTGAAGCTTTCCATGTCTGGCCTTGGAAGCCTTCCATAGGACTCAATGGTACTCGACAGATCAAACCTGGCAAAAAGATAGTCCCAAGGAAAGTGTAACCAATGCATCAACGAATTCTGAAATGTTCGTATTCTTTGTGCAAAGTACAATTTTTTCGTGGAAATTTAACAATAATCACAAAAACCTTGTGGAATTTTACAAACTTTTTGCATACATTCAGAAATGTTCTATAAGTTAAAAAAATATGTAAATTATCTCAAAATTGTTTAGTAAATGGGCCCCTCAGTGTTCCCTTGCCCTTGTTGTTCCACTTTATCAGTTTACTTTTGTCAAATTTTCACTTTGTGTGTTATCTAAAGAATCTATGGACCCAGGAGTGCCTAGCAATGTGAGCTGCGACTGCGGGGGAGTGGTACGTATGCATGCCCCTCACCATCCTCCCCTCCCTCATCTGGGCACACAGCAGTTCCTTCCTCCGGCGCTGGGTAGAAGCGCCCACCCCCTCTGCTTCCTCCATCTTCACGTGCAGGAAGTGCAATGTGATGTCACTTCCCTCCTCTCTTGCCTGCAGTATGGAGCGCCGCTGTTGTTAGTGCGCATTGGCTTCTTTGTTTAACCCTGTATTTTACTTGTTTTGAATTCACCTTTGCCCTTGACCTAGGAGGTACAAAAATATGTATATCACATGTCCATTGCTGTTGCAATGGCCGCCATTGGTTTGTGTTTAATTGTTATAAAATAAATTGGCTTCCGTTTGCATAAATACGGATTCGATGGGGCAAGTATCTGCTATCCACAACCCATTGGTTTTGCCTCTGTTTCGGCATAAGCCATACCTGGGGTGGGGGGGGGTGACGTGTTCATATCCCCGCAGTCCAGTGAGGATGATGCACAAAATGTAGAAAAATTTCTTGGTAGAGCAGGCAATCTGGTCGCAGGTGATCAGTAACACAGGCGATCAAAACATGTCTGCGAGAGGCTTGTCTGTTCCCTGCATAATAACTAGAAATATTGGGTCATTTGAAACTAATTGTACAATGACAAATTGTGTTTCTGTGCTGGAAGTTCAGCTGTCTTTATAATTGAAGCCTGTTTGCATTCTGATCTACAGCACCAAGAAGATCATCTGTTTTAAAGTCTCAATTTTTCCCATAAGAACGTTACCAATTTTTGTATGTGACTTTAGAGCACAGAGTGGCATTTATAATCACTGTCCACGAAATGTTGGAATCAATGCCTGCTCATCACTACTTCCAAGCGAAAGTCCCATTTTGGACTTTCAAGATGCAGCAGGGAAAGCAAATAAATATTCACCCTAACTGATCTTTAGGCTGCTATCCCCATCCACTGATTTTATCCCGCTGCTTTTTACATATAAATAATATATATTATATTTCATTGGCCAGGTTGCATTGATCCAAACAGAGGGTCACACAAGGGTGTGTAAAACTGTACCAAGGATTCCACACAATAGTTTCCTAAATGTAAAAAATACCAGACAATCTATGTATTTCCAGCTACAATGGCTTTCAATCATTGCTAAATAAATCCGTAAATACCCTTAAGGGCTGTGGCACATGGGGAGACTAGTTGCCTGAGACAAATCTCCCCGAAATGCTATCCCACCGGTGAAAATGTAAATCACCGGTGGGATGGCATACGCGGTGCCGCGATTTTGTATGTACAGTGTTTTTTGCAATATAGTGTCATCAAGAGAGTCCTAGAGTTAGTACTAAGCAATATCCTATCAGAGATGTCATGCAGTATAATGAATAACATACAAACAGCTAGGATGTGTATGTTTTTATAAAGTGTGTCAGGTTGGTAGCCTTCAATTGAACCAAAACTATAATTCCTAGCATCCCCTGAACATGATATTGTTAATGAATTAAACAAAAACAAAATCCCCCTGAGACAACATCTAAAGGCATACAAATATTGATTTCCATCCTACAGTTCCCTGGCTATAGCTCAACTACAACTAATAGGAAATTCTTACAAATAAAGGCTGACAGGGGACACTTTGAGTTAAAGTTCAAATACAGCTAGAGGGTGACATTCCTAATATAAGATGTCACCTCAGAATACAGTTCCCTGTACAGGTAGCATGAGACTGTAAGCCAGGTTACCTAATTGAACAGACTCATATTACTACTATATACATTTACTTTGTCCAAGGTTACCTCTAAACCTGTTTCATGACTAATCTCATGGAAATTCCATTTTTATTTCTTGCATAAATAAATGTGGCCCAGTATAACCTTTTTCTGGGTTATACTCAATATATTGAGTATAATATATGTGTAACTGATCACCTGTGAATTATAAATGCATGTTTGCCCTTCGTGAGTAACCATTTTTTGGTTCCAAATAGGATAGGAGAGAGCACCATATAAAACTAGGATGAGAAGAAGCCACAATATTGGGCATTGTATCAAAATGCCTGGCATATTTTCCTCAGAAAAATCTATTTGCATATTTATGAAGCATCAAATCAAGTTTTTACAAATTGCAAAGTAGAATGCTACATGCCGAAGTGACACAAAGAACTGACACTAGCATTTATTCTTCTCATAAAAAGTCTGTTCAAAATTGGTGTAAATCTGCGAACTTAAAGCCATAAAAGAAGTATGTAACAATTAACCATTTAATACAGAAAACTAAGGAGTCCGTTTACTAAAGTTCAAGAAAATTGTCTATAACTCATTGCACATTAACGCTGTGTATTTTTTTGCACCATTTACTAAAGTGCAATTCTTCTAGTTTGTCATGGGTTAGCTAAGAATATTTCGACAAGCGTAAGAGCAAATGTCATTGTTATTTTTGGTCAACTTCAATGTCTGCTATAAGTTGTGCAGATATTTTTATGGTGCCAAATTATAACTAGTGCAAAAGGCAATATTAATGAACAGTTATCATTAAATTCTATTAATAAAGTTCTTTAATATTCCAAGGGTAACTATGTCTTATTGAAAAATGTATTACGGGAACTTAAAATTACAGGAGCCTACAATGTATTTTGAATAAAAATTTGTGAATTTGTAAATATAAAGTTTATGGGTACTCAGTATTAAAATCCACACTCACCAGCACACCCTGGCCTTTCCACTCTGTTCCGCCTGGTGTACAGTATTGGGAGAGACTTCGGCACTCTCCACCACGATCCAAACAGCACAGAAATACCGGCACAACAGGACTTAATTTAAGCGGGATAAACCCTGCTGATCTTTAATAGTAGCAACCCATATAACGTTTCGGGGGCACGTCTCTTCGTCAGACATCAGATTCGTTGTGCCCCCGAAACGTTATATGGTTTGCTACTATTAAAATCAGCAGGGTTTATCCAGCTTAAATTAAGTCCTTAAATTGAGCCTCTGTGTACTTGAACTACCAGGGTCTATTTTGAATCCCAGTTCAGGCCTGAAAGGGTCACTTACAACTACAAGTGCATTTGTGTTTGCACTAAAATATTGTGAATGTTGGCACTGTTTATTAAAAGCTATTGTTAAGCTATTTATTATTATTTACTGCCATCCAAAGACATTCCTTGCACTTCAGCATAGTTGTGTTAAGCTTCATTGAGTCTGTCCTGCTTTGTCTGATGAATAGTGCTCAAGACCCTTTTGACGCTGCTGAAACCTAGAACTACTGTACCACCCCATGGATATGGTGGTAGTTCCAAGATTTCTGCAGCAGACTGCATATTTACAGCTGTACCAGACTTGTGACCAGCGACCTGAATGCTAATGGCAATTTCACTGTGTGCTCCAGAAGTGATGCAATACACACTCTGAAGACGTTAGCTCAAGTTGCCCATGTTTGTGTAGCTCTGTTTGTTTTTTAATAATCCTATTATTTTCTTCAAATTATCTGCATTATTTGTGATTTTGGTTTTTATTTGAGACAACTAGTAAGTTGCTATTATATGATTCAAACAATGAAAGCATACTAATTTTACATGGCAAAGGAAGGCTACAAAAATATATATTTTTTTATATCATCAAAAGGAAGAACTCTACCATCTGCATGGTTCTCAGCACAAGACTTGCAAATACTGTGTGACAGTTATGCAATGTTAGCTCAGCACTGCCAGTTTTTAAGGGTTTTATCCTGCAGAAATCTGCAGTACATGTATGGGGTTCATTATCTGGAAACCCCTTATCCAGAAAACTCTGAATTACAAGAAGGTCATTTCCCATAGACTCCATTTCAGTCAAAATGCATTTTTTTAATTATTTTTTTTTTTTAATTATTATTATTTTTTTTTTTTACCAAACAAAAAGCAAACTACTATTGTGATTAAAAATAATAATAATGCTAGCCCTACTATAATTTATTGAAAGTGGCACCTAGTAAAGAGAGAATCTGTCCCATTTTGCTTCAGCAAAAAATTTGCCAAACATTGAAAACATTTTTGAAAATTTCCCGAAACGCAAGAAATGGTGTAAAAAAAAATGTTGCATGGCAAAAAATTGTCAAGCATGTAAAAAAATTACACGCACTACAAAAGTGCTTAATTTTTTATGTGTGCAACAATATTTTTTTTACACACGCAACTTTTTTGGGTTGCACAGTGAATTTTTGCCCCGTTTTGAGAAAAAATCTGCCAATGGTCAAAAGCAAAAATTCGCTGTAAATCCATGCCTGGCGAATAAGTTCACTCATCACAAGTTGCACCCTAATTAGCATGGCTTTTACAGATAAAAAAAATATATGACTAGTCCTTTCATCAACCTTTTTTTCTTTTCTACAGGACAACTGCTTTTCTGCAATCTAACATATACTGCTCACTTTTTCCCCAAAAGGAGGCTTTCTAGAAAGAAAAGGGGCTTACAAATGTCCTATTTAGGCAGAAGCATCAACACTTACACTAATCATGTTTTAGAGTACAAAGAATTCTCAACTTTCTCAGCTTGCTGTAAAGAAAACTCAAACAGCCGTTGGCATAAAATTTGAAGAAAAATGGCCCCAGAGAAAATACAGATTTTTCATGCTTCACTTTCCATTCTACTTATATTTCAATCCCTTTTTTCTCTATAATCCAGAAGGACAATAAAAATCTCCCTTTTGCCTGGGTGACTATGAAATATGATTGTGCAAACTCAGTGCAATGGAATAACATTGGTTAAATTATGGATAGTTTTGTATAGTGCCACTTTTTCTCTCTGTACAGATGGCTGTTCACACAAGGCGATCAGCCTGCATAATTGTATTACTAATAAGCAGCAAGGCAATTAGTTGTGTAAGTGTGCTGTAATCATTCTGAAAGACAAAAAAGCAAGTAGGGGGAGAGGAGAAGGGACAAATTTTTTTCTTTTTTCCCCCAATTCATCTACTGACAGCCATAATTAGATATATATAATTGAAAATTCCTCAGCAGGGGGGCCTGCTTATACAAATGAATTTTTCAAGTGCATTTTTCTCATCTCTTTTACATCAAAAAGGCAAGAAAATGTATTATTTCAAGCCAAGCCTTTCGGTATTAGAACACACATTATTTTGTTTTCTTTCACTCTAATGGATTGACAGTTCCACTCTTCAGTCTATTACTAGCTTAAATGCAGATATTTCATAGTCTGTGTAGATAGATAGATAGATAGATAGATAGATAGATAGATAGATAGATAGATGATAGATAGATAGATAGATAGATAGATTATTTGAAAAGTCTAAAGTGTTGCTTGCAAATGCAAAAGTAAATGCTGTACAAATAAAATATTATAACATAAGTGACCAATGTTATTGTCATATATCCACATAATAACTGTTTTCTCTCTTAACATTCATTAGTACTCTGTTTGACTTGTTTAAAGACACAGTAACACAAAAGAGCATGTTTTAAAAATGGTAGATAGAAAGTATGTGTGTAAGTAAACATTTAACATATATTTGATTGTATACTTAAGTAGAATAGCGCTGCTTGTTGTTTTAGAACTGCTGGAGCTGTAGCATTTCTGTAACAAGTATTAATGTTAACTTGCAATATGTTTCTAAATAATTTAATGCAAGAAAGAGCTGTCTGTATTTTCCAGATTGAAATAAGTTTTTTGATGTACCTATAGGGTTTAATAGAATTGTTACTTGGAGGCTTGATTGTAAATGTGGAGCTCAGAAATGACAACTTAAAGGAAACATTGAACTACTTTGATGTAACATCTACTTCAACAATTTTTCTCATTCACCATAGTTATAACAAATCTACTTTTAAAAAAAATGTTGGGGGACTTTTCTTTACTAGCAAAGTCATGATTATGACTTATGATTATGCCATTTTAGAGAGAGGAACTTGTGTTTTGGCACAAAAGGTCTCAGTTGCCACAATTTCCCAGGATGCCTGCTGCTTATGCAACCTTGTATGAGAATGGAGCAGTACTCAAATGTACTGTAAGTCTAAAATACAACATAGCTGGCAGCTGAAGGTAATCTCTGTTTATATATTCTTATTGCATATATCTTCAGTCCTATTCCAAGTTTTCAGTCTCTTTCATTTGTATCATTCTTGATTGCATTGAACAGGTCATATGTACAGCTACTCTATCCATTGTTCTTCCACATCATTCAAAGTACATGCAAAATGACTAATGGGCACTAGGTACTCTTATGTGACACATGAAGAATTCTCAGCTGACGTGTGGCGATTTCTCAGCTTGCTGATAAACACAGGCCGAGAATCCGCCCCTAGGCCAAATGAGCAAATCTTTCAAGTGATATGCCTACCTTGGGTGGGCATTTCATGCTAAAGCAATCATTTGGCTCTAGTGCCAAACAATCACATTATAATATAGGGATATGAACAGTTGGAGCGAGGACCACATCAATGAGCTGATGCGGCCCCCAATCTATCTAAAAAAAATCAAACCTGCCTGATGGACAGGGTAGGGCCAATGGTGTTCCCATAGATAAGCTGCCGAATCTAAAGGACTCAAATCGTCAGCTGAAATCTGCCCGTGTATGGCCACTTGTACACCTGGATAGCCTATGCCATTCAGCTCCAATGGGATATTTATATGGCCCAACTAGGCTAATGGTGTCTTGGTGCTTAATAGTGCTGTAGACTCCATGTCAATATATCACAACCCTCAAACACAGAATATATTAAATTATTGTCCCTCTACATTATAGGGCTGCATAACCTTATGGCACTTCTGAGCTGTTATAATGTAAGCTCTAATAAGCAAGACACACTTTACCATCTGTATTGGTCAGCATTTGTATATAATTTGTACAGCACTGTGGAATATGCATCCCCTTTATATATATATACGCTTAATAGCAATAATAAGTTATTAATAATAATAACTGAATACATTCATGGTAACTTGATTCCAACTTTTGTCCTCCTGAGTTTGATGACAATGATGCAGTAATCACATTCCAAAACATTGCTGTAATTGCTGATTATTTCCCTGCATGCCATACATCTGTATCAGCTACATTTTGCATAAAGTTAATAAGTTACTTTATTGTCAGGTATTATAAGTTAAGCAGGATTTCTTTAAAGTGAGTTTTGATCGTTGAATATTTTCGAGATTAGGCTAAGCATATTCAAACACCTCGGGGCACATTCATTAAAGTACGACGCGTCCGATTACAAAAAATTCAAAATTTTTTAAAGTTTACAACCTTTGTGTATTTTCAGCGATATTTTCGTTAGTTTGCACGACTTTTTAGTACTTTGCGATAATTTGTGCAACAAAAACATATTTGACAAAATCGAGTTTCAGATTCATTCAAGCTTCGGTATCGTGACTTTCCTTGGGCCAGGTTGGAGCTGCAGAGTGCCCTTGAGTCATATGGGAGGCTTTCAAAATCATCAAGTCAGAAAGGTTTTTGCGCCATTTACGGTCGTTTGGAAAAAAAATTCATAACTTTCGGATCGTACCACAATATTTTTGTCCAAGTACGATGCAACTTTTCACAAAATTAACTCACATCAGAAATTTTCGTATTTAATGCAAATTTTTGCAAATCGTACTAGTAATTTGTACTTTAATGAATCTCGCCCCAAGACTTTAGAAGAAAGTAGGGGAACATAATAAAAGAGATAAACAGAAAAAATGTGCATGAATAAGATCAGAAAAAAATCATATTTTGTAATGTAAATATTGTTTCATTAAAAAGCAATAAGCAATGTTTAAAAATGCATATTGATATAAATAGATGTATATTCATATATATTTTTTGTTTTCCCCACTGGTGAATAGGTCACCAAGTACTGTCACTATATTAGTGCCAAGGAAATATTAATTACATTCCCCAAATATTCCATTATCAGCTTTTATTACATTCCCCCATATCTATGTTGATGCTTTCAGGAATCTTAATAACTTGGAAGCATCCTTATTGTATTTTTTTTTTTTAAGTATAAACTAGCAATCCCATTCTAGTCTTTATCAACAAGCTACTAACATTTAATTGGGAAAGTTTAAATGTGATTTTTTTTTTAAAGAGGGCAAGTAAAGGCTGCTGCTTGTTAATTAAGCACTTATATATACCCCCTGCTGTGCAATAAATTTTTCAAAGCCATGCCTGTCCATATTTATTTTTGAAGCTTTGTTCCCACTTTTCAATGAACGTGATTTTTTTCTCTCTGACAAAAAATGGTTAGGGAATTTCCCACATATTATTTTGAAGTAGTCAGTGGTGAAGTACTGACTAATTAAAATGTTTTCAGAATACTATGAAAGAATGAACCCATGGAAGGACTGTAAGGAACTTTTTTTCCCCTGAGCTGTGTGGAGAGAATTCAAAATAATTTATTTCTTTGAAATGGATTGGGGGTATTTCAAGAAATCAGTATGAAGTTACAAAACATGTTTTCTTATTCTCAAACTCAGTGATAGTAGTATGTATTTTAGTGGATCATTCTATATCAAATGTGATCAGCGTTGTAGATCTGTTATCTGTTGGTCAAATATGTGTTTGGAACTGGAAGGATCCAGATGCAACAGATCTAACTCTCACTAAAGCAGAGTGTAAGGCTAATGCCATGTGAAGCTGATTCTGGGCCTGCATTATTTCATAGGCCGAGAGTCAGCCCTGTGTGGCACTAGCCTTAGTCTGGTTTGCCCAGAACAGATGGAAAAATCTTGAAACGATCTTTAAACCATACTTAAAAAGAGGAAGAGAAAGGGCCAGGCTCAATTCAGTGACAATTCATCACAATGAAAACTTATGGACGAGATTCAATTTGAGATGCAGTGCAATTCATAAAAACTTATCTCATGGTTTTGTCACATGAAAACTGTAAGTTTCACATGATAAACCATGAGATAATTTTTTTCTCATTAAATTGAATCTGATTCGTTGAAAACTGATAAGATTCAATTCAGAAAGACTTTTCTCATGGTTTATCACATAAGAACTCCATTGAGGTCTATGGGGAAAAAAACAGTAAATGAAATAGAAGAAAAGTTTTTTCTCCTCAAATTGAACCTTGTCCATAAGTCTTTATGTGATAAATCATGAGATAACTTTTCTTCACTGAACTGAGTCTTTTTCTATAAAGAAAATACCATAGCTATGTCCCAGTTCCTTAAGCCCCGTTAATCTTTGATTATTTTTTTGTTTATTTGTCTTTAAGACATTTGCAACCTGGAGCACTAGCTGTGGTAGCTACAGTATACAAAAGCCATCAGTCCATTCCAATGATCATTAAAGTTAGTATAATATAAGGTACAACTTGGCACATGTAGAGATGGCCAAATATCATATATCTTACAAACTCATCAGCATCAATTTATTTACATAGCACTAGCAAGTTAAGCAGTGTTTCACATTTCTTTATAACAAACAGGGGTCTTATCACTGTTTTTATTAACCAACAAGGATTACAGAGTAAAACAAATTGGAGTGAAAGTGAACATTATTGGGGCCCATGCTATTTGGTTAGGAAGTCATTGAACTGTATAAATTACCTGTGTATGTGCTGCAAGCTTTGTTCTATGTGTTACATTTAGGACCAATATCTTCAGAAAATATCTTAAATGTACTACTGGCACTGTGTTCCTCCCATGATTATGATCCCAATATTGCAACCACTCCAATATTATTTAGGTGTAGTGATGAGCGAATCTGTCCCGTTTCGCTTCGCCATAAATTTCGCGAAATGTCAGGAAAATTCGCAAAACGCATTTGTTGTGCGATTTTTTTGTCGTCCATGTCTTTTTTGTTGCCCGTGTCTTTATTTTATGCTGCTGCGCCCATTTTTGACGTGACTACATCTTTTTTGACGCACAACAAAACAAATTCAGCGCGACTAATTTTTTTGCTGCGAATTTTCACTGAAGTTTTGCGAAACAATTCGCCAATGCCGAAATGCGGAAATTCGCTGCGAATCCATGCCTGGCGAAAAAATGTGCTCATCACTATTTAGGTGCAGTTGCTGGGATGAACATGTGAAGGAAGAAAGGTAATATAAAGTGACACTACCTTGTCATATGGTGGAGAAGGGAGCAGTGATGGGTGAAATTTTTGCCAGGCATGGAGTAGCAACGAATTTCCACGTTTCGCCATTGGCGGATTGTTTTGCAAAAGGGATGGAAAAATTTGCTGCAGAAAATTTCGCCGCACGTCCAAAAATTGTTGCAAGAATAGTCGTGCATCCCAAAATTGTTGCAAGAATAGATGCAGGCGTCAAAACAATAGTTGCAAGCGACAATGGGTATCAAATCTTCCATTACCATTCCATGGTAGGTGTACAAACATGAAAGCATTGCTGTATCACTCATTAAGCTCATAGCTCCTTTAATATCTATGACAGCAAATTAGGATTCAAACCTCAATCAAGCCTGCATTGCAATCTATAGGAAGTATATTAATCTATAGGGTGGGAGCTCAGTGTGAAAAATCTCACATACTGGGAAGAAAAATCTCACATATTGGAAAGAAAAATCTAGAAAGAAACTTCCATATATCTATATGGAAGTTCTACTGACAAAATTGCAACAAACACACAAAAGAAACATCAGTTCCCAAGTTTTACTGTTCATTCTATTTTCTAAATGTGAAAACAGTTTCAAAACCAGTGCAATTATAAAGAATAGTTAATATTAGTTTAAGATTGCTTTTGTTTATCTTGGTCATAATACCCTCATTATATCACAGCAAAGCATTATTATATGGTAAGAGTTGGGTGATTTCTTTGTCATTCCCATCATTTAATATAAAATTATTTATATCAGTGCACCCTAAAGCTTTGGGAAATATTGGATCACTTTGAACACAGGGGTTTCCCAGCATCTTGGGTTCACAGACCCTGTTAATGTCCAATATTTGGTCAAGCCTGCCTTAACTCATAATAAAGTGACAAATAAATGAAAGACACCTTTCTCTAGTTACAATATTATAAGATATTTTTATTTACTCTAAATGTGTCACTAATTAGTCCTAAAACTAAGTACCTCCTCCACAACCCTGGAGTTTGGAAGCCTATGATCTAAGAGGCTCATTTCATTCATGGCCCTTCTAGTTACTCATAGCAATTAATTAGCAGATAGCAATTACTGGTCACCTGTTCAAAAGAATACATCTGAAGCAGCTAGTTTCTATGGAGTACTGGCTTTTATTATACTTGTCTACAATAAACATAAACCAAGATTTGCTGTCAAAAATAACAAACAGGTATTCAGCATCAAACTTCATTCTAATTGGTCATCAGTTTGGTTTCTGCTAGAGAGTCCAATCAAGACTGCTTGAGAATTACTGCTATCAACTATTATAATGAATACTGCATAATAATTTACATATTTATATAACAGATAAGTATTTAAATAATTTATTAGGGTGATTCAGTACAGTAAGGAAATAGGCATGTATGTGTCTCTGTAAAATAACTTGTATCTTAATTTGATACAGATACAACATATGTTATCCAGAATGCTTGTGACCTGTGGTTTTTCATATAAAGGTTTTTTCTGTAATTTGGTTTACCATATGTTAAGTCTCCTAAAAATCATTTAAACATTAAATAAACCCAATAAGATTGTTTTGTCTCTAATGGGGAAATCTGCACTACCCCAAAAAATAAAGTATTGTCACAAAAGTAAAAGGGATTACCCTTGTAATCGCATAAAGATGCCTCTTTAGGGAAGCCTACAATCCAAACGCATTCAGAGAGAGTCTTGTTGGACTATGTAAGAAAATCTCCATTGTTAAGTATATTCATAAACCATGTATTTAGAACACCTATAAAAAGTTCACAGTGGAACTTATATTGCATTCTCACCCACATTAACTTAATCCTCTTTCATAATTAAGGTATGGTCACACTGATTATTATTGATAATAGTGTCCAAGAAGTTGGTGCTATATTTTGCTAAGCAAATCATAAAATAGAATTGTGGTGCTGGGTTGCCCATTGCCCATAAAAACCTTGACGCTTTCATTAAAAAATTATGAAGGGTGAAATAGAGGGCAGAATTTTGTATTTCAGCAATTAAAATATATTCCAGTAAACACATAAACACATATTCGCTATTGCCTTTTATGTCGGGACATCCTGATATTTTATATGTTAACTATGATTATCACAGATGAAATCTTTGCTAGCTACACCAGATAATTATTTATATGCCTCTCCATGCAGCTTTATTGAATCCTAATTGTACTGCATGTTGGCATTACATATTGCAAAGACACAGGCAAGCTCTTTAAAGAAAGCAAACGAGAATGCTTCAAGACATAACTGTTTATGAAAACAGTTTTCATAGTCTTTGACAAACTCCTTTTACTGATTCTCAAATGCAGCTATAAAATGAGAAAGCATCAAAAGAGAAAAGGTTGCATCTACAGTGCAGTGTACAAGAAATAAATTATATCAGGCAAAGACATAAAAATACCACAATACAGGTTAGCTCCGCACATATTCCTTTTAATCATTTTTTTCCTTTTGTGTGGTTCATATGATCTGTATGCAATAAGAAAGGAATTGACTAACATGCTAAGAAAGGGAACAACAAACACATACCCTACAATTTGTATATGTATGTTTACTACCACTCCAAAGCCCTCACCATATAATGGTGATTCCCGAGATAATAGATATTCTACCTTGTGCCCCTTACACACGCCCATGTGTTTTTCTGTGCCCGTGCATACTCTAGTCTTATCTCCATTAGATCATAGTCACATGCCTCAGCATACTTTATGCATGCCTTTTGCTTCATCCTGTGCACTTGTAGTATTTACTGTACATTGAAGGAACATGCACATACTGTATGTATATATGTATATCTTTATTTATAAAGCAGCGCTGTAGAGTAGACATCTAATTTCTTCTCCAAAAATGCATATTTAAAATTACATTTTGGCACCAAGCTGACTTCTGTTGCGTTCTGTTTACTATGTATGGTCTTAGCTTGTTCCTTGGTTTATTTGTTAGCCACTTGCCACAATCTTGTGCTTGCTGGTCGATCTCTATTTGTTCCTGCCCCAAACCTGTTTTTAGCCTGTGACCTTTTTGATCCTGTTCTGTAAGTTATATTAGCATTTTTTCTGCAACCATTAGGTCCTTCTACAGATTGTCTGGGGGTTTTGCTGAAGACTAGTTTGGTGTGGGTCTCCTGGTTACCAATAAAGTAAACCTCAAGGTTTACGTAAGTGGACACTGCTCCTTCATTGGGTCCACTACATGTTATGGAATTATTGTAGATATGCAATCCCAAAACACGTTGCTTTTTAAAGGAAGTGATATATTGTAGATGAAAGAGATGTCCATCTCCAGACAAAGTAGCAAGGAAAATAGGAAAGAAATTGATATTGACATCACCACAGATTGTGCTAAAGCAGTGCTGTCCAACTGGCGACCCCCCTCTGTGTGGCGCTCCATCTGTCTGGCTGCTTTGATGGCTTACCTTTGTGTAAGGTTTAAATGGTATCAATACTGAGATTAACTGGCCCCACGCATGGTTAAGGGCTCTGGCACACGGGGAGATTAGTCGCCCGCGACAAATCTCCCTGTTCGCGGGCGACTAATCTCCCCGAAATGCCATCTCACCGGCGAAAATGTAAATCGCCGGAGGGATGGCGACTAATCTCCCCTTGTGCCAAAGCCCTAACACCTCAGGTTTTAAGACCCTGTATTGTTTAAGCATATAATCCCCTGTACTGTTCACACCTTTTAATCTCTGCATTGTTCACCCCTGCATTGTTCACACCTCAGGCTCAGACTGTAAGCACCCACATTGTTCTCCTGTTCACACCTCAGACAGTATGGCACACACAGGTGGGGAAGGGCAGGCTGAGTATGGCACACATAGGTGGGGTAGGGCAGGCAGTGTATGGCACACACAGGTGGGGTAGGGCAGGCAGAGTATGGCACACACAGGTGGGGTAGGGCAGCCAGAGTATGGCACACACAGGTGGGTAGGGCAGGCAGAGTATGGCACATACAGGCAGCATAGAACAGGCAGAGTATGGCACACACAGGCAGTATAGGGCAGGCAAAGTATGGCACACACACAGCAGCATAGGTTCACCCCCTGCATTGCTCACACCTCAGGCTCAGACTGTAAGCACCCACATTATTCTGTAGGAGCAGTGCCAGCATTGTGTCACTGTGTGTACTGTCTGCCCTATATTGCCTGTGTATATGGCACACACAGGCAGCATAAGCAGGCAGAGTATGGCGCACACAGGCAGGGTAGGGCAGGTAGATTATGGCACACATAGGCAGCATAGGGCAGGCAGAGTACTGCCTGTATGTGCTATACTCTGTCTGCCCTATTCTGCCTGCAGGAGGTAAACCTGGCAGGGGTTTGTTCTGGGAGTTTGTTAGCAGTTGGAAATAGTCATAATATGGTCCTTAAGGTGTGTAATTATGTGCTGGGGGTTACTGTGCTATCCACAGGGGAGGAGGCATATGGATTTAAGGGTGTGTCTTAATATGGCATAATATAATTCTTTTACATATGAATGATGGTTGATATCCCGGTAGCAAGCACCAAATATTTGGGTTTTTGCTGTGCTACCACCATTAATGTGGCTTTAAAAGCTCTTGTGATAACATGGGTGTGGTTTGAAGTGGGTGCAGTTTAAAAAAGGGGAGTGGTCAAAAATGGCTTCCATTAGCGGCCCTCCACTATGTATGCTAAAGAAATTCCATTCCTCTGCACAACAGAAGTTGGACAGCACTGTGCTACAGCATTTACATGACTTTTATACATTATCATCTAAAGTTATATAACATGTTATTATACCTTCTCTTAGTTGCTTATGCATCTATTCATTAACTTCATAGCAGAAACCCAGGGAGCTCCTAAGTGCACCTCATTATTGCACCATTTCTGTTCCACTAAAACTCCAAACCTTCATACCAATATTGCAGTTGGGATTTGCATTTTAGTAGCTCAAAAACACGGAACCAAAACAAGTACCCACAACTGTCATGTGACTGAGTGCTTCTAGCTAAGAATCACCTAGAGACCAACTTGCACTTTCAGGTGATTTTTCATAGGGACCTGTAATCAGTATAGTTAATTTAATGACTTCAACCTTTTAGCGTAATTTCTAAAATATGCTGGGTTGTTCATATTGACAGATGCCACTCAGAATTCAGTTAGTTCAACAAATGCATTTTATAAATGTTAACGCTATATCTAGCAAAAGGCACCAAGTTTGTCCACAGGCCCAAGTTTGCCCATAGGAACCAATAAGATGTTTGTTTTTAAACTGTTGACTAGTAAATGCTAAATGCTGATTGGTACCTAGGTAAACTTAGGTGGGCGCATTCACTTACCTAGACGCATTATGCAAAGTGCAATGTTGGATGCAATTGTCATGTTTTTTTTCCCACTGTTCATCAGTTTTCCTAGAATTCATGTGTTTTTGCAGACAAAACATATGCAGCTGTGTGCCCTTCATCACAAATCAGGCACAGAATATTTTCACAGTCTGCTTGGTGTCATTTCCGATTTTGACATGCAAAATAATCTGCAAGTTTTCTGGGTCTATTAATGCAGGATGCTGAGGGAACCCTGGACTACTGCCTGGTCAGTAGGTGACAATAGCTTCAGGGTTTGCACAGCATTATGCGTTAATAGCTGCAGAAGCACTCTGGACACCAGAAGGTGAAAGAAAGTTGCAGGGAGACAATTATTAATGATTTAACTTGTATAATAGACATATAAGGCTATAACTCAAATGCTCTTTAACTGAATTCAACTTTATTGTAATTTATAATGATATAATGTATCATAATGTATCATCATTTATAATGATATAATGTATAACTGTGATACTGTATATATATGTCTCAGACCAGAATCAAATCCAGGTCTCCCAGAACTATAAGGTACTATACTATACTTATCTATATATAATACATATTAAAATAATGGCTTTAATACAGTAAATAAAGTTAATACATTTAATACAGTAAATAAAGTATTACTAAAATAATTCTAAGAATATGCAGCAACTTAAAAATTGTTTGAGCCATGAGTATATAGATCTCTTTCTTGCTTAAATTATGTTTTTATAACCAAACACCAGCTGCCTTCAGAATGCTGAGTAGAGCAGATTAATTGCTCAGTGTGTGTTTTAGGGTAACAAAGACAAGGAATAAAAAATGTCAGTGTTTTATTAAAAACAAATTCCCACAGTAAATACATTTACACTAGGGTTTCATGATAAAGAAGAACTTCTTATAAATTACTGGATGTAAAAAACATTGTCGCCTGGGCACCAGGGATGCAATGCCCAGAGTTTGTAATAAATTAACTCAGTACTTTGCTTCACCAGGCCAAACAAAGCAGCCATTTGTCTGAATAAGCCACACTAAGCGGTGAGATATATTTCCACAACTGCTACTGCATTCATTTGCAAATCATTCTTCACTTTTAATGCTCAAGTTTTAAATACCTAAGAACTAATAAATAAAGTGGAAGCAAAAGAAAAAGAAATCCTATTTGGCTTTAAGCCTAAAAGCTTATTTCATTTTTTTCTGTATGTTACTCTGCATTCCTATAAGTTAGTGTTATTGATCTTAAAGACAGCCAATCATTGGATTAACTTAAGTTATCGCTAATTATGATATTCTCAGACTTATGGTGTGTTGCAAAAGATGATTGTTTCAAATAATGAACAGTTGTCCCACTGCTCCTCTTTATATAGAGCAAAGACACAAATTAGGGGACTATAGCCTGCATAATAAAGGTAAAGTCATGCCATTGAGTAGTTTAATTTATAATGTGTATAGCAGCAAAACAGCAATGCAAATAATGGCAAGTTCCCCACAGCAGCACAGCGGACCATATTACCCCTATAAGTATAATTGTGACCATTTGCTAAATGAAAATTAAAGAAAGTGGTCAAATGGGCCACTTATAATTCCAAGAGAACACAAACAGTTGTTTAGAATACTAGATTTTCTGCAAACCCTTAAAATTATTAGAGGTTATGTAGGAATTCCTAAGCAGACAGCAGGATATAAAAATACAGTGTTCCCCAACCAGTGGCTCAGGGGCAAAATGTTGCTCCCCAACCCCTTGGGTGTTGCTCCCAGTGGCATCAAAGCAGGTGCTTATTTTTTAATTCCTTGGCTTGTGGGCAAGTGTAGGTCTTATAAAAACTCAGTATAATGCCAAACAGAGCCTCCTGTAGGCTGTCAGTCCCCATAGGGGTTATTAACTAGCCAATTACAGCTCTTATTATAATCATGCTTGTGTTGCTCTCCTACACTTTTTCCATTCAAATGTGGCTCACGGGTATAAAAGGTTGGGGATCCCTGATATACATATACACAATCAGAAATGCTGTATATGAAGGTGCTAGAGAATGAATATACAATGAAAATATATAATGAAAGGGGTTTAAATTGGCATTCATGTATTTGAAAGGGGTACTGAGCTCATTAAATATTTGCACATAAATGCACTGTACTTTGTATTTTCCATGCTCTTAGAGTAGTAATCTATATTGCAGATGCTAGCACTATGCAGCACTTTCTTCCCATTTGCATGATAGTGGCCCACTCCTAAATCAAAAGCTGAGAGTGTCCCACTACTGGTATTAGAATAATTTCTCAGAGTAGAGATTTTAATTTGATTAAAATTAGGAAAAAACTAAATGTACAAAATGTCTGTAGCTCGATAAAGTAATTGCAGCCTCAGTGTCTCCAGGCAGTTATAGTAGCATCACATTTGCTTTCTGCAATGATAATTTCAACTTCAGTAAATTATAGAATTCCTCATAACTAGGTCTTCACTGATACAACAACAAAATCTTACATGTGCTTGTGTTACAGACCAACTGGATCCTGCTTAGTAGAAACAAGATGAATGATAAAATGTTTGCCTTTGCTACCAAATTCATCTAGTCAAAAGATGTGTGCTATCTTAGAGAACCATTCCCTTACTTTGTATAATAAAACAAGAACATCTATAAAGTGAGAAATGGGTTGGAATAAGGGGAATGATGCTTGTGAGTTAATATCTAATGCATTTAATGAAGGTTGGGCAGTAGACCCATCATTCCCTATTGCTATATTGCAATATCTAACCCCTTCAAGTCACTCAAACAGTGTACTCAGATACCAAAAGCAGTTAACATAACATTGTGCAATATTTAATGCCCACTTTTTATTTTGTCCAACCTTTCCCCCAGAATTGGAACAGTATATACTAAGTCATTATTTTGCACGTTTGGCCTTTTTAGAGGATAGTAGTGCAACAAGGTGAGCTGAGCTGTTAGATAGCCCAGGTCTGTAATAAAAATATGCAGTATGTGTGTATTTATGATACAGTTCACTCCATTTGTAGTATGTGACAAAATGTTTGTTTACTGAGAGCTCATTTTAGGGTACCTTCCTCAACTAGGGTGATAATATGGATGAAGTGGGTGGCCAGGGAAAAGAAATAGTAGGTAGCCTGCAGATATACTGGTACACTCAAGCAGGAATACAATACTTATAGTCATAAGCATATCAATCAAAAGTTTGTTTAAGTAAAATGGCCTTTACTTTTAACAAGCTGGGAAGAGGCTACATATGCAGATGTGAACAAACAGCATATAGAAATTTTAATCATGAGCATGGGTTGGTGTAATGTCAGTTACATGTATCCCCTGGGACATTACATGCATGGCTATCTGGGGCATTAATACTTGCATTTTCATACAAAAATACAATGGTTTCCAGGGGTAAAAATGTTTAAAAACATTGGTGCCATGGTTCTTGCATGACAGGTATTAAGTGGTTTGGCTTGGTACTGAGCTTAATAAATACTGGCACCCAGAAAGTTTTGCAAAGTAATAGGTTGAGAGTCATTCATTTGTAGTAGCATTTGCATTTACAATGATGGAGGCATCTCGTGATTCAAGATTGGTTCCTTTGCAATAAATAGGCAATGCATGCTTTGGAAATGATTTGACATGTGTATGTCATATAAAGGTCACATAAATGAAAGCATATTGCTTGTATTGTAAAGTGATCTATTGTTTTCTTTAAATATGTGGAAATGTTATCTCCTTTGACATTACTTTGCCATTACTATTATATCGGAATTCCTTTTTATTGCACAGAGAATGAGTGAAAACCATCATATTTGCATTTTTCTTTATCTCCAGCAATTAACGTTTTTTTATAATTCCAAAATGATTTGTGATAAGATGGAAAAGAGTGGAGCTGAGACAGATTAAAAGATAATGATACGGCATGTTTTAGTTGAAACAAAATCACTGTTCTATTTAGAAGAGTAATTTCAGCAATACATCTTGTATAATGTTTTGTAATCACTTAGTGATTACTTCTGTGGTGCCATTTGATTCATTGGTACATGAGAGCCAGATTACAATGGCTTTCACTTGCCCCTTGTGTCACAGAGGCAGACACCTATATGGAGCTACATGGAGGATTTCACTGTATTTATTTTACAGTGATGAACTTTTTGGCTTGTCTTCCACCAACCAAACTTTATTGATCGCTACTCAGGGTTCCTTTCAATGTCTCCATATGCCACACTACAGACTGGAACTCAAATGATTTGTGCAGCTGTCTGCAATTTTGTTGTACAGAATGTTTAAAATCTTTTCGGGTATATCATAGAGATGGAGAAATACACAAACACATATACTCTCATAATTCTCATACTTTCATAGCTCTCATTTCATTTCCACTGCTTTAAGTGAAATGTCAGTTCCTCATGTCTAAAGGGATGGCCTGCTTTCATTCTATAATTACCTAATGTACTTGTAAAGAGTAATCATGTCCCCTCAGAAAATGCATTTTCTCCAATGAAAACAAACCGCGCCTTGACAATTGTTTCTCATTGTCAAGGCCCAATGGCTCTTACCAGATTTGAGGTCAGGACCAAGGAGGAAGCTGGTTTCAGAATTTCCAAAATGTGGTATCCAAGGGGTTAAAGTCTCAGGTAGAATTCAGGCAAAAGTTGTCTGTAGAATCTAGAGTCCAGAATTTTCTCAACCTCATATTCTTGCTGGCCATCCACAATAACAGGAGCAGAAGGAGATTGTCCAGAGGTGAAACAGAATTCCGTTCACTTCACACTTCAGTAACTTACCCTAATTTATATCAAGTCACTTTGATCCACATTATCCTGTACCTTATCTGTTTGTATCTGTTTGTCCCTTGCAGCCCCCCCCCCCCCCCCCCCCCCCCCCGTTTATATGACTTTGTTAACACCTTCCACACAGATATTCTTTTTTTCTGGTTATTTGATCTATGAGCTGAATGTTGTATATATATCAGAGAGCACCACAGCTTCATTGTAATCAGCTTGAAAAAGGAACTATAATGTTCTGAAAGCTTGCTATGATTATCTTAGTTAGCCAATAAAGGTATCACCTTTATACCACTTTTGTTATTTTTTATTTCAAAAGGGTTACCCTGTAAACATTACAGACACATGAAACACATTTGCATTTCAGGAGAAATTTGAAGTAGGACAGCCACAGGGTTATCTCCAGAATAGGGAATGGACCAATAAACTAACCAATTGCTAGGTTTCCCACCTTTCCGGATGAGAGCCAGGATAGGAGCTATGAAGGAAGAGAGCCCCTTGATGAACTGTCTATTGTAATTGGCAAAGTCAATAAACCTCTGTATGGTTTT
Organism: Xenopus tropicalis; assembly: GCF_000004195.4. Lineage (NCBI taxonomy): Eukaryota > Metazoa > Chordata > Amphibia > Anura > Pipidae > Xenopus > Xenopus tropicalis. The sequence goes on from NC_030680.2 coordinate 50,734,813, forward strand.
GGTGCTGGAAGGTAGAGGCAAATCCTGGATTGCAAAGGTTTTGGCGGGATCCATCTCAAACCCTTCCTGAGTAGTGATGAGCAAATATTTTTGCCAGGCATGGATTTGCAGCGAATTTCCGCATTTCGCCATTAGCGAACTGTTTCGCGAAACTCCCGTGAAAAGTCACCACGAAAAAATTTGTTGCTAAAATTCACTAAATATAATTTGAGTTTCTGAAACTTATATGTTCCAGATTTACCAAGCATGAGTTTTTTTTAAAGGTGGTAGACTCATTGAAAATGATAAGCAGAATGCAAAAATTGGTAAGAATTCCAAAATAGAATAAATAATTAATAAAAGTAAGGGTTGGTTGTTAATAATCAGTTCTGAATTGGTAATTTTTCTTTTAAATAACAGGTACATTAAAAGTGTTTTTACCTTGTATAATGTTAATTGTTTCTTTGAAATTATTTTATTTAAATACCCGAAAATAAGTTTGAATTGCCAAATATGCATTTTTTTAATTAAGAGGAATATTAAAAGGACCCATCAAACAAAGGAAAAAAATCCTTCAGATTGTACAAGCTGACAAGAACTCTATGTGCTATACACCAAAGTTGTATTTTTTATATCCTTGTCCTTCCTTTCAATTAAATCACATTGTTTAGTTGGTGAGCCTTTATATTTTTTTCCATGTTCCTTTATGTTCGTCTGACAGAGAAAATCGCAATCATCTTAACAACTGTCACAATGGCAATCAAAATTGACTAACTTGTTATAAATTTGCCTCTTTCTCTTCTTTATTTCAACTAAGCTCTTAAGATGGCACAGAAGAAGTTGCACACAGACACACAGGCATGAAACCAGTTATCCAGAAGGGTCAGAAATATGTAATTTTCCATAGAGTCCTTTTTAAGCAACTGATTAATTAATTATATTTTTACAGGTTTTCTTTTTCACATTAATAATTGCACAGTACCTTTTATCTGGTAGCTTTTTCTGGTACATTTTAAAAGAGTCTTGTAGGAACATGAATCAGATCCACACTCTAGTGATAAGCGAAATTGTTTGCCAGGCATGGATGCACGGCAAATTTCTGCATTCTGCCATTGGCATATTTTTTCTGTGAAATGGGCACAAAAAATTGCTATGCAGCATAAATACATTTTCTCGCAGTTCCACAATGTTTCGCAAATTTTCATCACTCCTCCTTCAGTTATGAAATTTGCTTATCTTTTAAAAAGAGGCACATGTTTGTTCCTTTACAAAGCAATTCACAAAATGTGAAAACAGTTAAAACAGCCATGAGTACATGAGTAGTGTCTCAAGGCAAGAAATGATAAAGCTCACTACATCTTCCCAGTTGGAGACTTACTTTCCATTAGATGTCAAGATGCTTTGTCATATCAGTGCTCTTACCTAACTAATATGTCAGGCTAAATGTAAAACTATACAATGTGTTTCTCCCTGCGCTATCAGTTAGTGTCTACCAGATAAATTACTTTGTATTGCTTGAAGACTGATCAGCCCTCCTAATACTTTTTAACACAGCAGGCAGTAGTTCTCAAACTATTTTAGACAGAAGCAAGTAAAGGGGCTACAATTAAACCTGCAATTCGTTGACATTACTGGAATGTGGTGTAACTGTAAGCGAAGAAAAAGTTTGTCTTGTTAGAAAATGCACTTTAGGACTAAGATGGCTGGGCAGTAAAGTATTCTCTAGAGGCTAAACATAACACACATTGCGCCCAAAGACTAGATATTAACTTTGGTAAACACAGATTTGTTATTTGCTTTAAAAACATTTGTTTATTTTGTTTTGGGACTACATAAAAGTAACAGGGTTTGGAATGACATCCAGTGGATTTAAAACCGGAAGGATAAATGCAGGTCATTATCTAAAATCCAAAATATTTTCTCTTTTTTTTAATTCCTTTTCTGAATTCATCTAATTGTGCTACAAGCAAATACTAGCATTTTTGTTGACAATATTACCATTTACAGATTATATATTTATTGATGCAATAGGCCACATTTTAAAATCACTCCTCTCCGTAAGTGTGAGCAGAAGATTATAATCCTTTACTGATCTGTTTAGACAGTATGTGACTGATATCTCAATGTACTCCAGAAAAAATTACACACCTGCTCAGCCAGGAATCATTCAAGGGTAATGTAACTCCATTTATAAGCAGGAATTGTGAAACACAAACTTTTCACTGACTCTTTTGCTTCAAATGGGTGTCTTAAAATTAAGGCACAATCTCTCCACATAACTCCAGGATAAATACTTTGTTGACCTATTTACAGATGGGTACTTCGGTTAGGTCCAAAATGAACATCCCTATCTGCTCTATCACTGGGCCTGGATTTTCAAAAACAGCAGAATTTCTAAATAAAACTCTACCAGGCAAAACACTTTGCTCATATCTACTGATTGTTGTTAATAGAGAAGGAGGGAGTAAAATAGGAAGAAAGTCTTATGTTTATTGTAATTGTTCCCCTGATTTTAGCATATAAAATATTTAGTCATACTTTTTGAAGCAACAGATAAGAGTGATGGATATACTAGGGGGCACATTTACTAATCCACGAACGCTACGAATGCGTCCGAATGCGTTTTTTTCGCAATGAGCGTATTTTTTGCGACAATTTTGTACTTTGCACAACTTTTTGGTATTTTTTGCAACTTTTTCGTACTTTGCGACAAAATTTGCGCAACAAAATTGTATTGTCTGGCAGAGTACGAAAGTTTCGGATTCATTCAAGCTTCGGTATCATGACTTTCCTTGGGCCAGGTTGGAGCTGCAGAGTGCCATTGATTCCTATGGGAGGCTTCCAAAATCATGCACAGAAGGATCAAAGTCGGAAAGGTTTTCCTGCATTTTACGATCATTCAATACTTCAAAATACTAATTCAAAATTTTGTGATATTCGGATCGCCAATACGATATTTTCGTGACTAATGCGATTTTTTTGTAAGCATATTCGTGATATTTGCGATCTTTAGAAATTTTCGTATCCAATCATAATTTATCCCATTTGGGATTTGGACTCGCATTTCCATGTATGTGCCCCTAGGTGTTTCTGTGTTGTGTTAAGCCGGAGATCCCCTTTAAATATTCTGTGACCTCCAATGCCATATATTTTAGTCACACACCTGTTCCGTCTGTTTTCATAAGGAAGGTCCATTTAGAGGTCATGGGACAATTATATAAAATATCTTCCAGCTAAATAGCTAAAGGAAGTTTGGCTACCGATGGATCATCTTTTCCCTGGTCTTTCCAGCCCACTACACATCTGACAAATGAATTCTTGAGAGGTTTAACATATATCTACCTTGCACCAGTGAACAGTATCTCATTACATTTGCCCCATTTGGAAATCTAAACCAAAATCCAAAAAACAATTTTTAGAAATTATAACAAAAGGAACATTGTGTGCACATAGATGCAGAACAGCAGAATGGAAGACACGTTCCAAAAGAACACAGTGTCTTAAATATTAATAAGTTTCCCATTTGTGAAGTCAAAGCATGTTTTTTCCCTTTTATTATAACAGGCTTTCATTCTTTTTATGATTTTGCCTTTCAAAGTCCTTTTTGTATCTGACAGTTGATATTGTTCTTCCTTTCTGTCTCAGACAGTAAGAAAGAGGGGGAAAGCTATTGTGAAGCTTCTTGTCTCTGGAACATGATTTTTATAATTAATATATGCAACTGTGCAAAGAAAGGTACGTTGTAATGAAGTACAATTAAGAGGTATTTGTTCCTCTCCCAATGACTATAATTTCCTTGACTGTTTAGAAGTCAACCATCATCATTATATATCTCTTCCAGGTTTTGCTGCCTGTTTTTTTATTTATTTTCAATTGAAAAACAAACATAAATTCCAAAGCTGGTTCTCAGGTAACATTCATTTTAATTACAGTCCTTGACGATCAGAATCATTAGAAATGAACAATCATGTTTTTTTTTCATTATTTTAGCATTAGAAGTATAATACCTGTACATAAGACTTTACAATGTGCTATGTGTTGAGGCACTGAAAATTAGAGTAAACTATCTTTCAGATGTGTGTTAGTGAAAATTTCCCATACAAATTTCCCAGAAAATTAAGCGGTAAAGGCCAATGATATGTTTTAGCAAGGGCGAACACCCATCAGCATTACAGCAGTTGCAGGAATGGGACAAGATTTTAGTAAAGATTAAAGACAAGGTAAGGTGGATTCACCAAAATGTTATCCAAGAAATATCCAATTGCTTAATTTTTTTACCTAGGATGGTGTCCATTTGTAAAAAAAATACCACTGGCCTGGGGAATAAACCAACAGAGCATCACACTGCCACTTTACTCACCTTCCCCAGCCATTGTTAATGCTGCTTGACAATAATGCTTACGAAGTAGGGTACAATTGAAGCATTTCACTCTGCTACACATACTCAAGCCCATGCCAGGGAAGCCTGGCACCCAAAGGAAGTCTACCTTTCCTTGTCTTTTAAGAAAAATGAGTTTCCAGAATCAGCAAGCATGCTTAAACAGTTGCAATTTACAAAACATAAGAACAAAAAAATGTTCTTTTAAAATGTTGTTAAAAGAAACAGAACAATGTTAAGCTATTCTTTTTATCGTACTTTTTGTAACAGTTTTTCTAATGTTTTACCAAAAAAATCCACTTCTCACCTATTACTTTCTTAATTGAAAATATTGTTTGACAGAAATATCACCTTCTCAATCTGCCATATCAGTTTTGCTTGGTGGTTTAACAATCTTGGTTGGTGTATTCCCTAAACTTTAAGAGTAATGAATAAACTAAATCATTTTTGCATATTTTTGTCTGGAAGCAAGAAAAAAAACCGAGGGAAGGAACTGAGGTGTGCCATTGTTTGCTTGCATATTATGAGCTTGTTTAATAATAACATATTTGACCCAGTGGCATGGTGGCATAGTAACTAGAATTGGCAATTTATAACTATGTAATGGTTTTGATTGATAGTGGTTTTATTTCACATTTCAGATTTAATGGATAGACACCTGTCACCCACATGCAGACCAAAAGCTTGCCCTTTAGTGCTCATTATAAAGCCCCGGGGGTTGTAGCTTTCTGCACAGAGCACTGGATTGGAGATCCAGCACTCTGAACAATGTTAAAAAAACAGTCCAACCTTTGGTCAGACAGTAAGGCCCAATGCAGGCGGCACCTCCTTCTGCTCCCTAACTTGAGTGTATAAGTGAGGCACAAATTAGGGTGGATAGGGGCGGGAGGGCTGGCCGCCCATTTTGAATTTAGTATGGCTTAAATTAGGCTTCATTAGTTTCAAACAACAATCCACAGGTCTCTGCACTTTGAAATGACAGGCATGCGGCTATTGGCACAATGCCCCATGCAGTGGGCAAAGTGCAAAAAATGTCAGACTGCAGCCTTTTGCACACTGTGTGGGGCATTGTACATAACTGCTATTATATTCTGAAAAATAACAGTGATATTTTGATTGTAATCATTTTGGTTTCAATTTCCTACTATTTAATTAAATAATGCAGTTTCAGTTTCCCATGCAACAATCTAAAATTGTTTCCTAGCCTGAGGTAGCATAAACCGTTATATGCACTGGGAACATTGCTCTCTTTTTATTAGTATTCTAATAAGTACTCATTCAAAATGCTGGAGACTTATAATAGACATCAACTATAAAACACATTTGAACTTTTCAAGTGAGAAGAAAATCTGTTAGGGACTAGTAAAATTTGTGGAAATTTGTATTGTCACAACATGAAAAAAAATCTTTATTCTAGTAAACAGGATGCTAAAAGTAGTATGCGGTTCAAGATAAGGGCATAATTATTGCCTGAATGCAGACTGGGGAATTTTGTGACAGAAACTTAAAGGACATACTGACAAGTCAAACCCCTTAATTAGAAAAGAAAGGCTGTCCAAGGTAATTGCTTGCGTTTCATCCAAGTTTTTCCAAAGGAGGCATATCCATTCACTTACTCTTTCTAGCATTTTGGGGTTTCCCTTCTGATCTGTTTTCCTATAAACATTTTATTTGCATCCTCAGCAGACATTGTTGAATTGTTTCTCACCTTTGTTTATCCTTACTTACCTATGTATTTAACATAGTGTTTTGTTGCCTTCAAATAACTGTCTTTAGATAGTTCTATTTGCTGTGGAAGACACAATTTCCATTATGCCACTATGATCTTGGGATCATTGTTTTGGCAAATCACAAGTTTTTCTTAGTTTATTTCACTGTGAATGGCATCACTTCCAGTATAGTGTCATTTAGGTATTTTATGTGGAGCAAGTCAGTTGTAGCTATGGATGCAAGCCACTAAGGAAACTCTGAAATTACTGGCAGGTGGATGGGAAATGGCACTGGTTGCAAGAAAACATGTTTGGACACAAGTACTTTTGTAAATTACACCAATGCACCTCTTTGCATGTACAAATACACAAAGTAAATGAGTGCTTAGTTGTTAAATAGCCATAAACTGACATAGAACTGTTTATTTCTCTCCTTAATCCAAGGTACTGTTTTACAGTTGCAGAGAAAAAGGAAATCATTTTTTTAAAAAGTTATTTGCTGAAAATCAACTCTGTGGAAGATTACTTTTCCATAATTCTGAGCTTTGGGATTAGGTTCGCAGAGAACCCTTACCTGTATATAAAGATACACTTATACATTTATATGTATACACATGGCAGCACGTGCTTGCGTATGTATAATGTACTCTTTTTCTGTTTGGTGATTTATTAAACTAAAGCAAAACAGACCAGAAATTAACTGTAAGTAGTTGCACAATATTGCATGTATGATTAACTATTGTGCATTTGAAGCAAAGTTGAAGTTCTTTTAATGTGAAAAAATGAATACTTAAGGATCAGCAGTGAATTTCATCTTGAAAATGTTTGCTCCTCACTATTCCCTGCACTTACAGACTTAGAGCATAACAGGAACATTGTGTAGTTTAAAGTCCAGCAATAAGTTCCTTGGAATATGAATCTTGTTGCTCTGCACTGGCATGTCAGTCCTGTGAACATCCTGTTGTTGTCAATTAGAAAGTATAAAACCATGTATAGGGGGCTATTTCAGGGATTCCTAAACTTTTGCATTGGTTGGAAATTGCCCAAAATATGCCTTACTCAAAGCACAAATTATCATTTGAATTAAAAATGTGCAAATGTGCTACTGGTCTACTCACCTATAGCAATGCAATCAGCAAGAAGCATATTGGTTGCTATGAGTTACTACACCTGGGCAAACATAGTGCCCTTTATTTTGTATGAGGGTAAGTGCACATATGCAAGCTGGCGGGATCTTGATGTGTATTGTGTAAGTGCAGAGACAGCATAAGAATACTGAGTTATAGTATAAAGCAACTGACATATCATATTTAAATTAAATGGGTAATATCCAAACACATGTATCACTTACATACCAGTGCTGTCTGTACCAGCTGTTCCATGCCAATAATTGATACCAAAATAAAAGCAGGAGAAAGAGGCACAGCCTTCTCTGTGTGGTGTTAGATACAAGACTAGAATAGGGAAAGGCACACTGACTTCTTTTTGAGGGCTCTAACCCTACATTTGGCAGAAATTGGTCCACTTAAATAGAAGTCAGTGTGCCCTTTAGGGATGTAGCGAACATAGCCAAAAATGTTCGCGAACCCGTTCGAATATTCGTCGCGAATATTCGCGAACTTTGCGAACCCCATAGACTTCAATGGGAAGGCGAACTTTAAAACCTAGAAAAGCCATTTCTGGCCAGAAAACTGATTTTAAAGTTGTTTAAAGGGTGCCACAACCTGGACAGTGGCATGCAGGAGGGGGATCAAGGGCAAAAATTTCTCTGAAAAATACTTTGTAAAAAAAACCGCAAAAAATAACGCCAAAAAAAACCGCAAGCTATTCCTATGTATACGCAAAGGCGAAAAACCGAAGCGAAAAAACGCGGCGGAAAAAACCGAGGCGAAAAAACGCGGCACAAAAAAAAACGCGGCGAACCCAAAATGGCGCGCGATGTTCGCGCGAATTAGTTCGCCGGTGAACAGTTCGCTACATCTCTAGTGCCCTTCCCTATTCTATTTTTGTATCAAATTTCCAGGGCAGTCAAGGAGGGATTACTTATCTGGCGAAAGAGGAAAAAAACATTCCCAACACAAGATGGCTGGGAGCTGGCAGACAGTAAAGACCCAGGAGATGGCCCCACAGGAGGAATAGAAGAATATGCAGCTCTTGGTGTAGAGATCTCCTTTAGGCAACTCTTATTTTCTGATACTCCCCTTTAAATTCATAGACTGCCTGGGTCGGACCAGCAATTTGCTGAACAAGAATGTTTATAGAAGAGACCCCTGGGTATGATACCTGGCTATGAATACAGGGCTGGCTCAGAGTGGCGGGAGTGCTAGCAGAAGTCAACTCCTCCTAGAAAATAGTCCCAAACAAAGTACTAAATGCATAGACAACGGTGGAGTGAAGTTCAGACAGGGGCCAGATACAGGCAGTTGGAGGTTAAAGTTTAAGGAAACAGGCAAAAGGTCAGCATTAATGGGATGAAACACAGGAATGATCAATGTCAAAGAAGTTCAGATCACTTCACAAATAAATTGTGAAACTGACCCTCCTTAAATAGACAGTATTCATGCACGAAAATGGCTTCACATACACATTCACAGAATAATGCACATGAATTGCCGTGAAGGCTAAGTGACAAAAAAAAGCATCTGTGTCTGAATGGAGTGAGTGTGTCACTTAGAAATGAAGGAATAAATTGCAGTGTAGGGATATAAAAAACCTGAACCCAAGATGTTTTACTCTACGACTCTCTCTCACTGAAAGCGACATTTTATTTTATATATATATATATAGCAGGTTTGTAGAAAGCACTCACGGCATCAGAATGTAAAGTAAAAAAAATTCTTATTTATTTAATCATCGCATCAACGCGTATCGACCCTCATAGGATCGTCATCAGGGGCTGATGACGATCCTATGAGGGTCGAAACGCGTTGATGCGATGATTAAATAAATAAGAAATTTTTTTACTTTACATTCTGATGCCGTGAGTGCTTTCTACAAACCTGCTGTCTATTTTTTGGTCAGCACCCGGCGAGCGCCTCTGGAGCGGTGAGTGCCGATTTTACTTGGACTATATATATATATATATATATATATATATATATATATATAATATATATAAATATATAAGTTATCTAAGTTGAATGTGTTTAGCTGTCATGTCATACCTGCCTGTATTGATAAACAGAGGCTGGAGCAACTGCCTATATATTACTATATAATCTGCGTGTACAGAAAAAGTTAAGAAACAAACTAGAAATAAATTATGTTTCCCACAATTCAGCTTAACCTTTAGACAACATGTATCATTAAGATGGATTTTGCTCCTTCAGGGTCTTTTAAAAGTGGCCACTGCAAAATGTTTCTCTGCAGTTCTACATTGTGCAGTGATATATCATAGCTCTTTAGCCTGAACCAAGAAAAAAACTGTTTTAAAATTTTCTCTTTTGTCTACCTTCCTTCTGAATAACGTTGCTTGCATTTCACTGTATGTTACAATTACCAATGAAATTGTTGGCCACTCATTTCATTGGATACTAACTACAGCTAGACTATGGCATAAATGTATTTTCTTTGCTGAAATACAGTTACAATTTACTTTATATTCTTATTTTTTTTTACAATTATATTTCAAAATCATAGTTGCAAAGCTAAACTGAATTTCATTTTCATTCATCCAATTTCCTTACATAGAACATACTTCTACTGTTTGGTAAAAATACATATATATTCATAAGACAAATTGTTTTTCTCCATTCCCAATAACCAAGAAAACATTAGATAAAGTAACTAGAAGACCACACTGTACTAATTAGAATGTATATAGAGGGAATAATGTAGCCCCTATTGTAAAATGCAAGGATATTATTAGTCACAGAGGAGTTCCATGACTATGTAAAGGCACAAGACCTTAGGTTGAGTGTTTTTATAAAGGGCATGGAACTCAGAGATGACATCTAGGGGCACATTTACTAATCCACGAACGGCCGAAAGCGTCCGAATGCGTTTTTTCGTAATGATCGGTATTTTTGCTCAATACGAAAAAATCGTGACGGCGACAAAAAAATTGCGCAAAATACGAAAAAATCGCGACGGCAACAAAAAAACCGCAAAATCTTCCAATCCGATTTTTCCCATTCGGGATTTGGATTCGAGGATTAGTAAATGTGCCCCTTAGTATTTGTATTAGTGATGAGCAAATCTGTCCAGTTTTGCTTTTTTTCCCACACAACTTTTTTTTGCAGATAATGGAGTCTATGGGCATTTTATTGCTGGGAAACCTCATCACTTATCCTCATATTTTACACTAGTGGGTACATTATTTGTTATAATGCTCCTCCGTGTTTGCCATATATATTTTGCCCCTTGTACAGGTATTGGACCTGTTATCCAAAATGCTCAGGACCTGGGGTTTTCCAGATAATGGATCTTTCTGTAATTTGAATCTATATACCTTAAGGCTACTAAATAAATAATTTAAACATTAAATAAACCCAATAAGAATGTTTTGCCTCCAATAAAGATTATTTATATCCTAGTTGGGAAGAGGTACAAGGTACTGTTTTATTACTACAGAGGAAAAGGAAATTTGTTTTAAAAATTAGAATTATTTATAATTGAGCCTATGGGAAATAGCATTTCCATAATTCTGAGCTTTCTGGATAAAGGGTTTCCTGATAACAGATCCCATACCTGTACCAGAGGTGCAAAAAAATTTGTGTAGGAAATGTTGGTCCTTCCCTGTAGCAGGTAGATCATGTACATTAATATACACACTGCATATATGCCCTCCTTTCAGTAAGTAGTCTGGGCCTATGAGTAAACATATATATATGTATATATATATATGAATAGTACAATTAAATTATTTTTATAAAAGTGTGTAACAATTGTAAAGGGCACTAGGAACTCCATACAGGTCAGAAGCAGTGAAGCTGCTTATAGAAATAAAAAGATTTTTTTAATTTTGTATGTTAAAGAAATTTCTGTCGACAATGCTTAATGCTATACTAAAGACTGTCTTTCATAGATGTTGCGATAATACTATACAACATGGATTTCTATACAAAAGTAGAAAGAATAATAAGGGGGGGGGGGAAAGGATAGGTTGGGTTAGAGGGTGTGTCACTATTTATATAAAGTTTATTGCTTAGATAATGTGTCCAGGGAAAACTCCAGATCCCTTGCATAGGCCCTATCCAATAGATGATTTCCTATTGTATCAATTAAAATAAGATGAGATTTAATACTTATGGGAAAGTCTCAACACTTTAATATAACAGGTGCTTTTATATTTAGCCTACTGCACTTCTGATTCTTCTGGCCCTAGTGACCTAATTTCAACAGAGAATTCAAACTCTTTTATAGCGCCTCTGCACCCATACCAAACTGTGGTTCGTGTAGCTGTACAGGCAGTGCAGGGGCTGCATGACAAGGGGTCCAAATAACCAACAGTCAGATTACACTGGTTTATGTTTAGAGATTGGCAGAACCAGGTGCAACTGTTATAAGGAGAAGGAAAGAGCTAAGCCAGGAGTAAGCTGGGCTGGGGGGCGGCGAACGAGGGATGTGATGTCAGGAAAAGAAGCACTCACTTCCTTATCTGTGGTTCCTCCCACATGCCCCTTTTTTGCGTATTTTGCAAAAAATGTTAGGAGTTTTCTTCTTTATGTTCTCATATTATCTATTAATAACTGAATGTGGATGTTTTATTGAATGCATTGTTATATTGTGCTTTCTGTATAAACTTGAGAGTCAGCATTGTATTAATTTATGTTAACTATGATTGCTTGATCTAGGGAATATTTCCGATCGCCATGGTAGGAAGGAATCTTTTCCCTCGTGAAGCATAGTTGGCAATGGCTTCAGGTTAGGTTTTTTTGCCTTCCTCTGGATCAAAACAGTGGATATATTATAATGTATTTTAAGTTTTATTTGCCACAGCAGCGGTAGGACCTTACCAGAATATTGCACAGGTAATTTTAGCAGAGAGAGAAAGGAGGTTCTCTCCTGTGACTGCACGGTGGATTGATAGATACAGATGCTGCTACTGCTTGTGCTAGGTGACAGCCTGCTTGGATTTCCTGTCATTGAGACACTGCAGATTCAGGACCAGGCAACAGGGCTGCTAAACTTCTTTCATGGTTGGTGATCACTTCCTGCTGGTGGCAGAGTTTGGGGCCATCGTCTCTGTAGGTAGAGGCAGTCTACTGACATAGTGCTGATCTCAAACTATGAAAGTCTTTAGCGAGGCAGAGCATAGCAGCGACCTCTTATGAAATTTTGGCTTTATAATATTGCCTTGGGTTACACTGGCAAATTACTATTTATTTGACAACATGCTAATAAATTCTGCGGCTAGTTGACCCCATCTCTGTCTCCCTGTCTCCTAGTGTTTCATTAAGGTATGTAACAAGGGTGTTCAGTGGGTTGGCTCAAGGTGAAGGGTCATTTGAGGAGTCCCCTTGTTATATCCACCTTGAGTTGGGCAATATCAGATTGATGGGATGCAGGACGACAAGGACTGCATGAATGTTCCAATGCTCTCCTTTAAACCTGTCTGATCAACATCTGGCCAAAAATCAGTCAGGTAGGCCCATCTTGGGGCCCTATGCACAGGCCAATAAGCTGCTGACTCATTGGCAGCTTTTATCAGTCCATGCATGGACACCTTAGGGATGTTTTGATTAGGAACCCTAAAGGAACACTTCTTATATATATACAGTATATATATATATATATATATATATATATATATTGCTTAGCTTTTTAGCTAAACTGTCAATCACATCTGTTACAAAGATATATATTCATAAATAAATTACAGAAAAAATGGTTTATATGCAGTTAATTATAAATATCTGATAAAACATCTTTCTGCTCTTAGCTCTTTGTAATTTTGTTTACTATAATAGGTAGACGTACTTTCCCCTCTGGTCCTCTGTTAATATTTTTAATATATTAATTGTACATTTTGTTTTTCATAGGTTGGCAAAAAACACACAGCTAAATCAAAGGTCACTTCTTAGTATCACTGCAAAAAAAAAAAAAAGATGTAACTAACAAATTCTATTGAAACTTTGACCTTCTGTTTGCTAATATGATGGGTATGTTATTTTCCCAATTTGTTCAGAACTATTTGTACTTTGGGTTATTAATCTATAACTAAACTTTGCACTTAATTCTTGCGTGGCTGATAACGTTTTCAACTAGATCAATGTTTTTCTCTCTATATATTTTTTTAATTCTGTATGGGGTCTTCTAGCTTCCATTTTTACACAATGAAAAGGTAATATTTACAGTGCCTTGCATAAGTATTCAGCCTGTTATATATATGTTTATACTAATTTTAACAGGATACTGATTCACAAAGGACTCATGGTGAATCATAGCAAAATTTCTTACAAAACTTTCATCTGAGCTGAAATGTCAGTTTTGCAACAAATACATTTTGCTATGATTCATCAAGTCCTGTGTGAAGTGGTTCTACAAAATGGACTGAACCCAGTCATATTTATCCAGACAAAACAGAAGTGCCTACATGGAATAATTGCTTATTTGTATATAAGTGTGCGTGTGACATGTTCAGTGCTGCATTAACTTTAACTATTTTAGTCAACTTTTCTGAATCAGACTGTAAAATGTGACCTATTATGTTCTATGTTAATTTAACCTGTCTTTTGCAGTCCTTTTAAAATGTATCTTTTGATGTCTGCAAACTGTACAGTCATCTGGGTCATCATTCATCTGTTCTCAGTTTAATGATTTTCCCCCTAAATTAAATTAAATATCTTTTGTTCCTTTGGGGGGGAAAGCACAAAAAGGCTTCTTTTTCAGCACTTTTGTCCAGCTCCAAAATGTGTCACATTAATAAACTGTAACCTGAGAACTTTTCGTATAGGATCTGCAAGGTCCTTCAGGCCTCTGATTGTTTTGCTAATCAAGATTATTTCCACTATTGAGATGTTGAAGTATAGCCATACTGACAAAAAATTCAGCTTCCCATGAGATAGTTCTGTCTGTTTAGTCAGGGTGCCAGCAGATATTAACATATAAATGAAATCTGTCCTTTTAACAAAAAGAGAAAATATGCAAACACACAAAACCTTATGCTATGTAAATCAAACAAACTCTTTTTTTCTCAACTCTACCATGCAAATCCAGGATACAGAGGGTGAAAAACAGAATTTGTACAAAACATTTCTTTTTTAACACCATGGACAAGAAAAACCTTTGCTCCCCACTGATAGCAACAGGAGACTGATTATGCCTCCAAAAGTACAAATGGCTAGAAACAAGGGGCAAACCACCAAATCAGCATGTTCTGTGGTTTTACAATGTGAACCAGTGGTAACTGGAAATGTCTCAGTACAGACAGGCAAAAGAGTTATTTTTTGCCTGAAGCTTGAACATATGAGGGAGGACCCCTGCATGGTTTTGATTTGAACAGGAATGACACTGAGTTTTAAGGTTAAACATCCTTTTCTTCTACACACACACACCAGTATTGCCTTTTATCAAGGAAGCAATTTGTGCAAATATATATACATTGCTCAAAACAAGGTTACAATTGAAATTAAGCTTAGGTATAAGCTATTGTAGATGTGAGGATTTAAAAAATATTTATCAGTTATACATTTGTGCTTGGTGTGTTTAAAAACACAGAAAGATAAAAACCATAACATGCATACAGAGAGAACCACCCGATAGGGATGTTTAATACATTTGTTTTATCAGTGTCACAGCAAAAGTGGTATCAAGTAAGAAACACAGACACTTTTCACAAGAAGTGCTGCAGCAGTAGGTGGCTTTTAATATATACAGACCTCAGAAAAGTGTCATTATCCCATAGAACAGCACAAATTACATGGAAACCAAAGAGAATGAAAATAGTGATACCAGCTACCAGCGATGGGTGCTGACTTTTGTTGACTTTTTTTTACATAACAATTTTTGACACAGCATAATAAAAAGGACCCTTAGGGGCACATTTACTAACCCACGAACGGGCCGAATGCGTCCGATTGCGTTTTTTTCGTAATGATCGGTATTTTGCGATTTTTTCGGAAAATTGTCGCGACTTTTTCGTTACTAATACGATTTGTGCGAAAAAACACAAGTTTTTCGTAGCCATTCCGAAAGTTGCGCAAAGTCTGGCGATTTTTCGTAGCGTTAAAACTTGCGCAAAAAGTTGCGATTTTTTCGTAGCGTTAAAACTTGCGCGAAACGTCGCACCTTTTAAGTTTTAACGCTACGAAAAAGGCGCAACTTTTCACGCAAGTTTTAACGCTACGAAAAAATCGCCAGATTTTGCTCAACTTTCGGAATGGCTACGAAAAACTCGCGTTTTTTTGCGCAAATCGTATTGGTAACGAAAAAGTCGCGACAATTTCCGAAAAGTCGTAAAGACGCCGAAAAAATCGCAAAAAATACGAAAAAGTCACAAAATGTTCGTTTTCAAATCGGAATTTTTCCAATTCGGTTCAGATTTGTGTCTTAGTAAATGTGCCCCCTAATCTTTATTAAGAAAGAACAGTCCTATTGGGTTTATTTAATGTTTAAACAATTTCTTAGTAGATTTAAAGTATGGAGATCCAAATTATAGAAAGATCCTTTATCTGGAAAACCCCAGGTCTTGAGCATTTTGGATAACAGGTCACAAACCTGTACTATTGTTTTTGTGTACATAATAATGCAATGATTGGTTAAGTCTAGCCCTGGCCTCTTAAGCTGGCCATACACGTGGCGATCTCACGATGTTTCGTACGACCGTCGGTCGCACGAAACATCGTCAGATCCGCCACACACCATTCAGGGCTGAATCGGCAGGTAAGGAGGTAGAAACAATAGGATTTCTACCTCCTTCTGCCGATTCAGCTCTGAAGGGAGAATTTTGGTCAGGCGCCTTCTATGGCGCCCGATCAAAATTTTCTAACCTGGCCGATCGGCGAGTCGACCGATATCGGTCGGCTCGCTGACATGCCATACACGCACCGATTATCGTACGAAACGAGGTTTCGTACGATAATATCGGTGCGTGTATGGCCACCTTTAGAGTTGGTTACTGCAAGACAAGCAAAGCCAAACAGAAGTGTTCATTGTCAGAAGTGTTTGTTGCGAACATCTAAAGTGAGCACCCAAAAACTGCAGGGACAATCAAGTAAAGTAAATGTTTATTTTCCTTGCATTGGTATCTGGAATTTTATTTTTAGTCTAAATGTCACCTGTGTAAACAAGCCCAAACTGAAACTTTGCTCAATTTTTTTTTTCTTTTTTTCATACAGCATTCTGTTGAAATTTTGTTTGGGTGGCACTGTGCTAATCAAAAATCTGTATCGCTCAATAGACCATTAATATTCACATGATTTTAATATTAAGGATGTCATGTTTAACAAATTTATTTGAAACCTTCACTCAACAGAGAAAAGTGTCCACAGTGAAAATTAATAGGGCCATTACCGACCAGGTCAACTTCAAAGGAAGAAACATGCCCTTGCTGTGTACATAACAGTGTGTGTCCACTTAAATTAGAGAGATCTAATTAATTACTACAGTCAGCTACTTCCTGATATGGAGGAACATGGGGGTGATTCCCTAACAGTGATAAATATGTGCAAGTCATTAAAACAGGATTTAGAGATTACAAATATAAGGCAACAATGGAACTATATATTAAAGGAAAAAGTTAAATATTGTAAACCAAAAATATCATATTTTCCAGCTATTCTTAAAAAAAAAAATCTTGTTTTGTTTCAGTTCTTGTTTGTTTGTTCTTGATTTGTTTCAGTAATAAAGCAGTAGCAATAGCAGAGGGGGATTTTGTTACCCTCATTAACAAAACATCCGAAATGCTGCGTCATTGTCCATCGAAAATATCAGTGTGTAAATTACTCAAACGGCATAATAAAGGTATTGAATCTGGAAACCTATTGTCCAGGAAGCTCCAAATTAGATGCAGGCCATCTCACATAGCATCCATATTAATAAATTATTTTAAATATTTTAAAATTATTTATCTTGTACTTGATCCCAACTAAAATACATTTACTCATTGAAGGCAAAACAAACCTACTGGGTTTATTTAATGTTTACATTTTTTTTTAGTAGACTTAAGGTATGGAAATCTAAATAAAAGAAAGACCCCTTATCCAGAAAACCCCAGGTCCTGAGCATTCTGGATAATACCTGTACCTTCTAAGGCAGTGCTGTCCAACTTCTGCGGTGCCGAGGGCCGGAATTTCTCTAGCATACATGGTGGAGGGCCGTTAATGGAAGCCAGTTTTGACCACTCCCCTTTTTGAAACCACACCCACTTCAAACCACACTTATTTTATCACAATGGTGGTAGCACAGCAAAATCCCAAATGCTTGGTGCTTACTGTGGGGATATCAACCATCATTCATATGTGAAAGAATTATGTCATATTAAGATATACCCTTAAATTCCATATGCCTCCTCCTCCCCTGTGTATAGCAGAGCAACCCCCAGTACATAATTACACACTTTAGGGACCATTTAATGGCTATTTCCAACTGCTAACAAACTCCCACAAACCCCTGCCAGGTTCACCTCCCACAAGCAGCATAGGGCAAGCAGAGTATGGCACACACAGGCAGCACTCTACCTTTCCTATGCTGTCTGTGTGTGCCCTACTCTGCCTGCCCTACCCTGCCTGTGTGTGCCATACTCTGCCTGCCCTACCCTGCCTGTGTGTGCCATACTCTGCCTGCCCTACCCTGCCTGTGTGTGCCATACTCTGCCTGCCCTACCCTGCCTGTGTGTGCCATACTCTGCCTGCCCTACCCTGCCTGTGTGTGCCATACTCTACTTGCCCTATGCTGGGTGTATGTGCCATACTCTGCCTGCCCTACCCTGACTGTGTGTGCCATACTCTACCTGCCCTATGCTGGGTGTATGTGCCATACTCTACCTGCCCTATGCTGGCTGTATGTGCCATGCTCTGCCTGCCCTACCCTGCCTGTGTGTACCATACCCTCCCTGCCCTATGCTGCTTGTGTGTGCCATACTCTGCCTACCCTATGCTCCCTGTGTTAGCCATACTCTGCCTGCCCTACCCTGCCTGTGTGTACCATACCCTCCCTGCCCTATGCTCCCTGTGTGTGCCATACACACAGGCAGCATAGTCCAGGCAGTACCTACATAGGTACCTACAGTACCTATGTCTGAGGTGTGAAGAAGTGAACAATGGGGGTGATTACAGCCTGAGCCTGAGGTGTGAACACTGCAGGGGGTGAACAATGTAGGTATTAAAAGGTGTGAAAAACACAGGGGATTACATTTGTAAACAATACAGGAGGATTACAGCCTGAGAACCATGCAGGGGGCCAGTTAATCTCAGTACTGATACCATTTAAAGCTTACTCAAAGGTAGGCCATCAAAGCAGCCAGACAGGTGGGGGGCCACACAGAGGGGGGTCGGGGGCCGCATGCGGCCCGCGGGCCGCCAGTTGGACAGCACTGTTCTAAGGCAATGTTGTGTGATTATTCTATTTGTGATTTAATGTGGGCAGCAAAAATGCCTTGTCTATGTTTTCCCTAAGGACAATAGCCCATGGCGAGATTAGTTGCCCTCAGTTAATCTCAGATACCAAATGTGACTGATCTCCCCAAAATGCCTTTCCATTGGCAATAAAGTGAATTGCTGGTGGAAAGGAGGAAACTTTGCGCAACTTCAGAAAAATAAAGCGATGCACATGCCTTTCCATCACCAATTCATTTTATTGCCCATGAAAATGCATTTTGGGGAGATTAGTCGACCCGTGGTCCGTGGAAGCAGAGATTTAACCACAGATGACTAATATCCCCATGGGCCATCAGCCTAAAGGAATGAACACTAAACTTTGTACATGTGTAGATAGCATTGTTGATTTGGTCAAACCTGCAACCATCTGAACATGAAAAAATGTTTGGTTGGGGTGAAAGACCCAGTTGTAAGGGCTTACACTACTTGGTAGGAAAACTACCCAGGGCCGGAACTAGGGAAAGGCACCTGCCTAGGGCGCAACAGTGAGGGGGCGCTAGGCAGATACCTCTTTTGTGAACCCTTAGTCTAGGATCTCTTATCCCCACAGTGTAAGCGTGCCTTGCACGCTGTGCTCCCCAATCTATGGTGTCCGTACACACACAGGGACACAGTAGAGGGAATCGGTGGGGGGTGAGGTGGCCAACCGGGTCGATATATTGCAATGTCCATATATTGCAATGTCCCCGGTCTGGCCAGTCCTACCGTCACTTTTATCTGATTCATTAAGAATTTTATTGCTTCAACATAGATTTAATAAAGGGACTGAGTTCTACCTACAACTTACTTGCTTTCAAGGTTAAAACCCCCAAATGGTTGCCCTTTTATTGGCTCCACTGGGATCACCTGACTGTAGCTGGGAAGGGTGGGAGCTACGACATGGAGCTGGCCACTGCTCCTGTGTAAACTATAGCAAACAAGGGAAAGTTGTGCTCACTACTAAATTTCTAAACCATTAGGCGGTGCTGCAATGAGGTTGTGACCACAAAATACATATAGACCGCTACAAGAGATCCTCTTCACTTACTTATTATCAGTATATTTATAGGACATTAAAAAAAAGTCTGTGCATTAAGCTACCATTAGAGTTGGCCAGCTTGAAGTATATTGCAATATATGGCCAAACAATCCCTGTTTCCTTTAAGTTGAGTGCATTTCATAGTAGCTTAATGCACAGAATATGTTAATGTCATATAAATATTGATAATGGGTGAGTGCAGAGGACCTTTTGTTGCTGTTTGGACAGAACAGTAGACAGAATAAACTGTTTCCCTGAGCTGCTAATTTAATAAATTCACATCACTTGCTAGAGTGATTCTCTAATTATTGCAGGAGCTTGCAGACAAAAAGAGGGTTTTATCAATAAACTTCATAAGTGCTCAAAATAAAAATATATTATAAATGGAAATATATTAGATAAATACTATTATTTTGATATTATTATTTTAACACATGAACACATTTATGCTATACAACACATTTACGCTATATACTGGACTACTGCAACCTGCTATTAACTGGACTCCCTAACTCCCATATTTCCCCCTACAGTCTATATTAAATACTGCTGCCAGAATTCTCCTCCTCTCATCCAGGAGAGTTTAGGCCCTTCCCCTGCTAAAGTCCTTATCGTGGCTTCCTATTAAACAAAGAATATCTTACAAACTTTTTCTTCTAACCTTCAAAGCCCTCCATTCCTCTGCTCCTCACTACATCTCTTCCCTTGTGTCTCTGTACGTTCCTGGCCGACTACTTTGTTCCTCGCAGAGCAATCGTTTGGTTGCGCCCCCCACTACTACTGCTGTTTCCCGCCTTAAACCTTTCTGCCTTGCTGCCCCTTACATTTGGAATGCCCTCCCTGATTTCCTCCGGAGAGAATCCTCCCCCAGTCTTTTTAAAACTAAAGTTAAAGACTACCTTTTGGAGCACTCACCCAGCACCTGATCTGGGAATCAGCACTTATATTATAGTGTCACCCACTGTGACATGCAGCACTTATATTTGTCTATTTGTGTCTGTTAGTTACCCTCTCATATAGATTGTAAGCTCTATGGGGCAGGGACCTCCTTCCGCTTGTGTCCTCGACTCCTAACTTATTGCAGCTGTATTTATCTTGTATTTATTGTTATACTTTGTATTTATCTATTATTATCTTATTAACACCCTGTTTGTATTAATGTATTCTACTGTACAGCGCTGCATACATAAGTAGCGCTTTATAAATAAAGATATACATACATACATACATACATACAAGAAATATGGAAATACAGTAAATGTTTATGCTATTAAACTTACATTGATCTAATCCAATTTTAAACAAGGTAAAATAAGTGCATGCATTGAGAAGTGTCAGTCACAGAAATGATAAGGTCAACCAAATATGAAATGCATCAAAAAGTAAAGAAAGGGTAATCAAAGTTCATTGACATGGATAGATGAAGACTAAATGAGAAAGTTGCTGAAAACCACCTCATAAATCACCACAGAACTGAATTTGCATGTTTGTAAATCAATGTCAATAAAAAAATCTGCTGCAAGCTTCACAAAGCTTTTATTTATGGCAGGGCTGCAATTTGGACATCGCTGTTTTAATAGGTAAAGAAATGATTTCTGGTAAGCAGGAGATTTAATAAGCCATTTGTTAAAATTCTCATATATGTGGACTTGGATATAGCCAAGGTATGCCTTCAACCCACTACCATCATCAGGAATTCAATGAGAGACAGTTACTAGTTTCAGTTTTAGAGCTATGGCAAAGGGGTGCAAAGTCATTTCTGGAAAGAATATGCATAAGAATGTTGCCCTCTGTTTTGTGAAACAGAAGATGGATTTCAAATGCCCCCAGAATTCTATTCAGGCTGTCCCAAAGTGGGCATTTTATGCAGTGTAATTAGAGTCAGCTTGACCAGCCTCTTGGTCCCTAAATGTTCCATTGCCTGGCATGAAGGGAATCGGTCCAATGACATGGCCCACTTGTATAGCACTAGAAAGATAATGTGACCACCACTCCTCTTAATTATAAGGATAGACTACACTGGGTGTTTCCCACCCTGGGTAAATTCAAACAATCAGTGTAAATAGTTTAGTGCTTAGTCTAGATTAGAGCAGTTAAAACTTAACATTTAATGTGAATTGTTAAAAAAGCATATAAATAAATAAATGTATTTTACAATAAATAGATCCCCAAGTTCATTATCTCAATCATGTTAATAAAGATTAATACGCAACAAAATTGTTGATTATAAGTTTTTATCGTTTATTTAATGCACTTAGTTTCACAGAGTACATCTACTCATATCAAATAAAGAATTTTTCACCAATATGAAGTCTAATGCAGGCGGGTCGGTGCAACTAGAAGTAGCCCTGAGGTGTGACTTAATTCGTATCTAGCGGGGTGCGTGTTTTCTTTACAGGTATTATAATGGGGCAGGGTAGGAATGGATACCTGGCTACAGTTCAAAAATTGCACATAGAGATATACAGAGCTCGAGCCTGAAGAAAAATAATGAGATTCGCCGCAGATATACAAAAAACGTTAGTACCTATATTAAATACTGTTTTGCAGCGTCCACTCTGTGGTACACTAGCTTCTAATCCCCATTTTGCGCTCTCCCAACTCCATCCACCATCCCCAAATTTGTTCTCATTAAATGTTAAGTTTTAACTGCTCTAATCTAGACTAAGCACTAAACTATTTACACTGATTGTTTGTATAGCACTAACCTACATTTCTACACCAGAACTCTAACATATCATCTGCATAGATGTTAAACTCCAGATAAAAATCTTAATCTAGTGGCACAGGGGGCATTTTAAACACTGCTGCCACCCAGCAAAGAATAGTGGACATCACTAATCCTAACATTATTTAAGGGTAAGCACCCTGGCTGATGACCTTGCTTAAGGTCAGCCTGTCACTCCTTAAGTTAGCCAGCTGACTTTTCATTACATAACATAGAAGTGCTAACAGGCAGACATTTTATTTTGCCAAACCTTTTGACTGGATACACCCTCCTCTGTATCAGATCCTGTCCCTATCATGAGAGATTATAATGGAGTCATAAGCAAGCCTAAAACATCAAGCAACAATTCTTAGAGAGAAAGGAAAAGAACAATGCAGAAACATGAGATGCTAATATGTCACTCCATAGCAGTTACATGCTAAACTACAACAGTGAAAAACAGCAGTAGATAAATGTCAAATATCCAAAGCAATTCTTGTGGGACTTCTGTCTGATCCTGACACAAAAGAATTATTCTTTTTAAAGGGATGTCAGTTTTTCTAAGTAAATATATTTTTCATTTCTGCACTTCCTGGTACTGACAAATCCAAATATATACCTACATTTTAGGGTGGTTTCATACTGCTCTACCCTTTTTTAACTGTTCTGTTACTGTATGATAGTCTCTATTTACAGTATCACTAAAGTCTGATATGAAGGCTGGGTAATGCCACCCATACATCATAATTTTATTAAAACCTGAACACAGTCCATTCCCATTGTGCAAAAAGAGTATATTTTGTTCTACTTACAAAAATAGTGTATTCAGATGCACAAAATCTTTTACAAAGAATATGTAGCACCTTGTGTTGTTCTTCAGTTCAAAAGGCACTGTCACTGAAGAAAAAGGCTATAATTCATATGCAAAGTAGAGAAGAAAATTTCACCATTTCATAATAAAATGTTGAAGCGCTTTGATCACAACTGTAAAGAGGTGTGAAACAGTGTTTCAGAAACAGACAGATATTTGTATAATCAGCCCTTTATGTATTGCCAGTTGAGAATAATAACATTTAAAAGCCCCAACTTACCTCATCTAACTGGTACAGCCTAGGCATAAATAAAAGAGAACAATACAATTACTATTACTCCGTGGCTGATCTGTAGCTACATCACTGTGTATTCTGCATAATTGCTGGCAAGAAGATTAATGTTTTGCTACATATCAGAGGAAGGTCACAAGGGGACTTGCTGGGATGTCTAAATATCTAGTCTTTTAGCTTCTTTTTCTTTACCCCTCACAGAAATGAACTTGTAACACTCCCTCTAATTATGGAGAATCTTCTGTGGGTAGTAGAAACTCTCCATATTGTGTTTTATGGCAGAAACAAGTGGGGATATTTAACAGTGCGTTCCAAAAATGACACTGATGCTGTGTACTTTTGTCAATATTACCGTAGTTAGTGAAATATTTGCCCAGGTACTATAATAATTACTAAATCAGTTATGTTAAATATAGAAAATACAAAAATTTTATATAGTATACAATATAGCTGTATATTTATTATAGTCTATTAATTCTGATTGTTACAATTTATTATATTTTCCCATTATTATACTATCTCATCTTTCTCCGGAGTGCACAGTCTGAAGTCAATGTAATAGAGATTATGGCTCTATGTAATTAAATGAATAAACGGAAAAAAAAGTCACAAAATAAAAAGTAGCATTGCGCAATGCACAGTTAATTACATCACAAATGTTATTTTTGTGTTGCACACTCTTAAGACCAGCTTGGAGGTGGTGTAAGTTTTTTTTCACACAAAGTAACAGAGTTTCAAAATTTCCAGGACCAGTAGTCTCTTACTGCATATATTTTATATTAAGTGGCAGTGTTGTCAAATATGACTGCTGTCACTGCATATTGGGTGCCTGGAGTCAGATTCCATTACCACTTACAACATTATGTGCACTTCTGGGCTTCTATCACTATTTGATATGAGTACTTTGTCAGATGAATTATTTATGTAGGGTTGCTTTATATACATTATTATCATGGGATTGTTATTTTTCATTTAAGGACAATGTCACATAAAGAGATTAGTCACCCCAAAATTAATCTCCTCTACCAGTGGCAACTAATCTCTTTTGAATGCTTTTCTACTGGCGATAATGTAAATCACATATGCTTAACTTCCTCTTGAGGCAACTTTGGGTGACTTTGGAAAGCCGAAGCGACACATATGTTTTCCTACTAATGATCTACATTTTCCCCAGTAAGGAAGCACTCAAAAGATTAGTCGCCACCGCTGGGTGACATTGCCATAGAGCCCCTGAAGTAGTCCTTGTGCTATTACCTTTTTACAAATAAGAATAACTAGAAAGGGAAGTTTGAGAACATGAACATGAAGTCACTGAATGAAATGTGATTGGCTGTTGTTGGCTTCACACAGTTTTACTAACCATGGACCGCAGTTATATAGTAAAAACCACTGTGCAAAGTTTGGAGTAACATCTGACTGGCGGTTGGTGGCTCTGCCCACTTTATCTAACT
Source organism: Xenopus tropicalis (assembly GCF_000004195.4). Lineage (NCBI taxonomy): Eukaryota > Metazoa > Chordata > Amphibia > Anura > Pipidae > Xenopus > Xenopus tropicalis. Next base: position 50,759,697 of record NC_030680.2, read on the forward strand.
TGGGACTGCAGTTACCCTAACTAAACTGAATGTTCTAACTGAACCGCAAATACCCAGTGACTAACTTTGCTAAGTTTAGCAACCATAGAATTAATACTTACATAATGGCATCAGTTTAAATATAAACCAATTAAATTTAATGGGTGGAAACGGATTAGCTCCACCCGCTTTTTCTAACCTTTAACCTTAGTTCCCCAGTGACAAACTGTGAAAAGTTTGGGGACACTGGCGTTAAATGTATGAGAATGGCAGCAGTTAAAATTTCCCCATTAAAATAAATTAAATAAATTTGTTTGGCTCCACCCACTTTTACTAACCTTGAATACGGACTGTGCAAAGTTTGGGAACCCTGGCATAAATAGTGTGAGAAGGGCAGCAGTATAAATATAAATCAATAAAATTCAATTGGTGAAATCTGATTGGCTGTTGTTGGCTCTACCAACCTTTTCTAAACTTTAACCTTAGTCCCCCAGTGGCCAACTGTGAAAAGTTTGGGGACACTGGCATTAAATGTGTGAAAATGGCAGCAATTTCCCCATTAAAATCAATTAAATAAATTTGATTGGCTGTCTGTGGCTCCACCCACTTTTTTTCAAAACTTGAATTATTGTCTCCCAGTGACTAACTCTGCAATGTTTGGGGCGTAAATGGTATCAGAATGGCAGCATTTTAAATTTCAACCAAAAGAATTCAATAGATGAAATCTGATTGCCTATTGGTGGCTCCACCCACTTTTTCAAACCCGAAAATGCAGTCCACTGTAAAGAGTTTGGGGACCCTGGTATTAATACTGTGAGAATGGCAGCATGTTGAATTTCCCCATGAAAGTTAAAGTTGAAATCTGATTGGCTGTTGGTTGCTCCACCCACTTTTTAAAACCTAAAACTGCAGTCCCCTAGTGACCAACTGGGAAGAGTTTGGGGACCCAGGTGTTAATACTGTGAGAATGGCAGCAGGTTGAATTTCCCCATTGACAGTCAATAGGTAAAATCTGATTGGCTGTTTGTAGCTTCACCCACTTTTGGGCATCCAACAAATATATTTTCATTCAGGCTGACCCCATGACTATGTGATTCAAGTTTGGGGAGTGTAGCCTCAAAGCTGTAAGATTGGCAATAATTTCAATTTCCCCATTAAAGTCAATGTGAAATTTGGAGGCACTGAGAATAAAAAGAAAAAGAAGAAGCCTACAAATAAGCTGACGTTGAAAAACAGTATGTTGGGTTTTTCAACCCAACATAATAAAAAGGCATATGTGTATGATCTCTGATACCCAGCACTGTAATGATTACTTGCATTTACAGATGCTCTGTCAGGCTCTAAGTTATTTTCTGTGCTGAGGTCAAACCTTCCCCAGAACACTCACACACAGTGACAGCCCCTAACCTCTAACAGGGCCTTTTTGGAGCTCCTGTGATGCAAGGCTTTAATTAGGAAGTTTACAATCTATCTTTAAATGCAAACTCTTGTCAATGATTAACACTGAGAGCTGAGTAATTCTAGTGCCTCAAACTAGAGATTTGAAATAAGAGGAAGGAAGAAAACCTATTACAGTCAACAATTAAAGAAACACGAAATGAACATAATTAGTATGGCTATTTTTTCATTATATGCATGAAATGTTATCTAAGAATACATACTGGGGCTCGGAGATAAATATGTTAAAAAAGCGTATTAAACTTTATTGTAGCATTGAACACTGTAGACTTATCGTTGTGATAAACAAATACAAAAAGGTGAATAAAAAAAGTATTTCAAACACAGCTGCAGACACACTTTAATGGATGTAGTTGTTGTGCAAATTGGTACTATTTACGAAAGGGAAACTAAAGTTTAACAAATACATAGGTCAGACCTGTCATGGTTTATGCCTTTATTCTAGCCAAGGTGACCACATCCCTTTAGCAGTGAAGATCTCTAACTATGTTCTGCTCATTTACTGCACATGCTTTGAGCTGCTGTCAAATAGCTAAACTTAGGGACTTACTCACAATATCTAGTAAAAACATGTAATAATAATATAATATATTTATCAGAATATAATATGTGTCCCTGTAGCATCAGCTTCTATGTTAGACTAAACTAATTTTCAGGTTAATGGTTTCTAATGACCCCTTACTGTTTATAAAGCACTGAGCATATGCAGTGTCACTGACACTCCTAACAAGATCAAAGATGGCAGGCCAGTGGACAAATTTTAATTCATGTATCATTATATATAGTTGCTGAACATCGGAGCTGGCACAGTCATATCCATTTGCATTTCCATTGCTGCTCCTTTCTTTTTGCATAGTTGTGGAGCACTCAATTTACCTGAAGCAAATTACATTGTAGCACAGACTACTAAAATGTTTGTCATTGCTGTTGTGTTGCTTGTCTGACTGATATTATATAAGCCCACTGGCATTTTTGCCGTAGGGCGAGTTAAGAAACATACCTCAGGCAGAACTTTACTAGGGGCAGAAAATAGTCCAGCTGGAAAGTCAAAGAAGAAGTACAGTTGCACTCTCTGCACTCACAATACAGCCCCCTCGCCACTCTCTGAGCAGCAAGGTAAGCAGTGGCAATGAGGCTCCTGCCTCAGGTGGCAGCAGCCATAGGGGTTGATTCACTTAAGGTCGATAAGCGTTATTGCATGGTTTTTTTGCGTTAAAATTGACGCGATAAATAACGACCGATTCGTCAAAGTAAAAAAAAAATGGTCATTTTCAGAAAAGTAGTTTTACGAACGTAATGGTTAAGTGCGTTAAATCGTGCATTAAATCATTCACTAATATAGCAAGCAGCAAAATATATTGCATGCAGCGGGAATTAACGCACGTGCGGAAAATAATGCAAGAGAAACGCTCATCGCGACTTAACGCAAAGAACATTGTGTCTGATGCCTGTCCTTTTAGTGAATCGTGCGTTAAGTCTCAAAAAAATTTTTAGCGCATGCTATAAATAGCGCTTGTTTTAACGCACTTTAGTGAATCAACCCCATAGAGTTAAATTACAAGAGTTTCCTATTATCTGCCTAAAATACTAACTTGACTTATTAGGTACAGTATCTCCTGGCAAAGAATCGGGCATTTATCATTTAACTACACTTGAGTTATGAGGTTAAATTGTTACTATTGCTAACTGCACTGGGCAAAATAAGAACCTATGTTAGGGACTAAGCCACAGCTATGATACAATTTTTTTTATTGACCTCACCTGTCCAGAGCCCATGGTCCTGGATGCCCAAAAGCTGTCCGTTATTGTTCCTGCTTCCTACTTACTAATTTAAAATAAAAATAGACATTTATTTTCATTGCTGTTTTAATAATTATTTTGAAAGAAAAAATTATCACATTTCTATTTGAACTTTAATCATTGACTGAATTTCTTTTCTAATAGAAAAATGATAAAATGAAATCCCAAGAGCAATTCGGACACATCAAATTATGAAATGTAAGGTGAAGACAAGAGGCAGTTAGCAAAACGGAGTTATGTTCAACAAACCTTTAATCCCCATAGCTATTACAAGAGAACATCTGCTTAAATTACCCGCCCCAAAGAAACATTGTGAAAACCTGGTTTTGTTATGTGTGGATGGTGACATTATACTACAAAAAGCTAATTAGTACTTTGAGATCCGACCTGTTAGGGAAACCTGATCTGTTTACTAAAAAAATAATTATGACACCTCATTCATAAATCATTGGCACTACCTGCTTTGGACTGATGGAATTATGATTTCCCAGTACAAATTGTCTGACCTGTTTTATGTTCCCCGACACATAATTAAGGTGGTGTGTTAAAGGAAGTAATTTTGTTCAAAGCTTTGGCACCAGCAGTGTAATGTCTTTTCTCATATTACTTGTAGCTACCAGGCAACCTACGGATCTGCACCCTGTTGAGGTCTAGGACAAACAGCAGTTGGGTGTCTGTTGTTTAATCCAGAATTCATGGGATGTTGTTAGACTGATGTTAAAGGCTGTTGGACTGAGGAAACTCAGGCCCACCCTGTTTGTCTGCTTCACAGTTTACGCATATTTATTCTGGTAAATGCAGGTACATCCAGAGTAACTATTTCCTGCCACCAACTCTGCTTGTAGTCAGGTTTATAAAACCAATACTTTCAAAAAACTTTACTTTGATTTCTTCAAACTAGACAAAATGAACTTTTATTTAAAAAATGTATAGAGAACCCCCATTTTACATTTTTCAGGGGGCCAGAAAAAAATGGTGTAAAATGCAGAAAAATGTAAGACCAGGGAAATGCTTTTAGCATTATATTTAAAGGGACCACACACAAAAATTGTGTAGATTGAGAGAAAACTGATGCAAAATTGAATGTAAAAATATAAAAAACATAAATGTATTTAGTACAACTTTACAACATTTTCTTTTTCTACAGAAATAATAAGCAAATTTCCAAAATCCTGCTTTTTTAGCTAATGCTGACAGAGCTTGAAGGTGTAATAACTGCGCATCTGAACACTATACAACAGGAGTCTGCATATGGCATTTGTCAGCTGAAGCTGAACTATAGTCCCCTACATGCTCCAATGCTGTTAACCGGCATAGTGGGAGTTGCAGTTCACAAACAATTGATATTTTGGTGATTTCTGGTATAGCTGAGGCTTTTATATGCTCTCCATCCTATTTTCCAGTTGTAAAATAAATTCTCAGCATTTAACTGTATTACTGAGCCCTGCACAGCACATTAATTCTTTTTGTTCTTCTCATACAAATGGCATTATAAAAACATACATAAAACATACATACAAATCAGCAGAATGTATAATATATAGAGCAGGGGGGGGGTAACCTTTTTTTTTATCACATGCACATCCTTACTATTACCCTTATTTTCGGAGATACAGAGCAGTTAACAGCCATTGGACAATGTGTATAAAAGTAACAGCACAGTAAATAAGCAGTAAGTAAATTTTGCTTGGGCTTATTAACAAAGTGGAAATTAATTTACTGAGGACAAAAAATTATTTTAAGGTTGTGAGGCAGCAAAAGCATTTCAGTCGAAAACCAACCCCTACTGCTATATTCTTCCAGTAATACAGTGTGGGCTTTAAAATATACTACAGATTTCTGAGCTGCAATGCTTAGAACTTCTTTCTAACTCCTTTATTTATTTTGGCTAAGGAGGGTCATACGGGCACAATATAATGAATAAGATAAGAGAGTATAGTACTATGGTAGAATGTGTAAAAACAAATAATTGTAATAATAATATTGATAAAGATTTTTGTTGTCAATAATGCATTCATAGTAGTTAATGTAAATGCTTACGCTTTTTAATCAACTGCAAAAAGTTGGACTAGTTATATCTGCATTAGGTTATTGAAAATGCACTGTATTGAATTCCACCATGAGCCAATCATTGTGATTCTCAAGTTTTTTAAGTTATTTTGATCATGAAATCTCTTTAATTGCATTTGCAAGAAGGAAATATCTATTTCCTAGGCCTAAAGTCTATACCTGCTGTAGATATCCAATCCAAATGTGTAATGCAGCTGCACTGTAGATTTCCTGTTCAAGTGAACAGAAATCTTTCAATGTTCCCTGTAATTTCTTGTACCCCCTGCATGCAAAAAATATCTTTCATGCTCAATTTTTAAGACTGGGTACAAAAATTATCTTTCTGTAGGTGGATGTCTCAGAATAAGTAAAGGTATAGGATCCGTTATCTGGAAAGCTGTTATCCAGAAAGCTCCTAATTAGGGTTCTGGCACACGGGAGATTAGTCGCCCGCGACAAATCTCCCTTGTCACGGGTGACTAATCTCCCCGAACTACCATCCCACCAGCGAACATGTAAGTTGCTGGTGGGATGGCACAAGCTGCGCCTCGCAAGGCATTTTCGGCGATTTGCCAAAATCGCCTGCGCAGCGTGTGCCATCCCACCGGTGATTTACATTCTCGCCGGTGGGATGGCAATCCGGGGAGATTAGTCGCCCGCGAACAGGGAGATTTGTCGCGGGCGACTAATCTCCCCGTGTGCCAGAGCCCTTAAGGAAAGCCTATCTCCCATAGATCAAATAATTCAAATGATTAAAAATGATTCCCTTTTTCTCTGTAATAATAAAACAGTACCTTGTATTTGATCCCAACTAAGATATAATCTTTATTGCATGCAAAACAATCCTATTGGGTTTAACTAATGTTTTGTTGATTTTTTTTTAGTAGATTTAAGGTGTGGAGATTTAAATTATGAAAAGTCCCGAGCAATCTGGATAATGGTCCCATGCCTGCACTAAAGGACAATGCAATCTCACTTGGCAGTGGGGCAAGATATCTCTGGCCAAAATGTGCACATATGGACCTCTGCTTCCACTTCTTAGGGAAAGAAGCAATTCTCAGCTATCAAATGTGATCATTTTCTATGGAAACCTGTTTATTTCTTGGGTGGGCTAAAACAATATGATTAGCATGAATTCAGAAACTAATAAATGAGTCATAAAACTAATTTGTCTTTTTTTTTTACCTAAAAATAGCATTTCCAATATTTCCTTGTAACATTTACATTTTTACCAAATCAAATAGAATTAGAACCTTAAGTTTCAATAAGTGGTGCTTAAAACATTTCAGAATGCTTGATTTAAAATCTTGAAAGATTTATACCTGGAACCCAAAGACTGCTGTGCGTAGGAGTAAACCGTTCCTTCCTGCAACAGGACCTTACAAAAATCCTTTCTTTTCTTTAATATGTTTTCTTAAACATTAATTTAAGCAAATTTATGACCCAAATAATTGATGCACTCCCAGTAAAAGTAGCTTTTGTAAATTATATGTGTTTTTTTTCTTTAGAAGACCAAACATATCCGCTTACTTGTCCCAGCTATTATGTGCAAATCAAAAAGTTGACTAGACATTGCCAGATCATAGATCATAAGAAAAATAGGACAAACAATTAACCCGAACACTTATTTTTAGGAATGTAATGTTTATTTATTTATTCTAGTGTCATTAAAACTTGGTTTTAGAGGGCAGACCTGTCAATTTTATAGGTTGCACTGTTTTTTTCTTCACTGTATACACATAAAATAATACATTGTTGGTTGTGTTTTTTTTCTTTATCAAATCAAACCTTTTTTTTTACAAACAGTTTTTGCAGCCTTATTGTTAAAAAATGTTTTTTTTTGTATTATTGCTGTTATTATATTTATTAAACAATGACATATTTCACTGTGTTGTACATAAGGAAAGTGAACAACAAGTGACAAGCAGGCATGAGATTGAGTGGACCCTGCCAGGCATCGACATACAATTGAATTTATGGGACAATTTGATTCCCAGTTGTGCAGAGATCTTCAAGCATTAATCATTAGCAGGTTGTAATCTTAAAGAATCAACTGTCTTTTGCTGGCACTAGAAACATCACAGGTTTCACGGTGGGATATTTTCTGCAGGCGGATGGGTCGAGACCGGAGTGAGTTGGATTTCCCAAAGGGTTTTTTTTAATAGGGAATATTAGTCAAACAAGTAAGAATCTTCAAACTTTAAGCAAGGAGTTGTTAGAAACCCAAAACATCTGGGTCTCTGTTTCAAAAAGGACCGTTTCCCCTCTGTAGTGTAATAATTCATTTGTGGGAAGAATAAAGAATAAACACATATACAGGTATGGGATCCCTTATCCGGAAGCCCATTATACAGAAAGCTCAGAATTACGGAAAGCCTGTCTCCCATAGACTCCATCTTAATCAAATAGTGCAGAATTTTAAAACTTTCCTTTTTCTCTGTAGTAATAAAACAGTACCTTGTAATTGATCCCAGATATAATATAAATAATCCTTATTGGTTGCAAAACAATCCTATTGGGTTTAATTAATGTTTTATTGATTTTTTTGTAGACTTAAGGTATGGTGATCCAAATTACGGAAAGACCCCTTATTCGGAATACCCTTGGTCCCGAGCATTCTGGATAACGGGTCCTATACCTGTACTAAAATACAGAATTTTGTAAATTGTACACTTTTTAGGTAGAGGACACAAATTGTTTAGAATCTATAGCAGGGGTCCCCAACCTTTTTAACCCGTGAGCAACATTTAAATACAAAAAAAGTTTGGGAGCAACACAAGCATGAAATCCTATGTGGATTGGCAGACTACAGGAGGCTCTGTTCGGTAGTACCTCCAAGTTAGAAATTCAAGAATGACGACCTGCTTTGAGGCCACTGGGAGCAACATCAAAGGGTGTGGTGAGCAACATGTTGCTCACAAAACACTGGTTGGGGATCACTGATCTATGGCATATAATGTCTGTGCTGTATGTTAGCAGATGGTGAATATTATTTTTTTCTGAAAGCTACATTTCTTGTTGTATTTCATGGCAAAAAGTATTCCAAAAGTCTATTAGTTCTCTGTGAATTACATAGCTAACCTTTACATGATGTTCTTCCTTAGAAAGTGCAGAAAGTTCCCCATATAACCTAGTATATCTAATTATCTGACTGTATGTAATGCAGCTTGGTACAAAAGTCACTGATGGTGTCCATTCATACTTAGCACTAAAGTGTTTTGGATCCCATGAAAAAAATAACAATATTAACATTTCTTTTTCTGCCCATGTGGGAATATTCTCATGAAATCTTAAGCAAAATTCACCCCTGTGATAACCTATGAAACTAGTAGTTTTTTCAGCAGCAATATCATTATAGCTGATCAGCTAATATTGTCTCCTCTTGTAATTTGGGATCTAGTCCCTGCTATGACCCTATATACGGTTCTGCCAATTACCAGACCAGCTTGCCCTTCAAAATATATAATGGCTGGTTTACTGAATATATGTTAATTTGCACCAGTGCTAATTCTCAGAGAAATCGTCTTTACTTTAATTTTCAAACTTTAAGTCAAGTTACTGTATAAAAATTGAATAAGAATTGCTTATTGGTTGATATTAGAAAAAGTATGGGTTAAATGTAGAAATTTAATAGCAGTAAATTAATTGCCAGCCTGGCAGTAATAATTGTCATGTATAAACACTTGGCACATTAGCTATTTCACAAAATACAAATAATGCTTGTATCTGGTTAACATGGGGGGATTATATATGTTTAATTTCATATCATAATCGAGTGCTGCCTCAGGTCCAGATGAGTGCTATTTAAGTATATGGGGTTTCTTGTCCATAGCTACAAAATACCCGGGCAGAAAAATACTAGGAAGTGTCATGGTGACCATTTGTTTCAAAATGTCAAGGGTGTAGTCATGCTTGCAGCAAGGAATAGGGATTTTCTTAAAGCTTTTTCACCTATGGGTAGGCTGATTTTCTGCTGGTGCCTGAGTTTTCTCATAGCCTTTATAGGGAGATACTATCCCACTATACCCAAATGGGTACTACTATGCTCTAAGCAAAATTCAGCAAACAATTTGTATAGTGTAGTTGTCCAGACTATGTCTATAGACATAGCTGCCTGAATCTAGGGTGTGGTCCGGACAGTTCAGGGGATACTCCTGACATTGGAAAAAGCAATAGCCCAGAATGATAACTGTGGTAGCCTGAATATAACCCAAATAGAACAATTTAGGTCTATTTAAACATTTAAGCAGCATATTAAAGAAATTAAAAATTACAGAAAGTAAAAAGTTCGACATTTTGGAATTAACTCTTAGCTCAAAGTTGATCCAGGGCCGATTGCCTTCTTGTGGTCAAGAAGGAATTTTCTTCCTCTTTAGAGGCCAATTGAAGACTGCTTTAGATTTTTTTTCACCTTCCTTTGGATCGACTAGTAGTTAGTTATGTATATTGCTATGCATGTTGCTGTTATTAAAGAAAATTAAGGGCCCTTTACAAATAAAGAGCATTAAGGGGTGCATGAGTGCTCAATTTAGCTTCCCCCTGCTCATGAATACAGCACTTCTGAATGCAGGCAGCCTTGTATTCATGGGGGGGGGGGGGGTCACAGGAGACCTGCAGCAATTCAGGAAAAGAGGAAGGCAGGTAAATGACCCCTACTATATTTAGGTAAATTACAATTGATTGGTTTTTGTGCTAATTTAGAGCAAAGGCCTCTACAACGTGACTAAACTGAATTGAAACTTTTAGTATGGCCAAAGAGTCACAGCCAACATTGTTAATAAATTCCTTTCAGCCTGCAGCACACACAAGAAGTGCCAGGTAATTTCTCTGAGTCGAAAGAAAAACGCTTACAAACAAACATCTACATATCTCATTAAGAGAAGATGCCAAAAAAATCATCCCTTTACAATTCTGTAAGCAACATTATGCAATATGTGCAGTGACGACTTTTGGTTTGTGACTGTGTCATGTTTGTGTACATAAAAAATACTAAAATCAATTAAATACAACAAAAAAAAATCTGATTCATTTCTGCCTCTATGCAGTTTGGACTTGTTGAAACATTTGTGGTCAAATGTTGAAATCAGAATGTCACTTGGTGGCATTTTATAATTTATAATAGATAATGGCATCTTACGGTGTGGTCTGACAGCCACTGAGATATACTAAGCTGGAAGCTTAGTTACCCCCTATAGATGTCATGCCCCCCTCCCCTAAGACACACACACTGCTTGCTTTTGCAGCTGTTCGATATAAATTCCATGCATACAACTAAGCCCTCCTTGTTTGTTTTTACAAACAATAAATAGCCTTCCGTCCCCCCAGCCGCCTCATGAAACCATTTGCCAGAGAGACACTAGCCAGATTAGTATGGCTTCTGCAGATGGCAACTATCACTTCCACAGGCTCATAAACACTAAACTGTGTGCCCCTCCCCACCACAACAAGATCTCAATAGATTATCAGTGTGTACAAATCACTAGCAGATGATATTACGTTGCTTTCATAACTCGCAGGGTCCCCTTCCAGTGTGACATTTTTTTTCATTAGCAAACCTACCAAATCCTCTTAAATTTATAGATTGTGGTTCTCTAACCTAATTGTCAGAAGCACAGCAGGCCGGAGGGTTAAGCCTGGCTCACCAATTACATGTCCTTGCTTTGATTACAGGAGACAGAAAGGAAACATAAGTGTTAAGAAAATGACATACCAGCCTTGGCCATTTTTGGAAACCCTTTATTTTTTTTAAACAAAGAATAGCAGTTAACTAGCTAATTTTTCTTGTTTCTTTTTTAAATTAGTATTAGCATTGTTCCTTGTATAATATGATAGAAAGAGGTTAGAATGCATTGTACAATGACATAGATTTTCCTAGTATAGGGGTGTTTTGCCATTAGAACTTTGCCTCAGACAGCACTATACCAGGGGCAGCATGCAACAAAATACTCCCATAGATTGGCATACAGTTTGTGCTCAAGCCTACAGGGACACAAATCTGACGCTTAAAGTGTAAGACCTGTAACGGTGGGATGGGGGATCGATATGGAGGTGTTTTTTTAAAAAATATATATATATATATCATAGTTGCAGTTTGGCAGTTATTCCATGTTGATTTATTTATTCATGCTGACTGAAAGATATCAGTAACATTTTAATCAAACTGCTATCAGCCCACTATTTATGCAGCATGAGAGAAGCAGTTGCACTCTCTCCTGCCTCTCTGTATAGCTGTATTGACAATTACAGCTTCTGCAGGCATATTCAGCCTGATCTTTGCTTCCGTTTCCGCTCCACTCCATGTAGCTAGACACAGGCTAAAGCTGTTAGTACATCTATATGGAGATACTGTCTCTCCTTGCTTAAAGTTAGACTTTTAGCTTCACAAGTGTAAAGATGAAAGGCTGTTATAGCACATTAACTTTTCTATCCTCTTTTACTGAACCTTCTTCATCTGCCCCATGATCTTGTTTTATATTACTCTTTAGCAATTTCTGTATTTCTTCTTAAGGTGGTCATACACAGGCAAATTTAAGCTTCTTATTTAGGCCCTTCAGACCGATTCAGCAGCTTATCTGCCCATGTATGGGGCTGTCTGACGGGCCTACCTGACCAATATCTTGCAGGAAATCGGCCAGATGTCTATTGGACAGGTTTAATTATACTGTCAGATCGAGGGTCGCGTCGGGTCATTGATGCAATCCTTGCCAAATTAGCAGATTGTATAGTGTATGACCATCATTAGTTGGGATACAAAAGGTTAAATATAATGCCCCCCTAGAAGGTGGGACAAACAGTAAACATATCCTGATATTATAATTAAATCAACCTCTCCCACTATGTCTACACCAACAATCAACTCTTCCTCTAGGGTAGGTTCTTTCCATGCTCTCTATGAAAGTGGTTCCACAATTGTGGGGCTGGATCCTGTGAAATGTTTGCTCCTCTGGATACTTCTGTAAGCTCAGCTTGAAAGTCAGATTGAGATTTAGGACTGATCATTTATTAGCAATGGAACCTAAAACATGTTTAAAACTACTTGCTCAGTAAGTAGGATCTCCCACTCCAGATCTTGTTTAGTATAGCTCTCCTTCATCTGGATCCACAAGCCTGAAGGGGAACTTTGACCTCTGAACCAAAATTTGTTAAAGAACCACACACAACACAAAAACGTCTAATATACCTGTAACACTGTACAACTGTAATTTGTTTCTTCAAAAAGTATGAATATCATATCATAAATACCATTTTATATCCTGAAATTTAGCTGCAAAACTGTTCTTCTCTTTGTGCATAATTCGAAATTCTGGTGGGGTTGTCTTAAAGTTGTCTTATTTACAGGACATTAGATTAAAAATAGACACTTAAATACTAAAAAATAATCTTAAAGAGGACTACACACCTATACCCATTTGTAATAAAAGGCACAAAGTATGCCCAGGTACTGCAACCTATACCAAGCAATACAATTTTTTTCTTTTTTTTTGCTTTTAAAAAGGTCACCAATAAATGATTCCTGCTGATTAATTACATAGTTGATTAGATCTGTAGCAAATCTTGCACACCTTATTAAATTACCCTCTCAGGTGTCAATGGCAGGTAGAACATTTGCCCCAGCATCTAATAACATTAGCAACTAATCAGATTGCGGCTTTCAAACAGCAAATGCTAGTTCCTGATTGGTTAGCAATTACTGTTTGAAAGCAAAGATCTGATTAGCAGGGTATACTATTTGACTTATGTCATAAGAAGACTCAAGATTAGCCCCATATTTGGTAAATAAACCGGTATGTCTGTCTAATTACATTATTATCCCCAAAATATTATTTTTGATAACCTGAGCACAGCGAGTTAGCATATAATTACAAACAGAAGCAGGCCTTGGTTTTAGGGTTCAGCCCCTTCTCCAGTAGTGCCGTCATTTCCCCTACAATGTACATTGCTTGCCTGATTTGCTCATTGATATTAAATATTACATTTTGGATTATACATTCTTATTGCACACTCTTTTCTTTACTATATCTAGAAATGTCAGAACAGATGGTACCCAATTACTGTATTAGAAGCATGATTAGTATCTTTTCTAATTATTTGCATTAGTTTGTTGTTCTAATAAATCCACCCTACATATTTTTGGACCACTCACAGCAAGTTATTTCATACAGTGACGGGATAAATTCTCATAGCTAATCAGATTGAGGTTGTTATTAAGATGGCCTTGTGCAAATTGATTATGCTAGAAATCCCATTTAATCAGGATTATTTAAAGAGCCCAATTATAAAAGACTATTTCAGCATCAGAAGGAGATTACTCTACCTTTCTGATTAAGTACATTTTTACCTGATTGTTAATGTTCATTTGCAAATTGGTTAGAATCTTTCTGTTTTGGCCCAGCAAAATTAGTTTTTGTAATGCAGTAGTATTAAATGACAGTTTCTTGACACTTAAAATTATGTATAATGCTTAATTTGCAAATGTATAGGCCATTTGAGTTTGGGGTTACTATAGGAACACAAACAGAAATGCAGCATCTACACCCTGGGCTCCTTATCTCTGAAAGGTGTTTTATTTGTAGTCAGAACCTCACAACCTTCACTTATTGTACTTCTGCCTTGCGGTAGGCCTGATAAATATAAAAAAAGGAGTTATGGAGCCACTGCCCCTGTATAGAATAAAAGAGCTAGTACTGCATTTGGCCAGCAATTAACCTATTTCTGCTTGCAAATAATGTCACTGGGATGTTGGAGCTTGCAGTTAACCTTTGTTGGAGCAAAGTATGCACAGAATGGATTCATTTACAGCATTACCAGGCAAGAATTTTACACAGATCCTTATTCTATCAATAGTTCAGTGCAATAGTACTCTCCCATTCATGATATCTATCTTTCTAGCCTTGGGAAAGATGCTTAATTTCCCTGTGCATAATGCTTATGGCACATGTGGCATGTTCTCAAGTGCTGCCTTGTCATTAACTATAATTGAAATCTGCCTGCATAGGCTGATTTTGGCCACAAAATGCTTGAATGCCTGTTTTTGGTCCAAATTTATCCTGGCACCAGTGGTGGCAGGTGTTTTCCATTAAATTAGATGACAGGCAGACCCGATGAGGGCACTTTTCTGCTTGCAGGAGCAGCATACTTGATTTAAAATATGTGTAGGGCAAGGACCCGTTGTTCATGTATAGCTTTGCATTTAAGTAGCATAACATATATGAGTAATATAAAAAAAGCTTGCTCAGAAATATTGTTACAAGCCATACCTTTGATTTCAATATGCCCTTGCTTAACCACATTGTGGGGTCTTCCTGTTCATTCTTGCCTATAGGGGGAGACTGAGCTCCCCTGTTTGAACCAGGTACAACTAGATGCAAACAAATGAGACAAAGTCCTTTGGACCATTACAAAAGAGAGTACTATATATATATAGAGTATTCCTAAAATTACTGTATATCCCCCTTTTTCAGCATTAGTGCAGTGAATAGAACTTGTGATGGTTTCTAAGTGGACTTGTGATTTGTTTTGAAACATATATCCAAATAAAAACAATAGATGAAAAGTATGCTCAGCACAAGCCCTTTTCAGTAAACTAATGTTAAAAACTGGGGTACAATGCCTCTTTAAAATATAACCAGGAGAATAAAAAGGGAAGGTTGCAAGAATGCAAGAATATATAACTACGTGTTACATATCACACATATCAATAAACATATATCCCCCTCCATGCCAGATGCTATTGCCATAGTCATGGGGAAGGAAAGGCAAAAGGGGTTGCAAACACAAAATGGTTATAGTCATAGAATAAAAGACAAGGGGCAAAACAAGCTGACCTATATGGTAGCATAAGTATTCCCTGTATTTCCTCATGGTTTTACATAGTATCTACCTAAAGCTGGCAATACACGCACCGATAATATCGTACGAAACCCCGTTTCGTACGATATTCGGTGCGTGTATGGTAAGCCGGTGAGTCGACCGATATCGCCGATCGGGCCGGTTTAAAGATTTTGATCGGGCACCATAGAAGGCGCCTGAGCAAAATCTGTCTTCGGGCTGAATTGGCTAACACGGTACATCACCTTTTCCTGCAGAAGGAGGTAGAAATCCTATTGTTTCTACCTCCTTATCTGCTGTTTCAGCCCTGAACGGTTAGTGGCGGGTTGTACGATCTTTCGTGCGACCGATGATCTAAAATCGCCATGTGTGTGGCCACCTTAAGAGGCTTTTCACTATTCATAATCACCTAACTGCTTATGAAATCAGGCACAAAGATAATATATCCTGTTTTAGAGATAATATTATTGAAAGGAGACCCTGTGATATGACCCCATTGGTGACAGAAGGGGTCCTGTTTATCTTTTATCTGTTTATCTCCAAAAACTCTCAAATCTATCAAAGTATAAATAATTTACTGATATAAAAAAAGCTATCTAATGAATGGAAGTATAGGTATAGGATCCCTTATTCAGAACCCCATAATCCAGAATTACAGGAAGGTCATCTCCCATATGGAGTTATGTAATAAAAGGCATTAAGTTTGCCCAGGAGCAGTAACCCACAACAACCAACCAGCAGGTAGCATTTACTGGTCACCTGTTTTAAAACAGGTTGGTATGGGTTATTGCTTCTGGACAAATAAATCTCCTAAATAGAAAATTGCCATTTTCACTACTCACAGTGCACACAAACAAGCCAAGGCACACATACATGCTAGGCCACATCAGACAATTAATTGTAAGAGTTCTGCCTTTTGCTTCTACACTTCTTTTCGTTACAGTTAGAGCTGCATTATTTCTGGCCATGTGATCTCAGCCCATCACTAAATGGTGGATCAAGGGAAAGGATGTAAAAGGGCAATATTTACTGATATATATATTCCAGTTTGGAGATTATTTAATAGGTCACTTAACATAATACAAACTATCTGTTGGTTAAGTATTGATTTTGGGGGTATAGTTTTCCTTTAAACAGCACTTACTTATCAAGTAGCTGTTGGTTGGCAGACTTTCATTTTATTAAACATTTTTGTACTCCACCTCTGAAAAAGGAAAATAAAAGAAGCGAAAGTTCATGCTGCACAACTTATTTTATCTCTGATTTACCATCTGTCTTGATATGTGTGTGTACATGGACAGCAAGGATTGAATTAGGGGTAGGCAGAAGAGGTAGCTGCTTAAAGTGCTATTGTGGTGGGGGCACAAAAAAAATACAATTATCTGTAGACCTGCCTTGCTAGTTCCTGAAAGGGTAGAAACAGGTAAGTAGTTAGGGGGACTGGGGTTGCAAGCAAAAGCTTGGTGGGCAAATGGGATTGGTGGCAGGCAGGTGCACAAGAGGTACTTGCTTGTGCTTACTGTTTTGGCCCAGATTTAAAATATAATTGGCCCAGCTCTAATATATGTATGTATAACTTTATTTATAAAGCACCACAAGGGTACGCAGCGCTGTACAATCTTACAATATACAGAATTACACACAGGGAGGACAAGTGTTATAATAAATAAATAAATAAATACAATAAATATATATAAATGCACAGGGAATAAGTACCATGTGGTATGAGATACAGTAGGAAGGAGGTATCAATGTATCAATACAAAAATGCTAATATATTGCCATAGTTATATGTTTAACTTTTAACATTTAATTTGCGTTCCTTTCAGTAATATTTGGTAGTCTCTACATACATTATTGAGCAAAACTGCACACCTTTAAAGGGTAAATTAATCGCGAGTTTTTTTCGGCGATTTCCCGAAATCGCCCCGTCGCGTCTGCCATCCCACCGGCGACTTACATGTTCGCCGGTGGGATGGCAGGGGAAGGCAACTCGGGGAGATTAGTCGCCCGCGAACAGGGAGTTTTGCCGCGGGCGACTAATCTCCCCGTGTGCCAGAGCCCTTAATGTTTTGTTTACGCAGCCTTTGTTCTTTATTTCTTTTTTCCTCTTTTTTTTGCACCTTCTCTCTGGCTTTATTCCTTATTCCAGCAATCTATAGAATTGTGATGTCTTGTTTAACTTGCTATAAAATATAAATAAAGAGTTAAAAAATGTACCTGTGTCTTCCACCAAAAAAAATAAAATAAAATCAACAATATAACTCAATGTTAGGCATCTGGACATGATTAATAGATTCTGGTCAGCCTCCATGAAGGGCATTTGCATTTGCATGTATGGTTTTTTAGCAGGCTGGTAGGAGACTGGGTGGAAGTTCAATTCTTTATTGTGCAAAAAGCACCAGGAAATGGCAAATAAATGCACAATCACTTTCCCCAGTTTCAATAAACAACACATGAATACCATTTATCTTCAGGCTACAAAAACTGTTCCATACATATGTGTTAAAATTTACACTTCCTTTTTATATGCAGCTTGTACTTTGAAAAACACATCCCTTCAAGTGGAGGCATCTCCCTTATTTCTTTATCCTGCTGTCATAAGCAAACACTTGTGAGCTGTGAACCTCCAAATAACAGGGATGTGATAAGATAAACCAAGTGACCAGTGCATCAATAAACCATATACAGACCACACAAAGTCTGCTGATGAACTACAACTCACAGAATCCAAAAGTAACATGTAACTCAAGCGGTCTCTATGAGAAGGAGCACAATATTTTTTACATACATATTTGTAAATACATTTATTCATGTACTGTAACATGTTTTGGGCCCTCATATACAGGTATGCGATCCGTTATCCAGAAACCTGTTATCTAGAAAGTTCTGAATTACGTAAAAAGGCCGTCTCCCATAGACTCCATTATAGCAAGTAATTTTTGAAAATGATTTTCTTTTTCTCTGTAATAATAAAACAGTACTTTGTACTTGGTCACAACTACGATATAATCGATTCTTATTGGAGGCAAAACAATTCTATTGGGTTTATTCAATATATAATGTTTTAGCGGACTTAAAGCATAGAGATCCAAATTATGGAATTAAGAAAAATACACACCTAGTTACACATGGGCCTGAATGGTATTGTGCTTTCAGTGTATGTGAGGCAGACCCCAAAAATGTTTTGGTGTGGAGCCTAGTAGCAACTAGGCGATTATCATGCACTGCTTTGCATGCTGTGTAAATGTAATGTGAATAGAGTGTTTTTATTATCAATATTTAATTTATAGCACCAGACATATACTGCAATGCTTTACAAAGATTATACATCCATCACAACAGTCCCTGCCCCAGTGGAGCTTACAATCTAAGGCCCCTATCACATGCACACATTTTTTATCAGAAGACAGTTAACCTTCTTATATGTTTTCCCTTTTAAGCTTGATCAAACTCTTCCTAACCTGCTGCCTGTGGAGGTCCTACTTTGTGTTGGACAGAGGACCCATACTCACACCACTGTAGTTCTAAATGGATGCATATCCCTTAATAGATATTTACTTTCAAAGAACTTCTTGTAACACATCTATGACTTAATTCTACAAATTAAAAATTTGGAAAAATGCTAATGCTGGTCTTCTTTTATTTTGGCTGACTTGGTACCCACTGTGACATTGCCCAAGCTGTAAATGTGATGTACACATTCTTTTAATACATAAAAAACAGCCAGCTTGAGGCAGAATTCCCAAGTTAGTTCAATTCTTGTTGCTAGCAAGAGTTAATAACTGTTATGGGTAAGGTGATATGTGCAGTGAGGAGGCTGCGTAACACTGAAATGTTTAGCCAATTTACAACTGTCATGTAACACAGAAGTGAACATTGAAATCAGTCTGGACCAAAAGTGTTACATCCTGTTGACAAATCAACTAAGTGAGACATCCTTACTGTATGAAACTCTTCCACAGGAAATATAAATCCCATCTTTTGTTTGAGGTGTAGCATATGGCAGTTGAGTTTTAGCTCCAGTGTCTGTAGTGTCACCATGATATGATATTGCAGTTTTATGGGAAATGATGTTCATAGGGTGTAATTGAATAACACTGAGAGTATAACTGAACTGAGGTCTATTCTGTTTGCCATATGGCTTCACTGTGAACAGAACATTATCACTTCTTATTACAAGGACAATCTTCCTAGTAACAGACATTATTTCTGAATAATTGGCTTTCTAAATATACTTTTATGCAGGTTCTGCATAAACTATTAGGGTGGGGATAGATTTGGACTGAACTGGTATATATATATATGGCAGCATTGGACAGGGTAAATCTTGTACTTCCACCATCAGTCTTTTCAAATGCAATAACTTTTTGAAAGAAAGATCTCCCAGATATAACAGATCTCTTGTTTTAATAGCATGCAGATTGCTACAAAAGATGCAAATGAAACATACTAAAAACAGTGTACTTATTTATTTTGAGAGAAGGAACCACACCTAACCACTAGAGTACCTGGAAATATACCACTATAATCTTCAAGCATATAAATAACTATAAATTTAGATAAAGATTTTACTGCTACTCCTTATTTTAGTGTTGTGAAAAATTGAGAGAAATTGTGGCCACACAAAGTCTGGGGAAAAATTATGTCTGACCAGTCTTCCCGCAGGATAATCATCTGAAATATTATGATACATATGAATAACCATTTACTTGCACTAATTTCATTGATCAGCCTGTAGGCCAGTAAGATGGGCTTCATGACTGACATTCAGGGATGTTTACCATGTAACCTTCAAAGACAGCAAATGACCCAAACCCCACACCAAATTCAGTTGGTATTTTGGATTTTTTTGTTTGTTAATTTTGTTTGGATGACTAGCAGAACTTGCACCAATGGCTTAGTGGTCATATAAATAATTTTAAGTGTTCAAGCACACTGATGATTAGGAAGTTTAGTTGGAAATAAGTCAGTATTCATGAACAATCTACTGCAAGCATAGCTAAATCCCCTACTCACTTCTCCCATTTAATCCAACATCATCAATTAAAGAGTAAATCTTACCTTCTGCAGGCTATGGGTAAGGGCACACAGAACAATGCTGCGGAAGAGAGCATATCCACTTCTCACCCCTGCCTAAAAAACACTAATCGCTCTATGTGCCATTGTCCTTTAGATTTTCTTTTGCAGCTGATATGCCTGAACTTTAATTTTAGAACCTGGCAAGGAAAATTTCTACATGCATCCTAATATTTTGATTAAAAAAAGTAAAGTATAAAAGTAAAACAGAATATAGATTCCCATTGGTGGAGCTATTGCATTAGTTGCCCTGAGAGGCAAAGTTCGAGGGCAGAACTATTAGAAAAGCCTCTGCGTGTTAGTACAGCAAATCTAGAACCTGCAGTGAGGTTGACTGCTTGCAAAAGAAATAGTCTGTTACTTGGCTGATGAAAACTCTGTCTATGAACAAATTGCAGTTTTGCTTATATATTGTCAGGCTGGCCTGTGCAACTCTTTTCTAAAGCTACTACCAGATAGGTCTGATTCTTGACCTGCATATACATTTATTTTTCACTTATTTATACATTTACTTTAAATGCAGGCCAAGAATCAGCCAATTCACTGGCTTCCACTTGCTGCTTTGTCTCCACTCACAGGCACTACACTCGAAGCAGACTTTGGCACAAAAATGCATACGTTAACATTTCCATACCGAAATTCCTTTCATGTGTCTGCACCCAGGCCAACAAAGTACCTGTAAGCAGACAAAGGAGCAAGCAGTGGCCTGCAGATTGGCTTATTCTAAGCCTGCTTTTTTATACAGGCTGAGAATCAGACCCTTGTGGCATTAGCTTAAAGAAAGACTTCCTTAGCCTTCTAAAACCATATGAGTAGTTAAAGGGTTCATAGTGAAAGAATGAGGACAGAAAATCACTTTTTTCTTGGTTAACTCATTGCTTGGTTTAACCTTTTAGTTACTAGTTAATTGTGGCAAGGAAAGGGTTCATGTAGTTGTACCTTAAAACATCAGCCCTATGGAGTGTGCTAGCATTGTTGTGAGCATTACAGTGACACAGCCTTATGACTCTATCCCCTCGCCCCCTTAATGTATTATAGGCTGATAATTATTGTGTGTTCCCTCCAGCTAGTAATTAAGGGACAGAGAAAAAAGTTGTACTTTTACATTTAGATGAAGAGCTGATCCATCTGCAGCAGCAGGAAACAACTTTACATTGCAATCTACCACAGAAAGAAATGTCTTGTATTAAATAAGTTAACACTCAGCAAATAGGATAGCAAGTAGATTTTAGAATAAATGTAATAGTCATGTCTAAAATTATCTCCCATATATTTTAATTTTAAACATAAAAAAAGAAAAGAATTCCAATTTGAAGAGGCTACGGGGACTGAATTCCTGCACTGTCCATTTCAACATTGTTTCAGCAATATTGTAATTAAGTTATGCAGTACAGGCATGGGATCTCTTATCTGAAAATCTGTTATCCAGAAAGTTTAGAATTACAGGAACATCTCCAATAGAGTTCATTTTAAACAAAAGTTTTGCGAAACAATTCGCCAATGGCGAAATATGGAAATTCGCTGTGAATCTGTGCCTGGCAAAAAAAATCGCTCATGACTATTGTTGAGCTGTGTGGTTATTTATATTTATTAGGAGGAGTATGTTAGTTAATGCTCAGTTGCTTTCCCTACCAATTCGCAAGTAACATGGCAGAAATTTGGCTCACAAATCTGTTCCCTAATTTGTATTACTGGTGGTAAAAAAAAAGTTCACCGAGACATATTTTTTAATTGGACCTGGATTAGCTGTATTCTATAAAGAGCCATACATGTACAGATAGCTTAGGGCAATTTGTCCAGTACCTGTTGGGCTGCCTAATCACTGAAACATCTATTGACTGCCTCAGGAAGCAGTTTGAAGAGACCATCCTACATATAGTTTCGATCACGACTACTTGGTGTGGACAAAAAATCTCCAGCAGGACATAAAATAAGATGGACTTCAGTTCCCTCAAAATTATTTTCACATTCAACCATTTACAATATCAGCCTGGATTGGGATTCACAATAGGCCCTGGCATTTCAAGTAGACAGAGGCCCAAACAGCCCCCACAGCATACTAAATAGTCTGTGGCATCTTACAGCACACTTTTACAGTAGCATTTGCCACAATCCACTGAATCTGGGTCTAAGAGTGATTCCGTCAACCTATCTACATAAATTATTTACATTTACCCAATTGATCACTATTTTCTATAACTTCCCAATGCAAATTGAAGTTGTCTATGCTAAAAAGGTGAGACACAGGACAACAATTCTCTTTCTAGGCTTCCTATGGATTTAATTTAGCTCAAGGATTGTTTTTTTTGGGTGCAGATATAAACAAAAAGACAAATCCTTAGTACTGTTGTTTAGCAGCTTACAATAGATAGCCACAAATGCTCAAGCTGTAAATCCTATGTTAGAAAAAAAAAACTGTCATTTGGCAATTTTCAGCAAATTGGTGACAACAGTGAAAAGTACAGTTTCTTCTTTGCCCTCTTTACAACAAAAGTAAAACATGTGAAATGCACAATTTACACATTACTTTATGTTCACAAGGACATCACCATTTGGCAGTTTCCTGCTATTAGACAATATTCCAGTTTAACTAATTTCAAGAGATTGAAATGCATTGAGCTGTTCAAAGCCTTTGAATAAATTACACCAGGAAGTCAGCCATTTGAATGGGAAAACACAGGATCTTATCAGTGCCACTGACTTTATTGTTTTGCCAGGATGTCTTTCTTTGTCATAAAACAATAACTAGCGTTGAGTGGTGTTCACCCTACAGACACACACTAATTGTATCTTTTAATCTGGGTCAAACTGCTCTGGTTTATTATAGGCCCCTCCAAATAACAAAACAAAAAAAGGTAGAGGGGTTAGAAAACATTTGCAAATAATTTAGCTGCAGGATTGCAGAGAGATAAACGCTAATGACTGAACACAATTACTTCTGTGAAATCTGAGACCTATTTATCTTTTTAACCCTGCGTCAGATGGGAAGTGGGAAATAATTATTTCTTTTCCCAGGACAAACAATCTTGTTGGTCATTAGTCAGTATCTTTGAAATGGGGGAATGGCAGACATTCCTCAGGCAACTTTATGTGTTGCTGTGAATGAAATTGGTAAAATGCAAATCTTTTTTACACAGGAATGTTTAGCAGGAAATAGGAATACAATGCAATTAAATTCATATGTATAATGTATATACAGTACTTCTACCAGAGCATATATATGCAAAATCAATTACATATATACATATAAACATGTTATTTATTATAATGAACGTGTCACAAAGCTCTTTTATTTAAAGATGACAATTTAACAGACACATTTTTTTTTAGCTAATAACCTATAAAATATATCCATATAAAAGGAGCTTAGTGATGTTACTTGTATGATATTACTCATGGAACCTGTATATTACAAGAAATAACTTACCCCCCATTATAAAATATTGTAATTTTAGAATTCCTATTGGAGTTTCATGACCTGTATAATAGTACTCATGCTTTAAATGGTCACTGACTCCTTGGTGACTTAAATTATATATTACAAGAGGGTAATTTTTTTGTTCAAATGTTTTTCATTTTTTTGTGTCCCCATTGCCATTTTATTTTACCATAACCATTGTATACCAACTTCCAAGCAGCATGTTTTATTTTTTGCAGCAAGAGAAAAATACAGAAATCTGCTAATTTGTGAAACCTGTCACCCTCCTTGTTGAAAACACCAATACTCCAACACTTCCAATAATCATGACTTTGTTAATGATCCTCCCTCTATCCACTATCTCTCAATACTAGCAGATAAATTGTACTTTGTGCCTAAACTACTTTAAATATGCGCCGCCATTGAGTACTGTCATACAGATTCCATGGCACACATGTGCAAGTGCCAGAGGCTCTGCAAATGCATGCATTACAGCCAGGCACACACTGGCAATACTGTATCAATATTCTGGCAAATGAAAGAAGGGCTGATATAAGATGCCATACACAATCACTAGTTAGTAGCTCTGTAGATGGCTTTTTGGGACGCTGCGTTTAGTCTCTGACTAAAATGACAAGGCCAATTTTGAATCTCAGTACAGGCTTGGCTCCAGAATGACATCCAACACTGGGGGCAAGTGCTCTGTGTACTCTGTGGGGGTGAGCATCTTTTAATTAGTAATATTGTTACCCTAATCTTCAGCTGCAGATAGGTGCCTTTTAACTGAAAAAAAGTAATGCTTAGTTAAATGAGGCAATGGGTAAAACCTTTTAACACAATATTCTGTGTTTATGTGTTATGTTGTGTGTTGTCCTGGAAGTGAAATTTTCAAAATCATTAAAGGAATACTGTTGTGGGAAAACAAGTTCTTTCAAAATGCATCAGTAAAGAGAGCTTCTCCAGCAGAATCCTGCATCGAAACCCCAATTTTAAAAGGGCAAACAGATTTTTATATTTTAATGGGCTAGCCATATTCTTAATTTCCCAGAGTGCCATGGCCATGTGACCTGTGCTTTGATAAACTTCAGTCAAACTTTACTTCTGCGCTGCAAGTTGGAGTGATATTAACCCCCCCTCTCCCCCCCCCCAGCAGCCAATCAGCAGAACGATGGGAAGGAAACAAGATAGCAGCTACCTCACACCTGTAAAAGGAAAGCAGAGCACAGTATATCCCTATAAGCTGAGAGAGTATGGTTGCTGCTTACATGTACTTATTAAAGACATATCATATAAAAATTCTGAATGTACTAGTGAATTATTACTCCTCTAGATATAGAGGGATTGTGCTTAAAAAAATTGTGTTTCTGATTTATTGAGAAATTCCAACAAAACCCTACTAGTCCCGCCCAACTGTTCCACTTCCTGCTGGCCAGAGTTCTCTGGATGTGCAGGGGAGCCGCCAGCCAGTACACTGTACTGTAGGATAGGAACCAATCAGCAGCTAGGCTGACCTGATAGGGAACTGAAGCCTGTCTTTGCTTGTGTGAGTGCAGGGCTGTGATTGGCTATCCCCCCGCTGCTGTGCTTCTGGCAGGGACTTTTAGGACACACTTACCCTTCATTTGAAACAGGGACCCAGAACTGATCTATAGGGAGCTCCAATAAAGGGGCTATTTTTACAGATAGGGTTCATTTTTAGCCCAAAGTGAAACCAGCACCATATAATTCATAATTGCCTACAAAATTAGGGTTTTTTTTCCATTTATCCAATATGTCTCCTTTAAAACCAGAGATCATGTACTAAAGCATCTTTTTAAACATTTTTAAAATATTTCATAGATATTTTGCAAAATGTCAGCAAATTGGTTAAGTTGCATATACACTAAGGGGCCGATTCACTAAAGGTCGTTCATGTTTAACGCATAGTTTTATGCGTTAAAAAAAGTTAGATAATTAAGTACTAATTCATCAAAGTCATTTCGCATGCGTTACTACTCATATCGCATGCGCACAAATCCTGATTATCGCAAAGCGTTATTTCCATCACATTGAGGTAATTATCAAATAGAAATAATACAAACGCATAATTCACAGACATATTTGAATGGCGATAATTACTGTGAAAATTAACACCTCCCAGGAGTAGTAAACAAAATTGCAGCTGGTGATTGTAGTGACAACATGGAGTTTGCAGTCGGATTTTTTCAAGTATGTGATCGTCCTAGAGTGATGCATCCTCCAGTTTGCAGGGAAATGGTAATTTTCAGAACAGTAGTTCTCAGAAAGTAATGGTTACATGCGTAATAGCGTGCTACTAAATAATGCGTAAATATATTGCATGCTTTAAAATATCGCTTAAAAATATGTAATCACAACATAAATAACAACTATAACATCACTTCTTAATTCAGACAAGTGTCCTTTTAGTGAATTGATCGTTAACTCGCAAAATATAAAAA
The DNA here is from genome assembly GCF_000004195.4 of Xenopus tropicalis. Lineage (NCBI taxonomy): Eukaryota > Metazoa > Chordata > Amphibia > Anura > Pipidae > Xenopus > Xenopus tropicalis. The sequence continues at coordinate 50,785,767 of NC_030680.2, forward strand.
GTGATAATGGGCCCGATTCACTAAAGTCCAAAATAAGGAGTGCTATTTATAGCATGCGTTAAAAATCTTATCACTTCTTATTTTTCGCTCGATTCACTAAAAGGACACTTGTCATAATTAAGAAGCGATGTTCTTGGCGTTATTTATCTTGCGACGACATATTTTCAAGCAATATATTACGCAGCGCACAACATATTACGCAGCACGTTGCTTGAAAATATGTCGTTGCAAGATAAATAACGCCAAGAACATTGCTTCTTAATTATGACAAGTGTCCTTTTAGTGAATCGAGTGAAAAATAAGAAGTGATAAGATTTTTAACGCATGCTATAAATAGCACTCCTTATTTCGGACTTTAGTGAATCGGGCCCAATATGTTTAACGCATGCTATAAATATCCCTTGTTTTTTCGGACTTTAGAGAATCGGCCCCTAATTGTTGCTGACATACCATCAAATTTCTTTGAATTATTATTTTTCTATCCCTGGGATGTAAAATTAAATGAATTTATAACTATAAAATCAGTGTCTAAAGATAAAGAACACATTTATTTACCACAGTACTTTTTCCAAAGCATAAAAAAAACAGGAGTAGTTACAGTGTGGTTCCTACCCTGGAACATCCCATCCCAGATCTTGTAGTGTTTTAAACAGTTGGTATTGTGGGAATAGCTTTAGGAAGTCCAGGTTAAACTAGAGCAAGATAACTTACATTATATTAAATAATTCCAGATGGCTCTCTAATTTATTTATAACAAGGACATATTAAATGCTTATCCTGTACAGGGGTAAAGCATAAATGTTTGCTATAAGATGTTAGCTATAAGATGTTAGCTACATTCATGAATTTTGACTCGTTTTATGTAGTCATAATATGACTAAATATATAATAAAATAAGAGTTTTTTTCCAAAAATGCACTGTTTTTCCCACAATTCCAGCGCCATAGCGGCCACAAAGGGATACTTGTCTTGACACAATTGTGCTGTGCCTACTGCAATCTGATTTGCCAAAATGCATGGCAAAATGGCCCTTCACTGTTTGGCATGTGTGCCTTAATCATTTTGGTACAACTCAACTAGTAACCCTGGAGCTACTGCCTGGTCATGAGATGTGGAATGGAGGGCAGGAAGGACTGAGGAGCAGCTCATTATACAGCGGTTTTTAAATGGCCTGCTATTTTGTTTGACATTGTTTATTGGGACCAGGAACTAGAATATAACTTCAAATTCAAGTTTTGCCCTGTTTAGTGCATGAAATAACAAATAACAAGAGGCACCTATCCATGCACCTTTCAGCTATCATTTAGATGTAACTTCATTCACAAACATTGTACAGTCCCTTGGGAGAGTACAATGACATTAGGTTGGACAATAATTCAGAAACCACCCGACCAGTTACTTGGAGCCCATTCTGTTGTGTTTTCTAGTAAACTAACAACAGAGTGTGTACAACTTTTCTCTAGATCTGCAGAGAAATGTTTGTAACTTCTGAGATGGCCCACTTTTCAAATAGTTGCACCAGGTTTTTGTAGACAACAAAATTCTTCCCTTTATCTTCAAATGGTTTATGGTCATTGTGCCCCAAAGAACTGATAAAAATGAGTAGGTGAGAAACCAGCCAGCATTGACATAGAACTTTTAATTTGCAGACAAGTAAAATGGGCTTGTCTTTTGCATTTTATCAATTAGCCTGATGCTTTGTTGTCTTTCAACTTTTAATTAGGTCCACATTCATTTTATGCAATAACTATGCTTCTCATGGGCTGCTAGGATCAGATGTCTCCACCATCTACTGAAAAAGGAAATTGTATAGCAGATCCTCTATGGACCTCACTAAGGGAAAAGTGTACAGAGATAAAATCAGGGTTGTTGGTTGTTCTAGCAATATAATTCCTATTTCTTATGTGCCAGTAAGATCCAAAGCTCACTCATGATCAGCTAAAGCACTAGTTAGTTGGTGCCTAATGAAAGAACAATTATAAATAAATCAGGATATCTATCCAAAGTGTAGAAAGTTCACAAAGTTTTCTTGATAACTAACTGGACTGATATGTAGTTATGTAGGGTGAGGAGAGGTCCCCATTGCTCCATATGGGGGCAAAATTTAAAAATTTAGTTGCGGCGGGGCGGCATGCCGCCCCTAAATTCCTGCCGCCCTAGGCCCAGGCCTTTGTGGCCTCTCCACAAATCCGGGCCTGGGTATATCATGGAAAGTAAAGAATCTTGGAGGGTGTCAAAGGGGATACTTACCTTAAAACTATATTTTAGTATGATATGTCCTACTTTATCCTAAAGGCCCCCATACACGGGCAGATAGAAGCTGCCGATATCGGTCCCTTGGACCGACTCGGCAGCTTATCTGCCTGTGTAGGGGCAGAAACGAGCGGGCTGGCCGACCGATATCTGGCCTGAAATTGGGCAGATGTCGATCGGGCAGGTTAGAAAATCCAGTCGGATCGGGGACCGCATCGGCTCGTTGATGCGGCCCCCGAACCGACTGCCCCATGGCTGCAAATGTAATCCGATCGTTTGGCCCCGATTATTTTTTTTTTAAGGCACTTGCTACCCGATATCGCCCACCCGTAGGTGGGGATATTGGGTGAAGATCCGCTAGCTTGGCGACATCGCCAAGCGAGCAGATCTGCCCGTGTATGGCCAGCTTAAGGTACTCTAGTTTTAATTATTTAAAAGGATATTTTAGCACAGAACTTTCCTTTTTACAAAAAGACTATTTTTTTACACAAGCTTTACAATTATTTTTTCATTACATTAGAAGTTTAGATTTCAAGTATTTGTATAATTTATAATCACAATGCATCCATTTATGTTGCCTTAACTAAGCCTCCTTATCTCTATCACTCTCATTGTTATGCCACCCACAGGCATTTCAAGCAGCAGTGTAGTAAATATTTACGGCCCATTCAGATAAAGGGTATATGATCCTGCTTTGTCTTGTGGGACACTGCCTCTGATCCTGGGAGTATATCTGGACTCCCTGCCAAAAAACAAGACAGGACTAGTGTTGCTTCACAGAAAAAAAACAGAAACAGAAGAGCACCCGGAAATAGATTCTTCCATTCAAGCACAAAATGTGATAGTAGCTACACTACTACCACATGTGCCACAAGTCGAAGATGACTCACTTATTTCAGTGGGTAGTAATCCACAGGACAGAGGGTAGTGGCATAACACATGTTACTGAGCCCCACAGCAAGTTCAGTTTAGGGCCCCTAAATATTAGTAAGTCGAGAAAGATATATTAAAATTGCTCATTAATTAGGACCTTACTGGGCCCTCAATATTCCTGGATCTTCTGTAGTTATAACAAAAAAGGGGGTAAAACTTAGTCCCTTTGCTAAACATATATTGAAGCAGTAGAATTCTTAATGAATCGCATAAGTCAGTGTAGGACTGGCCAGAAGGGATGACTTTGACGTAGTTGGCCAGCTTGAAGTATATTGCAATGTATGGAAACACAATCCCTGTTTTGTTTAAAGGGGAGGGCATTTCTTAGTAGCTTAATGCACAGAATGTCTTAATGTCCTATATATATTGATAATGGGTGAGTGCAGAGGATCTCTTGTTGTTGTCTATATGTATTTTGTGGTCACAACCTCATTGCACCCCCGCCTAATTAAAATTTAGTGGTTGAGCACAACTTTCCCCTTTTTTGTTATAGTTTATACAGGAGCAGTGGCCAACTCCATGTTGTAGCTCCCACCCTTCCCAGCTACAGTCAGGTGATCCCAGTGGAGCCAATAAAAGGGCAACCATATGGGGGTTTTAACCTTGAAAGCAAGTAAGTTGCAGGTAAAACTTAGTCCCTTTGCTAAATGTATATTGAAGCAGTAGAATTCTTAATGAATCGCATAAGTCAGTGTAGGACTGGCCAGAAGGGATGACTTTGACGTAGTTGGCCAGCTTGAAGTATATTGCAATGTATGGACAAACAATCCCTGTTTTGTTTAAAGGGGAGGGCATTTCTTAGTAGCTTAATGCACAGAATGTCTTAATGTCCTATATATATTGATAATGGGTGAGTTCAGAGGATCTCTTGTTGTTGTCTTCTGTAGTTATGCCTCTGGCAGAGGGGCTCCAAGAAGCAACCATACCAGCACAATATATGCCATAGTACTTTTCCTTAGGTGTAGTTTTGAAACTTGTGTCATTAAATATTAAATGGCTACAGAGATTTTGAACTTTGACCATGAATAAATCCCTGAAATGTTGCTGGTTTTCTTTCTTATTTCGTCTTTAGAGTGAAAGTAGTAAGACCTGCAGATTTAATTTTTTTTAAAAAATATAATCACTATAAGACTTTTTCCTTTTGAGCTGAATGATTCTTTCACTTCATCTTTGTCTCCCCTCAGAGGGGTACAAATTAGATCATCTATTATCAAGAAGCAAGAAGATAGAGCTAATAGACACCTGCTGTTTACCAGATGCTAGATCAATTATGAGGAATCCTGTGAAAATACGATTCTTTATAGAAAACAAAATTTAAACATCCAGTACTTTAGTTTGCTGTAACAAATTCCCTAATTACAATTTTACCAAACAATTTATGGATATATGAAAGCAAACTCTAATGTACAAAATATTATGTCCAACCAGCTTTTCTGAACATGGTTACATTTGCCACTATAATACCAGCAGAGCCTGAAATAGCATTATTTACATTTTGTGACTGTTCTTATCGGTGGTTATTGGGGTAAACCTGAAACATATCAAATAATTGCAATAAAAAGTTTATATTAAGAAACACATTTAAAGTAGCATAGCACCATTGTTTGGTAAGTATGCAATCCTTACTCTTAGGTCAATGATACTTGTATCCAGCTTTTTGTCGCGGCTACAAAATAGACAACACTGATAATTTTTTTTTTTAGCAATGACAATTATCAGTATTATCTATGGTAGGTATTTTCTGGCGTTTTGTAGCCGCAACAAGTAGCTGGCTACAAATAGCACCATGTGTCAAAGCCCTAGGGCAGGGATCCCCAACCTTTTTTCATCTGTGAGCCACACTCCAATGTAGAAAGAGTTGGGGAGCAACACAAGCATGAAAAATGTACCTGGGTGTGCCATATAAGGGCTGCATTTGATTATTTGGTAGCCCCTATGTGGACTGACAGCCTACATGAGGTTCTTCTTGACAGTATACCTGGTATTTATGAAACCAAAACATGCCTCCAAGGAATACAAAAATAAGCACCTGCTTTCAGGCCACTGGGAGCAACATCCAAGGGATTGGGGAGCAACATGTAACCACTGGTTGGGGATCACTACCCTAGGGAAACAAAAGGCTAGTAAACAGGACCCTTTTGACCAAATTGTTCAGTTAAACTGCAGTAGAACCATGGAAATTAGTTTAAACCTTTAATTACCTCACTTATATTAAATAAAGTCACTGGAACTCAGCAACATAAACTAAAGAAAGAGAGAATATATCTAGTTCATACAGAAAAGCAGGCTCTCTCTTCCAGTGCACCTGTATTTCAACATGTTCTGGACAGCGCAATCCCCTAGTACATAATAGCTAATTGAAAGTAAAATACCTTTATCTGTCCAGTTACTTCATGAGATACCCCAAATCTCCCCATGTCTGGTCATCAAATCAGCAAAACTCAGCTGATAAGCCAATAACACATGAATCAGTTCTTTGCAAACTGGTGGTGTATTTCTTGTATGATGTGCTGCTTTTAGAAATACTAGTTTATTTATTGCTTGATTTAGTAACAGTCTAGCCATTTATACATTTTTAAATAAGTGTTTATATCTATGGTAAATGTACATGTCAAAGGTGCACAGGAGCCCTGTACATATGTAACATCTGCAGGGGTTAAGAACGGGGCTCCAGAGCTCCATGTGGCCTCTTGTTCTCATTCCTTTGTGCAAGAACTGGGGAACCATGTCCCACCCAATTGCCACTACTCCTGTGTGCAGTGTTGTCAGGCACATTGTGGTAAAATAACATGGTGATTTTGCTAACCCTGTTTCTTTAATGTGTTATTTAAAAACTAGTATTTGTAGTTTGCCTACCAGAAATTCCTACTGAGAAACACATCTAAGGTCAACTGCATTCAAGAGGCTATAGGGGTCATTTATGACCACAAGTGCATTCATGTAGAGTGCATGGGGTGGATATATTTAAGGTATTAATTTTAGTTACATTGAGTGGCATTGGGGCCATCCTACCTCCTCTTCTGAATAATGCACAAGTAGTGATGAGCGAATCTGTCCCATTTCGTTTTGCGAGAAAATTACGGCAAAAAATTCAAGAAACGTTGAAAATGACGTGCGGCAAAAAATTGTTGCATACGGCAACAAAAGTATGCTTTTTCACTCATCACTATGCACAAGTGCTCCTATTGATGCTAGGGAAGCCTGGAGCTACCACCACCCAGGATTTAGCAAGGTTCCCACAGCAAGTTGTATCAATATGCAGTTCAGACCAGAACCAGTCCAAATGAATTGGATATTAATGCTGTTTTTTTTAACGTGCATGGTGAAAGTGTCGCAATTCCCGCCATGAAAATGCTAGCTGCAACTTTCGGCCACAATGATTCTAGGATTCTGGAAAAAAAATGCTGAATTGTGGGAAAAAATTTGGCTGGGACTGGTAAGTAAATGAACTCTATATTGGTAAAGTTAATTGAAAAATATTCCCTTGACATCTTTGACAGTCAGTGATTAGAGCAGTGGCTGACAGAATGTCTATCTAATGCAGTAATCCCCAACCAGTGGCTTGCGAGCAACATGTTGCTCACCAACCCCTTGGATGTTGCTCTCAGTGCCCCAAACAAGATTTCCCATCAAATAAAGCCCCTGTAAGCTGATAGTGTGCATAGAGGCCCCTAATAGTCAATCTTAGCCCTTATTTGGCTCCTCCATGAACTTTTATGGTGCTTGTGTTGCTCTCCAAGTCTTTTTACATTTGACTGTGGCTCACGAGTAAGAAAGGTTGGGGTTCCCTGATCTAATGTGTCACTTGCACACTCGAATTGAAGCCAGGTGGACTTACACACAATTGCATCTGACTTGTAATAGAAATCGTGGTAGGTGTAGTGCAAATCTGATAAGCAAATTGCCCCTCTTGTGACCACAATTACCCTGCAATTCTTTAAAAAAATGCTGTATTGTGGGGAAAAACATGGTGGTTGTATGTATGTATATCTTTATTTAAAACTGTACAGTAGGATACATTAATACAAACAGGGGTTATAAAGATAATAATAGATAAATACAAAGCATAACAATAAATACAAATAAATGCAAGATACAGTTGCAATAAGTTAAGAGTCAAAGACACAAAAGGATGGAGGTCCCTGCCCCGTAGAGCTTACAATGTTGTGCTCATTATCGCACTTTTCTCACTGCACTTGCGGATGTATAAGTGCCCTGTGGTGATTAATTATGCCTGATCCCCTAACCAACCTATTTCCATACTTATACTATACATATATATGCATATATATATGAATATATATATATATATATATATATAGATAAATATGCATATACTGTGGATATTGTTTGGATCAGCAGGTTATCATACAAGTAACAATTTTATTAATATATGTACGGCCTGCTGAACTCTATACTGATACAATATCAGTGCTACCAAGGATAGAATATCCTATGGAGTTACATGAATGTACAATATCAGCTATATTTTCCTATATGTCATGTCATTAATTATTTGGATATCTGAAAAGGACATTTTAATTTCATTGTCAACACACTGTTTTTCCTACTCTCCTGGCTTTTCTCCGACTGCCATGTTCAATAAATGCTCAGCTTACATAAACGATGTTAACCTAGCATGGTGTGGGCACGTATTTATTTTTCATGTCAGATTGGTCTGATTTAGGAGTGTGTTTAAACTGTTTACACTATAAAGATAAAATGAAAATATTCAGAAGCTTCTGAGAACAAAAGTGTTGTGTAAACGAAAGCTCAGATTTTGAACTCCGCTGTGTTTAATCTGTCCGCGCAGACTTCTGGAGAAGCCAGTTTGATAAGGGACAGCTCACTTTAGTGGCAGGAGGAAATTATACCCAAAAAGCTCTGTTTTTTTTCTGACGAAAGAGAGAAAATGTTTGAAAAAACTAATGTGGATAAGTGGCAGGTGTGTAAGCAAATTAACCCATGAAACCTGTCGCTATAAAAAATTCCACTACAATGTAGTGGGTCCTTAAATCTGTTAATTTTTTTTTCTTACAGTTCTTTCTATCCCTTTGACAATTAATTTGTGAGCTCCTCAACTTAACATTTTTTGCCAGCTGCAACCAACACACTCATGTCCATTTATAGCCTAAAAACTATAAGCTCATTTTTGCTAAGTTCTGGACCCACTATATTTCTAAGAACTGGGCGCTGGGCAACACATTCAGATGTGCAAGTTAAGGGTAAGAACCCACAGAGTGGTTGAGCCGCCCACGTTAGATCTCTGTTATCACGGCCGACTAACCGCTCGGAAAAGGCTTTCCACCAGCAACCAATGGGAGTCGCTGGTTACATAGTTACATAGTTACATAGGGTTGAAACAAGACCATTGTCCATCAAGTTCAACCCATCCGAGTAAACCCAGCACACAACCTATACTAACCAATCTATACACTCACATACATAAACTATATATATACAACCAGTAATACTAACTGTAGATATTAGTATCACAATAGCCTTGGATATTCTGCTTGTTCAAAAACTCATCCAGGCCCCTCTTAAAGGCATTAACAGAGTTTGCCATTACCACATCACTAGGAAGGGCATTCCACAGCCTCACTGCCCTCACCGTGAAAAACCACCTACGCTGCTTCAAATGGAAGCTCTGTTCCTCTAATCTATAGGGGTGACCTCTGGTGCGCTGATTGTTTTTATGGGAAAAAAGAACATCCCCCAACTGCCTATAATCCCCTCTAATGTACTTGTACAGAGTAATCATGTCCCCTCGCAAGCGCCTCTTTTCCAGAGAAAACAACCCCAACCTCGACAGTCTAACCTCATAGTTTAACTCTTCCATCCCCTTAACCAGTTTAGTTGCACGTCTCTGCACTCTCTCCAGCTCATTAATATCCTTCTTAAGGACTGGAGCCCAAAACTGCACTGCATACTCAAGGTGAGGCCTTACCAGGGACCTATAAAGGGGCAAAATTATGTTCTCATCCCTTGAGTCAATGCCCTTTTTTATACAAGACAGCACTTTATTTGCTGTAGTAGCCACAGAATGACACTGCCTGGAATTGGACAACTTGTGATCTACAAAAACCCCTAGATCCTTCTCCATTAAGGATGCCCCCAACACACTACCATTCAGTAGATAGTTTGCGTTTATATTATTTCTACCAAAGTGCATAACTTTGCACTTGTCAACATTGAACCTCATTTTCCAGTTTGCTGCCCAGTTTTCCAATTTTGTCAAATCGCTCTGCAAAGCGGCAGCATCCTGCATGGAACTTATAGTTTTGCATAATTTTGTGTCATCAGCAAAAATAGAAACAGTACTGTCTATGCCCACCTCCAGGTCATTAATAAACAAGTTAAAAAGCAAAGGACCAAGGACTGACCCCTGCGGTACTCCACTAACCACACTGGTGGGAAAGCCTTTCGTATTGCTTCATTTTCTGAAGACGCACAAAGTTGCCCGCAGGAGGATTTGGATTATTGCAGCAATGTGAAGGATATCGCAGATATTCAGGAAGGGGAGGCGCAATATATTTGGTCATACTTTTCTTTCTACATAATTGCACTAAATTGCACTGATTGCATTCTGCTAGAACAGATTTTATATTAGCTAGGACTTTAAAAATAGACCTCTACAGAAGCTCACTAAGTTTTATGGCAATGGCACAAATTACATATTGTCGCCTGCGCTTAATCTCCTCCAGCGCCGTCGACAGTTGTCGTCCATGTAAATCGCTGGTGGTAAAACTTTTGAAATGCATAAGCACCAGAAATTGCCTAATGCTGCATTTTACTGTGCTTTCACAATTCAAATATTTAAACACCTAGGATTCACAATGAAACCAACGTTCTGATGAAGTGGATGACAAAACATAATATTTGCCATTGGTCTTAGTTGACAAATTTTTCTGACATTTTGTGTTTTTCTTTTGATAAATCTTTGAACTTGCAAAGCTCAGATTTGTAAATAATCACAATTTTGATTTTGTAAGCTGCAAAAATGCAGCCACAAATTTTAATTAGTCACAGTTAGGCTAATGTCCAACAGAGAGATTTAGTTGCCCACAATAGATCTCTGCTGCTGCGGGTGACTAATCTCTCCGAAATGCCTTTCCACTGGCAACTGGCCTACGCATCGTTTGCAGTTGCCTGCAGTAGGAAACTTTGCACAAAGTAGAAGCAATCCATAGGTCTCTCCACTGGTGATTCCCTTTGTTGGCGGTGGAAAGGCAATTCAGAGAGAGAGACGACGAGAGAGACGACCAAATATATTGCAGCTAAATTTCTTGGTTGGACATAAGCCTTATGTATCTGTTCATAATTGAGCAGATATAATGGACCCTTATATCAGTAAGGAGGCAAAGTACTTTGAAAACCTTACTTCCTGTTCATGATAAGGCCACATTAAACAGATTACCCAGCAAGCATCTCAAGCTGATGTGTGCTGACAATGTTGTTCCTGATACCATATGCACACCAATGTCAAATGATTGCTTGCCCAGTGGCTGTATCTTTATCTGTCTATTTTAAAATCAGATTGAAAAGTAAAATGGTAGGGGTGAGCCCACACCTTATGGCTCATAGCCCTTTTCCGTTTAGATTGTTATCACTATTGAGCAGGGCCCTCTTTTCCTCTTTTATAGATTATCTGTTGGATTTTTGTATGTAATCTATGTGTTCAGTATTGGTGCTGGTATTTTATAAATATGGTGCTTATATAAACTGGTGTTTTATAAATATGTGGTGTTGTTGTTAATAATAATAATAATAATAAATAATAGTTTGTATAAAGAGCATATACTATAACTTCTTGTATTTGAATTTTACTCCCTCTTTCAAAACATATTATAAAAGAGCAATTCACTTCCTTTCCCCATTCCATCTCCTGAAACACTAAGCCCAAATTACACAACAATATTTGCTACAGTTCTGTTAATATCTTGCTGTGTTAAATATTTCAAACATGAAAGAAATCAAAGAGTGGCCTCTTTTTTTCCCCTTAAATGTAAACATAAAATGACCTTGCAAACGTGTACTTTATAATCTACAACACTGCTCATTTGGTAACTTATAAATACACAGGAATGTGATGATAAAGAAAAAAAAATAAGTTTTCATCTAAAGTTACCCCAGCATCTTCAACAGCTGTGTGAATATTAAAAGAGAGGAGGTATTGCATATTTCAAAGCAAAACTGTTGAAGTAACAATAAGAAAGTGGGATGATATGGAGCGCACGCCAAGTGTTTGAACTCCATAACTATAAACCCCAAGCAGTGTAGTGGACAGGAATTTTTTTTTTCTTTTTTTTTTTGCAAGTTGTACTGGTGCCTGAATGTGCTCAATAGCAGATGTTTGGTCTCTGTAAGCAGATAATTGTCCTGCTTTTAAGGTTGGCTTGACCTGTATGAATAGTATTATGTACAGTGCTTTAGTAATAACAAATGGTTGCAGATCTTTTTCTTCTATAAATGCCCAGCCACGCTTCCTTTTAAGCACATCATTACTCCATTGCAGCCAAAGGCTCATACATTTTCTGTGGCTAATGACGTGGCAGCCATTTTGCCATAATTTATAGGAGGAGAGTTCAAAGTTTTAATAATATTTGGATAATATCATTGCCAGCGTGACTTTAAGCTGTGATGGATAGGATGGAAGTGGGTAGATTTTAATTCCGAGCATGACGCTCAGAACGGCAACCTTTATGGAAGCTGTTGCTGGATGGTTTGCCAGTGATTTATAGAGATGAGCGTGAAGGATCATAAACAGCAGAAGCAACACACCAGAATAAGGCATCCTGGTATGTCCGCTTGCTTATGTAGATAATTGAATCGAAGACAATTCAAAAATGGTTTGAATAAATCTTTAGCATATAATGCATTAACTGATCACCATAAAACCCCCACATAAGATGGCATTTGTCTGGATATTTATGTTCATACTCTACACTCAAGTGGATCTCTAAGTTTCTGGCTCCTGTTCCTGGCCTAATAATTTGTGCATGCTAACTGCACCTCTGGGCATCTTTATTTGACTAGCCAATCTGTTCCAGTTGCGCTCGGAGAGAATATCCCTGCCAGCTTTCTCAGTCTATCATTATAAGTCAGAGCTGTTAATCAAAGCTAAATAAGATCAGGCGTCGTCTCTCTCTTCTTTTCAGAAAATGACACTAGGGTGTACAGTTGCATTGTAGGTTGAGTATTAGCCTACTATAAAACATGCATAGGAGGAAATAAATCTTACAGCCATTAAAAACCTGCAAAATAGTATCAGATATCTATGACTCAAAAAAGTAATTGACTATATAATTAATTAAATGCCTGTGTGTCAATAAAGCTGGGGTAAAAACAACTGTCTTTTTATTCTATTGAAGCCAGCACAAACACGTGACAATGATGAGTAGAGTAACTGTGACTGATATAGCTAATTTGTGATGCTGTGTTACTTGCTGATGCTCTATAGATTAATGGTAATGATGGTGATGACTATGTGCAGCACTGGCTATATATTGCTAGCAAGACAAATGTGAAAATGGTTTTTGCCCATCAATTTAGGAAAAACCACTGCTTGTGTACCATAGAGTGTTACTGGCCTGCCAAATGGAGCCAGCAAGGCTTCTAATTTTAAAGTTCAATTTTTTTTTTTAAAGTAGAATGCTGATGGAAAGTAGCCCATCCAGTTGAAATGGTATTCTTTCTAACAACAGAATGTATTCTGCCAACATGAAAAAGGGCTCTGCTGGGACTCAGAGAGTAATATTAAGAAAGTTCAGCAAAGACTGGTACTTGCTCCTAATCAATAATAACAAATAGTATTACACCCAATCTGGGGCACAGAGAAGCTTTATTTTGTGCAGTTTGAGGATTAAAAATTTCCAATTTCACAATTCATTTGAGAATCCAGCTAGAATGACTGCCCTGATTGAATTGCAATGCAGGCTAGCAACTTTTATTAAATAATAAGTTTTCTGATTATTCAGGTAAATTCCAAAGCAAATTCAATTTAGGTCCCTAAAACAGTAGTTATTTGACCTATTCTACATAAAGATATTAAAATTGCTTATTATTTTGGGCCCTACTGGGCCGTTACACTCCTGTGCACTCCCACAGGGTCTGTTTCCTCTGTAGTTACACCCCTGCTAGCCAAACTGCCATTCACTACAAGTACCAGCATGGGTAATTCTTCCATGATTTTTGGACTTGCATGTTTTCAACACAGTGGAAATAACCCCCATAGCCAATTTCATATAATTCACTTGACAGTGGGGGCAACAGATGGTGATTTGGGGCAATTTGACTAAATGGATTTATTTTCTTCCTCATTTTTACCCAAGGCCCAGGAATGTAAAACTGCTATAAAAGTTTAAACATGAGGATCCATTATGAATGATAGTTAACAGGAGGGCTTGCTCTAAAATCTAAAAGCAGTTTTTATATTTCAAAGCATTCCAAGCCTTTATTGAATTCCATGTTATATTTGTATGAATGCAGCATATTGCTGCTGTATTGTCTAGTGCAATGATGCAAACCACTGAATTATTAAAGAAAAACTATAGAATTTGATGAACTAATGCCACAGTGTATCCCTGTAGTGTATGGTTCTAGATTACATTAACAGAACCCTGTTTTTTAAACTTTGTTTTAGTATGGTCTACTTTCTAATAGCATCTGTTCAAATTAGAAAATAAAATTGACATGAATGAATTTTTTTCTGCGTGGAATCAGATTTCCACAATCTGGTGTAATCCTGAAACTGTATATGGTTTATGTTTAACAACAGCCCATTTATCCTGTTGTAGTTATATCCTCCGAAAATATGCTTACACTATATAAAGACTGCTTTTAAATTTTAGAGCAATCCCTCCTGTTAACTGTTATTCATAAAGGATCCTCACGTTTAAACTCTATGGCAGTTTTTGAAGGGGAAAAACTTTAAAAGAACCAAAACTTTTGTCTGCCCACCATCTTCCCCTGTTTACTGTCACTTGCCTCACGCCAGCAGGCAGCAAGAGAGCCGCTTTCCATGCAGATGTCAGGGAGATTTATCAGGCAAACTTGTTATTCGGAGCTCCTCTGATAACATTCTTTGAAGTCAAAAGATGAAAGATAATAGGAACTACATCATTCTCCTCCAAAAATCGTGTTGAAAGGAAGTTTCATATCATCACTACTGGGGGCATGTTTCACTATACATACTATGTACAGACATAATTAATCAGTGTATAGACAAGTTAGCTTTCTGTTTTATGCCTTGTGCAGAGCATGGAGTACGTAACTGTTAGCAAAGAAACACCATTTTGACTGTTCAGTGGAAAACTAGACTTGAGCAATGTAATAAAAGTTGTAAATGGAAAATAATTCATTCTTCACAATGTAATATTCTTTATTAAACAGTTATTACACTGCAAATTTTAATTGTGTAATTTTAAAACCTGCCTGAAGATGGGGGCATGAATATAATGAGTTCTTCAGTATTATTATATACACTACGCTACACTATAAAATGCACACGGGGAATGTAATAAACAGCTGTAACGGAAACAGTATGTGTAACAAGGACAGTGTTTCCTGTGTGAATCATTCATCCTTTGCGCATAGGTAACATGTTTTGTGAACGCTAAGGGGCACAACGATTGCAGAAAAAGCAAGTGGCTTCCTGATCTCACTTGCATTTTCTGCAATCAATTGCTTTTGTTTTTTCCAAAGCTGTTTTTTTAAAAAGTGTCTTTTTTCACTTCACAAAACAGAAAAGGGCTTGTTCGAAAAGAAAAACTCTGAAACAATATTACACATTTTGTTGTTTGCACCAGTGCACAACGTATGTGATAAAATGTATCTCTGAAAGTCTCTGAAGTCGTATAAAATCAACATGGTATAAATTCAAATTAAACTTGATAATTGCTGTATTTATTAAATGCCACAATAATGCTTTAATTGTTCGTATGAAAATTTCGAGTTGACGTTTCGAAATTCATCAATTTTTCAAGCCAAAAGTAACGAAAAACTCAAAACATTTATGAATTCAGGAACTTTAAATGGACGTTCATTTCCATGAATCCTCTTCAATTTCCTTATTGGCACTCATTCTTGGGAAACAATAATGTGTTTAAGTTTCACTTGAAACTGGGTGAAATTGAAAAAAATGATGGGATAAGCTTCCCCTTGAAACTCTGTGAAATAGAAAACAATTATGGTATCGACTTCCCCTTGAAACTGGGGGAAATAGAAAACAATGATGGAATTAACTTCCCCTCGAAAATGTGAACAGCCTGACAATGAATATTCACATTTTTAATCATTTTCACGTTGAACTCAAACATTTCTAGTATTTGCAGCCTTCCTTAGGGCTTAATGGTATTTGACAGATGAAACCTACCGAATTTTTTTGCAGAGAAAAAAGTAACCTAAACGTTAATAAATCTTGAATTGTATAAGTTTTTTTTCGAAAAATACAAATTTTGGGGGGAAAATTCTGAAAAATCCACATTTTTCGAGAAACAATGTAGGAAAAATCGAGTACTGAGGAAAACCCATTCATAAATCGAAAATATCTAGAAGTAAAGAAAAATGTGGCCCTAAATGTTTGCAATGTAATAAACTGTCTAAGAAAAGTGCTATTTTACATTATTTTTGCAGATTTTTATTCCGTTTAAATTCTTTGAATGCATACATCTTTATCTTTTTTCCACCGTTATCCATGTTATTCAGAAAGCTCTGAATTACAGGAAGGCCATCTCCTACAGACTCTATTTTAAATAAATAATTAAAATTTTTAAAAACAATTTCTTTGTAATAAAACAGTACTTTGTACTTAAGTACAACTAAGCTATAATAAATCCTTATTGGAGGCAAAACAATCCTATTAAATTTATTTAATGTTTCAATGATTTTCTAGTAGATTTAAGTTATGAAGATCTAAATTACAAAATTACCCCTCATCTGGAAACCCCCAGGTCCTGAGAAATTGTTGTGACTCTAATGCAGCATTTATATATTATTTAGACCATAAAGTACAGATGTCATACCATACAAAAACTGATATTTGGAAGAGATAGAGAGGTGGCAGACAGGAAGATTAGCTGCCCACGCATGACTAATCTCCCCAAAATGCCATCCCACCAGCAAGAACATAAATCACTGGTGGGATAGCATATGCATCGCTTTGGTTTTCTGACCCCCGGCAGGCCTACTCAACTAATATCTAGCCTAAAAAGTCAATGTCTATGGGCAGGTTTGATTTTCCCATTGGATAGGGGGTCCCATCATCCTATTTGACCGTTTGGTACCAGGGCCAAAATATTGGATGGAAAGATCAACTCGTTTGGTGGCCTTGTCTGTTTGTTGAGTAAAATATTTTTAGATGCTTTCCTAGAGTATTATAGGGTTTGGAAACTGTTTGTTTAACTAAAGAGTTTTTCACCACAATACAAATAATGGCTGTATTTACATTTGCTTTGGTACTGAATGTTTTACTGATAAATAGATAAACAGCAAAATAACAACACGGAACATATATAGCACCGCTTATCATACAAAGCTCTTCAAGCTTCTATTTTGTGCTGGTACTTTCACATATTTTCTTAAATTAGAAGTCCTTGGCTTTATCACAGTTTGTTTGCTAGTCTATACGTTATTAGCATTATGTTTTCCCTTAACTATTAACATGTGTTGTTTTCTTCACCAGCGTAAGACCAGTATCCACCCTGTGTGTAGTCAGAACTGGCATCTCTATGGTAATGCTTCCTGTGGGTGTATTTCATCCTGAAAATAAAAAGTGACTATTTTTAGTGGGGGAGGCACCAGATTGGTGTTTTCTCCACTGGTGAGAAAAAGCCACATGGGACATTAACTTAGGAAATATATAAGGTTTTATTTATTTAATATTATTAATTTATTTTTCAATGATTTACTGTCAGAAAGTAAAGTCAAAATAAGCTGCAACTGCCTGACCTAACATTGTAAATCTGACAGTCCTGCCACAGCTTTATGGTACAATTGCAGTAATCAGCCAACCAATTTGGATCAGGGCCGGGCTAAGGGGGACTGATCTGTTGGCACAGACTGACCTTTATACTGATAATTGAAAAGCAGATTTTATGAAATTCAGCTGCCTATACTCAAGCTGACATTAAGGATCTTATTCATGATCCTAATTACAATACAGTTATGAACATGGAAGGCCTAGTTGCACTGATGCAAGTGTCAGGCTTGGGGGCTAATGCTGAAACATGGGCCCCACAGTTGAAGATCAGCCATTGACCATGTACAAGTAGTAGTCGCAGCCAGGGGTTGACCCAGTTTTATCCTTTTAGCCAATAAATGCTGGGGCAGTTGTATGTAACAACTTGCATGAAATTTGCCATATTACCGTTCACTCATAGGCAATTTTCTTGTTAGACATCATCAGCTGCAAAAAAGCAAAACCTTATACCTTTGTTCAATAAAGTGGGATTTCTTATGGCAAACATTACTCTAAGCAAATAATTTTGTAAACACTGGTGCCTTTTATCATGCAGCACTGCTTCTCCAACAACAAGAGAGCTAGATATCATGCCTGCTGACAGGGAGTATAAAATGATGTGCCTGTCATTTAAGCTGGCCATACACGCACCGATAATATCTTACGAAACCTCATTTCCTACGATATTCGGTGCGTGTATGGCAAGTCGGCGAGTCGACATAGAAGGCGCCTGACAGGAGCCATAGAAGGCATACAGGAGCCATAGAAGGCGCCTGACCAAAATCTGCCTTCAGCGCTGAATCGGCAGAAGGAGGTAGAAATACTATTGTTTGTACCTCCTTATCTGCCGTTTCAGCCCTGAACAGTTTGTGGCTGATTGTACGATCTTTCGTGCGACTGATGGTCGCATGAAAGATCGCAAATCGCCACGTGTGTGGCCACCTAGTCTTGCTGACATCTCAGATTAGATTAAATAAAATTCAGAGCAAGTAGGAATTTTAAAGAAATGTACAGGGTATTCCATTGGGGGGGGTCAAAATGTATTTTTGCCCTGGGCCAGTGAGAAATTCTCTAAGCGCTGTGCCAGCATTTGCTAACTTTTCAGTCGCTAGCGTTTGGTGGTCACATATGTGTAGTAAAGTAAACTTGCCCTCTGAAAAAGAATATTTACTGGAAATACCTGGCATGCTGGGAAAGAGGTAAGTAAAATGCCAGTGCAATATCTCCTGGGGAAAAAGCCTTAGCAATTATTAAATTGGGGGGGGGAGTACTAACATTGGCACACCCTAGTGAAATACCCTTTGCATGTCCTTTAATTATGATTGATCAGCTAGGAAAGTGCATTCGATCACTTGAAAAAAAAGTCTATTGTCTTCAGTGGAATTCAACAACTCCAGTTATTCTGAAATAACAAATTCTTGAACACTATGGATCACTATGAACACTATTGATCTTGAGCAAATCAGTAACCTATTGAATAGTTTGAACTGACTTATTGAGTTGTTCAGTGATAGGCCAATTTAATAAATCTACCCCTAAGTGTCTCTGCAGGAGCTTCTGTGCCAGGCTGTACTGTTTGACAATGATCACAGTTTGGAAAACTCTCAGCTGTAAGTGCATGCTATTGCAGTGTCAGCTGTTTAAAAGCAACCTACATGATCATCCTTTTCCTTTATATTGTGCCAGATTCAAATCAATGAGAAAATGATATTTTATGGTTTATTATATGAAAACTTATGGAAGAGACTCAATTTAAGGAGAAAAAACTTAGATGAGATGATACATTTTTCTCATTGAATTGCATCTGGCTCTATGGGAGAATATAGAATTGAATTAGGAGGCAAACTTTTCTTATCATATTAAATATGGCCCAAAATATGTAGGGCACTGCTGATGTATAATAATAATAGTTAAGGATACATTAGATAATTGCTGTACTATAGCAGACTACTGTTTGGGATACTGATATACAGTGTTACATTTTAACAGGATGAGATAGAGTTAATACAATATTTTGCACTTCTGTATAATACTGGTTAGTGAATTTAAATGTTTATGTTTTGCATGAGACTGCGATACCCTATTTTTTTTATATTGGTTTTTTTTTTTAAATGTACCCATATGATGGCATAGAATCCAATATATACAATTAGGTACACTTTCTTCTAGAAGTAAAAAATACAAATGTTTAATATCTTCTGCATTTTACAAACAGAAAGCAGAGTGCTTTTTGGTCTGGAAATTGTGATATCCAGCAGTTCCCCTAAATCAATGGGAGGTGGAAGGGGTAGTGAGAATTATTTCTCAGGTAGCTAAAATACTTTGGCAGAGAAAATGCCACACGTGACAGATACTTTGAGGCAATGGCACACAGAGAGATTTTGGGCATTGAAGAACTGTATACTGTTTTCTATTGTCTCAATCCTAAAGTAAAAGGAGCTGATAAGCAGTACCAAAGGTGAGAAGTTTTGAGAAAGTCCTCTTTTTCATGGCTGCTCATGGAAAAAAGTTCAATACCTCAACCCACCTGAAACTTTTCTTTTTTCATAAATCAGCTTGGATAGTACAAAGTTAATGTTTTCATATAAACGATGGCATTTACCGGAGTTTACATTGTCTACTTAGGGGAATGCCTAATTCACAAACTCCTAATTATTCACCTCCAGTCTAGCCCAGTTCAAAGCCTGTCCTTGTTCTGAAGATACAGACAGCCGTTTAGAGTCATGTAAAGAAAAAAATTCTGTGTAATTGGGTGAGACACTTCTCTGGAATTTAGTGTCCAAACCCTGAAAATATGGTTGTTCAAACACATACCAGTCAGAGTATGAGGTCACCGATCATGTCTAGAGGCCTTGAAATGTGTTTAATTAGGCTATTCAAGCAGGACTAGTATCTAATTAACTGTGACATTTACTAAAAGTATTAAATTAGTTACTAATCCCTGCAAGTTTATCGTTATTAAGTTTGTCACACCTAGGGTGACAGTATTTGTAATCATTGCTTCATGGATCAGGGGTGTTTGTAATAAATGTAGGCGTGATACTTAAATAATGCCAATGTGTCTGCTAGACTTGCATCCAATCACAGGGACAGTGTGATTAGCCTTGCTTAAGACATATTTCCTATTTACAAGCACTCTGCAATATGAGGCCCTTAGGGAATGGAGCAACATATGTTTACAGTAAAAGGAAAATGCAGCAAGCAGAAATAAATTTACTCAAGCATCCTATAGGCCTTTTTTGCATGGGTGCACTAAATAAAGGATAAAGGCATGATAGCTGTTCTGTTCCTGACTAGGTTGCTAGATTATTTTAAAAACTATACTCTCTCAGAGAAGCAGAGCAATAAAAAACAAGCATGTATTGTGGCCCTATAGCCATGGTTTCAAGGTGTGGAAATGGGTGCTTAGCCTGAAGGCGAGATACACCTAGATACATCTGAAAGCCCAGCCTGAGGGTAAATTAGGGTTAGATTTCTGTCCTAGATATTCTTAAACTAAGACTAAAATGTCTGATACACTGATATATTCCTATATATGTATTCATTTTATGATTAAAGGGGGGACCTTTAAGTGGGACCTTGGCCAAAGGTTGGATCTTTAATAGTGACTTAAACGGAAAATGTTTGAGAAGACAACCACTGTCCTTCTCCAACTGTAGAAGTCACCAAGGAGCTTCTTTTATAAAGGTCCTGGAACTACAAAGTGTCTTCCAATATCCTATTTTCTATGGATATATCTTACAGGTCTTGTGTATTATAATATGAATAATGTACTCCAAACTATCAAATATATCATAAAATATTATATGTAACCAAGGATTAACCATATTAAAGCACCAGTTAAAGACTTTTTTTTAGATTATGGGTCCCTACGGTGACATTAAAATAGGATATACATTATGTATTTTAATATTCAGATTTTAATTAGTCATGTGATGTAACATCACTAAGAATATATTATAACATTACTTCACTAAATAACATTTATAAGTATATATGTTACAGATTCATCACCAATTTGTGTATTAAAAATATGCCTTCTAGGTATGCTTATTAACTGCTTGAACAACAGAGCATTAGCAGACTGAGGCCTTGAGAGTCTTTAAACATTTTGTGCACACCCATACGACTGTAAGAGATGATTATATGTAAATGACAGTATAACATGTGCTTGCCTAAAAAAACCTAACATACCACAAAGTTTAAATGCTAAAAAAAAAGATGTTTGATCTGCACCGTATGAGATGAGATAAGGCATAATGAGCCCTTAACAAACAAAATAATATAGGCACTTCTTTTAAATAGGTCGGGTTTCCTGATAAAGATGCTAATTAAAATTAATCCTCCAAGTACCCTGAAGGTTTTCAGTGTTTAGAAAACAGATACATTCGAACCAAGGGTTTATTTCACTAGTAAATATGCTGAAGCTGTATAAACAAGGGCAGCTTTTTTACACTGGAGTTTAAGATGAAGATCAATAAAAGATTAACACCTTTGATTTATGAAAATGCTGCATGATAAAAAAGACAATGAGATGAGACAGTGTTCTGTAAACGGCATTTATTCATTTCAGGAAAAAAAAGGCGTGTTAAATGCTGCGAATGAAAGAATACACAGAACAATAGGGAGATGCCTTTACAATCTTGTCATTATAGAACACAATACAGTTGTTTCTTTGTGTTGCGAGTCTGTTTTTTTTTCCTTCCTTATGAAAGATCTGTAGGAAAATACAAGCATTGAGCACACAGATTATTCAGTTTCACACATGACATCTGCATTTACTTTTTAAGAATAATTAACTTTTTTTTTTTATTTTAGGAATTATGTTACAAAGGTTTTTTTTTTGTAATTTACCTTTTATTTATTTGGATCCATATTTTTGATAACCTTTATCCAAATAATCATGCATAGATTATATATTAGATTTAAAAACTTGAGGTTGTTAGCAAAAAAAAAGGGGAAATAAAGAAGTGTTTGTTACTGATTTGTTCTTTATCAGTGACCTCTGTGGAACAAGGCACGGAATCATTATTCTGCCTGAGAATAACATCTAATTGGATTTCCACAGTGAAGCTCCATTTATGAATGCAAATTTATATTATTCTGTGAAATAAATCTTTACAATATTTCATTCAACTCACAATAATGAAAAGGTAACATGAATAGAAAAAAAAGCTGAAAAAAAGAAACTGTTATACTGGAAGACACACCCTGTAATTCTTATATGTGTTGCAAATTATATTATATTTCTGTAAGTGCTTGTGGGTAGAATTCGTATATCCTTTGATGTGGTTGTGCTATAATAGGCTAATGGTAAATTAATATATACTGGTGTTTGTTCTCCCTGTTGTACATGCTTACTAAGTATGCTGACTGTTAATATATGTGTGTATATGAATGGACATATTACAGAACAATTTTTTTACATTTTTAGATTTTTTTTTTAATATTGGCTATAGCATTATTTACATATACAGGTATTGCTTGTTAAATATATATATATAATTAAAAGTGCAGGTTCTGTGATTGTTTAGATGCAGAGTGAAGACACATAGATAAATATTATACCTACACAATATTGGGTAGAGCTTTCTCAGTTATTCTCGTACTTGCTGCTAATTACCGGCAGAAGTCTATTAGCAAATGGCCCAGGATGTCAACAAAAGACTAAAGTAATGCAGAGCAGACACTAAAAAGTCATTTTATAACATGAAAGAATGTGTGTATTCTATCTCCATGTCATTACAATAGTTCAAAGCTTGGATGGTGTATGTTTTCTAACTTAATTACCACAGGATATTTCCCCCACCAGGCCTTGTTTAATCAAACCATACCATTTTATGGCTTTTGAATTACAAAGGATAATCTTTACAATGTGCATTGTTTGAAATATTTTACCTCGACATTAATTTTCTGTCACAATTAGCCAGAAAAAAAACATGCCTAAGGAATGCAATATGGCCTGAAAATAATTGATTGTAAATGAACCATCTACCTTCAAATGGTCTTTGAATATACTGTATGTTATGTAATGTTGCCTGTTCCTATTTTTAAGGTAGGGCATCTATGAAAAAGAATTGTGTATTTTCAGGATAAATTAACTCAAATTGAACCTTCTAATTATTTTCTCCAAAGCAATTACTATATATTTTCTTTCTTAGGAACTGCATAATTTATAGTAAATAAATGTGTGTGTTAATTTTATTTTACACAGTAAAATAAAAATAGAAACATATTCATTTGATGATCTTGGGCATTTACATTGCCATATGTTTTCCCTAAAATTATTGATATTTTTGTATTTTTAATTTATTATATTCTTTATCAAATAATGTTTTTTTGTTTTTTTTTAAATTTAACTATTTTCTTGGAATTCTGAGCATCTAACAGGATGCTACAAGTAACCCTTAATTATTATTTTCACTAATATAACAATTTCTATTATTTAAAAAGAAGCTAAAGCTGTGCTAAGTTATAGGCTTTCCTCTTTGTTCCTGGATTTGTTGATTTTACTTCTGTTGCCAGCATAGATCAATTGACCTTACTGTTTCCAGTTACTGACTGATTATTGGATATCTCATGCTTGCTGCTTGCTCTGAACCATCCCTGACTTCAGAGCTTCAGAACTCAATCTGCCCCAAACCTAAGTTTAACTTCACTTTTAGCACTCTTGCCACTTGTATCTTTAGCTGCAGCCATGCTTATGAGACACATACATACATGATGATAATGAACCTCCCCATAATTTTATCCTATCTACTTGCTGATAGGGAGGAGAACATTTTATCAGTTGGGTAGCTAGCAAGGTTCAGCACCAGACTGGCAATTTGTGAATTCTGGCAAATGCCAGAGGGGCTGCAGTCAGATGCCATAGGCACTACAAACTTAGTGGAGGGGGATTGTTTAGGCATCTGTGCACTTGAAATGCTAGGGCATATTTTGAATCCCAGTAGGGGCCTGAGAAAGTAAATCCTATTCAATACCTTCTCTTGGAATTTTCAGTTGTGGGAAGAAAAAGTATTGAATCATATTCAATACCTTTTGCTTTGTTCTTCAATTGTGGGAGGAGAAGGTTTTGAATTTAATTATTACAATTTTCAAACTTAAAATGCACACAAGGATTTTTGGCCCAAAAATCTGCCCCGCCAGTTGGCTTTTGTGTCAGTATGCACTGATTTCTTTGCAGATACAGAGCAAATTAGTGTTTTCTCCCCTGTTATTGTCTTAGGGCTCTGGCACTGGTTTCCTCTCAAGGCAAATTCCGCGATTTCGGGGTGCCGCGTATGCCATCCCACCGGCGATTTACATTCTCGCCGGTGGGATGGCATTTCGGGGAGATTAGTCCCCCGCGACAAGGGAGATTTGTAGTGGGCGACTAGTCTCCCCGTGTGCCAGAGCCCTAAGAAGAACAAATTACACAGTGCCTTAAAGTGGTTGTTCATCATTCAAGTCAGTTCTTGCCAAGGTGCAGTAACCCATAGAAACCAGTAAGATGTTCCACCTACTGATTGGTTGCTATGGGTTACTGCTCTGGGCAAACTTAGTGCCTTTTATTATATAACCCCATAATAAGGGTCCCTATAACATTCACACAACATAGGCACACACTTTAGGATCAATTTTATCAGCAGTCATTTAAAAATCAAATGGGCCAATAAGACCAAAAAAATGAAAAGCTCTTATTTGATTTGTCATAGCTAGTGATCAGTGAAAGAACATTTAGCAAAACCGTGGACACTATTTCGGAGTCAATTTGTTTTTCTCAGTGCAAAAAACTTTTTTTGGTGAAAAAACACATGGAGAAATTCCAGTAATGCTGCTACCAATTGTTCTAGCACAAAACAAGATGCATGGGAAAACTTTAATACTGCCATAGACATTTTTTTACTTGATCTTTTTTTCCTTGCAAAAAAATTGTGAGGTTTTTCTTGTGGTGAAAAAAAATGCATGACAAAATTCTACTACAGATTTTCAAACATTTTTGTCATGAAATGGTATCAGGCAAAAAACATACATCATTTATATGTATCATGCACATATAAAATGATTGTCTTTACAGAACATATTCTGAATTTTATTGCGTTAAATTTGGTTTTATCTCTGGCACAGTCAGCCATTTTTTATCTATTGCCTAAACAAAACCCGTCAGCTCTATTGAGTTTAATGGAAATGTAGATGAATGGACTAATAGAAATGTAAATTAATGTGATTTACCTCTCAGTGTACACGCAGGGAGCGAAAATCTGCCTTGTGTGTGCAGTAGTAGGCTTATTGCATTTAATCTTATCACTACACATACTGGATATGTGTTTGGGATGGATCTGTATTTTTTTCCATCATCATAAATATACCAGCAGAGAAAACTCCATCTTCCATAAGCCATAACCAATCAGATATTTGCTTTCATTACTCTAACTTTTTTGAGACTAATTAAAGTTAAATGCTAACAGGTTGCTCTGGTTTGCTGCATGGAGCAAATTTGCCCCATGTTGAATTATCATTTTTTTTCCAAAGATTTTGAATTTAGTATTTTGTATTTAGGTAAAAGGCCTTTATACATGGATGAAAGTAAATGGCTAACTTCACATTTAGTGCAATAACTTGAAACTGCCTTCAGTCTTATTGTAATTCTGTTATATGGAAAGATTACAAAATGTAAGCCATCAGAGAGATCAAAGGGTACTCATCCTATACTTCATTATATATTAATATATACATTATTTATTAGTTTTACCTACGTGAGTAAGATGAGAAGTTGTATCTTCCTACAGCTGCAGGCCTCAGGTGTCATCCCATTCTACAACGGTAGATGAAATGGGGACAATATTATCTGGCAATGAGAGAACAATTTTCCAAAGTAAGCAAGAAACTACAGTTTGCTGTCGATGACAATGCAAAAAGGAAACCTGATAAGACATTGAAATATTAGCCTCTATCGTTACTAAGCAATTTAAGGTATTTTAATTGCAGGCCTGTCTGATTAACCAACTTTACATTTTTAATGCCCAAGTAACTTATTGCATTTTTCCAAATGAATATTTGTCCAATTTGCTTGTTTTCTAATGACCTGCTGCCATATAAAAGATAGAAAAACAACAATATAGAGGCTTTTTAGCTTTTTAACTGTGGGTGCATCAGCTCTTTCTAATCACTCTTGTCTTGAAAGGTTTCTTTGAACCTTTTACATGCCATAGACTCTAGGATTTTTCTTTGACCAAATTTAATATAGCTTTTGCGAACCTGGAAACTGTTTAGCAACCACTTCTGACAGATTGTACAGTGAGGAAATGTTGCTTATATTTTTAGAAGACAACAACCAATCAGCAGCTAGTAGTTACTGTTTGAAATCAGACATCTTCTGGTAGGGTTTTCTAATAAAAATCGCGTTGGTTCTCCTAGGAAGAAATTCTTGTCAAAAAGTTCAGTTCTAAACAAATCATTGGGTGATCGGGCATTATTCTATCTCTATCTCTCTAAAGACTGAAAACATCTTTAAAACATCTTTTCAAATGGAAGTTTTGGCAGTGAAATAAGTCACAATATAAAGCTGCAATTCCCATGGGCGAATATTGGCTGCCAACTGGACAGTTTCTGATTGTGGCCTCCCTGAACAATATGTGATCAGGGTTCAATTAGATATATATCAGGGAGGCTGGAAGAGCCCATTCTGATGGGTCTACAAGGGGCCCTTTTTGACAGGGAGCTAAATATGAAGATTAACCAAATACCAAATTTGCCAAATGAGTAAATCCTGTGCATTACAAGCCTTTGGCCACATTCAAGTGTGACTGTTTCTCTACCTATATATAAATGTTGCTTGCAAAACAGCCCACCGGTACTCCTCCACTCACTCTTGTGTCTGTACTAGTGATGAGTGAATTTTTCCGCCAGGCATGGATTCGCTGCAAAATTCCACATTTGACCATTGGTGATTTTTGTTTTTCAAAAGAAAAATTCACAGAGTGAGGAAAAACTCCAGTCACATAAAAAAAAAGTTGCGGTTGCATCAAATAAGTTGTATCAAAAATGTTGCGGTCTTGTCAGTGCTATTTTGTTGTGAAGACACAAGATTAAGCATTTTTACTATGTGTCTACACACAAGGCGATACAGCCATGTCTAACCATATCCAGTGTTACAGATAACAGCAGTCCATAGGCAGTTTACAACTATAGCCAGCTGGTCGCTAAAACAGCACAGTGAGACACCATGCACATGGGGTCAAGTGAGTTTCCTAACAAGTAGCCTGCTAAAACTCATTCATTATTGACGACTTGTTTATTGCTTCCACCCTTGTTAGCCTGTTCTCTTGCCAGACAAGCTTCCTCCTCACTAGCCTATGTTCAGCACAGGCTTTTGTTGGAAAGTGACATATAAACCAGTCTGAACTTTACACTGGTCAAGTGCTAGACAATTACACCTATCCTAATTATCCAGAATTCGCCTTATTAACACAGGGCCATAACTAGAGTTTCACAGCACTCACTAGAAGATCACAAAATGGTTTTGCAACCTTAGACTCCCATCTTTTGCTTGTGCAAAAGATAACCTGTTGTTGTAAAGTACACATTTTAAATATAATATGGTTTAGTGTACTTTTTGCTTTCAAGAACACCTCAATTAATGGCACTAAGGTCTGTTGGTGGCGGCACCTTTTAATCTCTACTATTTGATAATGGTGGTCATAATTCCACGTTTTCCCCTAGAATACAAGAGAATTGAGCATAAGCAGCCCCTGCCACTTGATTATCACTTTGCAGTGGAATGCCATCTATGGTTATTCCCAATTATGTGACCCTCACTACCAGGAAGTTACTAGCAAAATACTCCATGATAAAACTAAAGCTTATGGCAAACTTCTATTCACTTTTTGCAATTATTATTATTATTATTAACATTTATTTATAAAGCACCAACATATTCCGCAGCGATGGAATTGAATGGAATAAGTATTTTATAGACACATTGGGGAGTATCTTTTTTCCCATAAAAATGAAAAATGCACCAGTGACCCCCAGAACATTCATTTGAAGCAGTGTAGGTGTTTTTTTCACGGTGAGGGCAGTGAGGTTGCAGAATTCCCTGCTGTGATGCTGCGTTGCTGTGATGGCAGATTCTATTAATGCTTTTAAGAGTGGCTTGGATGATTTCTTGAACAAGCATAATATCTAAGACTATTGTGATACTAATATCTACAGTTAGCTCTATTAACTGATGTGTTGAAAAAAGACCAAAGTCCATCAAGTTCAACCCCTCCAACTGAACCCCAGTGCACATATATACACACATTTACCAACTTATCTTTATACTCACATATATAAACTATATAAACCATATTGGTATATATAGTTTATATATGTGAGTATAAAGATAGGTATGTATGTATATATAACTTTATTTATGAAGCGCCATAAGGGTAACTAGTGCTGTACAATCTTACAATATACAAAATTACACACAGGTAGGACAAGTGTTATAATAAATACAATAAATAAGTATAAATACACAGGGAGTAAGTGCCATGTGGTATGAGATACTGTAGCAAGGAGGTGCCTGTCCCGTAGAGCTTACAATCTAAGGGGCTGATTTACTTACCCACGAACGGGTCGAAATGAGTCCGATTGCGTTTTTTTCGTAATGATCGGTATTTTGCGATTTTTTCGTATGTTTTGCGATTTTTTCGGATTCTTTACGAATTTTTCGTTACCAATACGATTTTTGCGTAAAAACACGAGTTTTTCGTATCCATTACGAAAGTTGCGCATTTTTCGTAGCGTTAAAACTTACGCGAAAAGTTGCGCATTTTTCGTAGCGTTAAGTTTTAACGCTACGAAAAATGCGCAACTTTTCGCGTAAGTTTTAACGCTACGAAAAATGTGCAACTTTTTACGCAACTTTCGTAATGGATACAAAAAACTCGCGTTTTTACGCAAAAATCGTATTGGTAACGAAAAATTCGTAAAGAATCCGAAAAAATCGCAAAACATACGAAAAAGTCGCAAAATGTTCGTTTTCAAGTCGGAACTTTTCCAATTCGGGTCGGATTCGTGGGTTAGTAAATCAGCCCCTAAGTGTGTGTATATATGTGCACTGGGGTTCAGTTGGAGGGGTTGAACTTGATGGACTTTGGTCTTTTTTCAACCCAATTTAACTATGTAGCTATGTAATTGAATGTGCAAATAGGCCACTTGTTTGGATGACTTGGAAGATTGTCCAGTGTATAGCCACCTCTACTCTCAGGATCAGAGTCAGCATCCAGCAGAACAAAGGAGGATCAATTACCCTTCATCTGAAAGGCATGCTAACAATTACTACACTGCTGCTAGGAGATAACTGACTGATTTAACAATGAGCATGAAAGAGATAAGAAAGCTTGACTTAAGCTGGCCATACACGTGGCGATCTCACGATGTTTCGTACGACCGTCGGTCGCACGAAACATCGTCAGATCCGCCACACACCATTCAGGGCTGAATCGGCAGGTAAGGAGGTAGAAACAATAGGATTTCTACCTCCTTCTGCCGATTCAGCTCTGAAGGGAGAATTTTGGTCAGGCGCCTTCTATGGCGCCCGATCAAAATTTTCTAACCTGGCCGATCGGCGAGTCGACCGATACCAGCAGCTTCCTGCGATATCGGTCGGCTCGCTGACATGCCATACACGCACCGATTATCGTACGAAACGAGGTTTCGTACGATAATATCGGTGCGTGTATGGCCACCTTTAAGCTAGTCATACATTATAAGATCCGCTCCTTTGGTGGATCAGGCTGATACATTGATACGAGCCCATGTGGTCCTCGATCCAATGGAAAAAATAAGTTTTGCCCAGATATCAGTCAGGTAGGCCTGTCAGAGGGGCCTATACAAAGTAAGATAAACTGAATAATAAGTGTGAAGGGGCCAGATTGGCAACTTAAATCTGCCCATGTATGACCACCTTAAGGGCTCTGGCACACGGGGAGATTAGTCACCTGCGACAAAACTCCCTGTTCGCGGGCGACTAATCTCCCCGAGTTGCCATCACCTGCCATCCCACTGGCAAAAATGTAAGTCGGCGGTGGGATGGCACACGCGGTGGCGCGATTTCGGGAAATCGCCGAAGTTGCCTCGCAAGGCTTTTTCGGCGATTTTTCGGAAAAACATGTTTTTTTTCAAAACGCATCAGTTAATAGAGCTTCTCCAGCAGATTCTTGCATTGGCATTCATTTTAAAAACAATACAAACATATTTTTTTTATATTTAATTTTGAAATTTTACATGGGGCTAGCCATATTCTTCATTTGACAGGGTGCCACAGCCATGTGAACCGTGCTTTGATAAACTTCATTCAAAGTTTACTGCTGAGCTGCAATTTGGAGTGATATTACCACCTCCCTTTCCATCCCAGCAGCCAATCAGCAGAACAATGGGAAGACAGCATGATAGCAGCTCCCAGTCAGAATAGCACTCAGTAGTAAGAAATCCAAGTCTAGCTTGGGACTCCTCCAGTTACGTGACAGTAGGAGAAACAATAGGTTACCTGCCTCCTGGATGAACCAACACCACCTCAAACTTAACCTAGTTAAAACAGAGCTCATAGTCTTCCTGCCCACACCCAGCCCTTCTCCTCCTTTCACCATTACTATTGACTGCATGACCATTAACCCTATTAATTCAGCATACTGCCTGTGGGTTATCTTTGACCAGTGCCTCTCCTTCTCTAACCATATTAAAACTGCCAAAACCTGCCGCTTTTTCCTCTGCAATATTGGCAAGATACACCCCTTCACAAGTTACTGCTAAAACACTAATCCATACCCTTATCCTTTCTCGCTTAGATTATTGAAATCTCCTACTAACCAGCCTCCCGGACTCCCATCTCTCTCCCCTGCAATCAACCTCAAACTCTGCTGCCAGTATTTTCCTGTTCTCTCCTAAGAGGGAATTTGTCCAGTCCCAAGTAATCTCCCTAGCATGGATGTCTGTTAAGCAAAGGATAGCATACAAAATCATTCTGCTAATGTTCAAAGCCCTTCACTCCTCTGCTCCTCACTACATTTCTTCACTGGTCTCCCTGTACTTCCTGGTCATCTCCTCCGCTCCTCTCAGAGGCTTTGTCTTTTTACACTATCCACACCCACTGTTCTCTCTCATCTTAAAACTTTCTATCTTGCTGCTCCTTACCTCTGGAACTCTATCCCTGAATTCCTCCGTAGGGAACAATCACTCTCT
This sequence comes from Xenopus tropicalis, assembly GCF_000004195.4. Taxonomy (NCBI): domain Eukaryota; kingdom Metazoa; phylum Chordata; class Amphibia; order Anura; family Pipidae; genus Xenopus; species Xenopus tropicalis. Next base: position 50,817,124 of record NC_030680.2, read on the forward strand.
CTCTTTAGGAAAAAACTCTGCTACCTTCTGGAGCACTAAAACATTATTTTGTCTAGTCTTGTGCTTAAGGGCAAATGCCCATACCTTGTGCACTCTTACCTTCCAATTTGTGTCTGTATGTTACCCAACCACATAGATTGTAAGCTCTATGGGGCTAGTACCTCCTTCCTACGGTGTCTCATACTACATGGCACTTAATCTCTGTGTATTTATACTTATTTATTGTATTTATTATAACACTTGTTCTCCCTGTGTGTAATTATGTATATTGTAAGGTTGTACAGAGATGAGTATCCTTGTAGCGCTTTATAAATAAAGTTATACATACATACATACATACATACATACATACATACTTACATTAAGGAGTGGATTAGAGCAGTTTAGATTTATTCGGCTTTTTCTCTGTCTGAGGAGAAACAAACTGCTATGCTGTTGGCCTAAGGGTAATTGAAGGTAATTTGCCCATGGGCAGTAACCCATGGCAACCAATCGAATTGTTGCATTCATTTTACTACCTACAACTTCCTGAAAAAATCCAATAGATGATTGGTTGCTATGGGTTACTCCCCATGGGCAATTTTGTAAATGTAGATAAATGTCCCCCACACATTGTTCTTGTAACCTTTGCTAATTCTCCTCTAGGAAGGTGGCAAAACTATCAGAATAATTTGCATCAGCTATCTACACAGAAAAATGTTTGCATAGTAAAGCATGAAAGTAACGATCTGCTTTTATTTGAAGGTACTAAACAGAATAGACCAACAGACAGACCTACATATATGTATACATCATTTAGGAAAATATGTACAGGCAAAATTAACCAATGTGCTTTTTTTCTTTTTGTTCCTGTACTAGTTCCACATTGGTGGAGTTTTGGGAATTTGCAGCCCTGTATAGACATACACACCCATGTTTTTTCACATGTTTCCAATCAATTAATTTATTCATTTGCCCACCTTTATATTAGGAAGTTAAGAAAATGTAGCATGTGTAATTACAGCATGTAATGAGAATACTGGTTTCCTATATTCTGTAAAGGAAAGTATAAAATGTTGGTGCAATGTTTTCAGAGTCATGTCTATGAAAACCTAGATACAAGAAAAATACAAGCGAGTCTTATATGTAAGCACCTGGGTTGATGTTTAATGTATTGGCAACTTCCTCCTTACACTGTGTAACTTGGATGAAATTACAGTTACCTAGAAAAGACTGGGGCTGTTAATATGCTGGGAAGCTGGGCTTAGCTTTTGTCAGTCTGTGGTTTAAACACTTAAATGTCAAAAGAGCAATGAATTGGTTTCCCCTCTGCAGTGAATCTGTTAACTACACTAACTACACATTATATTTTGTGTGCATGGAAAAAAACTGCATTTCTTAAAGTGCTCTAACATTGGCATAAGCCACATCTTATTCTAAGCCCAACCTTTCTACTTAACAGCACAGCACCCAGAAGTTATTTTTCATTATTTTCTTGTGCAATTAATTAAATTATTTAGGATTCTGAACTAAATGTTTACACAAATATATTTATTGTATGTAATTGCTAGAGATGATTAAAAGCAACAGAAATGCACATTTGGGTACATGCAATTATTTTTATTATCATTCACATAATTCTATCATTTTATGCAGTGGTCCTCTGACCCAGTGAAGATTTTGGCTTCATTAGAAGCCAATTAACCTACCTTTAGACATTTACTTATGAGAAGGTAATCTGTAAAGTACACTAGGCCATTTTTTTGCACTTTGCATGCTGTCCTCCTCTCTTAGAATTTCCACAGGCTGTGTCAGACTAGGGTGTTTGGGGCCCACCAAGGCTTTCACCTCAGAGCCCGACACCACAGTCACGAAACTCTCCACCAGTCTACACCTCCCCTCCATTGCACTCACCTCCCTGCATAACCTTTTATTTGCGATCAGGTGTAGGGGAGGAGTGCTCAAATGTTCTGGCTTGGAGCAGGGACAGGGCCTGGTGTTCCACTGGCCCAGTCCAACCATGGCTGCAGGTTGACTCTGCCCCCATGAATACAGTCTCAGTTTAGCATTGCTGTATTTATGAAGGACAAGAGACACATATGCGTCCTGATGCACAAATTAGGGAACAGCATAGAACACAGGTTCCTATGGCAGGCAGAAAGGAAGGTGGAAAGGACTGGCTCCTCCAGTCAGACTTAAGGCCTTGAATGGGTATTAAGGGGTGTTCTTTTGTTCCCCTTTTATGTTTTTAAGTGCATATGTAACAAGAAGTCCAAAAGAAAATGCCAATTATGATACTTTAGGTGATGTAGTTCTTGAGATATAGAGGTGAAAATGTTGCAGAGGTAGTGCATTAATGATATCTCTTTTTTTTCAAGTCTTTTATCTTGCACAGGATATAATAGAATTTCAGCAGGTCTAAGCTGGAGAACAATATTTTGGTGAAATAGTTGGCAATATTTTCAGTAAGTCACAAGAATTTTCAATGGGATAAGGGAAACAGTCACACTGCCTTTGCTTTGACGCCATAATATGTATTATCGAATACCATTATGTAGTGAATAGTTACATAGTACATGAGGGTAAAAAAAGAAAAATGTCAGTACATCCATAAAAACCTGCAGAAAGTGGCTTGAAATAGGAGATTATAAGAATGCACCCACTTTTTATTTCATGACATCCTGGGTGGGCTCATAGCAACTGGTTTCTTGTTTCACATCTTCACACATTGTAGGCACATAGCTGGCAAGGGACAACAAACATTTTGACAGGTGTGTGTCACTGGAAATGTACACATTTAGTTTCAAAGAAAGTGTTTTCATTTACACTTGGTCTTGTTATGCTTCTATTTACATTTATAAATGTTTGTTTAAACATTTTTGGAACATGCATTTTTTTTGTTTTCTTATTTTTCCCCATCTCTTCCTTGGTAAATTAGACAAAATGGTAACACTTTTTGTAATTATTTAATTAATACAGGTGCTACAATGTATGTTAAATCTGTATACTCCAATTCCTCGATGAAAGGGTTAATCCCACTTGTAAGCCTTCCGTATGCTCTATTTAAAAGCAAGAATAAATTATAAATAGAACATTGCACCAGACCCTACTTTTTTTCTTTTAAGCAATTACTAAATGCTAAACCATTGAGTCTAAAATGACACTTATTTGAGGAATTAAAAAAGATGTCTGTTACTTGAATTACCACTTAAATGGTAAAGGAGACACATCTGAAAAACGAAACCTGAATCCTTTATTGATAAGAGAGTCTGGAGTTCTAAGTACATGCAAATCCATTAAATGAGAAAGGGCTTGCAGTGAGATGCCAGTTATTTTAAACTGCGGGAGCTCAGCTCTCACAATTCAGACTTACCTTTGGATTGCTATTGATTTAATCGTATACCCCCTGTTGTGCTGGTGCAGGGTGCATTAAGCTAAATTGCACTGCAGTGACATTTTACATGCTTTCCTATATGTTATCTGAGGGTAAGCTCCTTGACACAGACCTCCTAACCTTACACCCCTATGTATAAATATATCCATCATAATTTCTTTAGAAAACAGAAAGCTTTTCCATTAAACTGTACAATAGTGGAACATAAACATGCAGAAATAGGCCAGGATATATCAACTATCTATGAGTAGCAAATTGCAAACTAAAAAGATTTTATAGACAATATACAATGACAATACAGAAAGGTAATAGCATAAAAGTGGAAGAAAAAGTCCAAAGAGATTACTGGTGGATCCTGGTTGTTGGACTGTAGGTTCCCCTTAATCACCAACAAACAAATCAATAGAAAGGTGCCCATGTATGTGGTGATCAGTTGGGGGAAATAAGAGAAGAGGAGCCACAATGATGTTTTTATGATAGGATAGATTAGAAAAGGCTATACTGTGGTGAATTTTTCCCAAAGATTCCAAAACACACATTAACAAATGACAATCAGGATTGGTATAATTTTTTAATGAACTTTTTTTTGTGGGGCTGTTCACAGTGCTTCATAATTCACAGTGGAAATGATCTTGAGTTATTCTTCACATTTTGATTACAGGTACTTATTACAGGTACCCTCTGTGTGTCAAAGCCCTTAGGTTATTGGCACAACAGTGGTTTGACTGCAACTGTGAATATTTGGTAGTTAATATGCCCCATCTGCCTGTCAAAGCTTTTTCACTGATTTCAAATACCTTAAAACAGTGGACCAAAGCCAAATAAAAAGGTGTTGTTGGGAATATTCAGTAAGAGGAAACCATCATAGCTTGCAGCATCCACTTGACATTAGCTTGGACATGGGGGAAGAAGATGGTAGTGTGAGTGGGGGTCAGGGGATGCTTATGCCAGCCTGATCATGGGGCGCAATTGATTAATTTACACCCTGACTGATGCCAGCAAAAGCTCATTTGCAAGCTTTTGTGAAATAATACAGCACTGTGTATTAAAAAAAAACACTACTTACAAGAACCATAATATCTAATGAAAGATAAGAAGAAGTAACAACTGTTTATGTATTATTCATAATGTCCTAGTCATCATTTCATTTCCCAACCTTGAGCTCAAAGGACACAGGGGTTGACCTCTTGTTCTTCTGAACATTTTTGTTTAGAAAATCCCTATCATTGCCTTCAGCAAAATATGAGCAACAAATAGTGGCAGTAAGCACCTGGGAATAAAGGCAATGTAATTACTTGAAAACTCAGGGTACAGCATTGCACCACTTTGAATAAATGACACTTTTGCACCTCTGCAATTATGGCAAAAGCAGGCTCAAGGTGCAAGCTCTTTTTCATAACATGAACAACTGTTTGCAGTCACAAGCTTCAACCTCTAAAGTGGCTGGATGTAGGCCCCAAGGGTGTTCATTGTGTAGCCTATTGAAATACAGTGCTTCTTGTCTCAGTCATTTATAATATTGAGGACATATGTAAGGTATATAATAAAATAAAGGTGGATGGAAACAGGCAATCACGTCTACAGCAAAAATAAATACACCTGGGTGCAGTCTTTAAACATAGTATAATCTTGAAGGAAAGGCACCGCACTCATAGGACTTAAATCAAGCAAATACATTTATTTGAACGTGCAACTAACGTTTTGGTTGCCTCCGCAGCTTTCTCAAAGTGACTGATAAACCCAATCTGTCACAAAAAAACAAGGTGACGTCATAGTATGTGTGCCAGTATAGAAACACCAAACGTGTATACAAAAGTAAAAAAGTAAATAAAGAGTGAAAAGAATATCCATAAAATTAAACCAAAATAAATGATAATAAAGAAACAAGGAAACAAAAAAGAAGAAAAGAACAGATACCAAAATTATAGGACAGCCTGATGCACTGATCTGCAACTGCCCATAAAGAGGTCATCGTAATCGCACAAGTGACAGGTAAGTTAATGTGCTGAATTTACACCGCAAGAAGATCATAATAATTGCATCAGGAGACAGGTGAGAATAGGTCATAGGACCACCATGTAGGTGGATATCATCACCAGTATGATCAGCAGTAGATCACAATAAATACTGAGTTTAGGCTTACGTTATTCTTGTGCAATCAAAGTGGTTGAGGAGCAATGCGGCAGCTGTTGTATACTACTGCAGTAGAGGCTGCGAAGTGTACCTATAGTTCATTCGGGTCTAAAGAAAAAATCGAATTATTATCATATTGAAACTGATTCAACGAGACATTGAAACCTTAGCTGACTGATGAAGTCGGGAACATAAAAGGTCGGTTTTAAAATATTTGACTGCTGGGAAATGTAATGCCCTCAAATCCTTGGATATGAATAAGAATGTGGTTATTAAGGCAGCAGATAAGGGGGGTCCCGTGGTGGTGTTAGATGCTGTGGCATATGAGAAGGAAGAAATGCGACAACTATTAGACAATGATACCTACACACCCCTTACTGAGGACCCCACACAGGTATTACAGAAGCAATTGGGAGACCTTCTGTTGGAAGGATTTAGTATGGGGATTCTAGACAAAAAGGAATATGAGTATTTAAATTGTACACATCCTGTTATCCCCATATTTCATATCCTACCTAAAGTCCATACAATTGCCAACCTTTTAAGGGGATACAACAATGTGTATCAATAAGTTGGTGGACCTGGAATGGAAGCCCACATACAGGTGATTCACCATTGACGCACCATTGATGTTACAACCTTGTATTCGTCCACAGACCATGGTGTGGGCTTGCATTTCATTCAATATTTATAGATCAGGGTGACCACTTTTCCACTAGACAGATTGAATTTATCATGCAGACAATTAATTTTTTGTTCTGATTTGTTGGACCACAGATGTAGAGACATAAGTCGTGAACAGAATTTAAAATATAAACCCAGATTTTGCACTGCCTATGGAAGAAGGGTGTTTGATATACAAAGGAGTATACAAGGCATAGGGGTGTGTTACTACAGGACCCGAACCTATGTAATACTCTTGATGAAAAACCCCTGTTTATTTTCAGGAGAGGGAGGAATATAGCTTCCTGGGTCTCTAAGAGCCTATATTCTACAGGCATTTGTGAACAAGGAGCAGCTTGGTTACGCTACAAGGGTACCTATAAATGTGGCAAAAGCAGGTGTAAAGCCTGCCATGTGATTAAAGTATCTAAAACCTTTACATGTACTTACACAGGACATACTTATGAAATCCCTCAATATTTCCAATCAAAGGGAATAGTGTACCTAGCCACATGTGAATGTGGAGCCCAGTATGTGTGCAAGACTATTCAGAGGGCGGGCACTAGGTTCCTTGAACATTTGTCGGCAATGGAAGAAAGGATTTCAAATCTGCAATAGTGAAACTATAGAGAAACACGTTAGTAGGGGGATGGTTATGTTTCAAATCATAGTTAAACCTAAATGGAGTATTAGAAAGGTTGATTTAGAAACTAAGGGATATATATTGGATCTACCGTTTAAAGTCTGAGGAACAGTATGGTGGTCTCAATAGGGAGTGGGATATCTCCTGTTATTGTAAAGCAAAATTAAAAAAGAAAAAAGGAACATAATATATGCAGAATAATCAAGGACAGACACACAGAAAATCTAAAATAAGAAATAAAAAATAAATAAAATAATAAGGTAAAGGAAAATTAAAAATATGAGTCATTAATTGTAGATTTGAATGTTTCCGGTCTTTTAATTTATGCTGAATATGTATTTAGGTCTATCTAGTGGTTAACAATGTTCATGGGTATTTATGATATGATGTGTGCATACCACAAAAGTGGTTGTATGGTGTTTTTAATCATTTTGTATTCATGAGGTTAACACACATGCTGGGTATCGGTAGGCATGTATTTAAATGTATGGTTATTGGGAAGCTTATTGGTTAAGCTTTTCTTGTGTTTTTAATGGATATAATAAAAGTGACTTTTTATTGAGAAGGCGATTCCGGTGCTCCATCTACACTTGAATTGATTAAATATAGTACAGGCATAGGATTACTTGGGGCCAGGGGTTTTCTGGATAAATGATCATTCTGTAATTTGGATCACTACACTGTAAGTCTGCTAGAAGACATTTAAAGGACAAGGAAAGTTGACAATCACTGGGATGGTGCCAAAAGTTAGGAGGAGCAATCTTTATACTGCTTCTTTCTTTGCGCAGGTGCGCATGTGCAGTAGAGTGAGAAGCCAAACTTTAACAAAAAAATGACTTTTGATCATTTTGCCACCAATATTGATTTACACAGCTTAGTTAGAATCAATTACAAGGTACTTTTTTTATTATTACAGAGAAATGGAAATTATTTTTAATAATTACAATAGCGTGCTTTAGATGGACTCTATGGGACATGGCCTTCCCATAATTCAGATTTTTCTGGATAACAGGTTTCAGGATAAGGAATTCTATACCTGTACAAAAGCATGGTAGCCACAGTATTATGCTAGACTGTCTTTTTTATACATGTATTTAATGTAGACATGGTCATTATTAAACAATTAAGGCACTAACAGTTTCAATTACACATACCAAATTAATGACATGTTCTTTTTCTTACCACCAAAAAACTTAATGAGTTGTATCCACTCAGTTTATATGAGGTCATTTTTTTCAGCAGCACTAATAATACATTACAAATATCTGGTCTAACTGGTTAAAAAAGGTAATAAAGTATTTCTGTTTTTTAATTTTTTTTTTAGTGAAGACTTACATTAAGAGAGCAAGGGCCATTTACGGAGTTATAGTGCGTCAATTCAAAAAAGTCGCAGTTTCACACCTTTTCTGTGACTCTTTCCCACGTGTACTTTTCCAGTTCAGACTTTTTAGTAAATGTCAGACATTCGTGGAAATTTGTTTATTCGATATTCAAAAAAATGTGAAATAGTTATAGTTTTAGTATTAATAGGGAAATAGTTATAGTTATAAATAGTAATAGTTTTAGTAAATCTGCCCCTTACTCTTTATTCATTTAAATTTCCTGTAACAAAGACTAGCGCAGTCTAGGCTAGGTCTTAAGCACTTTCCAGAATAGCTTTTTTCTTAAGAAAAACTATAATTCTGATTCATCTGCCTATTTTTCACGTAGGACACCCATCCTTTTCTCCTGTTACTGCTCAGCTGTGCAGCCATCGTAGGACACTAAACATACCAGCCCTCTATTTGTTTTACATCATACCTAGCATATTTTCCTGCTGATATTTTTTTTTATTTATTGTTACAGCTGTATGTATGTAGCTGATTTTAAAGGAAAAAGAGAAAACAGTGTTTTTTGAGGCATCTTTATACTGTACAGGGAAACTGTAATCATTTTTACATTTTATTATCAACAGACTAGAATAAAATTCCTAACTGTGCCCATCCGCATACAGTTATGTATTTGTAACATATTTGGTATTTTTATTATAAATATTCTGTCTTGTATTTTTCTTTAAAAGTTTGGTCAGTTTAATGATGATGTTTAGCATTTTTGCAAGGTACCATTCCATCCAAATCTATATGGTCAAACTGACACATAAATCCTCACTTTTATATCTGTGTGTGTATATGTGCGATGCCTCTTTATGTATGACTGTGCTTTATTGCAGGTTATTTGACTTTTGAGAGCACCTGCCTTCAATCTGAAAAGCAGGGTAATGTAATACAAAGTTTTAAGGGGTCATTTACAACAATCAGGGCAGTGTGCAAAGTGCAAAAAATGGGCACAATGTGGCTGTTTTTGCACATTGCTCAAATCACTGCGTTCTTCTGTTGCAGAAGATTACCTGTGGCTGGTGACACCCTGCACTGGATGGTGCACAGAGGAACCATTCACTTGGGCAAAAGTGCTGCCTGAATGAGCACTAAGAACTTTTCTGCCCATTAGCTCTCTTTCACTTGTTCCCAGGGCTTTCTTTAATGACCCCTTTAGGTTTGCCAGTGTCTATTGGTATTGTGGTATTTGGTTTGATGGGCCTTAAGTGTATTACATTGCCTACAGTTTCTCATTTTAAACAATTGCTTAGGGTCCTGTTGTTACAAGGAAGAGCATGCTGGGCACAGAATAACATTAGTGTTTGATACATAACAGCTTCAGCCTGCACCCAGAGTGAAATGATTTTTTGTTCAATAAGTTAAGGAGCTAACAATAACATATAAATGGTTTAATCAAAAGCTCTAACATATGTCTCTGTAATTAAACATGGGTTTTCTTTATTGTGAAGTAGACAGGAAAGCTTTTGTTATATACATTTGGTTCCCAAGAATACTGCTTTCAAATAGTCAAAAATGCAGTTAACCAAATAATGATCCCAGATAATAAATAAACCCTCTTAGGCAGTGAAATTAAGGAGCTTATCAGAAAAATTCAGCTTATTAAAATGTCTCAACAATACTAAATAAGAGTGGCTGTAAGGCTGCATTGCCGCTGCCTTTTGAGAAAACAAGATTGCATGTTGTTTTAAAGGGGCATCCTGTGGCATAGGCCTTTAAATTTCTTTCTGGCAACAAAAGTGTTACTAAAACAAGAGGAAATAATTATATAAGAGCGATGTGTTTACTCTACAGAACAGGCATTTTATATCCACTGTGCCCCAAGCCTGACATTTTAATGATCTGCTTTGCTTCGGCTTTACAAGCAGCCCGTATTAAAAGGGGCATTTTATGCACAGTTTTAACATTTGTTCGCAAGAATTCACTCTTTTGTCGTATGTCCGTGTTTTTTGAATGTGTCTCAAGAAGTTGTTCTCAGGGCTATAAATGCAGAGAAAGAAAACATCTTGCCTATTTATAATCTTTTACCTCCTTGTTCTCTGCTAAGACAAGCCACATACTGTATATATATTATTATTCCCGCTTGCACTTTTCTATTGGTTGTTGGTCTGTAGAATGGAATGTTTTCAGGTCTCTGTGCTGTGCTTACTACCAAGGCTTTTGTTGTAATAACTAATTTTTACCTCAGACAACAGTTAGTTTGTTACAGTTATAATATGGTTAGAAAACCTAGCGACCAAAGAAAAACCAAAGATTGTTTTTATGGACTCTATTAAGAACTTTATATTACTTTGACGATCGATCAAAGGACTATTAACACCAAAAATGAAATTTATTCATTTGACTTGACATACTATTTATAATGTATATTTAAAAACATTTTAGCAGTAGGGATGGCTGGGTAAGATGGTGATAGACTTCGAACACTCATGCAAGCACTTTTCAGATGATTGTCAACCTAAATTTCCAAGCAACTTACCTGATTGTAATTTAACAAAAGCTTTCAAATGAGTGGCATAACAAACACTTATCGTGACTAATACAATTTTTTCGTAAGCATTTTTGTGACATTTGAGATCATCTGAAATTATTGTATCTAATCCGAATTTTTGGTGTGAGTGTGTCACCAAAGGCTGCCTCTGCTCTTCATATATACCAAACAAGGGAATGTTGTGCTCACCACTACATTTTTAACCATTAGTCTGGGTGCAGTGAACTTTAAGTTCAATCAAGAATGCTGCCATGCTTGCAGAGTGATTTGACAAAATTGGAAAACTGGGCAGCAAAATAGAAAATGATGTTCAATGTTGACAAGTGCAAAGTTATGCACCTTGGTAGACTAAATCACTAAAGAGTAGTCTGTTGGGGGTATCCTTACTTGAAAAGGATTTGAGGACTTTTGTAGATAACAAGTTGTCTAATTCCAGGCAGTGTCATTCTGTGGCTATTAAAGCAAATAAAGTGCTGTCTTGCATAAAAAAGGGCATTGAAAACATAATTTTGCCTCTTTATAGGTCCCTGGTAAGGCCTCACCTTGAGTATGCGGTGCAGTTTTGGGCTCCAATCCTTAAGAAGGATATTAATGAGCTGTAGAGAGTGCAGAGACGTGCAACTAAACTGGTAAAGGGGATGGAAGATTTAAACTATAAGGTTAGACATCACGTCTAACATAGTATTACTGGAAAAAAGGAGCTTGCAAGGGGATATAATTACTCTGTACAAGTACATTAGTGGGGATTATAGGCAGATGGGGGATGTTCTTTTTTCCCATAAAAATGATCAGCACACCAGAGGCCACTCCTTTAGATTAGAGGAACGGAGCTTTCATTTGAAGCAGCGTAGGTGGTTTTTCACGGTGAGGGTAGTGAGGTTGTGGAATGCCCTTCCTAGTGATGTTGTGATGGCAGATTCTGTTAATGTCTTAGGAGGGGCTTGGATGAGTTCTTTAACAAACATAGTATCCATTGTGATACTAAAATCTATCTAGTATTGATGTTGGTATATAGGGTTTATGTATGTGAGTATATAGATAGGTCGGTATAGGTTTGTGTGTGCTGGGATTACTTGGAAGGGTTGAACTTGATGGACTTGATGGTCTTTTTACACCCCTATGTAACTATGTAACTATGATGGTGAAATGCAAAATGTTGCCATGAATCCATGCCTGGCAAAAAAATGTGCTTATCACTAGTTGCCTTTCTCTGGACCCTCTCTAATTCAATAATATCCTATTTGAGCACTGAAGACCAAAACTGCACTGCATATTCTTAGCAACAGGGCCTTAACAACACTCTGTAAATGACCCTTTTACTACAGCTCAAAGACTTGTTTGCCCTTGCAGCTGCTGCCTGGCATTTCTTACTACTGCCAAATTTATTATCTACAAGATTCTTTTCTATTATGGATTTGTCTAGTGCAGTCCCATGAAGGGTATAAGTGGCTTGCATATTTTTACATCCCAGGTGCATGACTGTACATTTATCGACACTAAATCTCATTGTCATTTTGTCAAGATCCTACTGCAAAGGTGTCACATATTGGATTGAAATAATTGGGCTGCATAGTTTGCATAATACTGACCTCTAAGTCATTAATGAACAAGTTAAATAGAATTGGACCCAGTACAGAACCCTGAGGGACCCTGCTAAGAACCTTACTCCAAGAAGAGAATGTACCTATAACAACCACCCTCTGTACCCGATCCTGTACATTTCCTATCCATGAGCAAATGATGCCACTAAGACCAACAGACCTTATTTTAGAAAGCAGTCATTTGTGGGGTACTCTATGAAATGCTTTGGCAAAATCCAAATTGATCTCATCTACTGCAACCCTACTGTCCAGCTTCTTACTTACCTCATCATAAAAATCTAGTCAAATTGGTCTGACAAGACCCGTCCTTCATAAAGCTATGCTGATTACTTCTCATAATGCCATTTTCCAAAACAAAATTTTGAATGTGATCCCTTAACAAGCCTTCAAATAACTTGCCCACCACGGATATTAAATATTGATGAGCGAATCTGTCCCGCTTCGGGAAACTGCTGAAAAATTCGCAAAATGGTAAAAAATTTGTGAAATGTGGCTATCACATGACTTTTTTGATGCAACCAACTTTCTCTTTTCCACACTTGACGAATTTTTGTTGCTGCAATCTTTTGCAGCAGTTTTGCAAAGAAATTCGCCAGTGGCAAAATGCGGAATTTCATAGCGAATCCATGTCTGCCGAAAAAAATTGCTTGTCACTAATATTAAACTTACTGACCTATGATTGCCAGGCAGAGATCATAATCCCTTTTTAAATATAGAAATTACATCAGCTTTCCTACAATCCATAGGTACCATACCAGATTAAAGTAAGTATGAAAAAATCAGAAATAGAGGCTGGTCTAAAACAGAACTAAGCTCTCTCAGTACCAGAGGTTGTATTCCATCTGGCCCTGGTACCTTGTTCACAATAATGTTGAGTAAACCATTAATTAAACATTAATGTTGAATGTACCATGTCCTGTGTCAACCACTAACTAGACTGAGCTGAGCTAGCAGTGCAGCTATGGTGGGTCTTGGAACTCTGGCTCCTTAAACTTTTATACTTAAATAATACACATTATTTATTATATAAAACCTGCCTAACTGCTAGTTGACCCAGAGGAAAAAAAGTAGAGGTAGGTATATTTTTCAATATTATACCTATGTTTATCTAAGTGCAAAATAGCTGCAGCAGTCTCCATTATCCAGACATCATCTCTTCTCCTAGCCTATTTTCACAGTAGCTGTTAATGGCAATGGATCAGAGAAAAGATGTGTAAAAATGCAATCCAAGTTAGTATATATCTAAACTAAGGATTTGTGTATGTATAGGTGCCACAAGGTAATAAATCAATGCCGATATTATAGTTTGTGCCATATTTAAACAGACAATATATACTATTTTCAACATGAGCGCAATGAATACAACTTATGCTGAACATAATTTTTGCTTCTTTTTTTTTAGCTTATGCTAAAAAGGAAAAACTGGGAGACTGAATCTACTCCATGTTTGGTCAATTTTGCTGGGGGATTATCTGTTCTCTTGTAATATAATTATCTACCTTGCAAGGACCAAACATGGAGTAGCTTCAGTTTCCCTGTTTGCCCTATTTTGGTACTAATAAAATTATAGCTTTTTTTGTGAGCAAACAATGTTCAGCCCAAACACACAAAGTGGTCATATTAACAAGCTGCTACAGCAAACTTCATGTCCCAAGGGTAAAAAAGGCCTAAAGTAGGGTCATTGATGTATGCTTCATAATTATCATAAGAGCTGCACAGTGGGAATGTGGAAAGAAAATGGAAAGAAATCTAACATACAATTGCTTGCTTGCAAACATAAATATTGTAAATTAAATAAAACCTGCATATAGGAACAACCTGCAGTCTGCCAAGAATTTACATTTGTGGCAAACATTTATTTTCGCTGCAAAATCCAGAGTTTTCCATAATAATAGCATATGAATATCTGAATTTAATTTCAGCATTAAATTTCCTTTACAAATATTTTTTTCTGAGTGGCACTCTAAAAAAATCTCAGTTGTCATAGTGATGCTTTGTAGCATTTTGCAGAATGTAACAAGTCAACGGACACCTGGTTTTGGTTTACAAAATATATTTATTTTACTGCTTAAACTTTGTGACCTTAGCAGTTGTGAACACATAAATATTCTGTTGGTTTTAATAAACCGACGCCCCTCATATTAAAGGCACGTGACATTTTGCCTTTGCTGACTTAGAAGAAGCCAAAGAAATCCAAACAAGCTAGCAAACATGATCTTGTCTTGTTTCATCAGCTGCAAAAAACACAAACAATTCAACCTCTTCATGGAAAAAATGATTTCTTGACTGTGTTTCCAATTTTTCAGAAATAATGAGTAATGCAGTTTTACTTCATTTTCTTTTGTTCTTTTTTATAGGTATGATTAATAGACATATGACAGGTTCACTTGTGCTCATAAAGAGAATATTAAATATTTAGTCATGAATTTATATGTAAAATTAGAGTCACTGAATGACAAAATTAAGCACTATGGAGGCTGCTGACTCAAAACTTTATATGTTATAGGTATTTATTATTATTTTCCCTTCGGAAAGCGGTGATATCATTAGAATTGTCACCTTACCACTTAAAAACCAAGAACATGTTCAATCCATATCATGTCTGTCAAAAGCATTTTGGTTGAGCTTATGTTGGTAGAATATGGCTTTCCCCCTTTTTCTATATGCTAAATACTCCAGCTTCTAGAAGTAAGGCTATTGTTCTTTAAGAATTTATTTTACTATTTCTTAGCAGAATAAATTAGATCTGTATCCACTTTTACAAAGGTTAACAAACAAAATAACAAAACAAAATAAACTATTCAACAGGTATCAGAGAATGCTTAGTCAATGCTTGCCTATTATCAGACAATGGGGTGACTTTTAAATGGAGCAGGATTGAATGAACAAACAACAAGGATACTAATCTTTCACTGTAAGATGTAGCATGTATGAAAGCATGCATAAGACAATGATGATTTCAGCCCATTCAGTAAAAGTTTCCTTATATATCTTCTAAATTGCAGGTCTGATTCCTTGGTAAGAGACTAAGTAAAAACACAGGTTCCCTACATGTGATTCTTTGTATTATATATTGCTATTTATTTGGGTAAGACTACTAGTCACTTTCTAGCTCACAACACATGCATTCTAGCTAACAACTCATAGCAACCAAGCATTTGTAATGTATATTGCATGTCTGCACTGACACCACTGTACCTTCCAGTATACATAGAATTGGTTTCTAATAAGGTGCTATATAGATCATATGGCAGATATGAAAACATTGCTGAAAATATATTATTTTGACAAGTGAGCTCCTTCCTTGTACAGCTAGGATATAAGGTTCCCATGATGCCAAACATTATGCAGTTTGTACAGATCTTCCACCAGCTCCTGGTTGTTGGTATGCTACATGTATATATACCTCAAAGAACACTGTCACCGCACTCATCCATAATGTGAATCCCGGTGCTCTGCAACTTCAGGACGCCGTCACATCCCTCCACAATAGATACATTTCAAAAAGATGCTGCGTGCATACATATATACTGTATACATACATATACATATATATATATATGTATATATATATGTATATATATGTATATGTATATATGTGCTCACCTTGGACATGACTGGTGACAAGACGCAATGTGACTGCAGTAAAACTATCATGTCTTCAACCTATCATTAACCTGGTCATGACACTATAAGTGCCAATGTAGACTATTAGGTGTGTTTGGCTGTACATTTACAATGGCAATTATTGTGAGGACTTACGGGTTTGCCTTTGGCAGTGCATCACTCATTCTGAGTATTGCAATGGACATGGTACACGGTTTTAGCACCAAAATACTGTTATATTCTTAGACTTCCAAAATAAAGTGATTCATTTTAGGTATTTGCTGTTGCTGAGTTCCTAGATGAATTTTAATTTATATTGGGGATTAAGGATTTGGACAAGTGTAAGAGTTCAGCACTGCCACTGAGCTCCAACATCCCACAGAAAAGAATTGTGTACCATTGTTCAAAGCAGTTAAAACATCCTGGCAAATTAATTAATGTACTGTATCTGTTAAACACTCAACTATTAGGCAAAAGTAACTTTTTCTCAGGAGCCCTGTGTCTAAGTCACTTTACATATAAAAGTAAATCAGCATTTTTTCTATATTGTTTGTTATGACAAACCTGGAGCAAAGTGGGATGGAAGGACAGTGCCCTGTTTATGAGCAAAATGAACCAGTACTTACAATTCATTACTACAATTAATTACTAGGTCTTCCTTTAATGAGTTGAAAAGTAAATAAATACATTAAAAAAATATTTCTGAAATGTTAAGAAATATGTGCAACAAATTGGACATTTTAATGTCTGGTGATTGTAGCTTCTTTTTAATTTCCTATATGAAAAGTAGGGTAACAGTGGCCCAAACATGTACTTTGAAAAAGAACCAGTCTGAAAGTAATAGAAAAAAAATTGTGGTTGCACTCTTCCTCAACATCCTAATTTGGCTTCATCATAACCCACATGCATGAAATCATGTATCTCATCTTTACAAGAAAGAACTTTGGGTATTTATGTGGTATGGGATATAAAAGGCTTTAATATCTTTATGGGATTAAGCAAAATTTTTGTTAATGAGAAGCCTGAACTATACGGACTTTTCTTCTGTCTCCAGATAGACTGATAATGGAACGTCCATAAACAACGGAATGGCTGAGTTATTCTTTGCAATTAAAATTTAGGGGGTGGGAGTTAAGAGCTGAGAATCTTGGAGCTTGATCCTTAAACAACAAAGTAACTGGACTTTACAAGGAAAAATAAAAAGCAGGAACAATACTAATTACATTTTTCCGTCTAAAGCCCTTAAATGAGCTATGAATTTCTGTCATGTATGGGAGTTACAGAGTAAGTATTCAGCTTTTGCAAAGCCCAGATCTAAACTATTTCTGAATTCACAAGAATAGCAGAGTGTTAGACAAAAGGCAGTACAAGAACTCACCTTTCAACTGTTATAATTCGATAGGTGCAGATGATCGCAAAATTTGCACATGGTTTTGGCTTTGCGGTTTTTATATAGGGGACAAATATTATAGGTGCTTCTGGTACTTTTCAAAATAATACTGTCATGGAAAAACATGGGGTTTTTTTTCAAAATACATCAATTAATAGTGCTTCTAAAGCAGAATCCTGCATTGAAATCCATGTTTTTAAAAAATGCAAACAGATTTTTTAATGTTTAATTTTAAAATTTCACATGGGGCTAGCTATATTCTTCATTTCCCAGGGTGCTACAGCCATGTGACCTGTGCACTGATAAACTTTACGCACATTTTACTGCTGAGTTGGAGTGATGTCTCCCGCCTCCCAGCAGCCAATCAGCAGTATCAGCTTCCAGTAGATATCAGAACAGCACTCAATAGTAAGAAGCCAGTTTGTGGCTCCTCCAGAGTAGGAGAAACAATAGGTTATCAGAAAGCAGTTCTAATGTGTAGTGCTGGTTCCTTCTGAAAGCTCAGAATAAGGCACAACACTGAGATGGCTGAAATTTAAATGACAGTTTGCAATAATTAAAAAAAACTCCTCTGTATAGTGATTAACTTTCATTTATTTTCTATTTAATAGACAATACACAATAGCATTGCTTTATATTTGTAGAAAACATTACTTTTATGTATATAAAACTTTTTACACATGAATGGGATCTGCCATATTGTTTGCAATTATTGGCTACATTGGTGATTATGGAAAATGACTAACAACATGGCACCACCTGGTTATGCAGAGCAGGAATTATTGCAAAGAAGTAATGTGCTATTTGCCCAGTATGCAACACCCTCATAATTTATTGGCTGTCTAATGGAAAATCATTTGAAGATCTATAATTCTATGCAGTGACCTTAAACCTGTATTTGAATAGTAACTGCTTTATGCAATTTCATTCTAAAGAAATGCGCTCTAGTTTAGAAATGAGTGGCTCTTTCCAGCTTCTTCACAAAAATCTCACATAGTATTTGTTAACACCTAGGGAAATGAAGCCAAGAGTGCCTAGACTTTTATGTTAATCAAGTTACGTTTCCTGTTGTTTCAAAGTGGGAAGTTCATGGTTAATAAGTTAGATATTTTAGTCACAGAAGAATGTAAATGGATATGGTTATTTATGGTTTAGGGTTTTTTGTTGTTGTTTGTTTTAATTTAAATAGCACTTTTGGGATGTTAAAGCATAGGTGCAAATTGTACATGGAAAATATCTTTGTTCCTGTTTACTGACAAGGTAAGAAAAACAATTAACTAGTTTTGTTATAAAACACATGAAAAATCCTTTAAAAGTTTTCTCTGTTAAATTTTGTGTTACATCGTGGGTCCCCTACAGGAATTTCCAGATTTTAGCCCTTTGAAAACCCCAGCCTTCTTTTGGGTGATCTCATGTGCACTTATAAGCAGAGCAGCTCCTGACAGGGGAAATGCTTGGTGCTCATTGTATCTGTTAGAAATAAATAGTTTTGGTATAAAGAATAATGATAAGAATTTAAACTATCCCTCTGTTAGCTGCTCATAATCATGCCTTTTTCCCAGACCAGATAATTTACCCATCATAATTACATAAGTAATCAGAGAAGTAGTGGCAGTTAAGTAGCCCATCTACACAGCAAGGATTGTTTCAGTGCTGGGTCCAAGATTTGCCTAGGTGTATTGCCTTGAAGAATGGATTGGTGCCTTATTTTCTAGAGAAACCAGTATTGCCAAATTGGTCACAAATCCAGTTATTTTGGTCTATGCTTTCCAGAAGCTGTGTTACCTTATAATAAGCACAGATTTTAAAAACCGACGAGCCTTCCCTGTAAAAAACTAGTTTATCAAAGCACAGGAAGGTGCTTTCACCAAGTGGTAATAGGTGATGAGTGGACCATTAGCTTATTATGTACTATTATTGCTGGACTTAAAACTGACTCTGTCTAAGAGACAATTACATTTGGTTTAAGAACCTTATGCCCTTCTTGCAATGTCAGACAGAATACATTCTAAATAGGTCAAATTTCTCTCTATTAAAAGAAATATATACCCCCAGAATGAATATTTAACCAATAGATAGTTTATATACATGATGTAACATATTAAAGAATCTTACCAAGCTGGAATACATATTTGTAAATATTGCCCTTTTATATCTTTTACCTTGAACCACCATTTTGTGATGGTCTGTGTGCAGTTTTAACTGTAACAGGAAGACATAGTAATATAGTAACATAGTAAGTTGTGTTGAAAAAAGACATACGTCCATCACGTTCAACCATAATGCCTATATATAACCTGCCTAACTTCTAGTTGATCCAGAGGAAGGCAAAAAAAAAACATCTGAAGCCTCTATAATTTGCCGCAGAGGGGAAAAAATTCCTTCCTGATTCCAAGATGGCAATCGGACCAGTCCCTGGATCAACTTGTACTAAGAGCTATCTCCCATAACCCTGTATTCCCTCACTTGCTAAGAATCCATCCAGCCCCTTCTTAAAGTTATATAATGTATCAGCCAGTACGACTGATTCGGGGAGGGAATTCCAGAACTTCACAGCTCTCACAGTAAAAAATCCTTTCCGAATATTTAAATGGAACCTCCCTTCTTCTAAACGAAGTGGGTGCCCTCGTGTCCGTTGGAAGGACCTACTGGTAAATAAAACATTAGAAAGGTTATTATATGATCCCCTTATATATTTATACATAGTTATCATGTCACCTCTTAAACGTGGGACATGTGGGAGTAAAAAACAGAACTTTGTCTATTAATTGGCTGATGTGACCCTAGCATGTTTGTTTGCCCTTGGCTATTCAACATAAGCTGAAGTTCTAAGGCAGCCATATCTTCATAGTCTAAAGGTTACTTTTAGCACAGAGGCCTTCAACCCTTTGATGATATATGTGGTCCAAGCATTTTACATTATATTTATAATATTTAATGTTTTCTCCAGGTTTTCAACTGGCATTCAAGTTATTGCTTACCTAACTATTTGATGTAGCAGCATTCCCTTCTGCATAATACTCTGCTGACAAAAGTTCTATTATATTCCACTCCTGCAATTTAAAGGAATAACTCAAAGGCTTGCTCTCTGTTTAGACATCTTTAATTGTCATACATATTTCATCAACAATGAAGTTAGTTGCAGAGATTAGCATGATGTTTTCCGCCCAGTCACACTTTCTGCTTATGTATTCTACCATAAAATCGCACAAAACCAACAAATGCATTAAGACTCGCTGATGCAAACGAGCACAGAAACTGAATAGGATATATGTTACTATGAATGTTTAAATATGATATCAAAGGATTCATTCTGATCTGAAATGTTAAAAGTGGTTAGTCATGTTTGGATTTACACTTCAAAAAGAACTGCTGAGCAGACAGGAAATCCCCTACGATCAGAAACAATATGACTTCTGCTTTATTAAGATCATATTCATCGCTATAGTATGTGTTATAATAATCACTTAATGATGCATGACAGTCCATATACATCAACTCTAGGTATATTACATATATTGTGCTGTTTATGGCTCGACTCAAGAACCTTGAATCTATTAACCCTTTGATATATTTTAGCCAGTAACATTACATCAATTCTTAAATAATATCATCCAGCCTAGTGGAAGTAATAATAATACAGAGTTGTGTATATTTATGTGGGCTCAAAATGAACCTAAACTGTGCAGATCTTTTGATCTGTTTCATAAAATCACTCAGAGTGTCATGTACCTTGTTTTTTCTTTTGTTACACATTTTTTTAAATTTATTAGAATGTATTCAACTGCTTTGAGAAGTCAAGTACCATATTGCTCAGCAGCAGTGCTTAGTTCTAACATCCCTCAAGGGGTCATTTAATAAGTGCAGTGCATGGTGCAAAGTCCAAAAAATAGGAACAACGCACTCAAAAACAGGGCACAGAGACCTACATTTGCCTTATAAATATAGCACTGCCTGCATTTGGCAGTGCAGTATTTATGTGGAGTCGGAGGATCTAAGACACATATGCTTTCCCCCTCTGAAGCACTACCCATTTCCTAATTTGTATGCCCATGGAAGGCAGTAAGGAAAAGGCTGCCTTGCATCTGCTCTGCACCTAGTTTTAGATTAGTGCAGGTACAGAGCGAAGCCAAACACAGGCCTCAAATGCTTTTTAAATGAGCACTAAGACATGCGATTTTTTTGCCCCCTGGCCATTTTTTTTTTACTGGGTGTCTGATCATAGTCTTTCCTATTGTGTCACATAGCCCTTCTGTATTGCCTTTCACTATAACAGGGGGAGGGTTAAAAAAACATGGCAGCCTGTATATGTGGGCAGGCCATAAAGGCCTGGGCAAGGGTGGCAAGGATATGGGGGTGGCACTCCACCAGCTGGTACCATCTGCCTGGGGAATAGACGGAAGATTTTTACAGCTGTTTTAATCTCCTGCCCGGCCAGTCCCAGTGCAGCTATTCAGTAAAGGAAGAGGTGCAAGAACGCTGGAATGCAGGGTGTGAGCAGCCTAGGGGTGCATATAATGTAAATTTGACCCTGGCAAGGGCTTGATATTAAGACTTAGAAAATAGATAGAGGGATCTGTTCAGTCTGTACAGAGCATATAAGATATAAAATTATTTGTGTTTGCTAAGGGCAGTGACAGACAGGGGGATTAGTTGCCGCTCGATAAATCTCCCTTGTCACGGGCAAATAATCTCCCCGAAATGCCATCCCACCGGCTGTGTCAAGCCAACTTCCGCGACTTCGGCAAATTGTGCGCTGCGCATGCCATCCCACCGGCATTTTATATTCTAGCTGGTGGGATGGCATCTCCCTTGTCGCTCTGCCACTAATCTCCCCTTCTGTCACGGCCCTAATACAATCATGCAAATCTGTTCACGCAAAATGCTTTATTAAATAATTATTGTAAATGTGGAAAAGAAAAGACTAATATAAACACTGGTAAAAATAATGAAAAAGTTAATGAAAGCCCTTATTATTTTTGGGTGTTTTCCTTATATTTTTATTGATTATATGCATGTGTGCATATGTAAAAAATATACAAATGCACAGTTATGACTAGACAGCAGTGTTAACCCCATACCTTCTAATCTTGTCCCCGGGGGTTAACAACTTTGCAACTGATTGGCATGTGCACTGGTTTGGCCAAGATCTTAATCAATGAAAACACTGCTATTTATGAATGTCATTGAGAGAAATAATTACCCAATAAATCTATTCAGAGCCCTGAAACATAATGAAGAATGCCATTGTTCAACGAGACAGATTACTACATCTGCTCCTTTAAATATTAAGCTTCTAGTTTAATGATAGACAGATTCCAGTTTTACATATGAGTAGGCCCATGAGTCCCTAGCTACACTAGAAAAGATTTAGCCTGATAAGTCAGTGAATAGACTTGAAGATATTGTACATGACAGGCAGTAAATATTTCTATAAGTTAATACTACATATTCTTTGCAGGTTCTCGTGCTAAAAAAAGCAGAAAGTAGTGCTTCGTATGTGTGTTTATGGAGGCGCTCTTAAGACACTTGTAGGACCTTTTCTGAGAGCTGGATCAGAAAGCCCTTTTGCTGAAGGTATAAGAAAATGAGCTGCTTATGGGAGACACTAGAACTGTATGGGGTAGGTATTCCTAGGAGAGATGAACAGCACTGACAGCTAGTGTCTGCCATAGGCAGCAGGTTTGACACAAGAGAGTCAGCATTATGATCATTGTTCTCTGTAAGAGAAGAACTGCCATCACAAACTTTAATATTGTTTGCCATGGGCCTTAGAGTGTGATAACTTGATGGACAATGGTCTTTTTTCAACCCTATGTAACTATGTAACTATGTAACATGTATTTCATAATAACCTCACCCATTGTATAAACATAGTATATACATGGCCATACATGACCCCTTTGCACTCCTAGTCATTAGCATTTTTTCTTGTTGTTTCAAATGAATTACTGCCAAAAATAAAAAGGTTTGAACTTTCTAATAATATCACAATAAACAAGACTACTTTGGGCTCTAAAACAGAAGATTTACAAAAAGTTATGAACGATTTCACTCTAAATTGCTTGTGATTTTACAGAATGACAGAGTTATCCAAGGGATATGTATCTGCCTTGCTTGCTTGTTCTCTTCCTCGCTGCATAAGCAAGCATACAGACCCTGAGGATCTGCAGTGATCAATTTCCATGTCTTGCAGACAGTCAGAGAGCTGATATAAAAGGTGGTATATTTCTCCAGACTTTTTTTTTCTCTTCTACCCTACATTCGCATTAATTAAAGTGTAAACATTAAATATTGATTAATGCATTATCAGCGCAGCACAGTTGCCTCCTCTCAGATTGATTTCGGCAGTGATTTATTGTCATATTTGAAGAGTCATTTCACTTGATAACAAAGAGAAATAGCCTGCTGCCTCTTCCACCCCCTCTCAAAGCCCTGTGGTTAGAGGCATCTTACTGACTAAAATATGCGCTAAACACCAAATGTAGCCAAATTAAGCGCTGATAATTCCCACTTTTTATGACTTTTTATGACTTGTAAGTTAGAATTTCTACGTCCTTTGTGAAACAAAGCAGTTGTAAGGAATATATGTCAAGAAATATTTATGAGAATAACAAATTGAATTCAAACTTAAAAAAACGAATAGTTAGGAAATGCATATTTATTTTAGAAAAAATACATTTTAACAATAATTTGCCCTTCTTTGCTGCCAAATTACAATTTTTTTTCCAAAAGATTAGCACAGAAGTTCCATTAGTGTAGAGCTGGTCCCAAAAGGAAAGCCCACAGAAGTGGTCCAAACAGAAGAGTATTTAAAGCAAATGTTTATTAATTTGTTCTCAATGTTTCTAAAATTCCAGTACAACCCAAAATCAAGATGAGATTTGGATTTAAGGGCCATAACAGATGGTACATTTTGTTGCCTGCAGGAAATCTCCTTGGGCCAGTGTGGCAGTGTTCTCACATATGTATAATCTTAAAGAGTTTCCTAGGTTCCTCTATAGGAGGCTGCAATAATTGTGCCCCAGTAGTCTGTTAGCATTAGAAGCTATAACTAATAGTCAGGGACAGTCAAGTTGGCAAAACAGTCAGGTTTAAGAACTTCAAGTAATAATTACTTACAAAAGCAGCCCTATCAGCGAAAAACAATCAACCTGACCTACAGGCAACTTTTTACCTACATTCATATTTTGAAAAGGTGTTTTTTTGTATTAATTAACGTGTTCCATGAAAACAATTTACTATTGTTTGTGGAATTACGTGAAAATTGGCACCTACCCAACTTTCTTATCATACCTACAACTATCAAGCTACTGTAAACAAAAAAATATTCAAAATAAATAATGAAGAAGTTTCTTAGAATTGGCCACTCTATAACATACTAAATGTTAACTTAAAGGTGAACCACCCCTTTTACTAAAGACTTAACTTAAGCATAACTAAAGAAGTAGGCTAGAAATGTTGTACACTATGTTTTTGGCTTTTGTACCAGCCCAAGGCAACCACAGCCTTTTAGCAGGGAAGATCGGTGCCTATAAAGGTGCCCCCAGCAGCTCTCCATCATTTTTCAGCTGATCCCTGCACATGCTCTGTGCTACTGTCAGTTGACCGACCCACAATATACTGTGTATATTGTATGTATAGAATATAAATGTCACAATATAAGGATTAATAATTTGCAACAACCACTAAGCTTAGCTTCTCAACAACTGTCTCCCCTGTGAGTGTAGCAGTCAGAATCCAACATGGGAAGCTCTTGTGACAACTGTAAAGAACTGGATCATTGCTGCTGCAGTAAATTCACTAAAAAAAATAAAACATTTCTAGCCATATCCATTTTTTAGAGATTGGTTATTTTTTAAGGTAGTTCCTAAACTGACTTCCACATGGGAACTTGGAGTGGGGAAGGGGACTTTGCATTAAGGTCAGTCAAGGTGACAGTTAGAAGAAATTACAATGTGCTCTCCTAGATACATCTGAAGGTCCAGTTTCAAGGTCAGATAGGGTGATCTTTGTGGTGAGTTTTGAAGGCAGTGGAGTAACAATACAGTAAGCAGACCACCACCCCCCTCCCCAGGGTCCAAAAACCTACTTCCTTTATTGTTGCATATAAATCCCTTCTCACTGCTGGCTCTTGTGAAGAGAGCAAGTGGCAAGTGGGGATTTATATGCAAGCAAGGGGGGGGGAGGTGTCAGGTAGGGTTTGCTTAGTTACTGTGTGCTGGGCCCCTCCAAAGATTTTTTGTGGGGGGACCAGGTGCTCAGTAGTTATGTCACTGCTTGAAGGTATGACTGAACATCTCCTATACCAATATTATTCTTTATCTCTATTCATTTCTGAGCTATATGGCCCCCAACACAGTTGACCCTTTTAGTGGAACCTTGGCCAAAGGATTGACCTTCAACTGGAACTTGAACTGAAAAAAAAATGCCCCCAGAATCATGAAATGAGAGTTTAAATGGTAGTGAAAATCATTGAATAAGAAGTTGTTATCTTAAGTTATAGCTTACATTTCCATTATTGGCTCATTAGGCGTTAATACAAAGGTTGATGGAAAAATAAGATAAATGGTATATTTGCATTAAGAAGGTATAAACCAGGTTTTCAGTCAAAATGTAATTGTTGCGGAATTTCTTGTGCTAACATTTTTTGTCTTTGGAATCCATTGGATTTGGAGGAATCCGCATAGAGTTATTTATTTGTCAGTAGGCAACTTCTCCGTGAAACATTTGTTACTGAGAAAAGAGCTCAATTAGCCTTGTCAGTCATGGGTGTCTACAGATGCAGACCTAGCTGCTAATGACTTTGAACATTCTCTGGACAACAGTAGTGAATTTACTGGAGCTTTCTTACTATTTTTTCAACTGTCTCCATATAAAGTGGAAATAACTGTAGATGTCTGCAGCAGCTTTTAAGACCAAGTTACATATGGGTTACCAATCTGAATATATTCTTACAAATTATGAACGGCAGGTTGTTTTGTCTGTAAATACGTGTAATTCTTTAAGACCAATGGCACCTGTGATATTTGACTGCTAGTGTGCCCAGATAAAAAAACAGTGATCAACGCACCCCAAACTGCCTGCAATGCTTCCCACAGCAGAAAATGGCCCACATTGTTTGTGACAGATGGCCTCCACAGAAATGCTCACTTTCTTATTTGATAGTGAGGAGGCCACTTGTGTATGTCATAAGTGAAGTGTTTGTCATGTTGTACCATGGGAAGTGGGGAAATTTCCTGACTACCGTAGTTTCCTGCCTGAGCACACTAGCAATCTAAACAAACTATATGCCATAAATTTGAGTTTTCAATTTTAAAAATCCGGACAAAATAGAGTATGACTTTTCTTGCAATTTTGTGTTTTGTTTTGTGTCAAGTTAAGTTGTGGTGACAAAACAATCATTTAAGTGTCTATATTAAGTATAATGATACATAGGGATCTTCCTGTTTAGTATTCCTGTTTTACAAATTAATGTTATACATTAAGTACAGTTATAGGATCTAATTTCCAGTTTGCTTTGGGCCTAGTGTTTTCCAGACAAGGAGTTTTCCTGTAATTTGGACCTGTATACTTTAAGTCTGCTAAAAACAATACCTAAGGATTTATTTAAATGTGAACTTTCCCTTTTTAAAAAAAACATCATGTGTATTCAGGAACATCTGTACACTAGTTGAGTTTATGCTTCAAGATCTGGAGCACTGAAGGTTGCCTATCACCACCTTTAGGCCTTTAGCTTATACTTTAAAAGACTGTTATTCAAAGGGGAAACAAAACCTTAGTTTTGGAAAAGAGGATAAATGAAGTAGTTGTGTTTATAGAAGAAAATGTGACAAAAATGATGGAATGCTACCATTATGAATAAGTGTATTCTTGATCAATAAGAATATATCTCTATGGATATACTGATTAACATGACAATAGTAGACACAGGTCATCTTCTGAGATTAGAGGAAAGATTATTTAATCATCAGCAACGAAACAATTCTTTAGCATAAGGTCAGTAACAGCAGAAGCAATGCATTAAGTGTAAATGAGGGAAAAATGTCAGTGTGTAAGGTCTATTTATTATTATTATTATTAACATTTATTTATAAATCGTCTACATATTCTGCAGCGCTGTACAATAAGGGGGTTTCATACACTGGACATACAGAGTAACATCAAAAGCTTACACTCTACAAGGAGAGTGGGAATGGGCAAGATCATAATTAAGCAATGTAAGAGGTGTGGAACAGGTTATTGCTTTTAGCAGCACACTGAGGTTATGTTAAACTAAACAAGGGTAAGCTTCTCTAAATAAATGCGTTTTTAGAGATCTTTTAAAGGCAGAGAAAGAGTGGGAGAAAGTCAGACATAGATAGAAAGTCCTTACATAGTTAC
This sequence comes from Xenopus tropicalis, assembly GCF_000004195.4. NCBI lineage: Eukaryota > Metazoa > Chordata > Amphibia > Anura > Pipidae > Xenopus > Xenopus tropicalis. Next base: position 50,844,780 of record NC_030680.2, read on the forward strand.
ATAGGGTTGAAAAAAGACCAGAGTTCAACCCTTCCAAGTAAACCCAGCACACACAAACCTATACTGACCTATCTATACACTCACATACATAAACTATATATACAACCACTAATACTAACTGTAGATATTAGTATCACAATAGCCTTGGATATTCTGCTTGTTCAAAAACTTATCCAGGCCCCTCTTAAAGGCATTAATAGAATCTTACATCACAACATCTCTAGGAAGGGCATTCCACAGCCTCACTGCCCTCACCATGAAAAACCACCTACGCTGCTTCAAATGGAAGCTTCGTTCCTCTAATCTAAAGGGGTGGCCTCTGGTGCGTTGATCGTTTTTATGGGAAAAAGGAACACCCCCTGAGTAATGAGTAATCATGTCCCCTCGCAAGCACCTCTTTTCCAGAGAAAACAACCCCAACCTCGACAGGCTAACCTCATAGCTTAAATCTTCCATCCCCTTTACCAGTTTAGTTGCACGTCTCTGCACTCTCCAGCTCATTAATATCCTTCTTAAGGACTGGAGCCCAAAACTGCACCGCATACTCAAGGTGAGGCCTTCCAGGGAACTATAAAGAGTTAAAATCATGTTTTCATCCCTTGAGTCAATGCCCTTTTTTTATACAAGACAGCACTTTATCTGCTTTAGTAGCCACAGAATGACACTGCCTGGAATTAGACAACTTGTTATCTACAAAAACCCCTAGATCCTTCTCCATTAAGGATACCCCCAACAAACTACCATTCAGGAGATAGTTTGCGTTTATATTATTTCTACCAAAGTGCATAACTTTGCACTTGTCGATATTGAACCTCATTTTCCAGTTTGCTGCCCAGTTTTCCAATTTTGTCAAATCGCTCTGCAAATTGGCAGCATCCTGCATGGAACTTATAGTTTTGCACAATTTAGTGTCATCAGCAAAAATAGAAACAGTACTCTCTATGCCCACCTCCAGGTCATTAATAAACAAGTTAAAAAGTAAAGGACCAAGGACTGACCCCTGCAGTACTCCACTAACCACACTGGTCCAATTAGAAAATGTTCCATTTACCACCACTCTTTGTGATCTATCCTTAAGCCAGTTCTCTATCCAATTACAAATATTATGTTCTAGGCCAATATTCCTCAATTTGATCATTAACCTTCTGTGAGGTACTGTATCAAACGCTGTAGTAAAATCCAGTCTCTCGGCACCATGCCAGACCTCAAAGAATCCTGAAAAATTATGTGAAGAGGCTTGGCAATCACAGCGCTCAGCTCATTTAATACCCTGGGATGAATCCCATCCGGTCCTGAACCTTTGTTTACCTTTACATGTTCAAGTCTCTTTTGAATTATCTCCTGAGTGACCCATGCAAAGTCTTGAATGCATGTGTGCGTGTGAGGAGGTAATGAGAGAGGAGTTGAGAAATAGGCCATTAGAGGAGCGTAACAAGCGAGTTGGTTGGTATCTAGAGATGATAGCAGTAGCCAGTGCAGGGATTGGCAGAGTGGCAGGGCAGAGGAGGAGCAGTTGGAGAGATGTGTATTAGCCTGGCAGCAGTGTTCATTATGGACTGAAGAGGGGACAGTCTCTAAAGGGAAAGGCCAATTATCAGAGAGTTACAGTAGTCCAGGCGAAATATGATAAGAGAGTGAATAAGAATTTTGGCAGCATCTTAGATGATAAATGATCGTATTTTGGAAATACTTATTAGGTGAAAGTGACATGATTTGATAAGTGACTGGATATGATGAGTGAAGGACAGGGCAGAATCGAGGATAACCCCAAGGCACCTGGCCTGGGAAGATGGGGTGATAGTAGAATCGTTAAATGTAATAGATACTTCTGGAACAATGTGGATGGGGGAAAGAGAACCAATTCTGTATTAGAGAGGCTTAATTTAAGGTAATATTGGGACATCCAAATAGAGATAGCGGACAGGCAGGAAGAGACACGAGTTAAGGTCCCCCTTGTACCGATTCGGCAGCTTATCGGCCTGTGTAGGGGCAGAAACGAGGGGCCTGCCCGACCGATATCTGGCCTGAAATTGGCCAGATATCGATTGGCCAGGTTAGAAAATTCAGTCAGATTGGGGACCGCGTGATTGATCCAGTTGAATCCAGCGCCGGATTTCTTATCCGGGCGCCCCTAGGCTGGCCCCCGGGCATGCGCAAACAGCCCCCCAAGTGACATAACTAGCCCAGACAAGACTTGCAGACAGGTTAAACTGTAATTGCAGAAAATTTAAATAGTATCTCACCTTGTTTAAAAACTAAATAGAATTCTTTTTTTAACAGCGTTCAAGCTGAAAAAATGGCATGAATATACTGTATCACCAAATCTGATTTCACCTATTTATAAAACTTCAGGCTAAATGGAAATGTTCTTCATTTTCAATGTAGTAATCGTTGAGAGTACATTTTCTTATACAGGTATGGGACCTGTTACCCAGAACGCTTGGGACTCGGGGTATTCCGGATAAGGGATCTTTTCGTAATTTGGGTCTCCATAACTTAAGCCTGCTAAAAATAATTTAAATATTCAATAAACCCAATATGATTGTTTTGCCTCCAATTAGGATTCATTATATCTTAGTTAGGATCAAGTACAAGGTACAGTTTTATAATTATAGAGAAAAAGGTAATCATTTTTAAAAATTAGAATTATTTGCTTATAATTGAGTCTATGGGAGATGGCCTTTCTGTAATTAGAACTTTCTGGATAACGGGTTTCCAGATAAGGGATCCCATACCTGTACTATAATAGTGCTGGGATTACCAGTTTAGAACTGACAAATCTCTTTGGCGAACTGAAAGAAAATGTTGAAATCATTAAATATTATTGAAACAATGGCATTTTGATGGAATGTTAGTATGTTAATTAAATTTTCATTACTATTGTAACAACTATTTTATTTCCCTCTGACTTTTCGAAGCTTTATGAATAGGCCATTTTACCATCAATGGTAAAAATTTGTAAAGGGGATTTGTAATGTCAAATTAGGCATTAAGAAAGGGTTAAAGTTGCTATATATTTAAAATACATACATCAAATATAAGACACATAAAATTTGGCATAAATAAGTCAACACCTGCTAATGCGTTAACTCATTGTGACAGTAGTAAACTATAAATTAGGCAAAACAAATCTATTTTCTTTATATGTAAAAATTATGCATGTAATAAAATTAATTAATGCATTATTAAACCAGTCATGAAAATGTAATTAGGAAAAAAATATTACAAATATACGTTACTGAATAATTGGTTTCACCAGGGATAGTTGCTATTAAATAGCTATGCTTTGATATAAGATTTTATTAAATACAGGTTAAAACTGCTTCATTTTAATGGGCTTTGAAATAGGCTTAAAGGTAGGCTTTAAATAAAGTAAAAGTGTTTGAGGTGGGTTTTATTGCTAAATTATCCAATTAGTTGATTTAAAAAGGAAACCACTCTGTAATGGCAGATGAATTGTGCGCCCTTGTTTTATTTATATTTTAAAGAAAGAAAAGAAGTCAAATTCAGAATTTATAGATAAAATTGCATAAACAGCAATATAAATGATGACATACAAAATATACAGTTTCAAAATCATATTAAATTGCAACTACATTTGCAGAAAAAAGTCAAATTCAATGAGGCTGTAAATTTGGACTCTCTAAAAAATCCTAAACACAAAATCGAACATAGATTTGTTTGAATGCTGAAGCATTGCTCCTGTTCCATAGCAGTAATGTAACTACTGATAAAACTAGTGTAAAAGTAGTGTAACTACTGATAAAGATTAGAAAGCCTTTATAAAGAACATTTCCAACTGTTGCTGCTGAGCAATAAAATGGGGCATTTCCCTTAAAACCTAAAGAAAATATAGGGGAACTGAGTTTTCTACAATGAAACCAAAGACTCACAAAGTATCTATTTTATAATGTGTTCGTTAAAAATATACATCATTGTATGGTATATATATATTACATGCCAAGTAGATTGCTAGCTCTTAGAGGAGAAAACCATAACCTTTAAGGTCAGAAAATAATGGAAGTGTTGATCATTTGTATAAAGAGTAATAAAGCAGCCAGTTTCCTCCTCTTTCATTTGTCCTGGACACCCCCGCTATGTAAATAGTGTTTGTATGCAGAAGGATTACCAGCTCCTCACACAGCTTGCAAAATTCCAGCAGGAGATTTTAGTTAAAGAAAACAAGTGCAAACTCAGAGGGATTCAAGAGGGAATACATATTATTCCATAGGGAATATATTATCAAAGTAGCAACTTTGGTCTTTTTATCTTTTAATTGCTTTTTTGGAAGAGTTTTTAAGGGTAACACATCTGTGCAAAGTTTTAGGAGAATGACATGTTTGGGGTAAAGGGGTAGTTCAACTTTCACTTCAGGTAGGCAATGACATTCTTTGCAATTATTATGTTTTTTCGTTTTATTTTAATTATTTATCATTTTGTTTATTAGATCTCAAGTTTGGTATTTCAGCAATTGTCTGCTAAAGTACCTGGTGGTCTAGTGGGGCATGCATTTGGTCTAATAAGATTAGACCAAACTGCTGCTCTGCATAGATCTTCCACAGACACTTGGGCATGGAAGGCCCATGACAACGTTCCTGCTCTTGTGGAGTGGGCTTTCTACACATTTGGGACTTGCACTGCACTAGCCTTGTATGCCTCCGAGATACAAGATTTGATCCATCTGGTCACTGTAGCTTTAGAGGCTTGATATCCAGCTTTAGGCCCTGCTCTAATAGTAAGGATATTTTGGTCTTTCCTTCTCTCTTTGCAAGTAGATATTGAGGCATCTGGCTACATCTAAGTTATGCCATCTCTCTTCTTACGTTTGGGGACACGGAAAAAATACCAGGAAAACAATGTCCTGATTCATGTGAATATCCAAGATAACCTTAGGAAGAAACTTGTCAGGCATCTTCAAAATTACACAATTCTCTTTAAAAATTAAATGGCTTTCTGAAGCCACAAGAGGCTGAATATCTCCGACTCTTCTTGCTGAAGTATTCACCAAAAGGAAAGCAATCTTCCATGTAACTGATTTCAGCAGGGCCGCCATCAGAAATCACGGGGCCCCTCACAACAACGTTTTCTGCCCCCCTCTTCCCACGCCCCCAATGGCCCCTCCCCCAGTGACCCCTCCCATCAGTTTCCAAGCAGCCTATGCAATAAAATGTCTCTTTAACAAATGGCACACATTAGCCAGAACACAAATGAGTTTGATATTTGTTAAATCACATGTATTACTATTATTATTATTATTATTATTATTATTATTAATACAGTACAGGCACTTAGAAGAAATGCTTCCTCCTGATCCCCCCCGCCCTCATCGTCTACCTGCATTCTCCTGCTTCCTCCCACATCCAACTGCATCCACCTGCTCCCACCCACCCCCCTCCAACTGCATCCACCTGCTCCCACCCCCCTCCAACTGAATCCACCTACTACCACCCACCCCCTCCCTTCCCCTCCAACTGCATTCAGCTGCTCCCTCCCCCCCTCCCCTCCAACTGCTTCCACCCCGCCAACCCCCCACGTCCAACTGCATCCAACTGCTTCTCTCCCCCCCCCCCGTGTCCAACTGCATCCAACTGCTTCTCTCCCCCCGTGTCCAACTGCATCCAACTGCTTCTCTCCCCTCTGTGTCCAACTGCATCCAACTGCTTCTCTCCCCCCCCCGTGTCCAACAGCATCCAACCGCTTCTCTCCCCCCGTGTCCAACTGCATCCAACTGCTTCTCTCCCCCGTCCAACTGCTTCTCTCCACCCCCCCGTCCAACTGCATCTACCTGCTTCCCCCCTCGCGTCCAACAGCTTCATCCTGCTCCCTTGATCCGGCTCCAGCTTCCCGTCGTGTCCTGACCTTTTAAGCCCCTCAGGCTCCAGTCCCAGCAGCGTTCTCCGGCTCACACGACGCATCTTAACTTATATAAGGTCGCGCCCCATGCATACTGACGTCACACTGACCACCAATGAACCAATGACAGGGCCCGTAATTTTTAAAGGGGGCCCGGGCTAAAAATACTGTATCACAGCCGGGCCCACTTTAAAGCAAGAAGTGTCCGGGCCCGGGACAACTGTCCCCCCTGTGCCCCCCTGATGGCGGCCCTGGATTTCAGAGTAGCAGATTCCAGTGGCTCAAATGGCTCTTTTATTAAAGCCTGTGGAACCTGGCACAAATCCCAAGGGGGCACTCTATATTTCTGCTTAGGTCTGAATCTCTTAAGGGATTGGAAAAATCAAACTACAAGAGGTTTACTAGCCCAATTTACTCCATATAACACTGACAGGGCTGACACCTGCCCTTTAAGACTCGGTGCACTCAAGCCCATATCTAGACCGCTCTGCAGAAATTCAACAATAAATTCAGAGGAGGACAGATCACAAGTCCATCCCGACTCCAAGCACCATTTTAAGTAGACTTCCCAAATATTATAGTATTTTTGAGAAGTGTAAGCTTTCCTTGCTGCCAATAAAGTATTCACTGTATTGGCTGATAAGCCTTTGTTTAATAAGTTCAGCCTCTCAATTACCAAGCCATCAGCTAAAAGGTGGCAACACCGTCATTTTGAACAGTAGGGGAAATCATCTCCATCTAGGTCACTATAGAAGAACAGCAATCACTTCTTCTCTGTCCTCCTTTATTTTCTTTAATACTTTAGAAATCATTGGAATGGGAGGGAACACATAGGCTAACTTGAACCCCCAAGGAATCCTGAAATATTCTTGAACTACTGCTTCCTTGTGTCTGAACCTGGAACAGAACATCTTAACTTTCCTGTTCTGTGGGTTTGCCATAAGGCTTATCACAGGACATCCCAATTTAGTTACTATCTGGTTGAACAAACTCTGATCCAGCTCCCATTCCCCCTGATGCGGCTTCCTGCTAAGCCAATCTGCCAGAATATTTAACTTTCCTGGAACATGCACTGCTAGCAAATTCTCCATGTGCAAACAACTTCACCAAGACCAACAGACCTTAGTTTAGAAAGCAATCATAAATGAGAAGCACTGTGGGGCTGTCTGCATGGGCCATTATTACCTTTTTCTCACTTGAGAAAAAACCTTTTGGGGCCAAAAGTGTCCATGCAAAATGACACCTTCATTTCCTTTTCATTTCAATGTGAGATGAGTAATATGACTAAATTGCCTGTAGTGTGTGTGAATGTGATACGGACCTTACAAGCTCCTCTGGGGCAGGGACTGGTGTGAATAATGAATAATCTCTGTAAAGTTCTGCAGAAATGTGCTATATAAATAACAGAAAATAAATAAATAAATGATGAGTGGTGTCAAACTAAGCACGCTTAGTTAGCTAGTAGTAGCTAGTGGTAGCTAGTGGTGGCTAGTGGTGGCTTTCTGTATGAAAAAGTGTTATCACATTGGGAATGTTTTCAAAGACAAAAACACTCATAAAAATGCATAATCTGTTAAAATTACTTTCAGGGGGCTCCCACACAAATCTATTTTCATACAGTTTGGTAAAAAAATGTATTTATAAAACAACTGGTCCGTGTGGCACAGCTTTCTTGACAGACAGTAAAATTGACCAATCAAAGCACAGATGCAGACAGGGCTTGGGAGATATTACAGACTGAAGGCAGTGCAGAAATGAATACAGAAAAGAAGACTTTGCAGACTGTAAACTTTACCTGAGAGCCAACTCTGAACTGTTGCTGCAGATTTCATCCCACAGGTTCTATACTGTATATGCTGAATCACTAGCTGAAATTAAATAGTTTTTTGCCTGACTTGACATCAATAATATCCCTATCACCTATCCTAACAGATGGATGGTAAGTTAACTCTTTCCCCCTGAAAAAGCTCATTGTGCTTTTATATACTTGTTATTGTTGCTTTTTGCACTTACTATTTTTTTTTTTCCTTTTGTCATTGTTTTGTTCATTTCTAGTTAGTTACAGTGGGGCCAATGCTGTGTATCAGTGCCAGTTTTATAGTGCCAAGGCCTGAATATCTGCCATCAGTACTCACTGCATATCACAGCATATAATGCGCTTGTTTTGTAAATACAGACTGCGCCTCACTGTATATAATGTGCCAATTTACGAAAAAGTCGTAACGGCGACGAAAAAATCACAAAAAATACGAAAAATTCGCAAAATGTTCGTTTCCAATCTGAATTTTTCCCATTCGGATTTGTGGATTAGTAAATGTGCCCCTAAGTCTCACATTAGCTTTAGGTCAGTCTATGTACTACCTATCTTTACCCTCTGCCTATGGGTGACTTTTTTTGTTACAGTTATATAATTTGACGGTAGCAACAGCTTTCATAGATATAGGAAATATATTTAGGGTTATTTACAACCCAGGCACAGTGGCAAAATGACTTTACTTGGTGCCATAGCAGTCCCCAAACTAGTAGAATTATTGAGTTAGCTGCATAGCAAGCAGCAGTATAAAGAGTAAAGCCTTGGATATCTTAGTAGCCCCTCTGGTACTGGGTTAGTGAGAGGATAGGCAGGAGTCAGAAACAGTTATTACTAGTGAAGTTGGGTCATTGACACAAGTTTTTAAGGGGGTCATGCAATTATAATTTTACTCCCTTTACAGATCAGATATGCATTGATGCTTAAAAGAAATTTTTAGATACACATCACATTCTATTTTTAAACCTTCTTTTATAAAAAAGAAGATAATCTCACAAATATAGAATATATTATTATTATTACTACTCCTGTTATTATGAGCACATTTATTTATAAAGCTCCAACATATTCTTCCCTTTAAAAAAAACATAATCAGCCTTCTTCAACAGCAAAATGTATTATAAAATATGCCATCTACTACTGGACACTCTATTGAAACGCTCTTTGGTGTTATTTATAATAAACTATTAACTATTAATATGTATTAGCATTGCTTTTTTATGTACAGTAATGATAGTTCCAGCATTCTCTGGCTCTAACAGTAAATAATCCAAATAAAATGTATCTTTGGCAGCCTGTCACAATTTATATCCCCCACCCAGAGCCATGCTGCGTCAGGCCCTTGCAGAGTTGCAAGTCTCCAGGGTCAGTATTAAAGTCTTTTGATGCATCTGGTAATTCCAACCTTCACCATTAAAGCTGAGTTTTCTAACTGTCCCTTGGTGATTGTTTGTGATGGGCCGAGACAAGTAATACTATCCACAGGCATCGCTAAGGTCAAACCCTGGCAGAAAGCAGTTTGATGTTATTCTGGAGATTGATGCTTGTATCACCTTTATTTTGATGTCTAAGGCAGTGTTATAAAAAGTACTGATAACATGGGATCAACCACTGACTTCTGAGCAATTTATACATTGTGCGCCAGCTCTCACCTCAGAGAAAATCACTGACACCATATGCATGCTGCTCTTTACACTTTTCACAGAGCATGCTGCTCTTTACACAACTCAGGTCATACATTGATATAAACAACACCAAAACAATCACCATTAATTTATACCATTATAAATGTTGTGGCCTCATTGCATCCACACTTAATGGTTTCAAATTTAGTTTTGAGCACAACTCCCCTTTGTTACTTTAGTATATACAGAAGCAGTGGCCAGCTCCTTAATGCAGCTTCCACCCTTCCTAGCAATAGTCAGGTGATCCCAATGGTTGCCAGTAAAAGGCAACCAGTTTAAGAGTTCTAACTGTGAAAGCAAGCAAGTTGCAGGTAAAACTCAGTCCTGTGTAGAATGTATAATACTTGAATATATTGCAATATATGGATAAACAATCCCTGTTTTGTTTAAAGGAGAACTATACCCCCTGGGTGAAAAAAGCCCCCTTAACTACCACTGCCTTGACCCCCCACCTTTACCTCTCCCTTATCGCATAGTTTCTAAGCTTAACAGTCTTCTTAGAAACTTAAGTCACTTCGGGTCTCTCCGCCGATACGAACCCTGCTTGAGATAGGGACAGTTGTTAAGCTTAGAAATTATGCGAGAGGGGAGAGGTGAGGGGGTCAAGGCTGTGATAGTTAAGGGGGCTTTTATCGCCCAGGGGTATAGTTCTCTTTTAAAGGGAATGACATTTCCTAGTAGCTTAGTGCAAAGAATGTTTTGAATTGTCTTAAACCCTCAAAAATAGATAATATTCAATAAAATTATATATAAACTATTTGTATAAGGTGATCATGAAGTATATCTACAAACACTGCTATCAGCAATGAAAAGTCAATAAGTTATAATGGCCTTACTCTGCCTGCCGCCGCCCCCCGCATTTAGCTTTTTCATGTTAGGGGGGATAAAAGGGGGCCGCATCGATAGAGCAAAGAGAGCAATAGCATTCTCTGCACTAGAAGAGCCAAAATTCCAATTTCAAAATCGGAATTTCAGCTCTTTAAGTTACCAGGAATGGCTTTTTGCTGCCCCTGTTAACCTGCTGGGCCCTGCCTCTGAGGCGAGTGTCTCTTATTTATTATCTGTTATTTGCACAGCACTTACATTATTCATATCAGTCCCTGCCCCAGTGGAGCTTACAATCTAAGGTCCATATCATATCATTTTACAGACATTTTTACAGTGACAGCACTCAACTCAAATAATAGAGCAACAGGTTCACAGTGAGAAATTACTTACAATGTTCATGATATTACCTACAGAATTTATGCAAGATTATAAGATAGGGATAGCAACAACCCCAATATATAAAATGGTATAGTACAGATCTTCAGATATTTATGTAGAGGGGGCATTCTTACTACAAGAAAATAAAAGTAAATACATTTTTCCAACCATCTTTCACCAAACAACACACATTTTTTAGTCTACAAAACTAAAACTATATTTATAACAACATTATTTTTTATACTTTTAGTTAGATTTAATAATCCATTGCATCTCTCTTCTCTTGTTTGTGTAACCTTCATAAATAATAAGACAGAATGAAATGAACAAAAGCTTGCCTTGTTTATTTTTTTTTATATTCAAAAAGAAAAATGACAAAACCCTCTGTTGCTAGGTTTCCAAAAATTTTATTTTCAACCATGTTAAGGCATTACAAAATGATAAAAGACTATTCATGAAATCAAATCATCTTGCTGTCTACTAGGTTTTGTGAGCTGTTGTAAAACATTGTTATAAGTACAAAACAATAATTTGAAACCTTTACTCTGAGAAAAAAATTGTTGATTAAATCTTAGAACTGAAGTAGAAACTATTGACCACTTCTGGAGTTACAGTACAGCACCTCATAACCTCTTTCTTTTTGGGGCAATGTATATCCATATACTGCAAACTAACCTTTTCCCTAGGTTACATTTTTAAGGTATTTGTGCATCTCCTATGAACCTTTACAAATAATTGCACATTTTAAATGTGTATAAAATGTTTAATGTTGGGTAACAAAGCAAATAGAAAGGAATTTTAAGGTAAAATGCAAAGGCATGAGCAGTTGTTTCTCCTACTGGGTATTGTAGGCCATAGTAATGAGTTTTTGCATAAAGACATCACACAGCAGCAAAGGCTGCCTGCCCAAAGCCATTGGCTACTAAATCTGGAGCAAATGTGTCTGTTTTTAAACTGACCCCTGTCTTCCTCTACCATATGAGTCATGTCTGTATGGCTAATACTAATACCTACATTAATTTTGGTATTATTTTTTTCTCAGTTATGTGGTAAAATACTGCAGAATTACAGCTTTTTTTATGCTTTAGCTTTGTTGTCATATGAAAGGATATATTATCAGAATAATTGCAAGTGTACATGAAGGTTAAACCAGCCACTGCCAATCTGTTGGTTCTGCTGGCTAGTTAATCCTACAACACTGGTTTAACTGAGCACCAATGATTATATAAGTATTATTGTTAATAAAGATACACCGAACCCACTTTTTTGGGTTCGGCCGAACCCACCCTGATTGATTCTGCCGAATCCCGAACTGAATCCAAATCCTAATTAGCATATGCTAATTAGGATTGGGAAGGGTTAAAATTCGCCCTTTCCGAATGCTAATTGGATATGCTAATGTATGCTGGTTGTGATTCGGATTCGGATCGGGACCGGGGGGCCGGGACCGTGGATTCGGCTGAAACCGAATCCACCAAAAAAAAGGCTGGATTCGGTGCATCCCTAATTGTTAATAATAATATAACCTGTATTTATAAAAGCGTCAAAAAGAAAAATGACAAAAACCTCTGTTGCTAGTTTTCCAAAAATTTTATTTTCAACCATGTAAGGCATTACAACATCATAAAAACTATTCATGAAATCAAATCATCTTGCTGTCTACTAGGTTTTGTGAGCTGTTGTAAAACATTGTTATAAGTACAAAACAATTACTTGAAACCTTTACTCTGAGAAAAAAAATGTTTATTAAAGCTTAGAACTGAAGTAGAAACTATTGACCACTTCTGGAGTTTTTGCATGAATCAGTAGAAAGCATTTATTGGTCACCTGTTTAAAAACAAACATCTTATTGGTTGCAATGGGTTACTGCTCCTGGGCAAACTTAATGCCTTTTATTACATGTGATGGTATATGTGCCAGTTTATACATGCTGTTGCAAAACTTTACAGCATGTTGTAGTAATATATTTTAATAAAACTTCCATATAAGATTTAATTGCATATAACTAGTATTTTCCTAGTTCTGCAGAGCCAGATTTTTATTCTTTCCTCTGTTCTAGAGTTCATTTTTTAGTACAGCACTAATCAAAATACATACTTTATGTATAAAATAAATACTTTATGAAAGTAAAGTGTATTTTGTAAAATCTTTTGAATTTTCTGCTACCAAATTGCACTATGGAATATGTTCTATTTATAAGTGCAAATCCAGCAACCAATTGTCAACAACAAGAAAATGGTTGATGTACAGTAGCTTATACTTATAGAAAAATGCTTATGTTTGCCTCAGTGTGGTTAGTACTAAGCAGAAGGAGGAGAGAAAGAATGCTTACTTAATTATCCTATGGAAAGTAAAAAAAAGTTAGCTGTGCTCTTTAAAGATCAAATTCCCGGACTTAGCTCATGATGTACAAATAAATGAATATGCACTTAGCTAAGGGAAAAGATGATAAAACTTTTTTTTTTTTTATAACAAAACAAGATATGAATAAACTGCTTTACCATTTCCTGTTTCCCATCTATTCTAGGCAAATTCATAAAGCAGCGTGGTCATACAAATCACATCACTTCACATAACCACAAAAAGTATTTTCCTAATCTAAATCCTCTCAGCATTACCCTTTGTTGAATAACTAAGTTGTGTCACTAATGCAGCCTCTTATCCTTCTAATGATGCCATTTACATAAATATTTCCAAGGAAACAGAGATTCCAACAAAATATAAGTTGTGCTAAAACGTTGGTATGTTCATTTTTGCAGGGTTACAATACTATAGTTTGCAAAAGTATTTTTCCTATTAATATGTTAGTATATTTTGAGGGCTCATTTACCAAAGTGTTCCTTGCAATGTGACAAATTTAAATGCAGAACTACTTGTTTTTTCCCCATGTGTTTTGTGAATTTGATCCGGAAACATAAATGCAGTTTTAGCTATCAGTTATCCATTGGGGCTGCTCTTCAGGTTTGCTTCAGGTTTGTTGAGTCTGCCCAGTGTACATATCTGTGTACTCTTCAATACAATAATCAGCATATATACCATGTTTCTTTTCATATGCTTCTGTTTAAAAACACAGGAATAATATTTTCTTAGTTGTTCCAATGTTCCAGCTACATATGGAATGAATATAATATTTTGCCTGCATTGCACCTCCTTTCTGTGGGTTGGTCTGATGTTTCTGCTTGGCCTTGATGTTGTTTTGACAAAGGCCCAGTCTGGGTTTCCATAAAATTTTCAGATGTTTGTATTCCTTGTCCTCACACTTGACTTTGGTGGCCGCAGTGATGTTGAGTTCTGATACCCTCCATTTATGTTTAAGAGGGTGTTGGGAACCAAAAAGCAAATACTGATCTGTATAGAGTTTCCTGTATACATTAATATTCAGGTTTCCTTCCTCTTTGATATATATTTCTAAAGAAGACTGTTTACTGCCCTTTATATATTCCTATCACCTTGTTTTTTTCACTGAGTTCGATGTACTGCCTAAACTCTATGTACTTTAATTCTGACCCAGGTGTCCTCCACATATCTTAAACAATGACTGTTCTTTGAAAGTGTTCAAAACTGTATTTTTTTTCTTACATCCTGGGGCATATTTATTATAGTGTGTAAGCCAACATTACCAGTGTTGTTGGCTATAGCAACCAGCAATTAGCTTTGAACATTCACCTACAAGTTATTAAACAAACAGCAAAGATCTGATTGGTTGCTATGGGCAACATTACCAATAATGTAGCTTACACACTTTAATAAATATGCCCCTAAAGGTTGGCTACATTGGAAGATGGAGGTGAACCCATTGCACAGCTTTCTTGAAGTAAGTGGTGTTAAGATATAGGTTTAGCAATTAACCCATTGCTGTATATCATGACCTGGATGAATGAAAATTTTCATATACCTGTGTCAATATGCAATCTGTTACCACTATTGTTCCCAAGACTGTATTTGTGCTGTGTAGCCAGGTGTAAGGAGCGCCTAGTGGCACTCTGCAGTGCCACATCAAAAATAGTGGCTCCCATGGCAGGACCAGCGTGGTGATGTCATTGCATAGATGCATCATGTCATCATGCAGCATTTGGCACAAAAATTCAAAACAAACAGATGCCTAGGGCCTGGGTTCAATGCCCGAATACTGGACTTTGTTTGCAAGCTCCTGGGTGCATCTAAAATTGCTATTTTGATTAATTTCTCGGTTCCTTACTCTTCTTTCTGGTTTTGACTACTCTACTCTTTTGACCACCTCGACCTAATCCTGAACTTTAACTAAGAGACTCTTAACCCCTTGGATACCATACATTGGACTATTCTAACTTGCCTAGACTCTTCTTCCTCCTTGGTCCTGATTTCAACCCCAGTAACGACCAAGCAGGCCAACTCCTGGTTCCTGTTCATACAATGAGTGGGCTGGCAGATGTCATACTACACATTCATAGTGAATGGCTGCTGCAAAGTCATTCACCAGTTCATTAGCCAGAAATCATGAAGGCAAACTAGCATAAGCAAACATAATGCATTTGCAAAAATCTAAAAAGACATTCCGTGTTGACTTGTTATATTTTGACATCATCATTTACTAATATCATGACATCATGCCAGACATTTTATGATGTAATTGGCACCAAAACATAATTATATGGGCAGAGTTGCTTACTGCAGGCATCTATTTGTAGGTCCCTGCTTATCAATTTTTTTTTTGCTATGACATCTTATAGAATTCCTGGTTTTTCATCTTAAGCTGGCCATACACGTACCAATACTATCGTACAAAACCTCGTAGGAAGCTGCTGATATCGGACGACTCGCCGATCGGCCAGGTTAGAAAATTTTGATCGGGCGCCATAGAAGGCGCCTGACCAAAATCTGCCGTCAGGGCTGAATCGGCAGAAGGAGGTAGAAATCCTATTGTTTCTACCTCCTTATCTGCTGTTTCAGCCCTGACTGTGTGTGGCGGATCTGACGATGTTTCGTGCGACCGATGGTCGCACGAAACATCGTTAGATCGCCACATGTATGGCCAGCTTTAACCTGTACCTGACCTTTATCTTATCTGCAGTCTGCCTTGCCTGTGGCTTGTATTGAATATTCTTGTTTGCTGCCTGTCCTTGATCTGATCCTCACAAAGTCACAGTCTCCAATCATGACCTTGGCTTACTGCTTCCTTCTACTCCTTCACTCCTAGTTCACAAAAGGTCTTGTGTTCCTGAGTACCCCTAAGGTTGGGGGCAATTCTGCAAGGAATGCTGCTAGGTGCCTGTGATATATTCACTGCTGTTACTTACCATAAGTGACTATGTACTACACATTGGTTGTTTTTTGCACCTGTTTTAATGGCAAGAGAAAGCCATCCCTTTGAAATGCAGACTCTTAGCTAATTTTCCCAAAACTGTAATGAACATTTTAGGAGTTTTAATTTTTTCAGTCAAATTTAATGCTTCTGAAAATATTTCTAATAGGGGATTATCATAAACGAACAAATTGAAAAGTATGCAGCTTATTGTTCTGTTAAGCATTGCTGGGAAAAGTATTGAGCATTGAATTATCTCATACAGACAGGTCTATTAAACAAACCTCTTAGTATTATTAATAATAGAAAATCTATGCATCTTACAGGACAAGAAAAAGTCCTGTAATGATTACTGCAAATTGGTTGCACATATTTGTCTGTTCAAGATGAGGGTAAAAGAAAGAGCAAAAGAGAGTGGCATTCACAGCCTGCTGGAAGAAATTACATTCAGCATCAGTGATGGGATATCAAAAACATGATACATTACAGAAATGGAATGGTATTTTAATGATAACTCAGAACATTAGAACTTTATTTTGTCTCCACGGAGTTACTTTCCTGACTTTTTATGTGGTTTGGAGGGTGTTTCTCCTGGGACTATTATCCAATCATTGGCTGGATTATAACCAATTTTATGAGTTACGACAAAAAACATGGCTTCCATCATATGTTCAAAGAGACAGAGGGATGAAATGGAGACAAATAGAAGGCACAAAGCAAGCAAGTTGTTATATAGATAATTGTGCAAATTAAGCTTGCTCAGTTAGTGCTCAGCTACCTAATTGGCACTACAAACTGTTGGTCACTTGCACTGATGAGTAAGTGATATATAAGTACATACTGTCATGTACTGTGACAGTCTCCAAGGAAGAACCCTGAAATAAAATCACTGTAATTTCATCTGGGTACCAAAGAGGAGGGTCTGAGTAACATGCAGACACACAAT
The DNA here is from genome assembly GCF_000004195.4 of Xenopus tropicalis. NCBI lineage: Eukaryota > Metazoa > Chordata > Amphibia > Anura > Pipidae > Xenopus > Xenopus tropicalis. The sequence continues at coordinate 50,861,561 of NC_030680.2, forward strand.
TTTGCTTTAGGTTATAAAGGTTAAGCTACCTGAGAAAAGGAGTAACACCTGAGGAAGTTTTGAAAAATATTCACACTGGTGAATAAAGTGTTATTCTTGGCTGAATTCATTAATAAAAATGTAGTTAAATATGATTGTCACATGTGGATTTGAGTATTTTTACACAAATATTTGACTACTTAATCAAAACTGAGTTTGGGACTGATATAGTTTCTCTTTTGCTTTTACATGTTTTTTTTTGTGTTGGCTTTCATGTGATTTACTAAAACATTTTTTACAATTTTTCTTTGCGTTTGCCGAACATGAAATAAACCTAAATTTTTCTTAAACTGTGAACACAGTTTAATACATTGTAATAAAATAGATGTCCCGAAAGCCAAGCAACTGCATCAGCCTGATTTGCTCCACCACTTGAAATTCCAAATCAGGAAAAGATCCACTAATATGGAGACTTTAGCATATGGACTATTGAGTCAGTGCTGCACTGAAAAAATATTTATTGTAAGGGAGGCTTTACTAAAGGTTGCAGTATGCAAGGCAAGTTTGCTGGTTGTCTTGCCTTTGTGTTATGCTTCATGCATAATCGGAAATTATGGGGTTCCATGTGTGTAAAGCAACCTACAGAGTTTGTCTATTCCTGTTCCTGAAGTTACGCAACAGTGTAGTGGGCAAATACACAAAGAAAGTGCTTGACAGTCCACCTTTCCAGATAAAACAAAATGGAGACTAGTGCCATAAATAGCAACAGCATCTTACTTCCTACTTCAATGAACTACCTTCACTTTTTAAGGTGAGCTTCTCATTTTTTCTCTTTGCTGTATTTTGAAGCCTATTTAAGGGATTTCTTTCTGCAAAAATGAATATTATCTGACCAAAGAAGTACAGGTATGGGATCCATTATCCAGAAAGCTCTGAATTATGGAAAGCATTTCTCCCATAGACTCTGTTTTAATCAAATAATTCAGATATTTAAAATAGATTCCCTTTGTCTCTGTAGTAATAAAACAATTGTAATAAAATACAAGTACCTTGTATGTGATCCTAACTAAGATATATTTAATCCTTATTGGAGGCAAAACAACCTTATTGGGTTAAATTAATGTTTTATTGATATTTTAGTAGACATGGGGCAGATTTCTCAAAATGTGAATTTTAGAAGCATATTTATCAAAAGAGTTCTAACTTTCACCCATTGATAAATACACTTCTAAAAAATTTTGAGAAATCAGAAGTATAGAGAAGCAAATTACGGAAAGACCCCTTATCCGGAATACCGTTGGCCCCAAGCATTCTGGATAACAAGTCCTATACCTGTATTGCAAGTGCTCTCCATTTGTAATTTTTTTTGAGGGGAGGGGGGTTATTTTTCTATTATTCTTCTTACTTTTTTTAGATTTTTTTTTTTCTAAAACCACATTTTTATGCAGTCTCTCAACTCAGAGGTGAATGGTGACTTTTTATTTGAGGAGGCTACCAATAGTTGGCTTTCCATTTAAGAGCCTCTAATGATGCCCCCCAGACACCAAAGGGTTAATGGAAGGAGAGCCTTGACTGGGCTAGGAAGGCAGGGAGGACTAGGAAAATCTGGGCAGTAGCAGGGGGGGCATGAGAGGAGTGGTTTTGGAGAAGTTATAAAAGGGTGCAGGGAGTTCTGTTTCCCATCGCATGCATTAGCACAAAGGACAACATACCGCACACTTGTTATTTCAGTCACAGTAGTGGGCGCTAGCGGTAGGGAATGTTTGCCAGGTGGTAAGGGGCCCAGGTTCCCCTGCCTAGTGGAGTATGGGTCAGTACATTCCTGGGTATTGGGCCCAGGAGGCATTGGTACAGAGTGAGGCTCACTGGCTACCAGTTGCCCACCACAGTGCAGCTGCACCTGGTGGCTGGCATGGCAGGGGGGCCCTTTCACTCCGGTGGTGTGTTCTGTGTGGTGGCAAGCATTCCTCTGTTGCTGTTATTGGTTAAAGATTTACATGCTATGCAAATACTTTTTTTTTTAAATAAAGCTGTGGTCTTTACAATTCCATCCAATTCCATCCATGTGTCAATTTATTTGGGGACATTGGGAAAGGGTAAGTAACTAGTTTAAGTAGTGGGCCATAGGATGACTGAGAACATTGATGCTGCCCCAGTCTTTATAAATTCTTTCAAAATATTTATAAATCTCCACTTACGCCTTCACTATTTTCACTATTTCTACTAACTCGTCATTTAAACCAGGGGTCCCCAACCGCCGGTCCGTGGACCAGTGCCGTGCCGTGGGGTGCTTTCCAGTGGGCTGACTCAGTTCCCGGGCTCAGTAAAAATGCGGAGTAAACAAAGAAAGGCGCGTATAAAAGTGTCGCGTTGATCAATGCAACGCGCATGTAGAGGCTCGGAGGAAAGCGTCGCAGGTAGAAAGGCGTAGATCAATGTATTTTTGTGGTGAAATTGTGTATTTTGTATCAGCTCTGGGCTATTGAATATATCAAAGTGTTTAATGTTAAAAACCTTGCAAACAAACATTCTGCTATTATGTAACGCTGAGTTACGATGACAGCAGAAATTTTATAGGGCGGTAGGTTCTGAAAATATACGTTTTTGCATCTACATCTGAAAACCAAATGGAATTGTTTGAGGGTAAAGGCAGGTTTTATTACATTACAATAAATGCGGTTTGTTTAATGTGCTTGCCTGGTAGAAAGCAGCAGTACAGTTCTCAATTATCACACATTTGCTATTAAATAATAACCTAAGCCTTTCTGACTGAAATAATCCATACTTCAAACAAAATATTCATGTTGTACGCTAAAATAAAATTACAGAACGATGTGGCCCAGCAGTAAAAGCAGGGATGTGTTTCTGAATCCAGTAACGTTATACAGGCTTGTTACGGCGCTCTGGTTCAGCTTTGATTTCATCCACAAGCAACATGACTTTTGTCGTCCGCATCTTATTTCCTGAAATAGCTCTCAGAGTTGAAACAGAAGTAATTAGTAGATGCAGCACACTCCCCATATGTAATAGTGTGGTCTCTACAAAACTTGGACACAGTGATTTAGTTTACCATTTATTGCAACAATATAATATTTATTTATAGATAGAATACAGGCCTTATGAAACTTCATAACGCTTTTCTTCAAAGCCATATATTATATGTAAAAAGTTAAAAATTTAAACTCAGCTTAATTTTTATAATATACTCAATGGTTTCACATATTAATTTGGGTTGAAAAAAGTCCATCGAGTTCAACCCTTTCCATGCAAACACCAGAGCACATTTAAAAAACATATCTATACAAACCAATCTATACATTCATATCCATAAACTGCATCAACCTGAATAAAATTAAAGAATAAAAATAAGTTTACATGGGGGACTTTTGCTTTGGGGACTAGTGGGAATTAACACGCAGATCGGCAACTATGTACATTACAGTCATTTCAAAGGTCCAGCGTTAGCTGCCATTATGTTTCAGTATGCCTAAAAGCTACTTCAGCACTTTTCCTAGTCCCTTATTGAATTGTAATCCCCTAAAATATGTCAGATAAAGTTTGCTGTAAGAGCTTTGAGGCAATGGACTGGATAATAAACAAGGCCATAGCAAGGGCACCTCTAAAATACTATAGCAAAAAGAAAATTTCAGCAAGAAAATTTGGAGGTATAGTGGCCCTATAAAAAAAACATTCATGTGAGCAATACAAGAATCATGTTTTCTATAAAATGTAAATAAATATTGTTTAGTGACTTTACACTGCAGACAGTGTTATTATATAGTGATACCATAAAGCCATGCTGCTCAGCACTACCCACTCACTATTCAGCCCTACCCACTCACTGCTCAGTCCTACCCACTAACTGCTAAATGGAACAAGTGGGTCCTGTAGGGACACATGAGGCATCTAAGGGGTATATTTATCATGCTTTGTAAAAAGTGGAGTGAAGCGCTAGTGGTGATGTTGCCCAGGGCAACCAATCAGCAATTAGATTTCAATAGTTAGAAAACCAAAGCAAAGCAAAGTAAATGTCGCTTTTTATTACCCTAGTAAATTCACAGCCAATATCTGCCCCATGTTCCACGTCTAACGTCTCCCACACAATGTACGCACTAGCTTATATTTTTATGCCTTCCACTTATGGTATCCAGTATTTTGAACCTTAATACTGAGGGTGTTCTGAATGTTAATACAGATTTTTTATAATATGGCATATAATGATTATCATTTTACCTGCCACCAATTTCATAAATCTTTCAGAAGGCATAACGTAGTTCTTGGAGTTACGTAACAAATATTTTATGCAAAATATTGTAACATAATAAATATCTATAATTAAGCTCACTTTCACTGTAAAATGAATCTAGAATACTATTATACCATATACAAAACAAAATACATATTTACTAGTAAACGTGAACTCTTTCTGAAAGGCCATTAAATAAACTGTCGAAATGGAAACAACATGGTTAATGCTTTTGTAAGATAAAATAAGATTCCTTGCTAACAAAATAGTTTACAGAAACCAAAATAGCATGTACCAACCATGCATTTAAAGCACACAGGTACTATTTAATTATGTGGCAGGAATCTGAACTGTAATTACACAGCCATCTGCTCCAGGAATATTCAAATTCATCTGCTCTTAAAAATGTATTTATGCTTCCATATCACTTGTGAACCTGTAAGAGGGAGATATTTAACAGCTTCCAACTGTACAATGAATGGGAGGTATAGAGGAGGGTAGAATATGTCAAAATATCATAGTGTAATACAATTAAATAAGCACCTATGAACTGCGTTTATGCACACTAATGAATCATTTTAAATGCTGTGAGCAAAGGTAAAGCAAAGAAGTGTTTATAAACTCATGCTACATTACAGCTGTGATGGATTGGAAATTAAAGCTCCACACCAGATACATTCAGTAGATCTAGTTAATCTTACAATTTCATGCTATGGAATTATGCATTGGTACTTCTAGAGGTGTATGTGTTCTGTTGACTTACATAAATCATGACCTATGAATAATTGAATTAATTAAACAAATATTCATGGATATGTTCTCAAGTGTTTACAGTATATTTACATTATCTATCTATCTACTATCTATCTATCTATCTATCTATCTATCTATCTATCTATCTATCTATCAGTGATCCCCAACCAGTGGCTCAAAAGCAACATGTTGCTCACCAAACTCTTAGATGTTTATCTCAGTAGCCTTAAAGGAACAGTAACACTAAAAAATGAAAAAGCTTTAAAGTAATAAAAATATAATGCACTGTTGCCCTGCACTGGTAAAACTGGTGTGTTTGCTACAGTAACACTACTATAATTTATATAATAAGCTGCTGTGTAGCCACGGGGGCAGCCATTCAAGCTGGAAAAAAGGAGAAAAGGCACAGGTTACATAGCAGATAACAGTTAAGTTCTGTAGGATACAATAGTGTTTTATCTGTTAACTGCTATGTGCCTGTGCCTTTTCTCCTTTGAATGGCTGCCTCCATGGCTACACAGCAGCTTATTTATATAAATTATAGTAGACTTTCTGAAGTAAACACACAACTTTTACCAGTGCAGGGCAGCAGCACATTATATTTTAGTTACTTTTATACACTTTCATTTTTTGGTGTTACTGTTTCTTTAAAGTAGGTGCTTATTTTTTAATCTCTCACTTCTAGGCAAGATTGTAGGCATAAAGACCATGGGTACTGCTAAACAGAGCCTCCTGTAGTCGCCAGTCTACACTGGGCTACCAAAAAAACAATCACAGCCTTTACTGGGCCCCCCTAGGAACTTTTTTCATGCTTGCGTTACTCCCCAGCTTTTTTATATTGAAATGTTGCTCACGGGTAAAAGAGGTTGTTAAGACCTACTGGCACAAAGACCATATTCTCTGCAGGCATTTTTGATGGTGGCTGGGTGGTGATCAAGTGTAAAAACCTATAGCAACCATTATTAAGTTACCAATAACATATCAAGTGATAGAATAATAAAAAGGAAATCTTGGTTGCGTGGACTGCCACAGTTATTATAAATACTCAAATAGTATACTTTTTTTTATTATTATTATTATTTTTATCATGTGATTTTTTTGGTCTCTCTCCATGTATTTAGTTAGATAACACCAGGTATGTGTGTATTAATGTATTTACACAGGGCTACCTTTTTAAAATACAGTATAGGATCCCTTATTCAAAAACCAATTATCCAAAAAGCTCATATATCTGGGAAGACCATGTCCCATAGACTCAAGTTTAATCAAATAATTCAAATTTGTGTTTATTGTTTAGTTGTTATTGGAGGCAAAACTATTTTATTGGGTTTTTTAATGTTTACATTATTTTTAGTAAACTTAAAAAAGGGGATCTAAATTAAGGAAAGACCCCTTATCCGGAAAACCCCAGGTCTGGAGTTTTGTGGATTACAGGTCCCATACCTGTAGTACCTCAGGAGGTTATACATTGCAATAAATATATATAAGGAAAAATTATTTAAGAAGCATCATTTCTTAAGAAATACAGTAGCGAGGAGGTGATCTACCATCTCGGTATATTACCATCAAGGAAATAATTTAGCAGTTAAGAGTGACATGAAATAGTAAATGGAGGATTGCCTGAACCTAGGAACTTGCATTTAATTCAGGACATTCTTTAAACTCTAAGCCTGCCTATCTCAGATTACAGTACAGTATATGAGTTTTGTTGTTGTACTGTTGCAACAAACAGTATTTAAATGCTGTTGTGTTGGTCTAGTTTTATAATAAAAAATTACATAGAGTAATTTAAAATGTGGTGACATATGGCAGCTCTCACTCATGCCTAAATAGAAATATGTAGAGAGAGGGAAATGTTCTAGCCTCAAAAAAAGCAATTACTTTAAGGGAGTTTATTTACCCTTTACGATATAAGGTATCCAACATATGTGAATAATCTTTACTCATTACTTATTATTTTTCATTGAGAAGCAAGAAAAGTTATCTGAAGAAAAAAATGTGTTGATGATGATCTGTGCAAACAGCTGGATATAGTTATTGATGTCACCAAAAAAGGGCCTAGACAGTAGACTGCATAGGAAATGATAATGTGAAATAAACATTTTTTCATACGGAATTTGTCTAATCATAAAGCTAATTACATTTAATGGACATACAAGTGTGTGTTTGGATTGTTTGTTATCAAAGGAGAGGAAGTGTGCCCAATCTGGTATGATAAACACCTTCCGTTCATAGGCATTGCTCAACTCCTGTCATATGTAACCATTTAAACGCAGGCCGAACGAGCCACACAACAAACAGACAGAAACTGCAAGTGGGGTAAAACCACATAACAGTACAAGGGCTGTGTATTAAGTGGAAATGAGCTAAATAAATTATTTATGTAGCTTTAAATGAAAAATTTGTAAGCTGTGTCACAGCAGCACATATTCGCACGATCGTAATATACCTATATTGTGTGCCAACTGTTTGACATTTTCAGCATACACATCAGGCTATGCTAAAGCTAGGATTCTGGGAGTTGTAGTTTAGCAATAACCAAAGTGCTGTGAGTTGGGTAATCTTGATTTAAATATCTTTAAATTTACAGTTGCATTGCTAGTGGAGAAGGATAGGTAGGACTATAGGGAGAAAGTGATGAAAAGGCCATAACAGTCCACAGAAAGCTGATGCTGCAGTATGTCTTTTATGGAGTAGTCTTACCAATAGGTTATATGAAATAGAGCAGAAGTTTATAGTTAGTAGAGCAGAACGCAGTTCTGACATTCTAGCATAGAACTTAAAATAAGGCAAAATCCCATCAAAAGGGCAACTATGAGCAG